>NC_090448.1:231172665-231797665 GCF_031143425.1 Pleurodeles waltl | reverse complement strand
CTGGATTGATTGAAACTGATCCTGGATTAAGGACTGGACTCTGTGAATACTGTTGCTCATTCCATGGGAACAGCTGTCACACTGTGGAAGCTTGCCCAGATGTTCTCCACTGTTGTCTCCAGAGATGTCCAAATTACCTTTATGGGTATGCCTTTTTCTAGAGAATGGCTTAAGAAAAAGACACCTTCTACTTGAAGCGTTTCAGTAACATTAGTGTTACAAGCATGACCTTTCACCCCAGCAAACATATCTGCCCACATTACTGAAAGGTCTATGGCTACTCCAGAGAAATACCAGCTCAGCAGAGACCACCTCTTCAGTCTGTTCAGCCACCCCAGCAGCAATAAACCACCTTTTACGCAGATGTTGAGCCACAAATTAGTTTGCATTCACAATGGCTTGCTAGTTCATACTTTTTTCCTATCTTCCCCTCCAGATCACTCTCCTTCCTCCATGGTACACTCGCAAGCCTACGCCTTGATGCTAATGGTGAAAGTCCAGGTCTTGCTGCATAAAGAGTTGGGCCTCTGGAACAGAGAGGCACAGAATTGTATTCTCTTCGATTCTTGTTCCCCAAGAAAGATGGAATCCTACGGCTCATCCTGAATCTCCACCTTCTGAATTTGTTCACGTGGCAGTACACGTTCAGGATGCTGTCCATGAGCCAAGTCCTGTTGGTCTTGAATGCGAGAGATTGGTTGGTATCCCTGGAACGTCTAGATTACTATTGTCATCTTACAATTCTCCCCACCTACATACTTTAGGGCCATAGTGGTATCCCAGCACTATCAATCTGTGGTCCTAGCATTCAGACGTATGAGAGCCACACATATCTTTACAAAGGTGCTGGCAGTTGTGGCAACTTCACTGAAATGGTCATGAGTTCATGTATTTCTACAATTGGGCAACTAGCTGTTGAAAGCAGAGTTCTCAGTGCTGGTCAGGAAAGACCTTCAGTGGACGATGGCTGTCCTCCATGAACTGGCCATTAGTATGGATGTCCAAAAGTTCCACCTCTGTCCCACACCAAGCTGACCTTTACAGGTGTGGTGTTCATTACAAATCAGATGAATGCCTTTGGTCCTCCTCAGAGTATCAAGTATATTTGGGAGATGATTCGGGGGGGATCCTGGCCCAAGCTCTGATCTTGGTCCTGCAGATCTTACACCTGCTTAGCCTTATGGCCTTGTGAATCATGTTAGTATCACACACCAGATGATGGGTTAGAGCCCTCCAGTGTCTAAGAAGCAGAGAAGCAATTGTTTCATTACCAGGAGAGGGTGTTGACTCGGGTGCAGATATTGCATCCAGTGCATCCAGGTCTGCACCGGTGAATTACCCTTCAAACTTCTTAATAGGACACTGTTCAACTCCCTGCAGACTTGGAGTACCTTGGTTACAGACATCTGATCGTTTGGCTGAAGTGACATCTGGGTGAGATGCTAGTGCTGAGCCTTTGGTCAGCATCTGAGCATCCGCTGGGCACTGCCTGCAAATAAAGGTACTCAAGCTATGTGCGGTCCATCTTACAACAAAGGCCTTTCTCCCTTCCATCTTAAGGAAAATATTCTGTCGGACATCCCCACTACTGTCAACATACAGTGCTGAATATGATTATGGAACCCATGCAGGGGGTGAATCAACTCTAGAAGTGGATGCAGTGATAGGGAATTTCTTCTGCATTGACTAATCTTTCAGGCTCTTTGAACATGAGAATGATGCAGAACAGTCATCTCTTGTTGGTGGACTATGAGTGGGACTTATGCCATTAGTGACTGAGGTGATGATCTCTAGATTGGGGGTTTCCATTTGTGGATCTCTTTGTCACAAACCAGAATGGGAAATATAATATTCCCAGATGCCTTCAGATTCAACTAGTTTCAAGGTCTTAACACATTTTCCCACCATTTCTGCTTCTCTTGAAATTTCTGTGGAGAGTACAGGAAGATATTGCACAGCTGATCCTGACTGGCCTATTTTGGATGTGGAAGATATATACCACTATATTAGCGCTCATCATTGTCATGAGGTTATTTTAGCATTTATGTGAGCACATTTATTTAAGCTTGGGTCTGAGGCCTGCGCCCTCTCTCCTAGTCACTTGTCATTTTATTCATCTTATTATTTTAGCAAGGCTTCATTTTTAGTGCAGATGTTTTATTATTTTTATCAGGTGCCGTTCCATGCAGAATTTGTTATTCATTTCTTTGCACAATATCTAATCCTGTGCTCGCTCCAAGGTTGTACACAATAGCTTACTGGGTATTGCCGGTCCAGAGCGTGCAATGTCTACCCTACACAGAAAATGCATGTTACCTCCGAACAAAGGTATGGGATTTAGGCTTCCTTCCTTCCCAAGAGCAGAAGGGTGGATTACGACTACCACTGCTATTTCCTCTTATGTAGAAACTTAGTAGTGTAGGTAGGGATGTTAGACATGTTATTATGAAAACGCGGCAGGAATCTTCCTGTGTTTCATTTTCCTGGTCACTGCTGTAATAGTGTTGTGTTTCATTATTCTCACAATCGCAATTCATGTCTTTATACATAGAACTCAGTTGCTTCAATAAAACCTATTGAACCAAGATCCTGCTTCTATTTCGTCTTTGCAAGTAGGAGACTTGTCTAACTTGAGAGAAAAGGGGATGATCTGTTCTACCATGACTTCCCTTAGGAGTTTGAGTGTCATGCGTTAGGCTGCCACAAATCACTTCTACCTCTGGTACTTGTGAGGTGCTGCTAGGTAGCCGGAAGGCTTAGACCAACAGCTGTCAAACAGTGTGTGATCAGAGGCAGTCCCCTGCGTTCGGGGTGCTGTCGCTCAAAATCCAGCAGTCTTGTTAGTACAACGAGAGTCCTACGACATCATTCAGTCATCTCTTCTTATTGCATACAGTGAAACCTCCTCTTGCAACAAGATCATCAGATCCTCTGCCTCAACCCCCAAATACTGCTTTTGCAACCATGGAGATTGAGTGGTGGCTGATGAATGCCTTTTGGCTTCCTGATGAGTTTGCTACTATCATCTTGGTGACCTGGAAGCCTGCTCCCAAATACATTTAGGCATGTGGGGGGAACCAGTGTGTTCAGTGATGCGACGTAGAAGGCATCAATCCCATTAAATCTCACTTTTCTGTAGTCTTGCAATTTGTGCTGTCCCTTTTACAGAAGGATCTAGTGGTGGCTACAGTTGATGGCTACCTAGCATTAACGTCTTCCTTCATGTGCCTTCCTTTGTTTAGATCGCCACAAGTTGTGCATTATCTAAAATGTTTGTTTAATATGTTTCCTCCCACTTCAGGTTAAGTGGGGTTTGAATCTTGCACTGTCCTTCTTGATATTATCTCCCTTCCAAGCAATAGACAGTTTCCCAGTTCATCTTCTTACTCTGAAGACAGTTTCAATTGTCAGCAATTATGTATGGTCTTAGAACTTCCGTCCTTCTTAGTTCATTCACCTTTTGCAGTTTTCTACCCTAATAAGTTGGTTTCCTGCACCAACCCATCCTTCTTACCCATTTCTGCATTTGATATGGGCCATGTTATTGCTCTTCCATTCTTCTTTCCTCCTCAACATTCAGCCTAAACAGGATTCTAGATTTGTTGTTTCATGCTGCATTGACAGCAAGTGAAAGGACAGAGCCAATGGCCAACTTTTGTCCGTTTAGCCAGAGCTAAGAATGGCAAGGCAGTGGCCCAACACACAATTTAATTTAGGGTCTACCTTTGTATTAAGATCTGCTATTCCTTGCCCACTGATCGGTGTTTGTCCTGATTCCATTAAAGCAATGCTAGCTTTCAAAGCTTTTTCCAGCGATGCCACAAATGTCATCATCTACCAGGTGGATATCTGGTCATCCTTGTTTACTTTTGCTACGCACATCTACCTCACCTCTCTGGCACACAATGGCTGCTACTTCGCCAAGGCTAGGTCGCATCTCTTTCTAAATATCACTACTCCATCCCACCTCCCGGGAGGTATTGATTTAGTACTCATCCATAAGTTGAGGACTCTATGGGAAGTAGTATTATTTAGAATAATATTTGAATAACTTTTGTAACAATATTTCTGGTAATGTATAATTTTCCTGTTGATTACTTACTGTCCTCCTTGCCCCCTGATGATTTAGTGCTATAATGAATAAGATACCTAGGTGTGCGATCGGTTTCCTTGCTGTATTTCTCACTGTTGTGATTCTCTCATTTTCTATCTCTATGCCATGATGGGTATCGAAAAAGTATTTGAAGCTGATGTCATGCCTCCTACCATACTCCAGTATTGTCATGTCTGGAGGCGGAGTAGTGGCTGGAGCAATGTGGTACCTGGTGCCACCAGGCGGTGCTGGAGAGTCATTGGTGGGGAAATTGTTTTCTGGACCTGACTGAAGCCTGGAAGGAAAATTCATACTGTGAGGAATCTGTAGGAAGATTATATATCCATCAGAATAATTGTTACCAGAATTAAGTAACTTTCTTTACAGTCACCTATCCTCCACCCCCACAAACTGTGACCAGATTTGTGTGGCAGAGGTGTGAAGAATAGACTGTTAAATTGAGACCAGTTAAATTTGTCAAAACCCTACGTTCTGTATTTATTGGTGTCATTTCAATGGCAAACTTAACCAAAAAGGCAATGGAGGTCCATAAATGGATGTTTATAGATAAAGGTTACATTAAAACAATGTAACCAAAGTAAGGAATCTAAAAAAGTAATTTTCACCCTAACTTGAACATAGCACAGAAATTGTCCTGTGCAGAGGATTTTCACTGGTTCTGTATGCCAGCTGCACTAAGAGTCAAATACTAATCTGCAGAAAATCACAAAATCATTATAGGAGCTTTGCTTAGTTCAAAGTTGGATTATAATGTCAATGTTTTCTAAGGTGGACGTCTAGATTGCAAAACAGCATGTTTACAAACAAAATGTAGCAGTGTGCTTGACTTTTGGACTCCGGCAAATGAAATCAGCTTCACATCTCTGGAAATCCATCCACTGGTTTAATTTAAAAGTGAAGTTTAGCTTTACGGTTTTGCTTAGTATTGCTTGTTCTGCTTGTCTTACAATTATAGTGCAAATAAAATATCACTTGGGATCGCACTAGTACTTATCTTCCCTGAAAACTAGCACAACTCTACATAGTGCAGGTGCCTTATAACAATGCGTCCTTGTGTTTCAAAAAGAAAAAAAGGCTAGCTACCTTTTTTGGAATGAGATCTCTTGATTTAGAACTATAAACTAATTTAATCACTTGTTATTCCAAGTAATGGATTGGCAGCCCAGACCTAAGAAGTGTTCATGGGCTGTTATAATTTGCTAAAGGCACAGGGCCATGGGTCTATATTTTTTTTGAGGTCTGTTACTAAACTTCCATGTTTCATGAGAGTTATTGTTTCAATCGAAATGTAGTGTTTATCCACATGTAGCACTTGCAATATGATCAGGTAAATAACCTATGTCAAAATAAAGTGATTCAAATACTCATCGATCTCATAAAAATAATCAGGAAAAGATGCCTGGGTGTGATCAATTTTATACCACGTTCTTAGAGATCTCACCAATCCCTTATCTTGAATAAAAACTCTGTGATGTGCTGCTTGTGGCTGTTAATCCCCAAGATGCACCACATATAGGAACACTTACCACCCTCTCATCTTGGTGATGTTGAAAACCGATATGGATGAAGCAGTATGGTAGAAGACTACAAATGGGCTGGGGAAAAAGCCCTTTGCGATGGTCTCAGGGACAACCTCCGTTGTGACATCTGAACCAAGTCAGTCAGCAAGGAACGCCTAGGACAAGGGGCCCTCTTCGGTCATTATTTATCCTGGATGCAAGGGAGCATATAGACTTTTCGATCAGTCAGAATACTGAAATTGTCCCCTGCATAGATTTACACTAGATAGTGATGAACACTGACATTGTTAAGGAAATTAGATGCCCATGACTAGTCAATCACTTAAAAAATATGTACCTCTTCTAACATTGGCAGATTGACAGCCTTTAGTGTTAGTCATTATACAATCCTCATAAAGTGTGGTGGTATAGATGAAAGGCTTCATTACATATTGTTGTACCAGGCTGCTGCAAGAATGGTGTTCCCAACAGCTAGTCATTTAGCTTGTTTATGCTTCTAGCTATTCCATATTCTGCTTAATGTTTGGTACAAGGAAACCATGAATGCTGGTAATTAAGCAGAAAATGTAATCAAAGGTGAGACTGGTCTTTTTGAAGTAATAGTGGGCAAGGGCTGTGGATATTCAAGAAAATAGACTGATTTTTCTTGCAGTGCATTCTTCCATTATTTTATTTTCTAAGATAATTAGAGTAATCCTATGAGGCTGTGGTTGCAAATCTCTATTATTTCTGAACTCCCAGACTATGTGCGCCAGACATCAATTCAGTGGTGGTCACAGTGCATTTATTCAATCTTTTGCAAAGCATGGGAAAGGATATTTGACAAAGTGTAATATTCTCCACACTAATCATGCCTGCCCCCCGCATTTTTGATTAGTTTTTTTACTTTTGAGCCCTACTTTAAAATAATCGTTCTCCCAGCTAGCCAAATAATTTGGACCGTATATTTAAAGACTCGGTTTGCAACATGAATCTTTTCTGAATTCACAGGCTGTGTATTATTCCGCCATCTAGTTGTTAGGTCCAGAATTCTCCACTATTTTCTAATCTTGTCTTTGTTTTTGTTTACAAAGTCCTTCTGCTCTTTCTTGTTTTTTGTTGGTGGGCATCAATGCTACCTCTACCATTTGGTGTCCCCTGTGACGTTGTCATGCTTCCTCCAGAAGCTCCCACCTTTGTTCGCCATCTTCAGATTCTTTTTACCCGCCATTAGCAATGGAAGCCTGCTGAAGGAACTCCAACTAAGGGAAGAAGTTTGTGTTGAACAAGTTCACAAAAACAACCGAACAAGTTCAGAAAACAATCAAGGAAGACTCCAGATTTGTGTACACCACCGGAAGAAAGTTTCCAAAGACAAGTCAGGAAATATCAGAGAATGCCCAGTCAGGGGGCTCACTGAAGGGCCTAGATGGAGAAGACACCATTTCAGTTCTGTAAGAACTGCCATCACAAGTTTCTGCAGAAGGATACTCTGCCTCCCGTTGGGCCATCGAAGCGAAGACTGCAACTCATGCTCGGGTTTCGCACCAAAGGCCCTAAGAGTAAGAGAGAGAGACAGTGAAAGGCTCATTACAATATGCAAAACCAGCAGGCCATGCCATCTTTGAGCGATCTAGGCCTCTCAAGGGAGGAGGAGGTTAATGTCGCGAGGAAGCTGGGGGAGCGACATCAGATGTGGAGGTGAAGGTCATCGAGGCGGCACAGCCACCGAAGAAAAAGAAAGAGGCAGTAAGAGAAACCTCAAACCTTAAAAAATCAGGGGAGTCGATAAAATCTGACCCCCGAACATCAAATGGAGCAGCCGCGTCAATACACACGTCGCAGACAAGCGTCCCCTTAGAGAAGGAGTCCCACAGATCCTACGAGAGGAAATCAAGTGGAGAGAAGACTTCTGAAAATCCCAGATCATTGAAGGACGTACGGGATAAAGACACAGTGGCGTAAAAAAAAAAGTGGCTTGAGACTGGATCAACAAAGTTTGATGACCGCTACATCATCGAAAGAAGCTTCCTCAGAAAAAAAGGAAGACTCCCACTTGCGACCCCGATGAATGGCTCATTGAAGTAGAAATGAAGCAGAAAAGGTTGGAGACCGAAATGTCTGCACTCCTACAGAAAAAGATTGAGTTCAACAACAACCTCAGGGGCTACAGAATTCTATTGAAGATCCCAACGCACTAAGACTTCAGGGAAGGAGAGGTCAAGGATTTTGACCCTCCCTTAACTCCTGACCCTCAAGCTGAGGAGGAAGAACACATCTATGTTCAAGAACTGGAAAAGATCATGAAAAGCTTTCACAGCTCGGAAGCCGAATATCAATGGCAGGAGATAGAAGCCAACTCCCCAGAAGAAGAGGTAGATGCATGTCCCTTAAGGCCTTCACCACAAGATTATATAGGCATGTACAACCAGGTCACCAAACTGTCCGCAGATAGGTTCGGGGAACAGCTTGAGGAGGAAAAGCTACAATCTTGTTTTCTCCTTGAAACACTAATCCTAACACAAGCAAGAAAGCAACTCATACCAATGCTGTCTAGTGTTTTAGATCAAGGAAGGGAAGCCTCCTAGGAGTCGGTCTCTTGCAGGTGAATAACTCCAAGGGCTGAGAAGAAGTATAACAACTCCACAAAAGATCCATCTTACATTAAGGGCTCAGTACCAGCAGACCCAATCATTGTCTCAACAGCAAGGAAGACAGCTAACATACCTACAACAATGGGCCCACCACCAGAGAAGGAAAGCAAAAAGATGGAACTTATGGGGAAAAAGGTTGAACGTAGTGCAGCCTACCAATGGCTGATTGCCAACTCAAATGCACTTATGAACTGTCATGCACATCAACACTGGGATGAACTTGGAGAGCTTCTGAAACACCTCCCGGAGCAATTTCAGAAAAGAACAGCACACTTGGTGGAAGGTGGCAAGAACATTGCAAATGCATGCCTGAAATCAGCTCTGGATGCAGCTGACACATCCAGTCACCAGCGAATGATGGGGATAACCCTTAGAAGATACTCATGGCTATGAATTTCAGGTTTTAAGCCAGAGTTTCAGGCCAACCTCCTCAATAGTCCTTTTAACGGGGAACAACTTTTTGGCAGCTCTGTAGATGACAAGCTGAACCAATTAAAAACAGACAACAAGACTGTCAAATCAATGGGTGCCTTGCAATACAGAATGGGTATACTCAAGGGATCAGCACCTCTGCGCAGGCGTGTTGGAAGAGGGAATTTTCAGATGGGCAACACACACCAAGGCTTCCAGGGAAACACTCAGACTTTGAGTTTCCCAAAAAGTTGGCAGACCTAGCATCAGGGTAGGCAGTCCTTTCAAGGAAGAGGCAGAGGAAGGGGTGAGCCCCACAATGGAGGAACAAACACCTCCCACAAGTGACTCACCACATCCGTAAAGCCTCCAACATATAACACCAAACAGAGGCAAGCATCACCCTTACCTACATACAACACAAGTAGTAGGCAGATTAAAACATTTCCTTCAGGAGTGGAGGAAAATAATGTTAGACAAATGGATCCTAAACCTAATCAAATTCAGATATTGCATAGAGTTTATAAAAACACCACCAAGGAGGGGTTCAAGGAGAAAGATACAAACCAGAGAGGAAACATGAAGACTCCTCAAAGAAGCAGAAGAATTATCAGAAAAGAAAGCAATAGAGGAAGTCCCAAGACGGGAGATCAACAAGGGAAACTAACCACGTATTTCCTGATCCACAAAGTGGATGGATCACCTTGTCCAATATTATAGACTTAAGATTTTCAAAAAGGTTCATTCAAGTTGACAACTCTAAAGGAGGTCCTCCCACAGCTACAGGAGGGAGATTTAATGGCAACTATAGACTTAAAAGATGCATACTTGCACATTCCCATGAATGCTCGCCACAAAAGATTTCTACGCTTCATGGTAAACAAGACTCACTACCAGTTTTCAGTACTGGTGTTCAGAATAAAATCCGCACCAAGAGTCTCCACAAAGTGTCTGGCAGCAGCAGCCCACCTCAGAACAAAGGGTATGCATGTGTACCTGTACTTGGAAGATTGGTTGGTAAAAGCAGATTCTCAAGAATGATGCAAAGAACACATCCAACTGGTAATAGAACCTCTGTTCACCTTAGGATTCTCAATAAATATAGTAAAATCATCCCAACACCCAGAACAAGAAAAGTTGCTTCCAGAAGCAAGAATAAACTTAGTACAGGGAAGAGTGTTTCCCAACGAGAAGAGAACACTTTCATTGATAGTGGAGACTTAACAATACTGGAAGGAGCAAGCTCCGACAATGAGGATGGTGGGGAAACTACTGGGAAAGATAGCATCATGTATCCCATTAATACTACATGCAAGGCTACACATGATACCGCTACAGGAATGGCTGCAAGCACACTGGTCTCAAGCAATAGGGCATTGGGAAGATCTACTGGTTGTCATGCAGAGAGTAGGAACAGAGGTAGCGTGGTGGAACAGAGCAAATATAACACAAAGAATGAAATTTCATCAACTCACTCCTTCAAAAACAATAGCAACAGATGCCTCACATATGGGCTGGGGAGCTCACATGAATTCACTCAGGTCAGAGGAATTTGGAAGGAGGAGGAAGCAGTGCAACGCATCAACATACTAGAATTGAGTACGGTGTTCCTAGCCTTAAAAGCATTTCAGAAGCATCTATCAGGGCACTCAATGTTAATCCGAACAGACAACACTACAACTATGTTTTGCATCAATAAACGGGGGGGGAATCAATCCCTACAGCTATCAAGACTAGCTCAAGAGATATGGAACTGGCCCGTACAAAGGAAGATGTCTTAAATAGCAATACACCTGCCAGGGAAAGACAATAAGGAAGCAGACAAACATAGCAGACAAGCATCTTGTTCACACGAGTGGAAGTTGAACAAGAAGGTGCTCAAAAGAATCTTCCAGATGTGGGGGACACCTCAAATTGACCTGTTTGGAACACCAGAGAATGCAAAATGCCAAAACTTTACATCCAGACAACATCACCACCAGTCTCTGGGGAATACCCTGCTGATAAGATGGTCAAAGAAATTTGCTTACGTTTTTCCTCAAACACCACTTCTACAAACGGTAACCAACAAATGTAAGAGAACAGAAATTATGCTTATTTTAATTGCACCATGGTGGGCAAGACAAAAATTATATTTCGGAACTGATTCAGTTAGCAAAGGAAAGGATTATAAAGCTACCAGTAAAACAAGACCTGCTATCCATGTATAGGGCAAGAGTCCTACACCCAGAACCAGAATGATTAGGTTTAGCAGCCTGTCTCCTGAAGACATAGAATTTAGTCACCTAAAATTATCCAAAAGGATCGTGGCAGTACTTAGAGAAGCAAGAAGACCAACAACACAAAGATGTTATTTTGTCAAATGGAAATGATATTCCTCATGGTGCCTCACAAGGGTTTGTGAAGAAAGAACACCAAAGAATCAACAGTACCAAAATACTTAACACAGCTAATGGATAGTAATCAAACTGAGAGTTCTTCACGAGTACACCTGGCAGCAACAGTGCCTTACACAAGAGGTAACTTAGGAAGAAGTTTATTTACAGCGCTGGTAATAAAGAGGTCTCTGGAAGGAGCAAAAAGAATTGCATCCCGCATGGAACCTTAACCTGGTATTAACACAATTTATTAAACCAACCTTTGAATAAGGCGTCACATAAAATGCTTACTTTAAAAGACAGCCTTTTCACTGGCATTAGGGCACTGTATAGAGTGAGTGAAATACAGGCCCCAACATCCAAGAAACATACATGCGAATACATAAGGACAGAATTGTTATGAGTACAGATCCACAATTCCTACCAAAAGTAGTGTCTCAGTTTCACTTAAACCAAAGTATACAAATACCAAGTTTGCAAAGGATCAAGCAGAGAAATCTTTACACACTTTGGATGCAAGAAGAGCAATAATGTACTATACAGTATGGAAAGAAGAAAGCTAAACAGGGAATCAAAACAGCTATTTGTCACCTGCACAGACGTCTTAGGGAGACCAGTTTCTAAGGGAAAAGTGGCTAGATGGATTTCAGAGACAATTCAAATATGTCACACAAATGCGGGAGGAAGATTGAGAGTAAAACCTAAAGCACACTCAACAAGGAAGAAAGGAGCAACTACTGCCTTCCTTTCAAGCCAATGATTACAAGAAATTTGCGAGGCAGCTACATGGACCTCCACGCACACATTTACCTAGACATCCCAATGAACAAGGAAGCACGTGTGGGTTAGAATATTCTAAAACAGTTATCTGCAATTTCAAGTACATCTTCTAACCATCCCCCATAAAAGGAACATACCACTACGTAATCTATGTGAATCTAGAAAAGATTCACACTGCAAAACATAAAGTTTTTTACCTGTAGGTGTAGTTTTGCAGCCTGGAGAATTTTCTGGATTCACAAGTGACCCTCCCACATCCTCCAAGAAGATGGAAGAGTAAGAAAAAGGAATCTGAAGATGGCAAATAAAGGTGGGAGCTTCCGGAGGAAGCACAAAGCCGTCACAGTGGACACCAAATAGTGAAGGTAGTGTCAACTTTCACCAACAAAAACAAGAAAGAGAGGAAGGGCTTTGTAAGCAAAAAATCATAGGAAGGACTAGAAATTAGTGGAGCATTCTGGACCCCACCACTAGATGGCAGGATAATGCACAGCATGTGAATACAGAAAATTCTTCAAGCTGCAAAAGTACAGATAAGAAACTTTACATTTTATCTTCTTTGCTCCTATTCAGTTATCCTGTCTAACCTTGCATTTATATTAATCACAAAAGCTCAATAAACACTTGCCCAGAAACACAAAGCCTGCTGTAGTTGCATCTATCTAAAATACAGCTTTGAAGCATAATAGGAAAATAAATTGGTGGCCCTTGGCAAATGTAAGCAATGCACACTTATATAGTGTTCCACATCTCCCTGAAAGACTACTTGAAATCCCTTCGATTAACTAAGCTAAATTTCCTTTGATAGCCTGTTTTTTCATTTCTTCACTCCTGTATATCTTCACAAAATATTCCAGAAAATTTAGCAGTGACCTCCATATTGCTAATTGCACTGCTATTGACAACAGCTGGAACATTTCCTTGTTTTCGTAATTAGAAACATACCACTCGAAAGCTCCAACTAACAATGAGGTTGAATAATGTGGTCGGCATAGATGACCACTAGCCTCTTTATATCTGTCTGAAAGGAGTAATCAAGGCCTGATCGCTTAATCTGTTTGAAGATCTAAAACATTCCTTATCTCCTCTGCTATGCTGAAAATTAGTCACCATTTCCAGAGGAGAACTAGTACCCTTTCAGGGCAAATGCCAAGCCGTGCAGCTGCACCAAGGCTTGAGGTCTGGTTGCCTGCTGATTTAGAGCCGCCTCTCTGCATGTGATCATAGACCTACTTCCTCGCCAAAAAGGGCTCCCTCAGCAGAGGCTATCCCTGGGCTTTTAGTAGCATGTCTAAAGGTAATAAAAAGAACTGCTTAAGTGAACTGTGCACGACCCGTCTGGACTGCAAAGCCTCGCACGCAAACAAATGCTGGCCATTCATCAGGCGCTGTACACGGCTTATGTCCACAATGTCTACGGTCACGCTTGGGGCACAGTGTGAACATTTACACTGAAATATTCATGAGAAAAAATATGTTGAATGGAGGAAAGAAAGTCAGGTCTCACATACGCTTTCACAAGCTCCTTATTAACGGATCACTCGGACCTTCATTACCAGTAATGTGGAAATTGCCGGGCAGAAAATACGGCCTGAGGGTCGGACTTTTACCCATTCTACAAGTATCGGTAGTCCTTCGATGAGGTATGATAGGGAGATCTTGAATTACCTATAACGAGTGATGGAACAAGGAACAATATGCAGAAATAATTGTTAGCTACTGAACAATTTGTGATATACCGAATCCCGATCATTTGTGAGGTGGCAAATCGTCCATGGTTAACACGGTGGATTTGAGTAATTGGTGTTCCTGTCAGAGTGCCAATGGAGATGCCATTGCAAATGTGCATCACATTGTAACTTGAGGGTATTCACTGTTTTCTTTTCACTCATGTGTTCTTCGGAGCATACACCTACTTAAATAGCCATTAGTAGAAAAATAAGTGTCAGAATGTGCCTCAACCCCCCTATTTTTTTTTACTAGACACCGGCCCCTATTACGAGTCTGGTGGTCACTAGACCGCCGCATTGGTGCCATATATTTAAACCATAGCGGTCAGGCTGCGGTGGGACCACCAGCTCCGCCAAGATCAGGGGTCTGGTGGTATGTGACAATCCTAATCCCCCAGGGCAGCGCTGCCCTGGGGATTACTACCTCGTTCTCTGCCAATAGTAGCAGCACCATGAAAAGGCTGGCGGAGAACAGGTGCAGCCCCCCCCCCAGCCAGCACCCTTGCAATGTTCATTGTCTGCTTTGCAGACAGTGAACATTGGAAGGGTGCTGGATGCACCCTGCATCTACAGCATTGCTGCCAGCTCGATTACAAGCCAGATACAATCCTGTAGGCTGTTTCCTGCTAGGCCGAGTTTCCTCATTGACGTAGCGGGAAACTCTTAATGGCCCCGGCGGGGAGATAGCCAGTATGGCGACAACCTCCCTGTCGGAAGTTTGGCAGACGGTCTAAACTGTCTGCTGAATTCGTAATGAGGCCCATAGTTTAAGAGATTTCTTCAAAGTTATAAAGTGTTTTCACTTTGAATAATAAAAGAGAACAAAATGCACAATTACACATTTTCCTTAACCCTAATCTTGCAGATTTTTTGTTTTCCACACAGTCTGCATTCATAGAATTCAGTATGGCAGATATATGTCAACAATTTTAAATTAAACTAAATTAAGCATTGTGTATACTTGTAATGGAACGATATAGGTAGTTCCTAGCAGGGAAGAAACTTAGAACAGGTACAGAAATCCTTTTTTTGTTTTAATGAACATCACAGGAAAATATAATTGTTAGTGGAGCAAAGAAAATGTATTATTAAATATAATGTACTGTAATCTAATACATATATGAAAAACATACACAAATGACTAGAAATAAATAAGATTAAAGCATGGAATAAAAAAAAACAGTCAGTAAAATAATGGTGGTAAAGTATTGGCCTATGGAGCTTCGATACTAAAATGCACTTTCATGAGATGTGCATATGTTATTGTGAGCATGCCACGAGATCCTAGCTATTTTCAATTCTGAATAGTGGATCTTGCGTTAGAGGACGTTGGATCGAAGCAACATAGGTTGGAGGGGATGTCACCAATGGGAAGTGTAAGGACCATCAATTCAACAATATTAAATATTATAAAGCTTCAGACAATAACTACACCAGTTCAATAATAAGAATTTGTAGATTTATTTCCCTATATTAACAAAGCTAAGGTCACGAAAATAACTCTCAAACACAAATGATAAGCATATTAGATCAATAGCAGCTGATTAAAGCGACGTATATATCTCAATTTAAATAATACAATTAAACAAATTATCTCCAAAGGAATAACACTTATTAATAATACAAAAACTGGTAATAATGGTAGAGTATACATTAGTTCAGCATCAAACGATTTCATAACAGGTCATGAGCATTTTAAAATTAATTCTCTAACTAACCACAGATTAGCATTACATGTTGGGCTTCATGTGAAAAGAATTTAGTAACACAAATTTAGAAAACCACTAACTCGATTATAAAAAACTATTAATGTGCAGCAATATAATCATCAGTTGCAGCTCGTACCTGGAAAGCAAGAGAGACACAATTCACAATTAATAACATACATTACCACAATAGTAGTAACAGCAAATGATCAGCTTCAGCCTGAGGACACCATCAGCTATGGACCTAACAACAGCTAGTCTTGAATCTCTCCAACAATCTCCTACTCTTCCCTCCAATGCAGGCGCTAGCTATTAATCATTCTACACAGGCTGTTATACTAAAATCTAATTAACTCCTGATTGGTCAGTCTATGGGGTGGATTCATTTCAGCCAATCGACAACTAAATTGATGACCTAAACTTGACAAACCTAAACTAACTATAGCATTTTCTTTCGATGTAACTTTTCTTCTTCCATCTTGTCTGTAACTCCATTGCCTCGTCTGCCTCTCACATATCTTGTTCTCATGAAGAAACTTTCTCTGTAACTTCTACTTCCATCCTTGAGGAAAGGCCAGATATTAGTAACATTCTCAAACAATAGGACTTTCAACTTATGCAATGTTTGGTTAATACGTCTACCCAAGCTTCGAAAACACTTATCATGAAAGATTTGAATCATGAAAAATAACTACAGCATCTAAATATAATTTTGCTCAGCCAAAAACAGAAAAACAGACATTTCAGAAACTTCTTGTTTCACATGTTAGTTCATTACGCATTTTTAATATAAAAATCATTAATAAACATATTAGAAATTTCACACTCTCACATTATCAAGCAAAATGCCACCACTCAATGAATAAAGTGTGGCAACACATTGCCTTAGGCTGTATTCTGTGGCAAGAAGTAAGCAAAATGTGAATGATAATTGAACAGACCAATAAGGACTGACCCAAAACCCCAGTATGTATTAATATAATTTTTATGACATGAGATTGTAAGATACCTAAATCTGCCACTAAGCCAGACATACAAATTTGAAGGAATAGAAGAAAAAAAACCTTTAGCAAAAAATTGTCTAAATCATTACTTAAGTGTGTTCTTGCCCCTATATGTAATCTACAGATCGGGGGTGAGCAAACTAGTTGTTCTGGATCAGACACTATTTAAAGTATTTCAGAGGTGAGCTTCTTTCAGCGACAAAAACAAAACTTTTTGAATGGTTCTGTTTCCTGGTTCTGTTTCCTGCACTGGGAACCCAGTTGTAAAGTATTCACCACTTGTAAGAATGCTATCGGTGACGATAATTTGGTGGAAGGTTTTCCCTAAAAGGTGGTATTTTCGGCTTTTTAACAGGACCATAGCCTACTGCTGAAGGTAACCTGCATTAACACCAATGGTAAAATTATAATTCTTTCCATGGTGGGCGTGACTCATAAAGAAAGTCCTAAAAATGCAAAATGTACACTTACATACTACCAAGTTTATAAATTCTTAACTTATTCAAAAATCTTCCAGTGTAAGTTATGATTTGCACAAATAATAGAAATACGGCTTCCTTATGCACATATATTCCTGGTGTACCTCATATTCTACCTGTGTGAAATCTCCAAATTATATCGTTTTTGTATGAATAGAAAAATTGTGACATTTCAGAACTATGTTCTCATTTCTTTTTTTTGTCATGTAGAGTATTTTCCCATGGAATTCCTTCCCTACAAATACGAAATCTGTGAAAATAGGCACCATTTATCAACGTCTCTGCTCTCTCAACAGCACTTGCACCAAGATCACAAGTTAGAAAGGGTGTTTAAATAAGCATGGGGAAACCACTGGCAAATGTTTTTGGAAATCAAGAAAGTTATGACTTTGTGGGTGTTCAAATGATTTTTATTAGATGTCAATGGCAACTCTCTGACACTCCAGTCAACGCTCACTTCCTGGTGACACTTACAAAGAAAGGTTTATGTATACTTTGCTTATTTTATGGACATGTTGGGCACCACTCCACAAGATGTGCGTAACTCACACCACTAAGTCATCCATGCATGGATGATTTATCACTTCTTCCATGTGGAAGTCTTACATACACTTAGGAAAAGTTTGGGAATGGGGCCAGGACATTCACAAGGTGTGTAGCAGGAGAGGATTTGTTTCCCTGGTCCTGCACTTTTCATGCCCTAGCAGTCCTGTTATTGCGTGTATTTATAGAATAATATTTTTTTGTAAAATAACATGCGGCCCGGTCTGTTCATTTATTATGAGGTACTAACGGAGGACACGCCACAAGAGGACATTAGATGCTAAAGTTGTCAGGGAAAAGTAAACTGAGTTTTTTTTTTCCTTTTCCTAAATAAGATACCTTTTGTTAGAAAACCAGAAGGTTCTGTTTTTTACCCAGGATGCACAAAGGTTTTCGACTTGAACGATCAGGCCTAGCTGTTGTTTTTTAAGTGGGTGAGACATCTTACCTTAAAAAATACACATTGTGTATAGTAGTGAAAAAAAAGCAGTGGGTGGCTCCTCGTGAATTGTCTAGGGATGAACTCTTCAGATAAATTAAATTTTGTAGGATCATCATTCCTCCTGTCTGGCTTCAACTAGTTTATTAAGATTGATCTCCTGGATTGACAGTGAACTGATTTCTCCACTCTAAGGGACACTGCATGTGTCTGCAGTGTCTGTAGAGTTCTAACCTCTTCTACATGGCAGCTTCATTGGGCGGATGCCAGACAGACAAATGATAGGCCAGTGGAGACACCGTTTGACATAGGTTTCCTGAATATTATGTCTCCCTCTGGAAGTACAACATACAACAATTTTGTACTTGGGGGGGCAATAAACGGATGAACCTGCCCAAAATATTGGCCATATGGGGAGGAAGCAGCTTCCCTAACTCTGTGTTTGCATTCCATCTTTTGGAGCTTGTGCTGTAACCAGACTGAAAAGAGCTTACAGGAAAACAAAACTGGCTTTGACTCAGTGAGTTGCAGATATCAGGTGTTGGGGGAGGGGGTTGGTGGTTGAAATCATCCTCTACACTTCCTCTTAGAGGTACCTCTGTCACATTCATCATCTCCGAAACTGCCCCCACAGGCGAAAGTCCCTTATCAATTCATTCTCACTCACTCTCTGACTCTCCCCTAGCACTGATAGGTCCTGTAGGCCTTGTCGAGATCTGTAAAAATATCTGGCTCCTCATTTAAAACAATTTCACAGGATATTACTAGAAATTGAAAGTGAGAAAGACAGGACTCCATTCCCATACAGGGGTGGCTCCTCCACAATGGCGGAGGAGCGTCGTCCTCCTGGCCTAAAAACAAGAGATGAAAAATGAAACAATAGTTCCACTATCATTTCATTTTCCATCTGCTGGCTCAGCCAGCAGTACAGGGAGATGCGGGGCTGGGTCACAGAAGGTGGGAAGAGTGCACCGAAGTGCGTATGTGTGTCTGGCCAGCTGTATCAGGCCGAACAAACACACATGCCCACTTAGGTTCCTCCAGCCCGGCTGTGTTTAACAGCGGGGCTGTAGAAATTGCACAGACCCCAGGGCTGTGTCTGAGTGGCAGTCACTGCCGCTCAGACCAATCCTGAAACTGCTTTCATGCTAAATCTAGCATGAAAGCAGCACCAGGATTGCTAGGGAGCCTGTGCTTTTGTCCCAATGAATGCAGGGACACCACAAGATGAGGAGATCCGAGCTAGGTGACAGGAGTCGTTGGCAGCAGAAAGTGTCTTTTATTTTTTTATTTTCTTTCTCCCTTCCCCTTTGTCCTCACACCCCGCTACTCCCCAATTGAGCTCTTAAGGAGAGAGCTTGGCACTCTGGGAAGACGTATTGAGCAATGGAAGATTAGTCAAGGTAATTAAAAACTAGGGTAGACAAGTGCTACCACCAAGTCTACAGTACCCTGCAGAGTGTTTCTCCTTGAACTTTGATGTTGTTTCCCTCCAGAAGACTACAAAAATAAGAAATAAGTAGCTCCCAACTCTCACTTTTTTATCTTCCTCCATCTCCCTCCTCACAGGTAAATTAAACTATTAGAAAGAGGTTACATGAGAGCGATGGAGAGAGGGGTGAGGAACTGTCAAAGTTCTGCTTTTCCTAGTATTTTTGTCATCCTTCCTCCCCTCACTTCTACCTCCTGCTCTATCTTGTTTCCTGTTAGAGCATTATGGTTGTACTACTGAATATCCACCTCTAGAAAATCATGGTATAAGAAAAGCGAGGACAGAATATCGAAGGACTAAATATTGAAACATCACATCTACATACCTTGAAGATATATCAGCAAGGTACATGTATGTGAAGTTAAGTATAGAAAAACTAGACCTATCTACCTATTGATATTTCATTTCTGATATTTCACCTCAATATTCTGTCCCATCAATATTCTGGTGTCAGTATTCGGGGTGCACACTCTGGCCATTTTATGTCTTGCCTCCTTGGTTCCTTTAAACCATTAAGATGCTTAAGACTGGCTTCTTACCATGCACTTTTGTATTTTTCATACTGTGCTTTGAGGTGCTGTTTTTATTTAAAAAAGACCACTCCAGTCACGCTTGCCATTTTATGATATATATATATGTTCGATGGCATGTGTAGCTGCAGATACACATGCTGTGCATATCCCGCCATCTAGTGTTGGGCTCGGAGTGTTACAAGTTGTTTTTCTTCGAAGAAGTCCTTTCGAGTCACGAGATCGAGGGACTCCTCCCCTTTCGGCTCCATTGCGCATGGGCGTTGACTCCATCTTAGATTGATTTCTTTCGGCCATCGGGTTCGGACGTGTTCCTCTTCGCTCCGTGTTTCAGTTCGGAAAGTTAGTTAAATCTCGGAAAATTTGACGGTATTGTTTGCGTTCGGTATCGGGTTAGTTAACGCAGATCGACACTGAATCAAGAAGAGCTCCGGTAGCCCTTTGGGGCTTCGATTCCCCGGCGGGGCCTGGTCGGCCCGACCGCATGCGTCTTCAAGGCTAATGGAACGGACCCCATTCCGCTTCTGCCCCGAATGCCACAACAAGTATCCTTACACAGATCAACATCTGGTCTGTAATTTGTGTTTGTCCCCCGAACACAAAGAGGATACCTGCGAGGCCTGTCGGGTGTTTCGGTCGAAGAAAACGCTACGGGACCGGAGAGCATGAAGGCTTCAAATGGCATCGCCGCCGACAGGACACCGCAACGTCGAGGAAGAAGAAACTTTCTCCATCGCTGACTCGGATTCGGACGAGCCCGAAACAGAGCAGGCACAGAAAACCGCGAGTAAACCAGCCCCGACCAAAACTCACGCCAAAATCATGAAGGCCCAGGGGACACCACCGCCAACAGGCCATGGCTTAACCCGTACAATTGGTGACCAACCATCGGCACCGAAAACGGGCATGCACGTGTCGAAGTCTTCCGACTCCGGTCGAGATCCCGGCACGCAGCATACTCGACACCGAGAACCTGGTTCAGACCAGACTCGACACCAGGAGACCGGCTCCGAAATAAGTCGGAACCGAGATATCGGCACACACGAAACTTAAAAAAGTGGCTTCGGAGCCGAAAAAAACTGTAGAAAAAGTTTCGGTACCGAAACACCCATCTTCAGAGCCGAAATCAAGCTCCTACTCCAAAGAGCAAGGCATTTCAGAACAAATACCAGGCCATAGATTTGGACAAGAGTTAGAAGCAGGGGAGCCAGATTATACGCAAAGAAGGCTCCATATTCAAAAGGAAACAGGGAAAATAAGAACTCTCCCTCCTATAAGGATTAAAAGGAAACTTGCTTTCCAAAACACAGAAAAACAACCGAAAGCAAAGGTGGCAAAACAAGTTACTCCACCACGGATTTCGCCACAACCATCACCACACCACTCACCGTAACTATCACCAATTGCTACCCCACCTATGATGCAGTTTCCAACGCACACAGGGATGAGCCAGGATGACCCAGATGCATGGGATCTCTATGATGCGCCTGTATCAGACAATAGTCCAGACTGCTACCCAGCGAGGCCATCACCACCTGAAGACAGTACTGCTTACACACAGGTGCTGTCCAGAGCAGCTGCTTTTCACAATGTGACACTGCACGCTGAACCGATTGAGGATTACTTTTTATTTAATACTTTGTCGTCAGTACCAGAGTCTTCCAATGTTACCAGGAATGTTGAAACATGCGAAGCAAGTATTTCAAGAGCCCGTCAAAGGCAGGGCCATCACACCTAGGGTGGAGAAAAAGTACAAGCCTCCCCCTACAGACCCTGTGTACATCACGCAACAACTGACACCTGACTCAGTATTAGTAGGCGCAGCACGTAAAAGGGCTAATTCACACACCTCTGGAGATGCACCACCACCCGACAAAGAAAGTCGAAAGTTTGATGCAGCGGGGAAAAGAGTTGCAGCTCAAGCAGCCAATCAATGGCGCATTGCCAATTCCCAGGCTTTGTTGTCAAGATATGACAGAGTTCATTGGGATGAAATGCAGCACTTTATAGAACATCTGCCCAAAGAGTTCCAAAAGCGTGCACAACGAGTGGTGGAAGAGGGTCAAAGTATCTCGAATAACCAGATACGATCGGCAATGGATGCAGCAGACACAGCTGCAAGAACTGTGAATACAGCGGTCACTATTCGGACACACGCATGACTACGCATGACTACGCACCTCCGGATTTAAGCTCGAAATCCAACAGGCTGTGCTTAATATGCCTTTTAATGGACAGCAGTTGTTTGGGCCGGAGGTGAACACAACTATAGAGAAGCTAAAAAAGGACACTGATACGGCCAAGGCCATGGGCACGCTCTACTCCCCACAGAGCAGAGGCACATTTAGGAAGACACAATTTAGAGGGGGGTTTCGGGCCCAAAGCACAGAACCCTCAACCTCACAAACCAGACCCACATACCAGAGCCAGTATCAAAGAGGAGGCTTTCGGGGACAATACAGAGGTGGACAGTTCCCTAAAACTAGAGGAAAGTTCCAAAGCCCAAAGACCCCTTAAAATAAACAGTGACTTCAGTGTCACAAATCCCCAACGCATAACACCAGTGGGGGGAGACTTACAGATTTTTACCAACACTGGGAAGAAATAACAACAGACTCGTGGGTCCTAGCCATTATCCAACATGGTTATTGCATAGAATTCCTACAATTACCACCAAATGTGCCTCCAAGAACACACAACATGTCCAAACAACACATGGATCTATTACAGCTAGAAGTCCAAGCGTTGTTGCAAAAAGACGCTATAGAACTAGTACCCAATCATCAGAAAGGAACAGGTGTTTACTCCCTGTATTTTCTAATACCCAAAAAGGACAAAACTCTAAGACCCATAATAGATCTCAGAACACTAAGGGGGTCGAAAGACCGCGGAGGCCATTCTGGCTTTCCCGCTGGGCTGGCGGGCGACCGCCAGAAGGCCGCCCGCCAGCCCAGCGGGAAACCCCTTCCCACGAGGAAGCCGGCTCCGAATGGAGCCGGCGGAGTGGGAAGGTGCGACGGGTGCAGTTGCACCCGTCGCGAATTTCAGTGTCTGCTGAGCAGACACTGAAATTCTATGTGGGGCCCTCTTACGGGGGCCCCTGCAGTGCCCATGCCATTGGCATGGGCACTGCAGGGGCCCCACAACATCCCATATCGCCATCCTGTTCCTGGCGGGCGAACCGCCAGGAACAGGATGGCGGTATGGGGTGTCGGAATCCCCATGGCGGCGCTGCAAGCGGCGCCGCCATGGAGGATTCCTGAGGGCATCGGAAAACCGGCGGGAGACCGCCGGTTTTCCTGTTCTGACCGCGGCCAAACCGCCGCGGTCAGAATGCCCTGCGGGGCACCGCCAGCCTGTTGGCGGTGCTCCCGCATCCCCGGCCCCGGCGGTCCTTGACCGCCGGGGTCGGAATGACCCCCTAAATCTTTACATCAAATCAGATCACTTTCACATGGTGACACTTCAAGACGTAATCCCCTTGCTCAAACAACAAGACTACATGTCAACATTAGATCTCAAGGATGCGTACTTCCATATACCCATACATCCTTCACACAGGAAATACTTAAGGTTTGTAATCCAAGGGGTACATTACCAATTCAAAGTGTTACCATTCGGGATAACAACAGCACCAAGGGTATTTACAAAATGCCTTGCAGTGGTGGCAGCCCGTATCAGAAGACAGCACATATATGTATTCCCGTATCTAGACGATTGGTTAATCAAGACCAATACGCAGGAACGGTGTCTTCAACACACAAAATACGTCATAGAAACCCTTCACAAACTAGGGTTCTCACTGAACTACCAAAAATCACACTTACAGCCGTGTCAAATACAACAATACTTGGGAGCAACAATCAACACAAAAAAAGGGATTGCCACTCCAAGTCCACAAAGGGTACAAGCATTCCAAAACGTAATACAAAGCATGCACCCAAACCAAAGGTTCCAGGTAAAATTAGTGATGAAACTACTAGGCATGATGTCCTCATGCATAGCCATTGTCCCAAACGCAAGATTACACATGCAGCCCTTACAACAGTGCCTAGCAACACAATGGTCACAAGCACAGGGTCAATTTCAAGATCTAGTGTTGATAGACCGCCAAACATACACCTCGCTTCAATGGTGGAATCCTATAAAGTTAAACCAAGGGCGGCCTTTCCAAGACCCAGTGCCTCAATACGTGATCACAACAGATGCTTCCATGGTAGAGTGAGGAGCACACCTCAAAAAACACAGCATCCAGGGACAATGGGACTATCATCAGAAACAACTTCATATAAATCAGTTAGAACTACTGGCAGTGTTTCTAGCGTTGAAAGCATTTCAACCACTAATAGCCCACAAACACATTCTTGTCAAAACAGACAACATGACAACAATGTATTACCTAAACAAACAGGGAGGGACACACTCAACATAGTTGTGTCTCTTAGCACAAAAGATTTGGCATTGGGCGATTCACAATCACATTTGCCTAATAGCGCAATACATACCAGGAATTCAAAACCAGTTAGCCGACAATCTCAGTGGGATCACCAACAGATCCACGAATGGGAAATTCATCCCTAGATACTACAAACTTACTTCCAAAGCTGGGGAACACCACAAATAGACTTATTCGCAACAAAAGAAAATGCAAAATGCCAAAACTTCGCATCCAGGTACCCACAGCCTCACTCCAAGGGCAATGCGTTATGGATGAGTTGGTCAGGGATATTTTCTTACGCTTTTCCCCCTCTCCCACTCCTTACATATCTGGTAAACAAATTGAGTCAAACTAATACTAATAGCACCAACTTGGGCACGACAACCTTGGTACACAACACTACTAGATCTGTCAGTAGTGCCTCATATCAAACTGCCAAACAGACCAGATCTGTTAACTCAACACAAACAACAGATCAGACACCCGAATCCAGCATCGCTCAATCTAGCAATCTGGCTACTGAGATCTTAGAATTCGGACATCTAGACCTTACACAAGAATGCATGGTCATCAAACAGGCTAGAAAACCTACTACAAGACATTGCTACGCAAATAAGTGGAAAGGATTTGTTTATTACTGTCATAATAATAATAATCAAATCCAACCATTACACGCATCTGCAAAAAACATTGTAAGCTACCTACTACACTTACAAAAGTCTAAGTTAGCTTTTTCATCCATTAAAATACATCTCACAGCAATTTCGGCCTATCTGCAAATTACACATTTAACTTCACTATTCAGAATCCCAATCATAAAAGCATTTATGGAGGGTCTTAAAAGGATTATTCCACCAAGAACACCACCAGTTCCTTCGTGGAACCTCAATATTGTATTAACACGACTCATGGGTCCACCATTTGAACCCATGCACTCTTGTGAGATACAATACTTTACCTGGAAAGTAGCCTTCCTAATAGCTATCACATCTCTCAGAAGAGTAAGTGAAATACAAGCCTTTACCATACTAGATCCCTTTATACAAATACACAAACATAAAGTAGTTGTACGCACAAATCCCAAATGTTTGCCAAAAGTCATATCACCGTTCCACTTAAATCAAACAGTGGAACTCCCAGTGTTCTTTCCAGAACCAGATTCTCTAGCTGAAAGAGCATTACATACATTAGACATAAACAGAGCACTAATGTATTACATTGATAGAACCAAACAAATTTGCAAAACAAAACAATTATTTGTAGCTTTCCAAAAACCTCATGCAGGGAATCCAGTATCCAAACAAGGCATTGCCAGATGGATAGTTAAATGTATTCAAACCTGTTATATAAAAGCAATGAGAGAACTGCCTATTACACCAAAGGCACACTCCACTAGAAAGAAAGGTGCCACTATGGCCTTTCTAGGAAATATACCAATGACAGAAATCTGTAAGGCAGCCACATGGTCTACACCTCATACATTTACTAAACATTACTGCGTGGATGTGTTAACAACACAACAAGCCACAGTAGGACAATCAGTATTAAGAACATTATTTCAAACAACTTCAACTCCTACAGTCTAGACCACCGCTTTTGGGGAGATAATTGCTTACTAGTGTATGCACAGCATGTGTATCTGCAGCTACACATGCCATCAAACGGAAAATGTCACTTACCCAATGTACATCTGTTCGTGGCATGAGACGCTGCAGATTCACATGCGCCCTCCCACCTCCCCGGGAAGCCTGTAGCCGTTATAAGGTGATAAAAAATTGAACTTGTACATTTGTAAATTTGTAAATATATCACTTTTAGTCACATTATGTACATACATACTTACTCCATTGCATGGGCACTATTACTATATACACAACTCCTACCTCACCCTCTGCGGGGAAAACAATATAAGATGGAGTCGACTACCATGCGCAATGGAGCCGAAAGGGGAGGAGTCCCTCGATCTCGTGACTCGAAAAGACTTCTTCGAAGAAAAACAACTTGTAACACTCCGAGTCCAACACTAGATGGCGGGATATGCACAGCATGTGAATCTGCAGCGTCTCATGCCACGAACAGATGTACACTGGGTAAGTGACATTTTCCATATATATATATATATATATATATATATATATATATATATATATATATATATATATATATTCTATAACTACCTACTGCTGATTGCCAGTGGGTGATAGATAGATAGATAGATAGATAGATAGATAGATAGATAGATAGATAGATAGATAGATAGATAGATAGATAGATAGATATGCAAAATAGAAGAGAGAACTCTGGGTAGTTCCTAAATTTAGGTGGAGAGCAACTCCAGTAAGGAACGCCCTATAGTGACACTCTAGAATTGCTCTCCTCAAACGTCGGTTTTTCTGCAAAGTTTTTAAGAATATGATTGGCACAGTGCCATCCACGCCAAGCTAGAAAGCGACAAAGTGTTTTGTAATTTGTGCAGCAAAATCTTTAAGCATAGGATTGGCCGAGTGCCATCCTTGCCCAGCTGTAAAATTACAAAAGCCTTTCAACACTCCAGGCACAGTACTACTGCTTTGGACTGGTAGAATACCATCCAAGCCAACCTGGAATGAACAAAAGCAACCCTTGACATGTGTTTTGATGTCATTACATCTCTTCATAGAGGTTTAGCGTTGTTCAGACGCAAGGGAGCACTCGGTATAAGTCAAAACAATACCCTTTCAGGGTTCGAGTGATGCATAACTTATGCAAAACAGAAGAGAGAACTCTGGGTAGTTCCCAAAGTTAGGTGGAGAGCAACACCATAAGGAGCACACTGCAACACCATCGACACTCTAGATTTGCTCATCTCGAATGTCTGTTTTTCTAGCAAAGGGTTTAAGCATAGAATTGGCACAGTGCCTTATATATATTCCAATGTTTGTTTAATTAAAAACAGCGAGTGTCCAGGTTGTACATTGTTCACCACCCACATCTGTTGCTGGTGCTGACCACTTTCATCACTGCCTTTAGTGCCACCATCAAACCCACCTGCAAGCAGTTATAGCTGGTGAACTTCTAAAGTGGTGGAACATAAATATCTGCCTTGAATATACTGTGTGATTAAGCAAAGAGAGCAATTTCAATATAGTTTTATAAACATGTTGCAGGCCACTCTCCCACTGAGGTAATTTAGGTAAAAGGAGTTTTACATATATATACAATCTTATAGGACTATATTCAAATAAACGTACTGAAAAGCCAGAAGTTCACACCACACTAATGAAATAGTCCTGTAATTTTATGGTTTTCGAGGCAACCTTGCTGTCCTCAGGGAGTCTTTGAAAAAATGATGGCTAAATAGTGGACTGTTGTGCCCAATTTCCATAAACATTGGCTAAAGAGATATGTATTAAAGACAGGTAAAAAATATGATTATCTGTGTTAAAGACAGGTAAAAAATATGACTATGCTATTTCACGTTGCCTCGTACATCAAAAAAACATGTAACATCTTTCTTTACTTCGTTTTTCCATTGTGTACCTTCCAAGTATATTTTGAGAATCTGTGAAAGGAGAGGGTGAGTGAAAATCCACATTGTGAATCAACAGCGATATCAAGATCTTGACCAAGATCATGATGATGAGATTCCAAAAGTCACCACATTACTAGTTTATAAGAATAGAGTCAGATTTATCCCTGGACGCTCATCACACAGCCATATCCATACCCTGGCAAATCAAGGCATGCACAAGATGCCCAAAAAGCATTTGAAAGATAAGAGTGGAGCTGCCTCTTCCAAGTGCTTACCAAGATGGGTATCCTCTTTTTGACCAGGATACAATGCCTTTACAGCTGTCCTTCGATCATAGTAAATTGCAACGGATTCTCTGCAGACAAACTTGTTGTCCACAGGAGGACTAGACAGCAAAGAACCTTGTCCCCATTATTGTTTGTACTGGCATTTAAACCTCTGGCAAAGTGCTGTCACATTAGAGACATCACTGGTATTAATCCTGCCGCTAACCTAAAACAGAAGCTCTATGCTGATGATATCATGGTGCTGAGATCACCTGGAACCTCTATCCCTCCTCTTACAAAATCCATATCGCTCTTCTCCACTATCTTTGGTTAAAAGATCAGCCAGCCTAAGAGTAAAGCCCTGCCCATGTTACCACATGCAGCAGCTCATTCTCTTCACAGCCTTCTGTTCTAGTGGGTAGAGGTAATATGCTAATCCTAATTGAGCAAATGCAAAAAGTCCTTATAAATTGGACCAAACTCCAGCTTTCCTTGTAGGGGTCAAGTGCAGACAATAAAGACAGTGGCCGCCCTCGTTATATTTAGGTCTTCAGTATGCTACTAATCTGTGTGCCCTTAAGAACTATGGGGGTCATTCTGACCCTGGCGGTCATGGACCGCCAGGGCCAACGACCGCGGGAGCACCGCCAACAGGCTGGCGGTGCTCCCATGGGAATTCTGACTGCAGCGGTACAGCCGCGGTCAGAAACGGGAAACCGTTCCCGCTGCCCATGGGAATCCTCAATGGTGGCGCTGCAGGCAGCGCCGCCATGGGGATTCCGACCCCCTTACCGCCAGCCTGGTTCTGGCGGTTTTGACCGCCAGAACCTGGCTGGCGGTAACGGGTGTCGCGGGGCCCCTGGGGGCCCCTTCAGTGCCCATGCCAATGGCATGGGCACTGAAGGGGCCCCCTAACAGGGCCCCACCAAGATTTTCAGTGTCTGCCAAGCAGACACTGAAAATCGCGACGGGTGCAACTGCACCCGTCGCACCCCTTCCACTCCGCCGGCTCCATTCGGAGCCGGCATCCTCATGGAAGATGGTTTCCCGCTGGGCTGGCGGGCGGCCTTCTGGCGGTCGCCCGCCAGCCCAGCGGGAAACTCAGAATAACCGCGGCGGTCTTCTGACCGCGCAGCGGTATTCTGACGGCGGGACTTTGGCGGGCGGCCTCCGCCGCCCGCCAAAGTCAGAATGACCGCCTATGTCTTCTGACAGGGAGCCATACCACTATTGGCATCCTAATGCAGCTACCACAGCATAGGCTTACAATACCTGAGCATTGAGGTTTATCACATGGCCCAACACCTCTCTCAACTAACTTATCACTTTCATCCAGAACTGTAAACCCGTGATTGGGTAGTGTTGGCAAATCACTTGCTAGGTGAAGTAACAGGAACCTCAGCCATGAAAGTGGAGGATCATTGCCAAAGGGGAGAAAAGTAATCCAGTTTTAATGGGACCAATGAACATGCAGATAAATAGTCATAGACTTTTAAAGCACCATGCTTTTTGCATTAGTGAGCCCCACTCTGGAACAACTCTGAGATTCAAATATCTGAAAAAATACTTCGCTGGCCGCTTTGGGTCAATTGCAATGTTGGTTCTATTGATCAGGTTCTCCCAGACAGGATCTTGCAAAGATTTACACATGAACCTCCAGCTACCTCTGGTCAATTCACGCATTACCTGCAACTGAATGCATGCCTCAACAACAAGCTGAGCAATCACCTTTATATGTTAGACATATCCACTCCGTATGAATACCTGAGAAAGTGGAGGTCATAAAGAAATCTGGTATCTGGCCAATTTGAAACTCTAATAGGTGCCTTATACTTCAAACGAACTCTGCAATACTTGCACAATTAATAGCAGCATTAGCTTAGAAAATCCTATAATGAGGATGTGCATGATCATGATAGTGGCTTATGTGAGGCTAGGTTAAAATGTATTTTTTAAAATTTTTCATGACAGGCATTGGTCCCCATTTAAACTCCACAAGGCAATACTTACACCCAAAGTACAATGCTGGAGATGTGCGCACCGTAGACGACATGTGATTCACATTCTATGGGCCTGCTCAGAGCTAAAGACCTACTGGAATGCAATATGGCACTTATCTATGACACGGAGGATATTATGGGTATCACTACTCAAAACAAGAGATAGCTTGACTCAGCACTGTGGGTTATAATAATTTTTTTATAGAATAACATTAGAATTCTCCCTCACTCCAGAGTCTGGAAGAATGCCTTGAAACCATGGCGAGAGTGGCCTCATATGAGCTCCTGATCTATAAACTGAATGATCATATTTGAATATATGAGCAGATTTAGGGGAGTGTCTTGGATGAGGTTACTGCTGATACTGTGATAACACACTCACAGCAATTAGGGCAACAAGGGAAAATGCAAACCTAGTGAGGGGAGCAATTAGGGCATGTAACCTGGTGAAATTAACCACAGAAAGCAAAAGCTCCATCATAATCCAGTTGTTAGTTATTTCCTTCATAGTGGATTAGGATATATCTACCGGATGTTGTCTGCTACCTGGGTTTGGGGAGTGGGTTACCTGTTTGGCATAACTGGTGATTTGTTTATTCACAAAAAGTGGAACACTAATGATCCATCCGTTATATCTAGTGAAATCACAGAATTCTTCTGATATCTTTTTCAATATAAGTGATGAAATATCATGATACAAGACATGAAAAAACAGCCATAGCAGCAGTACCACCAAGCAAGCAAATTCCACGCTGTGAAATATAATTCTGAAATGCAATCATTTTGTCAAAAAAATCAGCTTACAAGTTTCTGAAAGTACTGACATTTTATTGTGAAATATAAAAGTAGCATGTTGGGTGACTAAGCTCAATAATTCCACCACAAAATAGTATTTGTGTTATGAATTGTCAACCTTTCATTTCAAGTCAGTGGATGTGTGATCCCTAAACGCAAAGCTTGTTGGTTTCACCATTTACTCAGATGTACTTCTGTCACACAGGGGCAGATTCTGCATTTAATGCTTATTTGTCACCATCATTAAATAATAACAATGTTCATCTAATGGCAGGAAGTTTCACCTTCAGTGTACCGGGGATGGCCAGAGCTATGTCAGAAATGGCCACAATGCATTAGGGGTGAAAGATGCAGGGGCTGAGTGCCACCATTACTCAATAGATAATAAGACATATCTCAATATCACTAGCATTGTGAAAAAGATGGGCCACTCTTTTACTAGAAATATTGTAGGCATGCGCACTAAATCAAGAATGAGCCATAATATACAAAGATAGCCAGATGAATACTAATTGTACCTATCCTTTACCTCCTGAGATTGTGTGTGAGAATTACAAAAATGTTCTTCTCTGGTACTATTAGTGTTTCCCCTTTGCTACCTTTGACAGTGTCTAAGGCTTTTGGGTGAACCACCACCCTGTCTTGTGGCCTCTGCAACAATTATTCATGATTTGGGAAGAGTCACTGAATACAAGTATTTCAAGGGCATTGTCGTAGGGTGGAGCTCTGTTTGCCTAAGGTATAGGAGCAGGAATTTATTTGCTTGAGACACAAGCAGGCTGAGCGGTGTGTACATGGCAATAATTCCAACCCTGTCATATACTAATCCTGAGGATCAAAGTTTGCATATTTTGTATCTATAGTCGTTTTCTAATGTAATCAGCTTCTTATTGAATAAGCCACTGGTTTAGGCTAGGTTTACGCTCTCAGTGAAGTGTCACAGTTTACTTTTTGGCATTTTGAAAATATAAATTTTAACACAACCATTAAAAGTACCTCATTGTTAAGAAAGAACCTTACCACAGAAGAATGTATCTTAATTTAATTTTAGGTACATTCTTTGTTATCACTCATCCTAGGTCAAGTTGTTGAACCTTCAGTTTCTTGCTCCAAAGTTGCTGGACTGACTTAGACTTTGGTGGACTAAGGGTATTACATTGGCGTGTCAGAGGACATTGCCCTCACCATCAGAGGGACCTCTGCCCACCAAATCTAGAATTGTCCACCAGCCAACTCCTAACATTGATAGGAACTGTCATCACGGCAGCTTGTACAATGTTGTAAAGGTTTGGCAGATGATTCTATCAAACAGGATGTCTGCCACTGAGACTGTTCAGTTTCTCATTTTACAAAAATGGTGTTTGGACAAAACATTGTAGAAAAATATTGTGCAAACAAAATATCATGTCAAGAATATCGAGGATACAAATACTGAAAGGTAAGTTTCTATGGGTAAGCAACGTTTTACTATACTTGAATCAATATAAATGTACCTTGTTGATATATATATATATATATATGTATATATTTTCAAGGTACATAAATGTGGAGTTACGAATGGTAAATCTGTACTTAAGTATTTGCACTTACCTTCTCAATATTTAAGATATTTGGTCATCAATATGTTTGACATGATATTGTGTCTGCACATTATTTGTAACATCAATTTTCTGTCAAACAATCTCCATAAACAAATTCCCAACTTTGGAGTTTGAGTTGAAAAATAAAAACACTGACTCCCATGGGGCATCATTTATTTTATTGTCCCTCACCATCACAATGTTTGGTAAAGTTTCTCTGCATTGTCTCTGTTGCACCTTCCTACCTGATGTGTTATAAATATTCCTATACTCTGTAGAGTGCTTTAAAACATCTTGTAGCTAGAGGTCTACTTTACAAATACCTCAGAACAAAAAAATAAATCCCTGAATCCTATATTCACTCAACAAAATGACTTCCAAACACAATAGTTAAAAAGGTGTACATTAAATCACATCTTTGAAAATGAATTTGTGTGCTGAGCATACACATTTTGAATGGAAATTACACAAACTGATCCTCTCCTGGGATATTGACGAAATCAGGCAATTTATAGTGTTATAGAAGATATCATTATATCAGTTCACGTTGAAATCGAGTATATGCCACTGATGAGAACAAAGATAGGGTAAAAAAAAGGTGTGCCGGATTTGCCGGGACAGTCCCGGTTTTTTACCAGTTGTCCTGGCAGATTTTGGGAAATTTAGCTCATGTCCCGATTTTTAGAGAGGGTCGGCTGAAAACTGTGGAGGTGCTTTTTTTGTTTTCCAAAGCAGGAATAGTTAGCAGGTGTAATCAGAAAGCAATGTAATTAACAGGCATGACATTGGCTTTAAAAATTAATATTATTTATGTTCTGTCATTCTGTGCACTCGGTTGAAGTAAGCATTTAGTCCTCCTTCTATTTTTGTGAAATATCCCGGTTTTTGGCTTAAAACTTCTGGTCACCCTAACAAAGAAGGCTTTCAGGGTTAACACTGGTATTTATTGTCCATATACAGGTGAAATTAATTAGACGCTACTATCTTTTGCCAGTGTTTTCTCCCTGATAATTGTCAACATACAGAAATTACTGGGCTTTTGGTTAAAGAGGCCCAGGGTCAATTTCATAGTGACTGCACAGCTCCTCAATGAGACACTAAGATAACAATCCTCTTTGCTAGAACTAAGGAAGCCATCACAGGTTAACTGTCAGAATATCGGCTGCACAAATATTGTCTGACATGTCCTAAATGTTGTTTACCATAGTATTATCCCAGCGGATGTAGTTTTTCTATGATTAAGACCAATGGGCGATACTTATAAGCAATATTTAGAACACAATATTTATGTTGGACGATATTCTGGTGCAATACCTTTGTATCAGCTGGATTTCATGCAAATCCACGTAAAATAATCAAAAACAGCATTTCTTTTAAATTCATGGTCTGCAAGACGGAATCTTGCTGATTATGTTTACTTTCGTCAATTTAAGCCATTTGGGTGATGTAAGCATTTAAAGTATATAATTTCCTAACATTTTAAATTGCAAACTAAAGTAGAAAAAACATCAAAGAAAAATACAGTGCAGTTACAGGAAAACTATACAAATCAGGAGCAGGTATGGTACTTTGATTTTGGTGACAGAGGCAAAATGAAATGTTTTTCAGCTCACCTCTAAACGATGACTGTTTTACAGCTCCCCTGCAATATGGGGTTCTTCAGCTGCCCCCTTCTTGTAATGCCCTAAATCACCTACGTAAAATTGTTCAAGAAAAGCTCTGCATATGAGAATCCCCAAATCTGATACATTTATGAACAGTGAGTATACTTCTGTGAATGCATTTTGTTCAGTGACATCCCCGTGTGTGAGGAAAAGGAGTCACTCAAGTTTGAAGCGATTAGGAAACTTTGGTCCTGATTCTGAGTTTATTGGACTCCATGTGCTCTTTATCGCATCAGATATATAACGGTATCCTGTGGTACTCTATTTATTGGGTGTAGTAGAGAGCACCTATTATGAGTTTTGTGGGAGTACTAGGCAACTTTGTATGCTCACTGCAGCAAAATAAGCACGAATCATTAAATTCCGTACACTCTTCCCCTATTAAGTTCCACCAGATTTGGCCTGCTGAATTTTCACAAGGAGTGAGATAGTTACCCCCTTGTAATTATCCCAAAGGACAGAACTGGATCCATGCACAAATAGGGGTTTATGAGTGGTCCCAAAATTCTGATCAACTTTTAATCAGGAGCTTTGAAGGCCTGCACATTCTTGCTCTTACTGGGTCTTGAAAATAAGTATTCCCTGATTTGCTCGATTTCAAATATTGAGCTGCTTAGCAGACTACAACGATTCCTGGCAGATGAACTCTTTCTATCTACTGATAATCTGGGAAAGACAATCCATGCTTTTTTCCAGATTTCCTCAGATGCAATCATCATGTTTTCTGCAAAAAAAAACTATCAATTTCTAATTTACAGTGCTAGCTTAGCCTTTGAAATCCTGTGTCACAGAGGTCGGCCAGTCCATTCTATCCAATATACTATTTTGTCCTTTACCCTAAAGAAGCCTTATAGAGCTATGCTTCCATATTTTTGTTACTAAACCTTCATTAAAGGGTAGATTTAAAAAAAACTTCACTATTAGGCGCTCGTGCCTGAAGGCACTTTAGTTAATTAAAAATTGTGCCACACTGCCCTCTTAATACTATTTATATATAGCACCTGCGTATCGGTCATTTAATTCTGACTATAAAATACTGAACATAATACAGCACAAACATGTTTAGTGTTTAGCACTGCTATGATTGAGTCCATTTGATAGCTGAGCATGCACTCCTGTTGCATAAGTAATGGAGGTCGTTTCAGTTTTGTGGAGACCCACACATTTCTTTGAACAACCCTTCTGGGCCTACTCATCAATATTCCTGCTGGTGATGAACCCGGAGATCTACTTCGAACATGACCTAACATTCAATAGAAATATCTTTGCTTTTAGCAAAAAAGCCACTCAGTTTTGATTATCTTATCCGTGTCCATATTTTACATACATTGGGCTCTCTGCCATTGTGTTTTATTGGAAGATTGGAACAGAGACAAAACTGAGCTGTCAGAGCCATCATCAGGAACAAAAAAGATCAGACTTTCACCCCTGGACTTGTAGATTGGAATAAGTAGTTTTAATTCAATAAACCAATGCCATACTGCTTTGGTGTGTACATGGAGTGCTTTATCAAAAAGAACCAACCTGTCCTCCAGAGTTTTTTCCAAGTATAGTTAATTCTGCATTTATGTAGCACAACATTATGGCGATTGTAACATACAGTAGTTGATGCAGGTTAAGGTCTGGAGAATGTAGACAACTGATTAAAGGTGCAAGGATAGTGACTGACCTTCCAGATACCATTCTAGAGGATAAGAGAATGTACAGTTTTCAAAACTGCCTAAGACCGGGCTCCTTCGGGAGCATATGGGATGTGCCTGCGTGATATGCCATACCCTAAGATTCATGTAGCATTTCTGTAAATTCAATGCTGCTTTCAGCCCACACTCCCATGCACTCGAGTCTAGGGCTGCACAACATAGATCTAGGAAAGTTTGAATATGTGATAATTATTAGAATAAACACTGACTATCTGAATGAGCTGCCATGCAAATGTATGGATATTTATCTTCTCTGGATGGCTTGAAAATCGGTCTTGGACTCCCCCGGGCCTACTTTGGACACCTTTTCTCTAAGCACACACTCTGAAGCAACATAAGGGATGCAGAATGTTGTTTTCTTTAAATCCTCATATCACACCACTTAACATATTTTACAGTTCAACATGAACGACGCTGAGCCATGGGAATCATTATGGTTCAATTTGTTGTTTTTCAAATCTCTCCTTCATAAATGCATTACACTACGGTTGAACTCTCGCTGTTGCTGGTATAGAATGCAGATGGCTACAGTGCTCATCCTACTTTCAATGTCAGGTCGTACACTTTACTACCTACATACCATTACTGCAATGCCCACTTCTTGTCTTCGAAATAGTTTAAACTCTAGGTAATGCTTGAACTAACGAATAGTTAGGTTACACGTTTTTTATCTTGAACCAAAAGATACATGGCACTTTAAATCAAAGTTGGTGGGGCAGACATTAGACCTTGCCAAGTTCTGAAGTCATGGATGACTTCAACAGGTCAGGCTGCAGCTCTAAGCAGGATTACCTGGGGTCACTGGCAGGCTACCAAAGCATATTTGGTACATTAGTTTTATTGTTACATTGGAGACTTTGTCATGACATCAAGCAAGTCATTTGGCTTGGAAACAGATCTGTAGAGTAAGCTAAACAGAAGATAATGGCAATGAATAACACGTTTCCAGTTTATAATCACTATATATAACATTCACAATTGGGAAACAAATGGGTCATCCTCATACTTTTGTGAAGTCAGTCTTTACTTATTGTTATGTGAATGTATGAGAACGAGCAAAGCACAAAGGTGGATCTGTTCCAAGACCATCATATATTATGTGATTGAGAATATAATTTATATGTGGCACAGATGCTGCCTACGTCAAATGCAGAGGTGAGAGTACCTCTGATGCCAGCATTTTCAGAGTCCCAGACAAAACACATGTTTGCCACTTGAGTGCTTCCTTGTCCTAGCAATAAAACTCTTTGAGGACACTTCCTAACAATCTGGCAACCTTTTGCGGACATTTGTGGAAACCATGTAGGGGAAATGCCTTTAGTGGCGTGATTGTAGTGGTGTACCTGCTTGGTAGGTGTAACAGGACTGCTATGCATCTAAAACACCACTTCATATAAAAATGTAGATCTCCTATTGCCGAAGGTTTTGAACATCCATCTTAACAAGGACAACTACTTAAATAAACCAATGTTTAGGACATCTGGAAGTGCCTCATGACTATGCCTATACTTGCCATCTAGTAATGGTATAAATTCTCTTCAGCATCTATTCTCACACCCATGCTCTCAAGGCACATGCTTTTAAGCACCCTCTGATGATAGCCATAAGAAGATAGATGTAGCTAAAAAAAGATGTTTACTTCACGTAATTGTCTTAAGGTCCATCAAAATCCCTGCCTGGCTTACCAGTTCCCGTACACAATTCACCCACACAGGCAATGAACCTGCAAGTACACTTCCTACATAAGAGACCTAGGTTTGGTTAATGTATTGAGGGACAAAAGTTCAGAAAAATGCCTAGAGAGGCAAAACCACCTATCCTCTAAGACCATTACCTGCCCTTCTCTAACTGGCATGATGTGTTTTTACTCCACAAATGAATGCCATACCTTTTGAAGATGTTCACTTCAAAACTTTTATCTACCCCAATTCCAGGTCTACAATGTGACCAGTCTTGCCATGATCACCATCACTCTGATCATTCTTGCCATGTACTTAGTATTGGATCTCTTTGGTGAAATGGCATACAATACTATCAGCCAAAACCGGGTAAGTACACCATCTCCACAGCATAAAGAAACACAAATACGTTTTTCAAAAACGTACTTTGTTAGGTTTGTGAGCTTCCCATGGACATCAGTGAGACCATGGCTGGATCGTATTGCTACTTATGGAAACTATTACACCCAACTGCCATCCTATGTGTAAAGTGAGAGCCTTGAAAATAGGCTTTATACATTCGTCCCCAAAATGTGTTGTGCATGCTCCTGCCTAGGTCCCTTTCCAAGTGTGGGTTCACTTTGAGCTCTTTCCTTAAAGGCTGGATGGAATACTGCAGGGCACCGCTGCAATCGGGCCTTTGTCATCTACAGTAGTGTTTCTGTACCAGCCATTTTTTCTGTTCCTTACCTGTGAAAAATGTTTTCTGAGCCTGCTCTCATTTTTTCACTCAAGGACATCATTTTGTTTTTGTGGAACAGCTGCTCCCTCCCTAGCATCTAGCCACGTCTGATCCATTAGCACATTACTGTGTACTGTAAATGGAGGACTCAAATGGACTGGGTCTTGGGGAAGATCATGCTGAAGTCAAAGCAGTGTATTTCAAGTTCTTCCAGTTTTCCCAAATCATGTGAAGACTGTGATGCTCAAATAGTTTTCTTAGGGACCTCTGTCTAGGCAGGCCCTTACCAATTCCTCCTACCTAATTGGTGCAAACAACGTTTATCAGAATGAGTGTGTCTTGCAAAGCATACAATCTCAAAGACAATGAAATTACAGCACTCTGCTATCCATCACCATCCTCTGTTGTGTCGAAAAATTTAAATAAAAGCTCTATTAGTGCTCTAAAGAACTAAACATATAAAGACTTTGTTGGAAGAGTAGGAATTAAGGCTCTCATACTCGGTGAGTCTCGCTAATAGAGCTATGCTTGATTTCCAAGATACACTTTGAGCATAAGTTACGGTTTATAAAACCAAAAAAATAATTAAATCAATTATTTTCCAAATGTAATCTGTCCCCCGCACACAAACACCACCTGCTTTCCGTGGATTAATTAGGTTAGGATTTTGGCTGTTTGATTCATCAGAACATTGACCAAGACCTTCGGATCAATGTTCCCCGTTGTGCCTAGGTGTTTGCACATTTCTTGGTCTAAGTGCTAGGATGCTTTTATGTGCTTTGGTATGTTTGTGCTTGGACGTCTGTACTTATGGTCCTGTGTCTCGGCATGTGTGCCTATATGCTGTAGTTCTTTGCGTGCATTCCCTATATAGAAGCTAGACCTATTGACTTCATCTTCAGTAAACACTTGGGAGGCTGCTTTAAGTATGGTATACATTAGATCTTTGCAGACTGGATCTAGTTTATATATACTTACAAGTTAACACATGGATGCCAATTAATGGTCATCAGGGACTTGTACCTTGCCCTTCGAAAGCCTTGGGCACTGCATCTGGTGTCGGGACTCATGAAGGCAACATAAAGAATAGAATGCACACAGAGCTCTAGATTCTGCTGTTTCGGCTATAGAGAGAGCTCCTGACAGGCTAGGAAAGGAAAAAAAGAGGTTGGGCCTATGAGAGTGGCAAAGGATTTGTGATGTCATTTCTGCCATTCCTGGACTTTTGGTGAGTCCTTCATCCATGCGTTTAACACTATTTTACTTCAGTTGTATTACCTGAGCAGATGATCTAGCCACTCTGCGTCTTATGAAGAAGACTATAATGTATAGCATCACGAATAGCAGTAGGTGTCAGGGACCTCGTAGTTTGAGGTGGCTGGCTGTGGAATCTCCGAGGGAGTTGCCCAGCACTAAAGGCTGGATGAGTTTAAGAAGAGACAGCCTCGGAAAGGAAAAGTATGATTTATACCTGGTAAACTACCTAAAATGGCTCTCGCTGGAAGCCGCCCATCCATTGTCCATTGTTTGCAAATTCAGGTCCAGGAACGAGCCCGTACTACGGCTCAGTCAGAATGCACAGTCGTTTCTGCTGAGCCCATTCTTGTCTCAAGAAATAAAAGGAGAAATAAACCACCGCCGTTAATTGTCCCACGCAGACGGCTGGCCAGTTAATCATCATATTTATTATTCTATGTCAGAGTGAACCTGTGTCCAAGACAAGGCTCACAGCATGTATTTAGGGGCCTCAAATTGTGTAGTAGGAGTAATTTTCTGTAAGTTCCTGATAGCTACATTTTTAGAGAGTAAGAATTGACTAATTTAAGCCAGAACCCTTAGGAATGAGGCTTGGATATTTTAACCCAGGGCATTTTATAAAAAAAAAAAAGGTTTACAGCATTGCGGGAGCAATGTCAAGAGCAGTGTCAGCAATTCTTATATTGCCAGTCTCACACCTACACAGCCATGCTGAGAAATAAAGGATGCTTTTGGTCTGTGATACAGTCAGTAAAACATATAAGACAGTCAAAAGGGTACTGGTGCACAAGGTCAGGCAGGCATCTACAAAGGCATCAGTTTAAGGTTAGACGGTGTAAAACAATCATGTTAGGTTGTATGTCACGAGCCAGAGCCAGGCAGATGCAGACAGTCAGATATGAACCACAGACCTTGATCCACAGAACTAGACAAACGGTGAGGGCCAGACAGGTGCAGTCAGTCAGATATGCAGCACATAATCTAATCCACAGACATAAGCAGACAGTCCGAAGCAGACAGTTGCAGGCGGTCGGGCGTGCACCACTGACTTTACTCCACAGGCCCTGAAAAACAGTAAATATAGGCAGTCAGATTTGCAGCACAGACCTTAATTGAGAGATTTAAACCGAGAGGCATTAGTTGACAGATGCAGGCAGTCGGATATGCACCGCCGACCTGAATCTACAGACCTACACTAACAGTCAGAGTTAGACAGATACAAGCAGTCATCTCTGCACCTTCATCCACAGTCCTAGCCATGCAATGGAATTTAAATGTATGTCACCAGCGGGAGTCAGGCAGATATGCACAACAGGTCTTAATCCACAGACCTAAACAAACGGCCAGGATTAGACAGATGCAGGCAGTCAGGTATGCAGCACCGGCCTTAATCAACAGACGTCGGCCGAAATGGTTACACGTATGCAGGCGGTCAGCTATACCAATCCTTCAAACCGCAAATATGTTTATGGAATATAACGTTCATATTTTTGCTTGTACTCCTATTTCCAGATTGTAATCACTGCAGAGAACAACTATACATTTGTTATTCTTGGTTCTCTAAACCAGATACCTAAGGCACATCAAAATATGGTGTATGATCCTTTTATTTTTGTCCTCAATAATGCCTCATTCATTCAAAGTTTGTTATAATATTCAGACTCTTTTCTTTCGTCAAAAGAAACCCGTATTACAAACAAATGGCGGTATATATCTGATGTCATCGTTAACACTCAAGTGATCAGAGAAGCTCACAATTTGGATCATGCATTCTAGAATGTTGGTATGTTTACTCTGGCTGCATCCAATGCCCCCACTAAATAACATGCTATAAGCGCTACAGTCAAATACCAACGCTCTATCAATGCACATGTGTGCTACAAATATTAGGGTGTGGCCATAATATGCCAGGGACTGCTCATTGTCTCTGTAACCCTCCATCATATATCTAAGGTGATATCATCTTATTAGAGAGGGGATGATATTATATATATGGCATGGTACACTGCAGGCATGCTGCTGGCAGTCGGGTGGTTGTTGGGTGTCAGGAGTTGGGCAATCATATTGAATGGGACCATCAATATCACATTGGGCTACAAGTAGTATCGGGGTTCTGCCTCCCTATGGCAGGGAACTTCCACTGTGCTCGTATTTAGAGTATGTTCTGACCTCATATCTCCTCGCAGCTGCCGCCCTAAGTCTGGCCTTAAATTACACAGAAGTCCTCATACTCTATTAATAGTTTAATATCCATGGCTCAAAAATTAAAATTCTACTTACATTCAGCAGAGACTCATACTGTGTTTATTTCTCTTAAATGAATAGCACAAAATCGTGTTGAGATGGGCCCCCGTGAAAACAGGTTTTAGTGTATGGTTTATTTTCCTTGACTACACCCCTTTTCATAATGAGGGAAGAACCTGCAGAGGCAACAAAAATACAGTATACATTTCCAAAGTCTGCAAATTTACTAGGTCCAGGGCAATCCATTTTACCTCATTCCTCATCCAGACAAAGCTATTTATTAAAAATTCATTGTTTGTTTTGTATCTCAATTATATTTCCTTGCTGCAATCAAAGCATGTTCTCCCAGGCTTTGAGCTGACATTAGGCAAGCAAAGCAAAACATATGAAATCTCATGAAAACACAGTAAACTGGCACATAGATATTATTATACCAATTTATCACCGGTTTCCCTTTCTCACACAAAATGCTGCTACTTGTCACTTTGACTAAGAATACAATAGCTTACTCTGGAATTTCGAAAAAATAATAAGACACGCTGGAAAACACGGATATGAATAAGGAAGGCTCAAGTTAAAAAATAATCCCAAAGAGAGAGATCAGTTTGTAGAATGGCAACCATGACTTTAGTTTAATGAGTTTAGAGTTTAGTTTCAAGGCCTTACCTCAAAAGAGCAGAATTGGCAATGTTTGATAAAATAAAGTTTGCTGTAATTACACAACAGTTTATACATTTTTGAAAGTCTATTTGCCCTGAAAATATGAAGAGATGCAATATTGAAATGTATGTTTCATCAGTCTGCTGCGTGTCCACGTGTGCATACGCAGAGTGTACACACACAAACACAGCCACAAAAAACACACACATTCTCTGAGCACAATTTCATCAAAAGGCCAAATCACCAGTTTAATCGAAGGAAGGTGCAGCAAGTCCTTTGATACCCCAGTTGCATGGCAGGGTTTTTATCCACAGTATTAAATGACTTCCCATTCCCAAGCCTTTGGTGTCATCATTAAAATGGCAAATAATCCAAGAATAAGTACATTTATGTAATAGCTAAAACACCTCGGTGATGGACTTCACCAGACCAGAATCTGAAGATACCAGAGTCAGACAGCGAGAGGATGCCATACTAATAACAATGCAGTGCTATACAAATGTTTGTTATTGAAATATATAACATATACAATGTATAACAACATGTAACTTTACTGCACGTACTCTGAGCTTTGTGTTACATTTAGGCAGGTCAAACCGGGAAAAATGCCCTGCAAAGAACAACATAAAGGGATGTTAGTGTTTTAAGCACCAAAATGTACATGGTTTTCCAAAAAGATCCATGAGAGACGATAACTGTTTCACCCAATGAAAACCAAACACTTATAGGCTGGTTTTTATGGGGTACAAAAATGATTCAGTGAGCTATTGGCCAACTGGTAATGAGGTCCAGAGTAGTCCTTGTTAGAAATTAAATATTTTTAAATAACTGTCACGTGCCAGGAGACAGCCATCTGATGCCAGGGTCTTACTCAATTTGGTATTTTAAGGAAATATTACTCAGACAAAAGATATGATAAAACAGTTACACAAAGAAAAACATTCTATAAGTACCGTTTTGATTGATGCAACATGATAAACACAACAAACTCGTGATGAAAAAGTCCAGTGCAGGTTGAGATTGTACAGTTCTTGGGAAAAGTTGGAAGTGCTAGTAAAGAATAGATGGAAAAGTGCATTCATAAAATAAGAAGGACCTTGAAGTGCAGCCTGTCAATAAAGAAAACTATCATCCTGGCATAGGATACTACATGAGTATGTGTGATCAGTGAATGTAAAATTAGGTTAAGAGCTAAGGAACTGCTGACAGGGTCAGGTGAGAACGCTCCAAAGGAAAAAAAACTTGAGTTGTTGCCATGAACATATGAGGTGTAAAATAAATAAGGCCTGGGAGAATAATAACGTGAACTACATTTGCTCAATATGTGATGCCAGTAATATCACTCTTTTAGAAGAAGGTTCATGTTGGGAGCTCTGCTGTGGTCTCCTTTAGAAGACTATTAACTGCTTTCATCTCTCTTTATCCCTCTCGAGATATACAATTCTTGAAACATTCTGCAACTTATTCTATTGAACTTTTTTTTTATTCATTTTTTAATTTTTGGTCTCTTTGATGATATACCCTGCCAGTATTGTGGAAAAATGTGTGTAGATGTTTTTGTGTCATTTTGAACTGTGAGAGCTAGTTTCAGTGTCTATGGCAGTTTTAATGCTTTTAATTAAAGATAGATGGCAAAGATCGTTGCCAATTCCGTTATTGATAAATTGCCCAAAAAACGTACTCGAACATCTGACCAGACACTCTCGACTCATACCTGCCACGGATGTTTATTTCCATTGGAAACAGGCATCTTGGATTCAGACAGAGGATGCCTAATTTCATGAAAATGTGTAGAATGGTTCATCAGTGTTTTGGTTAAAAAAAACAGCCTGCTGACTCAGGGGCACCACTATATGTATTGTTGCAACCTTTGGTTACAGGGGACTATGGCAGAGGGATTACCCCTTTGCCCTGTTAATACAGACACTTTTCACATAAAACACTTTTTCCATGCCATTTTATTTGAAAAAAGTGGACACTAAGGCCATAAAATATTATACATAAAAGCATTCAGTATCATCAGTTCTGGAGGCTGCATCCCTGTTTAGTACATTTCTTCTTGCTACTTCTTAGGCTCCATGTGCGACTCCTAATCATACAGGTGAAAGATATCAGGGAGAAGACTTTGCCATTTAAATAATTACTTTCGCCATATTATCCCACTTGCCACTTCTCTACACTTTCAGTCGGCTCACTTCCCACTGCTGAATGAGATACCAGGAAGTGGTGGGCCTTCCCCGTCATGAAGAACACAATGCGTGGAGGTGGTGACTCGTTATTTTCGATCCTGTCAACCATATTAGAGACAGAAGCCAAATGACTTCCAATGTCTTTTTAACCTCTCATGCTCGGTGGAGGAGTTGGGAATGAAACACTTCTTACTATTATTTGGGACACCAGGAACTGGTAGACATGCCCATTGGTGAAGAGCACAATGTATGGGGGAGGGGACTGATTACTCTCCATCCCTGACAATTGCATTAGAGGCCAATGTCACTTTCAGTTTCTTTGCTGCATCTCAGGCTCGGCTGGAGGCATTTCTCTCTAGAAATGGGAGCCTGAAGGAGCCCCAAATCTGGTCCCTCTGGAACTCAACATGGATGTATCACAGCAACAAGCGAGGGCCATAGGGGAAGGCATGAGGTACCATTACTCCTTACAGCACATAACCACATTGGCCATCTTTATGAGTTAAGACGAGCTCTGCAAGGACATTGGATTGGGGTCTCTGACCTTCAGGACCCGCATCACAGTCCAGTTGTGAGGGACTTCAATGGCCACAATCCCCAGCACTGCCACGGCTGAGAAGAGGGCGAGGCCACCAGCACTTACACACTTCTAGCATGCCCCGGCCTCCCAGGTTTCCCCAGATATCTGTTTTGCTGTTGTTTTGTTTAATAAGTCAAGCAATTCTAGCCCCTCTTCTTTCATCCCAGCCCTATCTTCTTCTAAGGGGCACAACTCTCTGTATTGCACTGCCATTTTTTCTGGGGCTACTCTTAGTAATAAATTTGCACCCCTAGAAGGGATGAAGGGATGCGACTTACTGGCTTATGTTTCCAAGGCAAAGTCTATTAGCAATAATGGTGATCAGCAGATGATTGGGATAGTGGATATGAATAATGTAGCCTCCCCTAGTGAGCACTACAGGGATGATGTATTGCAGTTTGCCGTCTCAACTACTTCCTTGCTAAGTAATGAGATAAACCAGGTACCTCAGGGAGAATTAGATACCAAATCACTGACTGCGAGCAGGAAGACCAGCAATAGGAGTTCCCTGGCCCTCTCTGATTTTATCTAACAGTCACCGGGGGAGCCGGAGTCCCATGAACCCGTTATTTGTAATCAGGCTTATATTAACCTGCCCATAGATAACCTAGACTCAGGTAAGATCTTATGGAACACAGCAGGTTTGAGGAAAAAGCTGGGTGTGTCGGCTTGGCTATAGATAGTGGCAAAACATCACATCATCTGTCTTCAAGAGACCTCGGAGGTCGAGCCAAATTACATCAATGGGTATAGCATGTATCACACTCCAGCTTGCCCCTCAAATGCTGGCAGGGCTAAGAGGGGACTATTTACCCTTATTGTGAATACTTTCCCAGGGGATGTTATTAAGTTTTATAATGACTCTGTATTTTTCCACCTTTTGCTGTGTGACTTATCAAAAGACTGGGACTTGTTAATAATCAATTATTACAATAACTGTTTTGATGGGAAAGGTTCACAGGTGGTAATTGCCCTAGATTCAATCATCCGGGCGATATGTAATGATCACCATAAACCCCTGAGGTTGCTTTGGAAGAGGGAATTTAATGTCCATCTCTGTCTTAAGTTTACAGAAACATTTTGCAGTCTGATACACAATAAGGAGCAGACTTTGGTGCATTTCAGGCATGATGAATACAGTAATGCCCTAAATAATTCATCTCTAGAGTTCAAACTTGTGATGGTAAATGAGGTGATTGATTCAGAAGCTGGTCTTTCCCCCACTTTTATGGGTATCACTCACACATCCATGAACGATTATATTGTAATTTCTCAATCAATCAATCAATCAGTTTTTTTTAAAGCGCAACACTATCACCCTTAGGGGTAACTGGGTGCTGAGATTGCTACATCTGCGTCCAGCCAGATATTGAGTTGCTTTCTGAAGTCTGCCAGGGAGGGTGCCATTTGGAGGTGGAGGGGGAGGTTTTTCCAGGCTTTAACAGCAATGTAAGAGAATGCACGACCCCTGCTGCAGGTGCAATGGATGCAGGGGACATGTGCGAGGGTGAGTGAAATGGAGCACAGGTGTCTCGAGGGAAGATGGAAGTAAAGCCAGTGGTCAATGTAGGAAGGTCCTTGTGTGTGGAGGGCTTTGTATGCATGTGTGAGCGTCTTGAACTGGCATCTTTTCTGGACAGGGAGCCAGTGGAGGTTTCCGAGGTGAGGAGAGATGTTAGTGTGCTTGGGGAAGTCCAGGGTGAGTCTGGCTGTCACGTTCTGTATTGTCTGAAGTCTTCTGAAGAGCTGGGAGGAGATACTGGTGTAGAACACATTGCTATAGTCGAGGTGGTTGATAATGAGGGCTTGTGCGATGATCTTTCTGTTGTTTACTGGGATCCATCTGAAGATTTGGTGGAGAGTGTGGAAGCAGGAGGAGGTGATGGCATTGACTTGTTGTTTCATGGTCACTTGGCTGTCCAGGATTTACTGAGGTTGCGAGCATGGTCTGTCAGGGTCAGTTTGGGTTCTTCTGACCATCAACTGTGGTCCTAAGTGGAGGTGTTCTTTCTGAAGGTCAGTACCTCAGTTTTGTTGGAGTTCAATTTGAGGCAGCTGTCTGTCATCCAGTCGGCTATGTCAGTCATGGCGTTGCAGAAGGTGGTTTTGGCGTTAGAGGGATCTTTGATGAGCGATAGGACGTGCTGAGTATCGTTGGCATAGGAGATGATGTTTAGTCCATGGGATCTGACGATGTCCGCCAGGGGGGTCATGTAGATATTGAACAGAGTGGGGCTGAGGGATGATCCTTGGGGCATGTGCATATAATATCCTTGGGAGCAGAGGTGAAAGGAGGTAGATGGATGCTCTGTGTGTGTCCTTAGAGGAATGAGATGATCCACTTGAGGGTATGTTGTTGAATGCCGATGTTGTGAAGTCTGTTAATGAGGATGTGGTGGTCGAGGGTGTCGAATGCTACAGGCAGGTCAAGGAGAATCAAAGCCACTGTTTCTCCTTGGTCAAGAAGGGTTCTGATGTTGTCTGTTGCGGCTATGAGAGCAGTCTCAGTTCTATAGTTGGCCTGCAAAGCTGATAGTGATGCGTCAAGTAGGTGGTTTTGTTCTAGGGAGTTGGTGAGCTGTCAGTTGATGGCATTCTCAAGTACTTTGGCTGGATATGGGAGCAGTGAGATTGGCCAGTAGTTCTCGAGGTTGCTGGGTTAGGCTGAGGGCTTCTTCAGGAAAGGTCTGATGTCTACGTGCTTTCATCCGTCTGGGAAGGATGCTGTGGAGATGGAAGCATTGAGGAGGTTGGTGAGTTCAGCGCTGATTATGTTGGATCTGAGGTTGAAGAAATGGCAGGGGTTGGCGGGTGCCGCGGAGTGGATGTAGGACATGATGGCTGCAGTGGTCTGGACGTCAAGTTGGGACCAGGTGGTTATGGCTGGGCTAGGGTTTGCTGGTTGGGTGAGGTTGTCAAGGCTGAGCGAGGTGGGTTAGGGGGGTCAAAGTTGTTGTAGATGTTGGCAATCTTGCTGTGGAAGTAATTGGATAGTGAGCCTCAGAGTTGTTGGGAGGGATTTACTGTGTTTTCTGTGGCAGTCGGGTTGGAGGATTCCTTGATGATTTTGAAGAGTTCCTTTGTGTGGTTGGCTGCAGCATCTATGCAGTCTGTGATGCAGGGGCGTAGCTTGGGCAGTTAGGCTGGGGGGGGATGAGATTCAGATTTTCCAACAATCAGGACAATCACACTGGCATATAGAAATTTTAAGTACATTATACAACAAGCAGGGTGCATGGCAGGGGCTTAAGAGGCAGTCGAAAGGACGAAGTATGCAAATTGATAGAAGCACTAAGTGAGAGAAACACAATATTTTGTAAAATAATGAACATTTTTAGGGCCTGCAAAACAGAGATGAGAGAGAGTCTGTGTTTTTGTCAGAGAGTGTTTACATAAATGCCAAGTAAAATACGACAGACACCTCATCATACCTGACTGAAAGCAACTGTCCCCAACTATTCTTCAGAAAACGCATTTATTAGGGGGGTATAACACCCCAAATATCCCCTCCGAAGCTAAGCCCCTGCCATGATAACTGCTCCTTTGGCCTCCTTGATGTGCCGGTGGTAGTCTTGAGTGCTGTTTTGTGTGTGGCTCTGTCAGAATCTGACTGAGAATCTGAGCACCTTGGTGGCAGAATCTGAGTCCAAATGCCTGGGTTACAGTGACCATACTAAGCTGTGCTGTAGGATGGAGTTAGAGGGTGCAAATAAGCCCCATCCTAACATTGGATTTAAGCCAGTTTTGGCAAGGAAAAACAGGTTTACTATTAAATGGGTCAAGGTGGACAAGGCAAATTTCCTTTCCTTTGTAGTTCAAGATAACCAAGCTGAGGTCACCTTGTGTCTGCAGCCGAATGCCGGATCCATATTGATTAAGTCGGCTTTCTCTGACATTACTGCGAGTTTAAGGCAGGCCCTAATTTGAGATATACATTCCACCAAGCTGCACTCCCAGGGTCGGTTTGACTTGGCTTTTACCAAAGCCCTTACAAAGTTGCCCATGACCTTACGCATTGAGCCGAGAGATAATGCTCTCATTAGAAATGCGCGGGCAGCTTACAAAAAGACCCGGGTGGTAAGGACTAAGCAGAACAAGGAGGATGTGTGGGAGGCTCTCCAGACAGCAAGCTTACAAAAAATAGTGCAGCCTTCCGGAGGATGTTAAATGCTCTTTATTTTGGGGTATCCACAGATCCCTCAACAGAAGTTCTGATCCAGGAATCTAAATGGGTGAAAATTTCATTTTTTCAAATACATCCTCAATGTTTGTTGATGAAGATCCTGCTGAGCCACGGATTGACCCCAGCCCTCTAGTTTTTTATTTAGAGGGAATGTTAAGGGCTTTAAGGGAATGCAGCAGAGGAAAGGCAACAGGTGCAGGTGGGGTTCCTCTAGACATTTAGTTAGATGGCCAGGCTCTGTGGGCACCTCTGATCATGAATGTTTTAATGCCATTGCTAGGATGGGTCCACCTCTTACTTGGAAGAGCTCAGTTATTGTTCCAATTTATATTAAAAAAGGGGGAGAAATATGTGCCCAAGAACTATAGGCCAACATATTTTCTTGATGCCACAGCTAAAATTATGGGGTGTATTTTGTTGCACAGACTTTAGAATTTGGCAAATTCTAAAAATATCTTAGTAGATATCCAATACGGATTTAAAAAAGAGCTAGGTACTATTGACAAATGTTTAAATTTTAGTATGCTAAAAGGCAAGAACAATGTCACTGAGAAGGGAGCCATCTTTCTTGCGTTCATGGACTTAACAGCAGCTTTTTTTATTGTGCCTCACATTCCAAACTTTGATCCATTATGTCTGAAATGGAAGTAGAAGAGGGTATCATTAACTTTATAGGGCAGCTGTTGGAGGAGGCAAATGTGTGTGTATATTATGGATACAATGGTGGATGTACAGAATAATTTAAGATAAACAGGTGAGTTAGGCAAGGGTGTGTCCTTTCCCCCTTTTCATTTTCAATATACAAACAGAGTGGGATCTTCACTAACATTGAGAGCTAAGGACACTCCGTGTATAGTAAGGCACCCCTTTCCAATACTTATGTGTGTGACGTAGTTTTTGTGGCTAGAACAGGGAGAGCGCTGCAAGGTTTAATTGATGAATACACTGCTTTTATGTGTGAATAGGACCTACAGGTTAATGAAAGTAAAACCTTCACTATGATATGCAGGGCGAGGCCCAAGAACAGACCAGTGCAATTTACCAATAAGACTAGGGTGTTTGAGGTAGTCTCCCCCTCTTACTTGGGCATCCTCTTTTGATAGCAAATATCTTTGGAAACTGATGGTATTAAACGAGACTGACATGTTGGCACAGTCAATTCTGGGGTTACAAAGCTTTTGCAAAAAAATAGGTTCCAAACCTGTGAGAGAGCTTTTATCCATTTATGCATTAATGTGTGGCAATACCTACATATTGGGCAGGCATATGGGACAAGATACACAACAAGTAAAAAACTTTTAGTGGTCCCTCGCAGCTGTTCCAATGTTATTTGCCATGACGAACTAGGTCCTCCTTATATCTCAGATAAATTAACACTAGAGCCACTTCTGCTTTGACATTCTATCTGGACCCAGGAGAGTGCCCTGTTGAATCAACTTGTCCTAAAGGATTGCCTGAAACTGCACGCAGCCCTTGGCATGCATATGTGAATTCAACATGCTAGGAGATTGGGCTTCCTGGTTTATTTTCCTCTCCCGACTTGTATCTGAGCTGCAACAAGGCCAAGCTAAAGCAAATATTTTTAGCCAATGCTGCTGCAAAAAGATTGGTGGATGATAGATATAAAGTATCAGTGACCTCCTACAATTTGATGCATATCCAAGAAGGTCTTCAAACCTATCTATCTTTAATACAGAACTGGAAACATTGTTTTGTTTTAACTGGATTTCATTTTAATTACCTGCCTCTTGTGGTGGGCTACCCAGTGATCAGTTATTCCGTATCAGTTCTAGATCCTTGCCCCTGTTATGGGGGATCCACCCAGTCTAATCTACACATTCTGTCCATTAGCTCCTTTTATGATGGTCTTAGAAGTAATCTTATTTTGTCTAAGTTTAGACAGTGTAGGCAGGCGCTGTTGTTTCTGCAACAATTACACTGCTCTCTGGTTTGTTATTCAATGGCTCTTTTTATACGACGGGTTTTAAAAGTAAGGAGATGTGCAATACGTTGAAAGGCTGTGTGCTTGTAGACAGCATTCAAAGGTAGTATCAGATGCATTGTTTTAGGATGTGGCAAACTGCAAGTTAAATCTTTTCCTTGCGTTATTTCATTGTGATGATTTGTAAAGCATCATGTGGTTGTTTTTAATCTTGTATTTGACTCGGAAGGGGTATTTATTGTTAGGAAAGGCTAATGAATGTGTATTTGTCTTTATATCTTTGTCTTTATGCAACAGAAATGTAACAAATAAAGATTTTCTGACTGGCTGACTGAGTTACAGCCTAAATTACAATTTCTGTATTGAAATTTAGGCAAAGTTGTGTGATAATAATCACAGCTTTGCAGTTTTCCTGTGAAAAATTCCAGCAAGTCAAACCTTCCGAAATTTTTGGGGGTGGAAGGACCGGGTAAACTAAAGGCAAAACGTGTGGAATTTGGTGTGTTAAACACCGATTCCTATTGTTATGCATTTTGTCATGTTGAAAACTCAAAGCAGGTGGTATTTACCATGCGTGGTAAATACCATCGCATGGTTAATACCTCATTCTGGGGTAATGGTATTTACCATGTATGGTAAATACCCCACCTCATTCCGACTAACTGTAATGAGAGCCAATGAGTAGAGTTATGGTTTATGATTGCACTGCATTGCCTTTTTTTGATTTCTTGGCAAATTCGGACTATATAAGTAACGCTACATACCAACATGCATGCATGGTACATGAGAACACACCTGCGGAGTAGCCTAGCAACAACCGGTTGATTTAAAGTGAAAGCAACCCTGCCATGTATAACATCTCCTAGGCACATCAGTAGCTCTGTGATATAGCCAATATTCAAAAGCATTGAGGCACCTGTAAGCATAGTGAACAGTGGTGGCTGCCACTAAATGAGGGCGATGGGGGATAAAAAATAAAGAAATAAAAAAAACACGTACCTTTCTTCCGGAGACGCGTTCGCATCTCTTTCCATCCTTTTCTCCACAGCACACAGGTTCCCAGCCAATCACCACGCTTCTGTCACCAGCATGACAGCACCGTCGTGATTGGCATGAGCGTCCTGCTTCCACGCTTACCATTTTGCCCATTCCAAAATTTCCTTTTTGCTCATGTCATAAAACATCACTGCCACCAACCACTCTCTGACTCTTCATCTCACTTTTGCAGGCTCTTTTCATAACTACTTTCTCCCTTTGTCACTGTTTTTCTATCTTTCTCTTCCCTCTTCTTTCCCCTGTTTGTGTTTTTCTCTGTTTTGCTCTGGAGCAAAATCTGTTGAGGTAATGTAAGTTCCGGTCCCCAACAATGAGTACATGCAAACACCAGCTCAAATTAAGAACTGCACACCAGCACGTGCCAAACGCACAGAGAAAATCATGGCCTAACTATGGTTATCCTTGGTAAACCATTGAGTCCCTTTGGATAACCAAGATTTGAAGGTAGATAGGAAGATAAAAAATATATTTACCTCGCAACGAGTTGAACTAAGTGATTCCCAGTATGGAATACGATGCTGGGATATCAGTGGCTGACTGTTTAATCACCTGGTGGTCAAGGTGATTATACAAGCGCTGTATTTTATTTGCCTAACTTGCTTTCACGCAACCCTGAGAGAAACCACTATGCCAGTAAAATGAGCATCTTGTAGATCAGTTTTAGTTTTTGGGTGTGCACATTCCTTAAACCATTACATTGTCTTCATCTTAGTCTATGTGAGAGTGACTACTGTTAAAACAAAAAAAATACAAAAATAACAAATATGAACTGAAGTAGTTCAAATGAGATTGATCATAATGACGAAGCCATAGTACCAAATATTATAAATACGAAAATGTAAAGAAAAACAAACAATGTATTTGAGGTAGCATGCTCATTTATCTTTTTTAGTCCAGTAAACCACTCCAGACATATGTAAATCTGTATTGACCCTGCTCCAGTATGAAAATTCCAGGCCCCAGCTGATAGGGAGGGTACTTTGCAGATGGGAGCTCAAGCAACCCTGGATTGATTTTTAACTTCCTCAGTAAGATTCAGCTTTGTCCCAATAACCACTCAAACATAGGACATATAGGGGGTGATTCTAACATTGGCGGGCGGCGGAGGCCGCCCGCCAATGTTCCCCCTCCAAAATACCGCTCCGCGGTCAAAAGACCGCTGAGGGTATTTTGGGATTTGCCCTGGGCTGGCGGGCGGCCGCCAAAAGGCCGCCCGCCAGCCCAGGGCAAATCGACCTTCCCACGAGGACGCCGGCTCCGAATGGAGCCGGCGTAGTGGGAAGGTGCGACGGGTGCAGTTGCACCCATCGCGTATTTCAGTGTCTGCGTTGCAGACACTGAAATACTTTGCGGGGCCCTCTTACGGGGGCCCCTGCAGTGCCCATGCCATGGGCATGGGCACTGCAGGGGCCCCCATGGGCCCCGGGACACCCCCTACCGCCATCCTGTTCCTGGCGGGCGAACCGCCAGGAACAGGATGGCGGTAGGGGGTGTCAGAATCCCCAAGGCGGCGCAGCATGCTGCGCCGCCTTGGAGGATTCTGACGGGCAGCGGAAAACCGGCGGGAGACCGCCGGTTTTCCTGCACTGACCGCGGCCAAAGCGCCGCGGTCAGAATGCCCTGCGGGGCACCGCCGGCCTGTCGGCGGTGCTCCCGCCGACCCTGGCCCCGGCGGTCTAAGACCGCCGGGGTCAGAATCACCCCCATAATTTCTTAAAGCAAAGAGTGATGGGGAGAATGTTTGCATTAATCTCAACCACTGATAATTGCTCAGGCCGTATCCAAGAACATCTGTCTTGGCACCTATGCTAGACCAGTCATAGGCAAATCAGACTTGGTCCTGCTACAATAATAATAGGAATACTCTCTGGGTTCATCAAAAGGGATGGGTGGAATGCTTGAATAAATCTCAGGCACCTTTTTTCTCTTAGTGTTACTAAGGGGCTTATTTAATTATTGGCAGACTGAGTAATTACCATCGGCATGGCAGAGCCCTTCACTCCTGCCATGGCGAGTGTTCTTTGTCTGCTGTATTTAGAGATGTCCACTGCCCCTGCCATCATGGAGGTTCCTGGAAATGCATTGTAAGTTTGATGGACAGCTCTGTCAACATGACAGAGTCATGCATCAAACTTACATCGAAATTTCATTAAATATATATATACAAGCTACATTTTCTTTTTGAAAATAAAAGAACAAAAACGCTCTCACCATGGGAGCATTCTCTCATGGGGGGTCACTTAAAAGTTTTCTCTGGCCCTTACCACCATGTCCGTTCCATCTAAATACACATGGACACTTGTCCAAACCTCCAACAGCCCTTACTCTGTTGGACCACATTAGGTGTTTGTAGGCAGAGTAGTCTTCACCCTCTATACATCGAAGGTCCACCCAACTCTAAATTAGGCGAGCAGATGTTCACGTTGGCAGAAAAGTGTACTCCGTTGTTGCAATGGAATATGCTTTCCACCATCTTATAAATAAGGCCCTAGGTTGGAGATAAATAAAATGCTTCTTATAATCTAACCTCTACAGAGACGGGGTGGAGGTAGTGCCAGTCCATAATTCTTTGTCATAAGTTACGTGTATTCTTCGGTCCCCATTTGGAGGTTAGGGACATGGATAAGTGAAAACACACCTTTTTGCAGACTATGCCAGACCTGAAGCAAGACTTCTGTGAATATGAGCTGTGGGAGAGGGAATATTTACAAGGATAAGACTTGTCTGTTTGCAGGTGTCTCTTTCTGCACAAAAACACTCCTACCTGGAATGCAGGCACCCTTGCACCATGACACAAGAGTGCCTGCATTGGTGATAAACTGCACTGAGTGAGCCAGTGCGGAGACAGAGCAGGAATCCACCATATTATAGTAAATACGGTGCATTCCTGCTCTCTCCATTTGACGCAGCACAGCACAACAAGTTGTCTTGCTGTGTTGCGCTGTGTCAAATAATGATAAATGTGGCCCAGAATTCCTGTCTTCACCATCCGAGTTGACATGGGTTGAAACTAAGAACTTCAATGAGCTAGCAGAGTGGTTCCCAACCTTTTGACTTCTGTGGAACCCCACTTCATCATTACTGGAATCCGAGGTCCCCCACTGCATCATTACTGGAATCCAGGGACCCCCACTGCATCATTGTTGGAATCCGGGGACCCCCCAATGAGTCATTATTGAAAGCTGGGGAACTAATCAGTTAATATTATTCAATTTTCTAAGCAGTCGTGGACCCCCTGAGGAGGCTTTGCGGACCCCCAGGGTCTTGGGAACACAGGTTGGGAACCACTGAGCTAGCACATTAACAGTTGATAATGTTAACGGTACACCGATTTTGTGTCATACTCATTTGCCAATTAAGAAAACTCTAGTTATACCGGTAATGTTTTGTCGCCAGGCTGGCCATTGTGGAAAGCACATGTGCAACAATATGCATTTTCTCAAATAATGATTGCACTGTAATAGATAATAAAATAGTGCATGTCTTGAAATCTGACAGATGTAGACTCAAACACATTACTAAATAGGCTTGCTAACGTTTACTGAAATATTTACTTCACGGGACGTGATATTTTCAAGAACCACAGCCTTTTAGGGGAAAATCCAAAGAAGGCTCAAAACTGTCTCAAGCCAAATGTCTACATAGGTTCTTACAACATTGAGAGTGATCTCACTGATCCAGGTCAAATTAGGTTTTTGGTCTTTGTATGTTTTTTATACTTATTAAATGCTTATGTCACATGTTAAAACCAGGAAGCTTTCACAGGCTGGTGTTTTTGGCTCTTTAATTCAAATCGGACACCTGGCTCAGACTCGACTCTAGTTTATTTAATCTCTTCCAGAAAATTCTCCTGGCTAACAAACTTCTAAATTACAATGGCATAGTTCTGTGAATGTGCCAATGTGATTGAAAGATTTGGCTGCCACAAGACTTGCACTCCATAGATGTTGTTATGTTTGGCTGTTCTTTATAATTTGTGTGGAGGACCCTTATATGTTGATACCTTGTAGTTTCACAACATTTTCATTTATGAGCATAAAATTCACTCTCGGCAAAGAATCAATTTCTGCTGACTACCAAATCTTTATATTGTTATACTGAACAACTCGGAAGTACAATGTAGTTTTTCAGTTTTGTGATTTAAAATTCCTCACCTCAATTCTGTTCTAATATGACTAAAAACCTTTATGTAGAGTTAACAATGTCAGTGGAAAATAATCATTGCTAATTGAGAAGAGATTTAGCCCACATCACAGTGGTCCAGAAATATCACATCCTCAAATTCTGTAAAATTGTAGGTCAAAAAGTGTCACATATAAGATTCAAGGCAAGAAAACAGAATCCAGATATTCTCAAACTTTACAGGCTAATTCATATTCTGGCGGGCAGCCCACTGACCGATAAGTCAGCAGAGGTGATGGCCTTTACCACACTGGCAGAGGACAGCATGAAACATGTAGAGCTCTCCACCAGACAGGTGTGCTGAAAGTGATCTTCTGGTGCAGTGACTCCACTGAAGGCATTGAACTTTGCTTAGCAAAGTTAATTTGTATTTTGTCAAAAAACATACTCCCAAAGGGAAAGAATGTCCATCACACATAGGTTGCATTCTTCCTGTGAGTTGGGTCCATTGTTTCAATTTCCCTTCCTGCAACCACATTGCCTTGCATGGTAGTCCTAGGTAAGCTTTGGTGACTCTTTCATAAGCAGTGTTGGGCAACCACCACTATGACCAGCAGATGAGCAGTGAATTAAGAGGCTTCTGATGGTGGAGCCAGCTGCGGTTCCATGGTTGGAAACCCAGAGGTTTCTTCAACTCTAAATGGGTTGGGTGAACCATGACTTTGTTTGTGTTGATGCACTGTCAATTTAGGGTGGTGCACCTACCGTGACTAACTCTAAATGTCCCTCTTATAATATACATTATTTTAAAGATCAAAGGACTTTTAAACTGTATATATATTTTAAGCAAATTCACAATCAAAGAAGAATCAGGATAGCTAGAGGAGGTGTATATTTATTTAGTATAGCGCATGTTTTTAAGTCAGCTTGCTCTGACTACAGGATTTTACTTTGTTTTTGTGCTGGCAATATTTGAAAGGTTATGACCCTTCTTCAGGCACATACTTATGAACAGCAGATGGAAAAGGATACACAAATTAAACTATAAAAGGATTAGCATAATATCAGTAGCATAAGCACCAGGACATTCTAATACAGAAAAAGAGAATTGTAATTTATTTATAGTACTATTTTAAGTGTAGAAATTGTGTTATCACAGAGGAGCATTTATTTGGTGTGTTATGAGTAGTCGGATGATTCAGCATTGTGTGTGTGTTTGGCTGGATTTGTTGTGCCATGCATCAGTAAACAGCTGCCTTATTGCAGCATCACGCCTGACACTTAATGAGAACCATTGGCTTAATAGGCCTTCTAATAAGGAATGGTGAGCTCATTGGATTCTGAAAAAGTCTAGGTTTTGGGTCCATGCATCTGTGATAATTGCCTAATAATGGCACCATATTTATATTGGAAGGTCAAGAAGGATGATCAATTGTGCCTATGAGAGCAGAGTCAGTTGTTGATATGTGTAAATTATGAACATTAATTATACCACACAAAATAATTCCCTGGAATGCTACAAGTACTGTATCAGTTCTCATGATTAAAATACCCCAATCAAGTTCTGTGTTCTTCACATTCTCACAATAGACATATTAAGTTTAAGGCACTCTGCAACATGCAGCCATCATAAAACAGTATGGACTCTCCTTCCACCTCAGCAAAGCAGAGCATTACTTTTCAAGGTGATTTAGAGATTAGAGGGTGGAGCATGGAGTCAAGGAACTTGACAGCTTCTCCTGGAAGCTTAGTAATGGCCCACTCACCTAAGTCAATTAAACTGGCTGCAGTCAGACATATACTCCTTAAAGTTGACTGGAGAGCAAACCGGGAGGGGGAGGTGTACCTGGAGAAGTTCTCTGTGTGGGCAGACATTGGCAGAAATCAGCCGAACATCACAGCATGATCCGCATGACATCAAGGGCTTGACAGCCCCTGTTTCACTTCAGCCGCAGAGCTGGCAGGGAGCCAACAGGCCGTGGGTGACAGCTCTCTCAGAAGAGTTAATCAAGAGAGTTACACCAGAGTACCAGAGCTCCAATATAAACAGTGTCCAATTCAGGTTAAGACACTGATGATAAGAGGCTGCAGCAGGGCCTAAAGGCAGTGAGGTTGAGACTTATATTGTATGATTTGATGATCCAAGAAGGTAAGCGGATGAGCTGACATGATGAAGCTGAAAGCAGCCAACACTTAGGAGTGGATTGACCCTCATAGGTTGCAGAACCAGGACTCAGGAGTGAAGTATCCTGTGAAAGAAGGAATAGTCATCAAAAGAGGGCTGCTCTCATTGGCACATATTGCCCAGCTTTCCTCCACAACAATAAAACATGGGAAGAAAAAGGACAAGCACTGACAAAGCCAATTGATCTTGCATATACAAGTGCCATTGGCTTTGGCAATGTGTTTGCCATGTTGTACCACAGTGTGGCTGCTGTTGAGCTTGGTTAAAAGTTAGTGGTGTGGAGTGTCAGAGTGGAGTGGGGGAATAGACTATCACACAGTGGATTTGTTGGAGTGTCTTAGAGGAGAGTACAGTGTTGTAGAGCTGAGTAGAGGGGAGTAGAGTTCAGTGGTTCAGTGGCAGAGTGTATTGTAGAGTGGAGTGGGGTGGAATAGGGTGGAGGGAGTTGGAATGGATTGAGGTACTGGGTGGATTTGCTTGGAGTAGAGTGGGGTGGATTGGATTGGAGTGGAGTGGGTGGATTGGTGTGGGGTGGATTGGAATGGAGTGGGGTGGATTGAAATGGGGTGAGCTGAATTGGATAGGGGTAGATTTTAGTGGGTGGGTTAGACTGGATTGGAGTGAGTATCTTAGATTGGAGTGATAGGACTGAGGTGGAGTGTATTGGATTGAAGTGGGGTGGATTAGATTGTGGGGTGGATTGTATTGCAGCAGGGTGGATTGGATTCATTGGATTGGGCTGGATTGGAGTGGGTTAGGGTGGATTTAATTGGAGCGGGGTGGATTGGATTGGAGCGGAGTGGATTGGATTAGATTGGGGAGTGGATTTGAGTGAGGTGGGCTGGATTGGATTGGAGTAGGCTGGATTGAATTGGGATGGGGTGGGTTGATTGGATTGGGATAGAGTGTGGTGGACTGGAGTAGAGTGTGGTGGATTGGAGTGAATGGGGTAGATTGGGGTGGGTGGATTGGGGTAGATTGGATTGGAGCTGGGCAAACTGAAGTAGGGTGGGTTGGATTGGGGTGTGTTTGGCTGCAGTAGGATGGATTGGATTGGAGTGGAGTGGAGTGGGGTGGATTGGATTGGATTGGATTGGGTTGGATCGGTTTGGATTGGGGTGGATTGGGGTGGGGTGGTTTGCATTGAGGTGGGAGTGGACTGAACTGGGATGTGGTGGGGTGGATTGGATTGGGTGAGTGGGGTGGATTGTAGTGGGGTGGATTGGAGTGGAGTGGATTAGCATGGGTAGAATGGATTGGAGTGGGGTGGATTGGAGTGGTGTAGGTGGGATGGATTGAATTGGATTGGAGTGTGGTGGACTGAACCGGGATTGGGTGGGGTGAATTGGATTAGGGTAGAGTGGGATGGACTGGAGTATAGTGGGGTGGACTGGAGGGGGTGGATTGGATTGGAGTGGGGTGGATCAGATTGGGGTAGGGTGAATTAATGTGGTCTGGATTGGGCTTGAGTGGGGTGGATTAAAGTAGATTGTATTGGAATGGATTGGGATGGTGTGGGTGGATTGGAGTGAGGTGGATTGGGTAGCAGTGGTCTTGACTGGAATGGGGTGGATTGGTGTGGGTGGATTGGGTTGGATCAGATTGGAGTGGGGTGGGTTGGATTTGAATAAGGTGCGTTGGATTAGACTAGAGTGGAGTGGATAGGACTGGAGTTGGGTGGGTTGGAGTGGAGTGGGTAGATTGGGTTGGATTGTTTTGGAGTGGGGTGGGATAGATTGGAGTGGAGTGGAGTGGGCTGGGTTGGAATGGAGTGGGTTTGATTGGACTGGGGTGGATCAGACTGGAGTGCATTGGCTTGGATTGGAGTGGGGTGGATTGGACTGGAGGGGATTAGGGCAGGGTGGGGTGGATTGGATTGGGGTGAGGTATATTAGATTGAAGTGGTGTAGATTGGAGTGGGGTGGATTGGATTAGTGTGGGAGGACTGAATTGGTGTGGAGAGGACTGGATTGTAGTGGGGTGGATTGTGGTGGATTGCAGTGGGGTGAATTGGGATGGAGTGGGGTGGATTGGATTATAGTTGGGTGAATTGGAGTGGGGCAGATTGTTTTTGGTTGGAGAGGGTTGTTTGGAATTGGAGTGGGCAGATTGTTTTCAAATAATATGGGTCAGGTTTAAGTGTATCAGAGTGGGGCAGATTGTTTTAGATTGGAGAGGAACAGATTAGAATGGAGCATATTGGAGTGGGGCAGATTGTTTTGGATTGCAGTGGGGCAGAATGTTTGGATTGGAATGGGTCAGACTAGAGTGGGGCAGATTGTTTTGGATTGGAATGGGTCAGATTGGAGTGTGGCAGATTGAATTAGGTTGGAGCGTGGTGGACTAGATTGGAGTGGGTGGTCTGGGTTGGTGTGGGGTGGATTGGTTGTGAGTGGTTTGCATTGGATGGGAGTGGGGTGGATTGGAGTGGGTTGAATTGGGATGGAGTAGGGTGGATTGGACTAGCGTGAGGTGGATTGGATTGGATTGGAGTGGGGTGTATTGTTTTGGATTGGAGTGGGGCAGATTGGAGTCGAGCAAATTGGAGTGAGACTTATTATTTAGGATTGGACTGGGGCAGACTGGAGTGGGGAGGGTTGGAGTGTGTCAGATTGTTTTAGATTGGAGTGGGGCAGATTGTTTTGGATTGGAGTGGGGCAGATTGGAGTGGGGAGGTTTCAAGTGGGACAGATTGTTTTGGATTAGAGCAAATTGGAGTAGGATGGATTGGAGTGGGGCAAATTGTTTTGGATTCAAGTGGGGCAGATTGTTTTGGATTGCAGGGGGACAGATTGGAGTGGTGCAGATTGTTTTGGATTGGTGTGGGGCAGATTGGAGTGGTGTTGATGGGAGTGTGGCAGATTCTTTCAGATTGGAGTAGGGCATATTGTTTTGGATTGGAGTGGGGCAAACTGGAGTAGGGGTAGATTAGATTGGGATAGGTTGGGAGGATTTGAGTAGGGTGGGTTGGAATGGTTTAGATTGGGGTGAGTGGTTTGGACTGGAGTGGGGTGGATTGGTGTGGGGTGATGTGGGGTGAATTGCGGTGGATTGTGTGGGGATGGATTGGAATGGGGTGGGTTTGGGTGTACTGCACGATTTTCTGTTAAAGCATCATTTCAGAAATTACACATAATAAAGAAACAATGTGGCTTTGCAATATTTAGAATAAGATAATCATCATCTTTTGAAAACAGCACCCATGAGCAAAAGAAAACATGAGTGCAAAGTGAGAAAAGATGACTTGGCAAAATATAAGAAAGTTAGCTATTGTTAGAGATGGGGTCTCTAGTTGGCAGAGGTATGTGCTCACCCAACTGTAGCTTGGCGCAGGACATGCTTAATTTAGTAGGCAATTTGTAAAGTATTTGTGCAACAGTAACACAGATAAAACACCACAAAAACTACTCCCACCATTTTAGAAAAATAGATAACATTTATCTAAATAAAAAAAGACCAAAACAACAAAGGTCCAATATACACAGGTCAAGATATAACTTTTTAGAGGTTTAAGTAAGTCTTAATCCATAGGGATTAATGGATGTATCTCTTCAGCACAAAGTACCTGGGATGCATCAAAAACAAAGATGATGTGGGCCACAGCGGTGGTGAGGCGCCGGAAAAGGAAAATGATGCATCGGTTCCTTACTGTGCAGGGGGGGGGTGATTAATGATTCTTTCCTCACAGGTGAGATGATGCATCAATTCCTTACTGACTGGGGAGGTGATGCCTCGATTCTTTCCTAGCAGGAAAGGCGATGCGTTGATTTCCGGACACGCAGCCTTGGTTCCTTACTGTGGTGTGGGGTGGATGACAAATTGGCTCCCAGGGATGATGCATGGAAAATCCAGGTGCACAGTGATGATGGAACTGCAGTGAAACAGCCGCTGCGTCGATTCTGCATATGATCTTAGTCGCAATTACTTGTATAAGAAATTATACTTCTCAAATCAACACTACCAGAGAAGAATTCAAGTCGACTCTACGGTAACAGGCACTTGCAACAGACCACACTCAGATACCAGAAGGGGAGTTTACAGAGGAAGAGATTTGAAATGGAATAGACTGCATACCCACAAGCAAGTCCCAGTAGGAAGACGGTTTCCTGCCAGATGCCTACAAAATAAATAAACAGTAGATTGTTCCCCTAAGGTGCAAAGTGTTCAAGGAAATGGAAGAGTGGAGAGGACCACATCTGCGAAATAACATGGTCAAAATACGTTATTTTTTTAAACTGTGTTCAAGATCTTGATGGACTGAAGATTACACTTGTAAAGAAGACTGAAATGGGGATTGCACTTTAAACCAAAGTCTTTGCCATATGTCTTTTTTTCTACAGGCTCCCTACGTCCAGCTTCAGTAAAGTTCTAGCTGAAGGTCTGGCATTTTTCATATTGGAGTTCTCTTTCTAGTACAGCTGCGACTATACACATAGTCGGCCAACTGTTACCAAACACTTCCGCTATCAAAAAGCCTAGCTTATTGTCCTTAGATCTATCTTTTTATTGAACTTTGAAAACAATTACTCATCCTTCTGAGCTCTGATGTTTGGGGAAATAACATGCACAGGTAATTGTGCCACCCTGAATAAGTGGTCCTCACGTTCCCATTATTGTTGCTTTCTGAGATTAAACAAGCTATAGTTTTTTACGTGCTGTCAGATGAAAATACTGAATGTGCCATTATTTCCATGTTAAATACTGTGATGGTCGAAAGAACAGGCGCCCACAGGAATTCTGGCGTTTACAGACGATTTGCAATGCTATTCAAAGGCAGGTCCGTGACTTAGAGAAGCCAGGTTTCTATCCAAATTCAACAAATAAAGAACATGTTCTGCTGACATTTTGCTTCATAATTAGTTTAGCATGTGTACAGAAACTGTACCAAAGCATGTGTAATGAGAGGAAATTTAAACAAGAAAAGTTCCCCTTTTTCTTTTCTGTACAATGCATCCAGTTTTTTTAATATGCCCTGCACAAGGCAACTTGCCACCAAAAGTGAAATGATTGCTTGAATTTCCACAAGCAACAGCATAAAATGAGACCAGGTGGTAGCAGCCAGTGACCTAAGTGGGCCAAGGCGTGCCAGGACAGTGACCCGGCAAAGAAAAATAGCGACATTGGGCCAGGAATACATGGGGCTCTCTATTTCTGTCATTCGCCCAGCTGATTAAAAAAAAACCTCTGCCTGTCTCAAACTAGTGCTGCAAAACATTGTCACCAGAAGTTCCTTTTGTGACACAGAGACCAAGTGACAGGTGGCTACTGTTTACCACTGGTGTTCTAGGGGCTAAAATATTTTTTCATTTCAACCGAATAGCTAATGTATTTCCCCTTACTTTTAAACTTACTATGCCAACTTTTTTTATTGATTTTCACCTGCGATGACGGTATTATATAAACTTTTAAATAGAATACCCTACTGATGTGGTTATGCTTTGTCCAGTGAGACCCCATTTAGAAATGTGTCAAACACGGAATGCTGTTTCACATTTATTAATTACACGGTCCATGCATTGTGTGAAGGCTTCTCGGGCCACACCCATTTTATGCAACGCCACTTCCTTCATCCACTTTAAAAAACTGGGAGCAGCCCAGCTAGTTTCATATCAAAGTTACTTCTTGGGATTGTCAACATTCTGGAAAACATCCTCATGTAATAGGAATATTTTCATGAAAATTACCGGTTTTCTGTGACCTACATATTGTCTGTCGTCTGTAAAAATGTTATGCAAGGACATATAAGCAAGAGACTGGTTAGAGCAGTCTCGAACCTCTCTCACTCGTGCATAAATTAGGCAAAAAAGGTAATCTAACGGAAAAAAATACACGAAATATTTGGAATCAAAATATCAGGACACGTTTCACTCACATAAAAAGTCACCTACTTCTAAATGTCTTGTCTTTTCCTCATAAAATTGTGTCGTCAAGAAGAGACAAAGAACAATGTTGCGAGTCTGTGGAAGATCCAGGTTTCCTATTATAATGTCAGTAGCTTATCATGTATATTTGTAGACTGTTTCCTTTTCTCCCTGTTGCTGTAAAATGGGTCAGCATCAGCCAGACACGTGAGTATTTTAGTTGGCAATCACCCTGCAAGCTGGGTTTAATTATCTATATTCAGAGAACAAAATGTTAAATGAAAATTACGCACCATGCATATTTCCCTCCTGTTTCTCGATTATCTCCATCGATCAGGTACTCTTCCTTACTTTAAACTATTTTGCATTGACATACTTTTATACTGCAAGGCATGCATTGCAACGGCTCCAGAAGCCCCTGGGTGCCAGAGGTGAGTCTTGCGGTGTGCCACCCATCAGTGGCGTCTGGTGACTTTTCAAAGTGGTGGGGCGTAAAGGTTGGAGGTCAGCTGGACGTAGTGAGTGAGCAGAGCGAGCTTAACTGATATGATGGGGTGGTTGGGAGGACTACATATGATCCCTGCTGAAAGAAGCAGGCAATGGCCGCTGCTTGGAAACTACACCTCCAGTCATGCCTGTAACTGCTTTTTCTTCGCCACAGCACTGACGCTGTTATCAGACAGCTTCATGAGAAAGGGTGGACCATCACAAGGGAGGTACTGTATGAGCTAATTACCCCAGGTCCTGCACTAGGCGGGGCCCTGCGTTTCAGTGGGCAACGCATTAGATAAATAAGGTCTCAGGCATGAAGATAACAGGGTGAACCCGTGACCGTGTCATTGTGGTCTCAGTAGTAAAGGAGGTTTGTCAGAGACAAGGCTAGTTTTTGGTGGGGGATGATAGAGTGACAGCAGAAGTTATTGCTTTTCATGCAAAAGCCGAAGCTGCAGTATTTGCATAATGGCTTGTGGGTGGCACCACACTGTATGATTTCTTCCTCTATTTCAATAATTATTCATTATTAATATACAATTATTTTGTGTGGCAAAATACCTTTGATTGTTTACACAAACGTCCATAGGCACAAAGGAAGTGGGTGGGAGTTAATGGGGAGAGACCGCACAGTGATAGGGGGCAGGCAGGTTGGCATAAGGGAATGGCACTGCTCTGTGCATTCCTTATTTCCAATGCGCTAATGGCAGTTGTCGCCAGGCCAATTTCAAGGTGCCTCATACTAAAATCAAAAATAGATATGCAAAGATAGATAGACAGACAGACAGACAGACAGACAGACAGGCAGACAGACAGACAGACAGACAGACAGACAGACAGACAGACAGACAGACAGACAGACAGATAGATAGATAGATAGATAGATAGATAGATAGATAGATAGATAGATAGATAGATAGATACTTGTACATGCAATTTGTATTGGTCCGTGTGCCTGTCATGTCTTACATTTGAATTGTGGAACACCCACTCTACTTTTCTTTCTTCCAGAGCCGATACCATTCCTGGTTTCGGAGTCTGACCAAAATTATTTCCCCTTGGGTTAACAATATAGAAATGTCCACTTTTTTCAATAAGCAGACTGTTCCCTGAAACAGAAGCCCAGGATGGTGCAATTTTCACAACTGTAAAACTGTCCTTGGACGAAAGAAATCTCAGCTAGGTATTGACACGAGAGGAGGGCAGCACACGACGTCTGGCCTACCTGGGACTGCTCTGACAGAAGAACAGGCCGGTACTGACTCTCAGGCAGTACTTGCAACTGCAAGCACTTGTTCTGCGATCAGGAGTACGAGACGCACATCAGTCCATCTCTTCTCCGCTCATGCACTGGTGCTGTGAGCATCGTGGCTCCCGCAAGGGACAGACGCAAGACCAATCCCTGTGTGGCTTCAGAACAAGGCCGCACAGTCATTGGTCACGCTCTGTAACCCCCTGTGCCGATTTGTGAGTGCGGACCAACAGGGGCAGGCCAACCTAACATTACTAGAACCAATCCTTGCATAGCTCTCACGCTGTTAATAGTCGTAAACATCATGAGAGCAATGCAAGTATAGGTTAGAAGTGGTGAACCCAGCGTTCCGAAGGAGAACAGGGGCTTGTGCTGTGTGCCCCCTGCCTCCTTAACACAGCTTTGGTTTGAGAGTATAAGTGCGCCTGTCGACTGGTCACAGTAAGTGACCTATCCAGCCTGGCATGCTGTCTTCATTCCTGCTACCTGCTAGTGCCAACCAACAGTATTGGCTCCGCCCCACTACTCCCAGGCTAGTTATCAAAGCACAGTGGCAGAATGAAAACATCAAAAGAAAAATATCAGCTACTTTAAAATAAAACGTTAGGCAGCTCCTCAAGGTGTGCATTGGGGAGGGGGTAGCGCCCTTTACGCTCTTGTGGAGAAGCCGCTGCTGACACGCTTCTAACTCACTGTCCTCCAGAAGGGATGACCTGTCCTTTCAAGTAATTTACAATCCCTGAATCACAGGATGGCACCTTCCCGGGCAGTTTCTCGACCACGCTCAAAACTTCGACAGCTACCAGTGGGCCAACATGGAGCTCATTTTGCACCTTCTGCAGAGAGGTCATTAAAGTCTACACCGTACTAAAATGTATGTGGATTTTAGCAGGTCTACCTACATGAGGTACATTAAATTAGGATCCTTAACATTTTAAATTAAGACGTAGCTAATTTTATTCGCAACACATTTGCTTAAAATGCTATCGACGTTAAAGGGGAAAGAAAACCAAGAGTGAATAATCATTTTTTTTTTAAACTCCAACGAAACCATAATTATCAAGATTGTTGTCAGCTCATGGGAGCCCAATGTACAGTATACAAAACGGATCCTAACTGATCTTTAGATTTGCAGTATATTCATATGGTGCATGAAATTATACAAAAAATAAGCAACAGTCTCTAATACTGCAATGGCCAGAGGTTTCATGGTAGAATTGCCTTGTTTTCTCGAAAAGCTCTTGTCCCAGTGCTTTTCAAAGTCTCTCTTTTTCTTGGAACTAATCTGTGGTTGGAGAATTGCTGGATTGTGGGTTACCCAAAATCATTTTTCAGTAAGCTGCAGCTTCCAGAAAATAAATATTTCACAATGGAATGCAAACTCGAAATGAATTGTTAAGACAGCCAATACACCCATGACGTGTATAATATGTATACCTAGACATCTTTTCCATTGTGCTTCTACTCCATTTATAGGTTGCCTGTCAACAATATGCTCTGAGTACATTGCCAGAAAAAAAATGCCAGAATGGGTACAAACTTGTTTGAATTTTTAAAAGACACAGGGCCAGATGTATCAAGCGAATTTGCATTCGCAAACGGTGCGAATCGCACAATTCGGCCGTTTGCGAATGCAAAAATGCCTTTCATGATGTATGCAATACATTCGCTGTGCAATTTTAAGGAATCGCTAAAATAGCGATTCCTTAAAATTGCGACCCCGGTTAGAGAATCGCAAGTTGTGATTCTATAAATAAGAAATCGCAAATAAGACATCCTTATTTGCGATTTCTTAAGCACATGTATCAAGCTTTTCCTTAATGCGAATTGTGCATTAAGAAATCACAATTACCACTAAATTCAATTTGGTGGTAACCATGTGCAAATTAAAAAAATGCATTATAGATGCATTTTTAAAATTGACATGTAACGCACACATGCCCCTTTGGCATGTGTGTGCCTTACATGTCCTAAAATATTTTTTGGGGGTGCAGCAGAGGGGGCCTTAGGCCCCCAGCACCCTGGGGTTTGCATTTCCTAATTTGCGAATTCCTAACTGGAATTCGCAATTTGGGAAATGCAAAAGCGAATGGGGTCAGAATCACTATTTGTGATTCGGTAATAGCATTTGCGATTTTTAAGAAATCACTTTTACCGAATCACAAATATGATACATACCATTTTGCATTTCTTAAATAGCGATTTCTTAAAAATCGCTATTTGAGAATCACAAAACGGATCCTTGATACATCTGGCCCACAGTTCAGTGCGAACCACTTCTGAGAGCTTTTTAATCCTGATTTGACAGCAAAGTTGTCTGCAAAACCTGTGACTACATGCTCTTTGAAATATACATAGAGGGGACTTTGACTACACTCTGAGGATTATAACTTTTTTACCTCAGGTGATGGGTGTATCATTCCACCTCCTCAGAGTGGCAATGCTTGCAATGTATTAGGGACTACTTTGCTTCTCAAAAGTACACTGTAACACCAGACTTTAAATTTCTTATCTCGTAGATGCATTGGGCACAGAAAAGAATCATTTTTTTTTTCACTGAGGCAGACGTTTCATTACTGTTTTCAGCAGTTCTGAGAATGCAAGTCAGATTTATAGAGTTCGCCAATGCTTGTTTGAGATTGTCTTTGACTGTAATGTGCATCAAATGCAGTGGTTAGCGGGCACAGGGAATTGAATTGTTTCAATATTTCATTTAATAGCTGCAGCACGTCAGTAATCGCATGTGAGTTTGTATGCATGGACTTCACCACTGGCCCTCAATGATTCCATGTAGGGTTTGAAGGCAGCATAAGACCAAATCAATTGATTTCCCACAGCTAGGATGGATTAGCTAGCTTTGTCATATAACCTATCATCTGCTGCACAATCTACAGATGTTAACAAAAGATGTATTTATGTCTCAATCTGAACAAGTCAGTAAGAATGTTACCAATGGAGTGATATGGCGCTCAGGGCACTTTGCAAATGTCCACTGCCAATTATTTTCGGTTGACTACTTTGTTCAGGCATTCAGTGCGAATTTCTCCAGATGAAATGAAAATCGCAATTATGGAAAGTCCTGGATGGATGGGGTGGGGTGGGAATGCTCTGCTGTTTTATCTTCAGTAGCAAACAAAAATGGTTGAGAGGTTGGCTAATCATGTTGCCATGAATATGGTTTGCTTCATTGATGACTCTAGTTTATGCTTGCATCGCCATGTTCTCAAATCAGCAGGTATTTCTAGAGACTAGTCAGATCAATAATGTCTAATGTCTTAAAATGTGAGGTGTGTGTAACTGGGGCAATTACATAATAAATTAATCGGAGATATTGCTTGGTGTCAGCTAATAACACTGAACAACCTGGAGAGTGTAGGCTCAACATACAGACTAAAGCTGTAACTCTGATATGTTTAATTATGGTATCTGACAGTTTTCCTCATGTCGTGGGACAGGTCATTAGTCATAATCAAAAGACACAGGATTACGCCAACCGTGAGCAAATTAAAAACACAATCTAAGTTGATGATATAAAAGATAACATTTTTACAAGAAAAGTGTTTACAGGCTTGTATTGGCTCAAGTTCAAACGTGCATACACGTAATGGATACTATTTCAGTTTAGGAAGTATAGTGTAGTGGGTAGAAATAACATGCTGTTTATGTGATGAAATGCAAAGCAACCTCATTAAATGTTCGTGAACAACATTTTGAACATTATTTGGTAAATGTGTGTGATTGTCATTGTAAGAAACCTCTGTGCTTTGTGAAGCATGTGTTTCTGTTTGGCCTCAACACTTATATTTGCTCACACTTTATAGTAGCTACATAATTGTATAAAATGCATTATATCACTCATGTAACAAGCCACATGAGCTGGCTTTTCTTTTCCTCATATAAATGGCAAAGTGAATTCATCCACTTAATGTGGTCTTCCTTTGCTGCATAATTCTAAGAATCCCATATTCTACTTAGTTAATGCAACCTCTGCAGAGATTACCAAAATGTGCAGATTAAGCCAGTGTGGTTTTGAATCACGCACGCAGACCTTCAGTTGAAGGTGATTTAGGTATTTCAACTTGCTTCACAGAGGCTATCTGCAAAGTTGCCAGCTAGTCAAGGGGTCTTATTTCAGACCTGGTACTAGGGGGCAGTGAAGAGAAGTGCTGTCTAATCAGACACATCTCATTGCTAGGCAAAATGACTCCCATATAAACTTGGTGTTAGCTGCCATAATTAGAATGATATCAAACTAGAGAAAGTAATTGAAATCACTAACTGAAAGTGACATAAGCGGAATTGTGTTAAGGGTTGATTTTTAGAGTGTCTAAAGCAGTAGAAGGAGTGCAGAATACATGCTAGGTAGACAGGGTTATCTCTGACAATATACATTATTTTCATTGAGTTTCATTCAATGCAAGTCCATGCGATGTGGATATCTTGAAAATTTGACATAGTCCAGGCTCTCATAAATATAACATGGATACCCCAGAAATAAGGTAACACATGGTACTTTCAGAGACAAAGGAAAGGAATAAAAAAGATATCTCAGGAAGCCTAATTGGATCTGCCCAAATGGACAATTATTTGACTATGATGGCTGAGTTAATAGAGTAAGGAATGGAAATATTTGAATACAAGTTTCATATACAAACACATTTTGTCATCTTCTCTTACAAGGTCAAATAGCTTCATCCCCTGATCATTTATCTTCAGTAAATACCCAGCATTAGCTACAAGTAGTGTTTAGTGGGGGCATTGCATAGTTTTCAGTGGTAATACTACTATACAAGTGTTACTGTGTGTTAAAACTGGGTGGTACTACCTACACCATAATAACTCAGCTGTTATGTTCATTTCCTTTATCCAGTAACAAATTTCACCTGTTCGTAGTATATGGAATTTGTAAGTGGATAAGGCTTTTGAGAAAAATATGTTGTAAACAGTTCATAATACCTGGTCCCGCATGTTCTTTACTATTGGGGGCTTCACACTCCTAACTGCTGGAAAATCGATTTGCACTACGAATAGGTATACTTAGTATCAAGTCTGGTGTTCCCACCTCATTGTAGCCTCCAATTCTTTGTGGGGCCCACCGAAGTATGGTGGCAAAATTAGCGCTCCGAAGATACTGTCGGCTGACACTCGGCACTTTATATGGCTCCATCATTGATCAACAAACGTGAACAATCCACCTGGATACTACAATGTTTTGTGTTATTTCCAGCATGAATCAACATTTTATACCAATATGTAACGATATTTGTCATGTTTTACTGCATCATTTCAACCGAAGCTTGTTACTTTGCAGGCCACATGGCACAGAAAACTCGCTGTCTTAGACTTGAACAGATATCATCCACTGGGTAATAATTATTTTAATTCCCTGTCATTACATGCTAGCAATATACAATCTGTGCAAGGAGTAAAAGTTCACAAGAGTAATTCATATGACTGACTACCAAAAATATTTGCATTCCATCCAAGCGCGTGCTCAGCCGGTTTTCACTCGTGGTTGATGGCTAAAATGGAGAGATGTGTCCTTAAAACAGGATGAACACACCTGTGAATAATACAACCCTTTCGATATAATTGTATTCTGTTTTATTGATCCTTTTTCTAAATCTTGTTTTGTCTCGTGTATGGTTTTCTGGAACAGTGTTCCTTCCAATCTCCTCATGCTTAATGCAGGCCCCTTTGTAATACAGAGTTGGTATGGCTTCGAATGAAGAAAACATCTCTTTAGAGAAATAAATGTAAAATACAAGCTAACAGCTCACTCAGGAAACGTTATCAGAGATCAGTCCGAGATTAACAAGAAATATATTTTGCTGTTTAATGCGTAGAATCTGTTTGCATTTGAACAACCTTTAGCAGATGTGCCCTCTAAAATCCTCTCCAGCCAATTTAAACTGATTTAATCAGCGGAGCACTTCAGGAAACGGAAATGGGCTGGTGCACCCGCAGAAAGGTCAAATGCAGGAAATAGGCTGGAAATGGGCAGAGATCTGTGTCAGATCTGAGGGAAGTTCCTTTAACATTTGCGAAACTTTGGACTCAGAGGGTCGTCCCAATCACGGTAACACACCTGCAGCCAGTCCCTCGGGGTCTAAACGACAAGTCATGGGTGACGACGTGAATATGTTCTAAACACAATTTTTACAGATTTCCATGTGTGCCAAAAGATAGAGAAGGACAACAGATGCATGCTCCAGGAATCATATTCGGCCAATTTCGAATGATAGCGATGGACGAGGGGGCGGCACCAATCATTCCTTCCATCAGCTTGTTTTCAGTTACTATTCTCGTCCTAGGTGCACGGATACCGGTGCTTGCTCTGCCCGATGATTCAAGCGTCTTCTCCCTAACAAGGGTCTCAGTAATCCAAAAACAGTTTGGGGGTTGCATGTGTTCCTGTTTGGATGGGTACTGGCTCGGCAGTTTGTGCTGGACTGTTCCTTTTGGAGTGAGGTCAAGACTGGGTTGTAGACTGCAGGTCTCTGTGTAGAGTGTCAAATAGGCGAAAAACGCTATACTGGAATGCATGCAGAGCAATCACAACCACCTGAGATGAACTCAAGCACTCCATCCATCACATTCTTGATTGTTGCAGCTGGCGCTCTAAGTAGGACGGGTAAGTCCAGGTACAGGTCAGTGTTCACTGTGCTACAAGACTCCACCTCATTGATGAGGCCTTTTTAGGTCAAATCCGCTCTGTGGATGCTTAGCTTCCTGTCTGGAGGGTACCTAGCCTGGCTGGGCTGTTCCTATTATAGCAGGACCAAGACTGATTTGCATAAAACTGAAAGGTGGTACAAGCAATCGCCTGTAATGGAGATCAGTTCAAATACTCCTTCATCACCTTGTTGTTTGTTGCCCTTTCTGATAGTAAACACATGCATTATAAATTGTTCTTGTTCCTCTTGACTTCTGTTGAGAACTCCCCCTGTCTATGATGTTTGTTTTAGGGGGGGGGGTCTCACTGTGAAAGTGATCCCTACCATTTCACCATAGGGATGACTTCGTTCTCATGTGCTTGCCTCAATGTAGTTGGGTCACAAATGACCCTGCAGCATCTGCACACACAAGATAGGAGTTTGTTATGGAATCTGTCTGATATTGAGCTCACTCGTTTCATAGATGAACCTTGGTATTGTCATTTAATAAGTTTGAATACATTTTAAAGTACACAGATATTTAAATTGTAACTTCTTTTAATGGACTACTTTGTGCTACCTAATATCAACAGTTATAGATAACAAAACATTATGAGCATTTTACTGATTACTGATTTTACCCATTCACAAACAAACACCTAGGAGCCAACAAATGTATTTGCACATCTAGTGTAATGTCAATATTTGGGAATAGTTTCCAAATTCTGATTTCAAGAATCAGCATGCAAAAAAATTGCATACACGGATGGATTATAGTCACACAAAATCTGTTTGTGAGGAAGATTTCCCGCACAAACTAAAAAAAGAGGTAACACATATCTTTCTAGGGTAGTGGCAAAGAGGTGGCCAGTGCCAAGTAGTGACCACCTACATCGTCACAACGTAGTGGGTATCCACACACTTTGCAACTGGTTTTTCACATCATATTTGTGCATCAGGTAGTTATCAGGTATTGTAAAGTCCATACAACTCACAATTCTAACCCTTTCACAAACACTCTGTACAGTTATCACAATTATGCAGTCCGCCTGGAATCAAAGCCATAGAGACTATTTTTAAGAGCATATAGGTTGCCCTTAGGTAAAAGAATAGAACATGTGGACACCAAATCAAATTTTAGTCTGCCAATCTTACTTTGCAATCCATCACTCTATTATCTTTCTAGAGTTCGCAATAGGGGTCAAATCAGCTTCACATTTATTTGTATGCACAAAGGAGAGGGGGTTCCGGGATCTACAGAGGTGAGTGATTTGAAGACAGTTTTTCCTTTCACCGCGTGCTGCTTCTCATATTTGCAATAAGGTTCCGTTTAATAGTGCAAGGATACTGTGTGGCTGGAAATAACATTTGTGGCTGGTATTCTCACACACAATTAAGCTAACATGAATGAATCCCCACCGAATGAGAAATAGCCATGCAAATCCAATTTATCTGGTTTAAATTCTTCACAGTATTCCCTATTCGATGCAGAATAACTCCTTAATTTACCACCTGTTTTGAACAGGTAACTCTATATTTGTATTAAAATATTTGGATTTTTTATTTTATTTCTTATTATGCTTGATCGGTTCTACAGTGCGTCCACATGCAAAATCACATACCTGTTGTTTTATATATTTTTACACTCTCTATTACTTATTGTTGTATGTATTATATTATGTTCCTATCGATTAAAATTGTTTACACGGTTTACTTTATAGTATGTTTACATTCCCCTCATATGTTGTCTTTTACTATTTTTAAAGCTATCAGTGCTGGGTCTGGTAAGTGCTATACAAAGCCTCAATTTAATAAAAACACAGTTCGGTTCAGTTGCCTAACAGGTAAGGTCAAGTGGTAACTTTGGTTGGTGTCCGCTGGTAACTTGGCCCACAATCAGTGTCGGACTGGGACAGAAAATAGGCTGGGGTGACAAATTAAAAGTGGCCACCATAAGTGAATAAGATAGCTAAAAAACATGCCCTTTTCTGCAAATTTGGGCAGTTTTACATTTGTAAAGGCACTCTATAAGTGTTTTGCGAGTCACGGATGACTGAGTGCATTTGAGCTTGTTGCAGGCAATGTTTGTTTAACATCAGGGGAATCAATAGTACAGACCGGCCCAACATACCATAATCATGCCCACAAACAGCCAAAAAAGCATGCACACTGATTTTGGAGACCATCCTATTGGGCACTGCCTGATTGCCCTATAAGCCAGTCCGACCCTGTTCCTGAACCACATTTGAATGAAAGTGTGAATCTAAGTTTGAGGGTTACCCTTATGAAAGTGCTCCATAAAGTGGTTGACATCCTGAACTTCCAGCTTAACCTGTTAGTATGTTTGGTGGATCATCGCTCCTTAGAAGTTTGCAGTCAGGGTTTGGGTCTTTTGCTCCTTTAACTAACCAGTGATGCTTGCCACATGTTCCATTCAGGTCGACCTCTTGTGCCTAGTGGATCTCATATTCTTCTAATGGCCATGTGAATTTAGAGCCAGGACCTGCACTGCGGTGTCTCTGCTGGCTAGTTTAGGAGTTAGTTATCCTGGAAAACGGTCAGTAAACTAGTCCATTTGACCTGTAGCCTGAGTACAAGTCTGTTCCTTGTGGTCCTGGATGTACAATGTTGTCCAGATATGTTTCGGCCCTACTTTCGTATTGCCGCCGTTTAATCATTTACAAAATTACACAATTCCCCATGGAGGAGACCCCTAAATCCTGACTCTGAGTTTTGATTTTTGGGAAGCGAATCTACGCTTTCAGAAATCTTTCATTTAATTAATAGTTGGGAATGGCAGTGATGACTGAGCTAATCGTTTAAAGTTATATGATCTAACAAAGCAATCATTCTTTTCTCAAAGGGGTACCAATTGATGCCACTACACTACACATTTTATTGCACTGAACCACCCATTGAAACATTTATAATAAATAAGCAAAATGTGACAAAAAGACAAATATTTGTTAAGATCTGTTCCGAAGTTGAACCTTTGAGAAAAAAAATCTGTACAGTATAAGAAGTGTTATATACTCAAATGAAGGTCAATGCAAAAATGATATACATGCTTGTAAATAAGTATGTAGGAATAATTGTATAGCACAAACCTAACTGCGCGCAATGTAGCCGGGCACCAACGGGTGAGAGCACAAGCAATATTGGTAAGGAGGTTTCGGGATATGAGAGAGGAGAGGGGTACATACCTGGTAAGGTGGTTGTTTTCTGTGAAGAGATACGTTTTCAGTTTTTTTCCGAATTAAAAAGTTTAGGAACACTTCTGATGTAAATGGAGATGTTGTTCCAGGTACTGAGTACGTAGATGGAGAAGGCTTGCCTTGTGGTAAACAATAGATAAATGGAAGGGAGATTTGGTGGGTACATATTCAAAGAAATCTCTATTTCAAATACTGGTTCTCTGTTATAGCCTAATAAACTTGCAGTTTTTCATGCCTCAGTTGAATTATGAAACATGGCAATAATACATATGTTGGCTGCTAAATATGTGAGGATGAAGAAATATGAATGCATGCATTTTAATTATATATTCATTTGGAAGAATACTGGATTTGGGCAATTTAATAAATTTGTTAATATGTTCAGACTCAGGTGTAGCCAACCATAGAATACGTAGTGCTGGGCATGTAAAGACGTTTGGTTGAGATAATTTAAATGTCACATACATTGGAGTATTTATTTTCTGATTCTTCACAATATAAAATAATGTTCCGTTTGATTATCTGGAATAGGGGGTGAAAGCATGGAAGAGAATGTGCTTTGAGAAACTGATCTCGTCATAAACGAGAATTACAAATTTGAAGTTATTAGAAGATATCTTGTAACACACCAGGGCCAAATAGTGATTAGTAAATTGAAAATTGTTTATTTTGGGAAGAATTTAAAATAGGGGCGAAATGTATCTTAAAATGGAGTTTACAGTTTCTTGAGATTCTTCTAAGTGATTATGTTTTTTTTCCATATTATGTTTTTTCCATATATGTTACTATTGGTTAGGAATTCATGAGTGAACTTAGCTATGGTGATTTAGGGACACCTTAAAAATATTAAAAATACTATCGGAGAAGCCGGTTTATGAGGTGCAGGGTTGCCCCCGCAAACATGCTAAATTATGGGGAAAATGGTTGGACCAAAGGGGATGACAATTTGTTGGGGTAATGTCCCACTGCTGATGTTAATCTATGCATATGGTCTGTGTGTGGAAGCAAGTTAGTGTGATTGCCTGTAAACTGACAATAATGCACTGGCCCTGTGGATCACTGTGCCTTACCTTTGTGTTTTAAAAATTAATTAAAACTTGTTTATAATGAAAAAATGCCATCAAAGTTATAAAACCATTATACAGGCAATCTAATTTGAAGTCCTGGGGATAGGATACCTGTGAGACAACGGCTATGACGGGTAGTTGAAGAAACAAGAAGTATTCATTTAAAACAGTTATGCAGACAAAACACATACCCAAGATTTGAGGATAGGTTTTCGCAGTAGCCAACATCTGTACCGCACATGTAGTGGCAGGCATTCTTTGTGGAAAGAAGATGCACCAATCAAATTTTATAGCATTTTCATTATCCATGAAGTTTGGAACTGCATAATTTGTGCCTCTCGCACTTGGATGTTTCATCGAATCTTGTAATTCTTATAAATTGATATATTTATCTGCATTCTTCTCATAAAATGAACAGAAATTCTGCAAAATGCTCTGCACAACAAACTGAATGGTATTCGTTGCATTGAAGGATTTCAGTAGCACCAGCTGCTGAAATGAATCTCTTTTGTGAAAGGGCACAAAACGCGGCAATGTTATCATCAAAAACTGAAATTAGAGCATTTTATGCTGACACATATTTACAGTACAAAAGTAAATTCTAACTAGCATTCAATCCACACGTGAGATCAGAGCACAAACAACGTTGACTAACGGTAGGGCACTGCAGGAATCCTTGTAAGTAAATGTCAACCATATACACAGAGTAAGTGGAAAAGATGGGGTGTAATAACAGGGGATTAATGGCGCTCAGGAAATTACTCGGCCAAGTGTATCATTAGGGGTTGCCTACACAAGGGAAAACACCCATCCCTCAGAGGTTTAAATAAACCCAATAATAATTGACACAATGTGAGGCCCCCTAGTCCAAGTTATAAATTCACACAAATATAGGTCAAAAATCAAGTGAGTAAAGTTTTAACACAAGTAAGTCAAATTCAAGTGAGTTAAGTTCAAAGGAATGCAGTCCAAAGTTTCACATCAATCAATAAAAAGTACATTTTAGTCCAGAGGTTTATTAGATCATATCTTCAAATTTACAGCATCATCCATGGAAAAAACACTCCGAGCCAACACGTGGTGACTTAGAAGATTATTGGTAGGTTTGGTTCTTTTATTGGGATCATCACAACTAATAGGATCACTTTTTCGCTATTGCTATTGGGCTTCTCCTTTGACATAGGGGTCTTTATACATTATATTTTGCAATATTAAGTTTGAGCATTTTGGTTTCTAATATTAATTTTTACTCATAATGTAGAGCCCTGAAGAAGTCTTTGGGAACTAGAGGAATTCCCCATGACGAAACACGTGTTGGCTCGGAGTGTTTTTTCCATGGATGATGCTGTAAATTTGAAGATATGATCTAATAAACCTCTGGACTAAAATGGACTTTTTATTGATTGATGTGAAACTTTGAACTGCATTCCTTTGAACTTTACTCACTTGAATTTGACTTACTTGTGTTAAAACTTTACTCACTTGATTTTTGACCTATATTTGTGTGAATTTATAACTTGGACTAGGGGGCCTCACATTGTGTCAATCATATACACAGAGTACACAGTGCAAACCTGCCATTAGTAACAGAGGTCGCTATTCCCCAACCTAAATGCGCTCAAGTACATTGATGTTAGACAAATACAATTTTGAGTCATCCCTGTCACCAACATGGCCCACACAGATCTCTCCAGTGTGTGCACTAACTCAATGAGCTATCCTACCAGAAGCAAGTAAATAAATGGAATAAGCAATTATAACTAAAAAAACTCGTGAAGGAACAAGATCTATCAATCAATCAAGGATTTATAGAGCGCGGCTAATCACCCATAGGGATTCAAGGTGCTGTATGCAGGCGTGCTGCCCAGTCGAAGAGCCAAGTCTTGAAATGGAATAAGCAATTATAACTCAAGAAACTCGTGAAGGAACAAGATCTATCAATCAATCAAGGATTTATAGAGCGCGGCTAATCACCCATAGGGAATCAAGGTGCTGTATGCACACCTCGAAATCATCCCCTATAAACACCAAATGCTGGCAAAATATTCACCAAAGTAAACCACAGGTACTCAAATTAAATGTAAAAATTATATTTTTTACATTAAAGAGCCAACATCAATATATAAGGCTAATTAAAGTTTAGTAAAAAAATCCATGAATGAAAGAAACATAATATACCAAAGAGACATACAATAAAACAGTAGTTAGTCCAGGAACCCCAGCGGCACACACATGCACTTAGGTTCTGAAATCAACCATTTAAATAGTGGAATAGTCACCCATAATGCCCAAGGCCAGGAAGTAACCCTATTTGGAGGGGAAGACCATTTTATTGGCTAAGATGCACCACAATGCTGCCATCCACATTCATTAATGCAAGGCAAGCATTGACTTCATTGTGAAGTCTCTGAAGAACATTGTGCTTTACCATGAAAGTAGAAGAACATTATTCCTTATCCATATACCTATATCTGTAGTCTATGGATGTAGAGAATGGTGTTTCACACTTATATGGCTCTACACTACTATTTTTGTCATTTTGTCATTTATGTATCTCATAGCTACCAATAGTACTGCCACAAGGTTCGGTTTCATAGGTACATGCATGTGTTTGTTGGTATGATCTATATGTACAGCTCATTGTGTAATATAGATGACTACTGGAGAGGTACTCCAGATGTGTTGAATTGAGTATGTCACAGAAGAGAGAGGTGGCTGTATGTGACCTAAATGGTGCATCAATGAGGAGCAAAATGTGGCTGAAAGCTCATCAGTGTTGGTTTAGGAGGTGAGCTGTGTACATGTGTCCTCTGTTAGGGTCAGAGGTGTGCTCAGATTGTGGTGCAGAGAGCAGTTAGAGGAGGAAAGTTGAGGATAGAGGCTAAAGGGGTGAAGACCCGTGCTGACGCTGTGTTGCACTGTAGCAGAGTCTCTTTGTGTTTGCTTAAGTGTTGGTCCGAGGTGTGCTCCTATCAGGGTCAGTGAGCACTGACCACAGCTGAGAGGAAAGAGGAGCATTCAGACAACCCAATGGTTAAGCATAGCCCAGATCTGGCTCCCTGGAAGGACTTTTCACAGTGAATTACTCTGGTGTATGGAAACAGTCATGTCTTCATGCTGATTCCCTTTTATTTGCAGTGATCTCATTTTAGATACAGGACCGATGTCCTGAGCAGGTTTGCTCCTCTGAGTGCTTCTCATAGTGGGTGAGTAAGGTCTACAGGAACAGCCATATCTTCCAAGTTTTATAGAAGTTAAAATGTGCATGAAGGTTCTGATGTTGGGAGGGAAGAAATTCTTAGTTTTGCTGTCTGAATGATAGAAGTTTCTTCTGAAAAGTCAAATTTTTAATCTGGAAGACAGAAGGTCCAATTCATTTTAACGAACACAGCTTTAAAGGAGACTGTACATTATGTGGGTAGCCAGTACAGGGCTAAGGTTATGATGTGACTTAAGATACAGGAGAAATCTTTATGGTATATGTTTTAATTGAGAAGCAATTGTTCTGGACCACCAATTTAGAGGCCATTGGAGTGGTCTAGACATGGAAGCACAATGGAGGTGGCTGTCTGGACCCAGCGATGGACCCCAGAAAAAACAAAAATCTCCTCGGTATTCCTAGATGATGGAATGAGGCCCAGATGACTGTGTTGCTTTGGGATCAAAGCCAGATATCAGACTCTAAAGTGGCCCCCAGGGTATTTACTGTTTATGTTGATGTAGGTCAGTTGTCCAGCTGGGAGGTAGTCATAAATATGCAAGCAGGTTCAACCTCCGTTTTGTTGGCATTTTCCTTCAGATGATTTCTGGTAATGTCATAATGAATGGCTGGAAGATAAAATCTAATGCAGCACAGCCATTGTCTTAATATGGTTCCAGTTTCTGCAAATTCTGTGTGTCATCCACATAATTGTAGAAGGCTAGGTCAAAGATTGACAAAGGTCATTGTCATGTTCTCCCATAAGTGAACCACTTTTAGCCTGTGCCTTCCTTTTTTATGTTTTCTGTTTGTGTCCTCCACCCCAATCTTTCCTCTCAGTTTGATTCCCCACACCACCACCCTTCCTGCTGTATACTCAACGTATTGCCTTGGCATAGTGTACACACTCTCTTCTCTGTTCTGCTCTTTCAGATGGGACTACTAAAGCTTCCACCCACCTTGGGATTTCAGTTATCACAGGAGTGTTGCTGTGAAAGGCAGAGGGAGCATTAAGGTGGCCGGTGATTAAAATAAAATATGCAAGCGACAGTGCTCAGTACGTCAAATTACCTGTTTGTTACCAAGATGTTCTTTTACTCTCTCATAAATATTCCCCATCCCGGCTGAGAAATTCTGGTATTATCCCATTAAAATTTTGGAAATGTAGGTAATCTGTAAGCAACAGCAGCTACTCATTTTAAGCACAGGTGGGCACTAAATTGAACAGCCTGCTCTTCCCTATCCAAGCACAATGATATCAGACCATGAGGAATAGGGTCAAAGAAACGTCCCAAACTGTGTATAAGGGATTCCTAGACTTCAAAAACCTAACAAGGCCCTACAGATGGCACACATGATTTACAGATGCTGGTAACATTACTCAGTAAGGCATCCAATGCCTGAAGGCAAGGCATGCAGATGTTTGTGTTAAGCTTGCTTAAACCAAGTGACAGTCAGGGGTCGGAGTGCAATAAAAACGTATGGAAACTGTGATGCTGCGTGCAATTGGGGGTGGGGTCAATGAGCATGGAGGCATTGGTCAAAGTTGTGGCTAATAAAATAAAATATTCTGTAAGTTGTCTTGGGCATTCACCTTCAGGTAGCTACATATAAAATAGCACACAGCCTAAATTAGAAATACATTTTAAAACGTTAAGTTAATCAGTGGCAAATGCACTATAGAACATTATGAAACCTCTATTAGTTAATGCACTGCAAAGGTCTGGGTGTAACCAGAAAGACACAGACTTAAATCTTGGCTGGTGTAGCGAAGAATAGTGATGTGTATTTTTAGTGCTACAAGTTGCCTGTTTGTGGCAGAAAGCAGTGTGAATATGTAAGTCATTATTTTAGATTTGCATTACACACATTGTAAGATAGACTGCTACAAAATGCACAAAAAGATAAAATGGTGCTTCCAAAATATAGATTGTACTATAATGCATTTTTTATACAGCTGTCCCTTACAAGCACACACTTCACAGCTCAGCTGGCAAACTCTTTTGCTCTACCATTAAAAAAAGAGTAAATCCTTGTCATCCCAAAGCATCAAGTGATTCCATCAATTAAAGTCAGTACTGACTCTAAAGCATCCATTACATTTGCAAGTCAACCAGTTGCACACATCTGCATTTATTTCAGGCAAACAGGCTTCCTGGCAAGAAGGCTTGTTTATTGTTAAGATGTCTGCCCATCTTTGGTTTCACAGCACAGCAGATTCCCTGAATGATACTCTAGCTGAACCATTTGATATTGGAATTAAGCGTCTAAGGATGACTGGTTTAAAAAAGCAGTAAGGGAATGATTTTTCATAAACTAAAAAAGTAGAGGCACAGTGTGCCCCTCCGAGCCCGCCCACTTTGACCACTGGTGACAATGACTTAGCTTTTGATCTGAATCTATCATTAAGATACATATCTCCAAAGAAAGCCTCCAGTTCCCTTCATAATTACTCATGCTTCTCAGCGATTTCTGGACAGGACAGCTAATGTCAGTAGTGGCTCTAGGAATCCATCACCGATGGTCAGTGTCATGGAACACAATAGGAGGTAAAGTTAACTAACTGTAGAGAAAGAGGTTTTTGTTTTTGCTTACACTGTGCTACTTCAACATACACAGGATGAGACTCAATTACGGGAGGAGAACTTAATTAGATCTCCCACTGCTGTGTCTCAAACATGATGCTCTAAGGACAATCAACTGCCTGTATTTATATCTCAATGTACACATGTAACAAATGTGAAATCATTAAAATATAAAACAACAGGGATGTAGCTTTCAATAATATAACAGGAGCCTTCTCACGAGGGCCCTGATGAGTGAGGTGGTCATTACACCACAAAAATAGATACTGTTCAGTACCAAACCTTGGAGGGAGGGGCATTTTTGTAGCTTGCATTGGGGCCGATGGCACCTTGCCAGCAGTCTTGGCTTGCTGTGATTCCTGGGGCAGGGCGGAATGCGGGTTGGGGGAGTAGGGGGTGGGGGGAATTAATATATTTTTTAAATAATTTAAAAAACGTACTCCTGCCCCGCACTTCTCATCTCTCCCTTGTCATCTCAGCAGCAGGCAGGCAAAGGCTCCCAGCCTGCTCTGCGGCCAATCCTGATGCTGTTCAAAGCAGCGTCAGGATTGGCAGGGGGCGCCCAGCCAGGGCACTCCCAGGTAGACTGGGAGCCTGTGCAAGCTCTCTCCAGCCCAGCAACACAGTTGCTGGGCTGGAGAGAGCCCTGTGCGCAGTGCTCTCCCCTCTGCTCGTCACCCCCAATGCCCCACCCCTTTCACAAGGAGAGGATAGTAACACAGTTTGTTATGCTTTGTTTGTGAACGGATTTGCAGCGGTTGCTGCTGGCGAGGGGCGACGCTCCTCCCCCCTTATGGAGGAGCCAGCCCTGCTTGCTAGGCCACTGTAAAATAATACTCCAAGCTAGCACAAGGAGAGAGGCCTGATGCCAACCTTGGCTCCATCCCCTCTCCCTCCCCCACTACAGGGGCCTTTGTTACTCAGAGGATGGCCCTGCTCTTGTGAAATCTTTTTCTGCCTCTGAGGTGTCTGAGCGCTCAGTTCTAACAGTCGGGCAAATATAAAGTTGGGAGCAGAAATCACAGGTGCTTTTTATGACATCTTGCTGGACTCCCAGGGCTACTTCCCCGCCACCCCCAATCGACTGTGAGTACAGGTTTGGGGCATGGACATCATATAGGGGTCACCAGGGGTCACAGCTGCGATCCCCTGGCACTGCGTTTGCGACCCCTGGCATCAGAGGAGACAAATTCAGTGCCAGGAACATAGTGGCAGCTCGTCCTTATGGACGCCAGTTGGGGGCCTACTCTCTTTGTTTTATGTCAATTTTTATTATACTAATAGTGAATACTAACATATTGTTCACTATTAGTGTATCACAAATGGGGTGCAATTAGCTGGGAACATGCTCTTCCATGGCAGCTGAGGTAAGTAAAAATGCTTTAAAATGTATGTTGTGTGCAGGTTTGCGGGTGAGAGTGTGTTTATGTGAGAGCGTGTCTGTAAGTGTGAATTTGTGTGTATGTGTGTGAGTGAAAGTGGAGGTTCAAGGGAGTGTGATGTCACTTCGGATACCCCCGGCATTTTGGTGAATTGACGGTCATGGTTCTTGTAAACAACAGTGCTCTGCTAAGGAAAAAATAAAAAAAACCAAGTTTTTACCCCCATTGAACAGCATAAATGAACCATATTACACAGTCTTGCATGACTAAGAGTGGGTAAGAGCACGGCCTTAAATCACACTGTGAAAGTTGTAAGCTTCTCACGGATACTAGAGCAGATGCTTTTCCACGTGGGGGGTGGTGCAAGAGGGCTCTGGAGGAAAGCATGTCAAGGAGTCGTTAAGAGGAATCTGCTATCAGCTGTCTTGCCGTGACAGACGGCCACACAGAGGATTTGCGATTTTGGCATTCCTAGGGATGAAGGGCCTCTGATAAATCTGTCGTTTCAAGAGGTTACCTCAGCGAACTGTCTGGTAAGGGCTGTGGTATGTGCTAAATTATCTCTCCTTCAGGAAGCCGGATCACCGATTTACTCCTCGGAGCTGTAACCTCTTGTATTTGTAACGCTTGTGAAGTGCACAGCTAGAGTTCACAGGAGGAGGTATTTTACCCATTAGATTTTCGATGCTCTAAAAGAAGAGCAAATTGTTGCAGTAATTGAAGGAACTGGTAAAAGCTAATTTCTCAACCTCCATAGAGACACATTTTAGGACATGTTCAGTTATCCCACTTTGGAACCTGTGCCAGAAACCAGTTTTCTAGCTTTTTTTTTTTTTGTGCAAAAGTACTGGCAAAGCCTAAAGGAATGGTTTCAGAAAACTGGTGCAATGCAGTGGCGGCTGCCGCTAATCAAGGGTGGTGGGGCAGGGTACTGTGGGAGGTGGGATTTGAAAATAAAAAATAAAAAACATACCTGCCTGTCGCTCCTGACCCCAGATGCCTCAGTCGCTCCTCTCGTCCAAGCAGTCACTGGGGCACAGGCTACAAATCCAGGTGCTGCTCTCAAGCTATACCAAGCATGAGAGCAGCACCAGGATTGGCCTGAGTCGGCTGGCTTGAATCTCGCTCGGGCACAGGAAGCCTGGGCCATTTCTCCAGCCGGCTGTGTAACACAGCCTGGTTGGAGAAACGTAAGTGCACATGTCGGTTTGGCTGCCTAAGACTGGTGGCCATACTGGCAGCCTCACTTTACAGTGCCCACCACTCCTCCTCCCTATGGCCTGCCCCGCCCCGCCCTAGACGTGCATGGCTCAGACTGTGAAAAATAAAATGATGATAACATTATTTTATTTTCATTTTATTTGTCACTGCCTGACTGGGCAGGGGGGATGCCCTTCTGCTATTACAGAGGAGCTGCCCCTGGTGCAATGTTTAGTTAGGTCAAGCCTACTAGACAGTGCATGCGGTGTCTGTTGCGAGTCATATTGTGGCTTACTAAGTACATAGAGGGGATTGGAGCCTGCCCACTGCTTACCATTGGTTGCCTTTGCTGCCCCCCAAGTGTTCTTCTCTAGCCCTGCACTTGTGTTGTTCTCTGTTTCCTGAGTGCTTCTCCCCGTCCCCCTACCTGTACTATGTCTGCTTCTTCCCATTGCCTTCATGTGCCCCGCATGTTTCTTTCCCTTCACAGTCGCCTTGCCTCACCCTGTAGACCCTTCCTTCACCTGTGCGCTCTGTGTTGCTTTCCCCAACCGCTGTGTTGCTTTCCTAACCTGTCTCCCTCACCTGCTTTGGTTTTTCCTCCTTCCCCCTTATTACCTATGCATTTCTACAAAAGAAGGATGCTTGAAAATAATAAGTGCAGGTATTCATGGTCTCGAGCACCTGTTTTCAGTACAGAATGCCCAGTCGCCTGCCTCTGAAAATCAAATCACTTTCAGGTAGGACAGTCTACTTTCCTGTTTGCTGTAATAATGTAGACCCTAGTATGTCTGTTCCCAAGTCTTTTTGCGCCCCTATAATTACAGTTGTTCAAAATAATTTTCAATCAATGTCTTATTTATCAGTATCACTTCCTTTCGAAATCGGTTACATTAATTTATCATTCACTTTTTTATACTGTTTGAGCATTTTCCGCACAAGAATTCCACTGAAATATAGATTTACTGTGCCATCTGTAAAACCAAATGCAAACATTCCACAGACTTAAGCTATGGAGCACTTATTCATCGTGCCATATTTACCAGCTATTATAATAATAGGTATTTTTTATTTAATAGTCTGCTTAAATGAGTGTTCAGTGTTGTATGTCAGCTGTGTGCCTCTGCAGGGTGAATAACAGCAATATCAGACTTTGTGCTTATTTTCTCTGATTTGTGTGATCATTTTTTCTACACCGTGTGTCTACAGCCAACATCTTTACAAATGTGGGTAGCCTTTCTGGCTCTGAGACCAATCATATTAAAATCAGATTACTTGATAGGAACTGGAGGTTAGAATTATAATTTAGGACTATGGGGTACACATTCAGTATGGTATGCATTGTAGAGCTGTGACTTGTACTTATCGTCATGTAAACAAGAACTGACATGTAGGTAATGCGTGCTGCTAAATGCAGTATGAACAAAAGCTAAAACAAATGTGCTTCAACTGTCACTAATTTTTCAAACCATCGTCTGGAAATTCTTGTTGAGTTCTTCGACCAAAATACTACCAGTGGAGAGTATTTTAGAATGCAACATTTCACACTAATAATTGTACCACAAACACATTTTACCAAATTTTACTTCCCAGCTGGTCCCTTCACCGAACGTGTATTTAAGTTCAACTTTTACCATCCATTCTGCTGAAAGTTGTTGAGGGAGAACCATAAACCTGCTGTAAAATTTATGAAGTGTTATTTTCCCGAGACCCTTGTTCTTAGTACCGTATAGTCTATAAAACAATAATGTGCCACATATAGTCCAGACAAATGATTTCTGTATCACACCTTGCAAACAGAGCAGCTCCAGGTAATTTTTACTCGGTCTCTGTACATAGCTTTGCCCTTCCCATTCATAGTACCAGCTTCGCCTAACTTTTTGGATCTAGCTGGGCCCACCCTTCTATCGCTTTGATGAAATGTACAAAGACAGGGAGTAGAATGTTAACACCTATCTGATTTTATTGCTAGCTTTCTGTATATCAACGGTGTGGGAAAATACAATAAGCATGCAATTTTCACACACAGGTAATACATAATGATAGAGGATTGCCTTTTTCATAGAAACACAGTTTAGGAGACCCTGGAGGCACACTGCACCACTGGAGCGTCATTTGTTTGATGATCCAGTGACACATTGTGCCAATAGATATTTACAAGGCCATGCAAAGCCACCTTGAGTGGCTTTTCATGGCCATGTAAATATGGATCCCTTTCACGCAGAACACTGCATGAAAGGGGCGTTCCATGCCATGGTGCAAGGTGCCAGCGTTGGTGCTAGGCAGCAATGTGTGCGCCAGTGCAGGGGGAGAGGATAGAAAAGCCGTATCTTGTAGATAGGGTGCATTTCTGCCCCTTCCCGGTGGTGCAGGGTGGCGCAGCAAGGTACTTGCTGCCCTGCGCCACAGGCCTTGTAAATGAGGCCCATAGATTTTTGTGATCATAAGAACAGCAGCAGCCACCATGTCTGCAATAACACAGACTGTAGCCAACACCAGACAGGCTTCTGGGACTCTGGAAAGAGGTTAGAAACACAATTTTACTTCAGGGCAAATAGCCTCAATAGCTCAAGTTCTGGGCTAATTGCAAGGAAAAGAACTAAAAGAGACAAGTGCTTTCTCAACTAATTAAAACAAGAACTCCAAGAAAATAAAGGACAGGGTAATGAAAATCATCAACCTGAAAACACAAGTTAAGGCACAGTCAGTTTAGATGCACTCCATACTTAACAATATTCATGCTGTTAAGTAGCTGATGATTATCCCTTGGTGCCTGCTCAATTGTGAGGTGAACCCATGAGTGTTGCACCGACATATGGTCGTCTGTGAAGTGATGTTCCACGATGCAGGTCATTGGGCATAGGCATTGAAAAGGATCAGCCAGATGGCTGATACTTCTAGTATTCCATATATCCATGTGGCGGAGCTAATACCCTGCTTTCCTAAAACAGTTCAAATCTTGAAACTTTCTCTTTTTTGAGTATCTTCCCTTTTGTTCCATGCATTTTAACGTATATGCACTTAGAGGCAGGGTAATATGTGCTTAAGGTTGAGGCTCAGTATACGTTAAGCCACATAAGACCACAGCTGGTTCAAAATGTATCTCTTGAAAGATATGTTAGCAAGCAGCAGACCCTCTTGACATCAAACAGCTATCGGCATACATTTTCTTTGTGCTTAGAATCCGATGGGTAGGTGCTTTCCCTTGTCTTTAATAACTCCACCAAAGACCACATACACAAGCATATTATATACAGTAATAACAAGCATTTGCAATGCAGTAGGTCTCACATTTGCTTGATTATAGCTATTTGCATTGTAAATTCAGCTGGTCTTTTCTTGACACATAAATTGGTCAACCCTGCCTCATAATTTTATCTTTTCCTGCCATATTATTCCAGTGGACCTGCATATAACTGCAGCACTTACATTTAGCTTCTTCCTCTATCTACAGCAAAAAATGAAAATGTTGCCATTTAGCATCATAATTTAAATCTGCCATGCTAATTCCAATAGAATACCACTTTCACCACCCCACCATCAGAGTTGCTGGCTGGCTAATACAATTCCCCAAAAAAGACACAAGACAGCCGTAGTGGACAAATAAACTAGAAGGGTCACTCAAACATATCAACAGTGTTTAAACAGTCATAGTATAATATGGATGTTAAATTGGCCTGAATTATGGTCATAATTGTAACAAGGAGAGATTATTTAAACATATACAATTATCATATACAGCTTTATTGGAAATAAACTTTTGGCATTCGACTGTAATGCTAAAAAAAGCCCCTAGAGGGCACCAGAACAAGAATATTATTTGTAAGAAACATGGTTATGTAACCATATTGTTAGCCCCTAGACGAAAATAACCCCAGGAAAAAAATCAGGAGAAAGTAATATAGCATAACCATATACTTAGCCCTTAGAGAGCATTTTTAGGGCTAGCAAACCTAGTGCAAAAATATTGCAACCAAAGTCTTTAAAACAAAACTTCTCCCAGGTGTAAAACAAAAGTTCTAGCCATGAGATCACTTAAAAGACATTGAATGGTGGGAGGGGTTATTATTTTGATGTCCCCACTAACCTAGTGTGGAGACCCAGAGATGATGTAGATAGAAAAAGCGTTTTGAAGGTGATCTCATCATCCTAGGACCACCACAGACTGAGTTATGAGCAAAAATGTTTTGTAAAAGTAATGCCCTGCAAAGCATTATGGGGCGAGTTTTCGTGCTACAAATAATATGGTATGTTGACATGCAATGCTCAGAACAGCCCCAAGAGGACACCACAATAAAAAATAGCATTTGGAAGAAACATACAGTCAGCCCTTAGAGAGCAAAAACACATGAAAAACGAATGGGAGAAAGTAATGCAGTGTACCCATATATTTAGCCTCTAGAGGACATACTGCCTTACACATTTTCAAGGCTATCAGGACTATTGCAATGATATTACCGACAAGGACTATAAAACATAACTTCTCTCAGCTGTAAAACAAAAGGTCCAGCCATTAGAAAGCTTAAAATGATAATGAATGGTGGAAGGGGTTATTATTTTGGAGTCTCCACTGACATAGTGTGGCGTCCCAGAGATGATGTAGACAAAAAGAGCAGATTTGGGTCAATTTTTTAAGGTGGCCCCATTGTCCTAGGACCCCCACAGTTATGAGCAAAAATGTTTTGCAAAAGTAATGCCCTGCAAAGCGTTATGAGACAAGCTTCCATGCCACAAATATTTTAATATGTTGATATGACGGTAATTCTTAAAACAGCCTCTGAGGACACCACATGAAAATAGCATTTGTAAGAAACATAGTCATGTAATTATATAGTTAGCTCCTAGAGGGCACAACCACACAAACATAAAATGGCAATAAATAATGCAGTGTAACCAGGTAACTAGGTAAGAAAACATTTCGACGTTCTCAAAAAAAGCCCGCAGACCCACTATGTGGGCCTGTTGCACTACCATGTGCAAAATGTTTGTGCACTACTGCATTACAAAACACCTGCAGTCCAGGATGCCCGTTACCTCCTTCACCTGCCAAAGTCCAGTCTGGCTTACACTTCCATAAGACTTCATTTAGCCATCATTGCAGCCAACATGCAGAACAGGGAACACTCTTCATTATTTAGAATTCTTTTTATTAAGGCCACCATATTCAAACAGCTATGGACTGCATATGCCTATGTTGATAAATATTTTTTATCTGATCTGATTATGTGTAGATTCTAGTTATATATAGTTCTTTAGAAAATATGTATTGCTACTATGTCATACCAATAAACTACACGCATACTCTTAAACCTGTTTAACTAATGTATATTTACTCTTGGTTTAAATATGTATGTACATATATGTGAGTGTGCATATATATATATATATATATATATATATATATATATTTTATTCTATGCTTAACATGTTCGTAGGTCATTGCATAGCTCCTAGATAAGTTGTTATATTAGATACTTATGAATCCCTGCTCTCATTTTATATCGCACTTTGTCTACCCATCACCATATGTCATGCCTCTATCAATCTATCCTCCATTCCCACTCTGACTCATCCCAAATCCATTCTACTACTTTCATCTCCTAAATAACCCTACATAAGCTCTTCCCTCCTCTTCCACATCCAACTCACCCAAACCTCATTTTACTACAATGATCTCCCAAACTACCCTACTAAATTCTCTCTCATTTATCTCACATTTAACTCATCCAAAACCCCTCCTGCTACTATGATCTCTCTAACCCTTTCCACAGACTCTTCCCTCCTTCATCCCCCCTTTACTCACCCCAAGCCTAAATCCTATTTCCATAAACTCCCAATTAACACTTCTGGATTATTCTCTCCTCCACCCCTCCATTACTCCAGTCAATCCAATTAACAAACTCACATATCCATGGCTCAAATTAACTCATCATAATACTAAAACTGTACTCATATTTCCCTATACTAACCCACCACGAATTCCTTTTGGGCTCAGGAGTAGCGTGCTGCTTGCCAAAAAGCGCTTCGACACCTCATCAGGGGTAGTAAGCGCTATATAAATACTATTACAATACAATACTATTACAATATATTTAGCTCCTAGAGAGCATAGTTTGTTAAATATATTTAGCAGTTGATGTCACTAAGAAGTCCCTTAAAACACAAGCTATTCCCAGCTATAAAACATAAGTTCCAGCCATGAAGGAGCTTAAGCAGACACTGAATGGTGGGAGGGGTTATTATTTTGGGTTCTCCACTAATCTAGTATGGGGACATAAAGATGATGTGGACAGAAAGAGCACGTTGTCATGAACGTTTTGGTGGTGGTTCCATTGTCCTAGGACTACCACAGGCTGAGTTACGAGCAAAAATGTTTTGTAAAAGTAATGCTTTGCAGAGCATTATGGGTTGACTATTCCCGAGTGCAGTGAATATTGTAGTATCGACTCTCCCGCTGTGCTGAGTGAGCCTCTTTTGCTTTGAGGATTTCTGTTTTACGTAAACCATTCACCAATGTCAAGTGTTTTGACGGGAGAACCACTAGAAATGACTGATTAGGTAACTGTAAATAATAGGAGCTCCAATACCGCCGACCGAGTTCATGCTGTTGTGCCTGTTCGCGCTTTGAGTGCCGTGCCTGCTATGCAGCACGAAGGGGAGAGACAGAGGAAATAGTTCACCCACGCTGAAGTATATCTGCAATCGTGAAATTATCCATGTTGACAGGGGCAGTCTGCAAGGCTTGACAAAAGCAGCCTCAATGCAGGACAAACGTAAAGCATTTACCAATGACATCAAGTGATTTTTGAAAGCCAAGCCCACAAACGAGTGGAAGTGATGGACGTGACATGGATATGGTTAAAAGCCCACAATACTTACAGCAGGTCAAAGCGTTTGCGCGCCTGACCTAAAAACTGATAAATAACAACATCACATAGTTCTGGCTTAATAATCTTTTCTGTTCCATCACAGGAAAATGCAATGAACGTCTGTCTCGTAAGAGTTCATACTAATATTCAGACTAGTTCAAAGATCCTTAGCATCACAACATCCAGAAATACATCTCAGTATTGCCAATGTCCTTTAACACTAAAGGAAGCAACTAGTGTTTAGCAAAGGAAATCTTAGTTCCTTGTAGCAAGGTCCTGACAATACTGTGTCATAGATGCTTGTGGTGATCCTTTATTGACAATGCAGTTTAAACACATCACAATAGTCCAGTCTGAACGTAACAACTGAAAGCAGTAGAGAAATGATTTGAGAAAGTTGTAATATAGAGAGAGCACCATGAAGTTGATGGAATGTGCTCCTTGTAAGGTGATTAACTGGGTATGAAGGTAAAATTGTTGTTAATGAGCACACCCAAGTTGCATGCATTCTTCACTGGTACTGGAGGGGTTGCCCTGAGCACTTGAACAGGAGCTCTGCTACTGCTCTGAAGGCAAGGCCACTTCTGTTGCATCCAATCCAAAATTCTTTCAAGCAGTTTGTATCTTGGTTCACCCTCCCGCACCCCACCGCTCTTTCGCCTTAAATTAAATCTGGGAGACCTTTTTTTACAATTGAGGAGCAATTTTGTGGGCTTCCAAGATGTCTACTAGGACTGCCATATATATAGAAAAGGAGAGCTATTGTAGAATCCCAAAGAAGATAAGAAAGTGGATGATTAGAATGCTGTTCTCTCTGGACTTGGTACATCAGTCTTTCTCTGTCCATTTCTTATTCTAGTGTGTCAAGACATTGCACAGTTTTAAAACACTGTTTTGGTTGCCTCATATCCTGAGACAGGTGAATTAGCAAGACTATGTCCGTATGTAATAGTGAGTGGATTAAGAATCCTGTTAAAAATGGGGGTCTCTCGTTGACAGTGGTTTGCAACCTGTCCGAAAAGGGACCTTCACTCTAGTCAGGGTAACGAACACCTAAGTTAACCCCTGCTCACCCCCTGGGTAACTTGGCACGAGCAGTCAGGCTTATCTCAGAGACAATGTGTAAAGTATTTGTACACACACACAGTAACAGAGGGAAAATATTGCAAAAGGGACTCCATGCCAGTTTATAAAAGTAGCCAATATTTATCTGAATTAAACAATACCAAAAAAGAAAAATCCAACATACACAAGCAAAGATAAATTTTTTTAAAGATTGTGTCCCTCATTACAACTTTGGCAGGCGGCAACCGCCGCCCGCCAAGTTGTAACCGCTGCACGGCCGCCAATGCAGCCGCACTCCTGCAGTGGCCATTTCGAAATCCCTGCTGGGCCGTCGGTGACAGCCGCAACATAGGAGCCGGCTCCAAATGGAGCCGGCGGTGTTGCGGCGGTGCGACGGGTGCAGTTGTACCCATCGCGGTTTTCACTGTCTGCTATGCAGACAGTGAAAAGCTTCATGGGGCTGTGCTAGGGGGCCCTGCACTGCCCATGCCTAGGGCACGGGCAGTGCAGGGGCCCCGAGGGGCCCCGTGACTCTCCTTTCCGCCAGCCTTTTCATGGTGGTTCCTACCGCCATGTAAAGGCTGGTGGAAGGGGGACTCGTAATCCCCTCGGCAGCGCTGCCCTGGTGGATTAAATCCGCCGGGACCAACGTGGCAGGAAACCGCCAGTCCCGGCGGTGCGACCGTGGCGCTTTCGCCGCGGTCGTAATTCCCAAGATTGCACCGCCAGCCTGTTGGCGGTGCAATCGACAAAACAGCCCAGGCGGTCTTTGACCACCAGGGTTGTAATGAGGGCCTAACTCTCACTAAAGCACTTCAAAACACAATAGCTCCAACTCTTCCCAACAGTCTGACACCACTCACAAGGGAGTGTGGGTCGGTCATGGAGAATCACCGACCCCTGGTACAGTACCTTTGGAAAATAAGGAAACAAAGATGTTTCACGGAGTCTGGGAGGTGAGGCATCGCTGGAGCCTGTGCGGCACCAGTTCCTTACTGCTACCAGGGAAGTGAGGCTTTGGTTCCTTACAGCTAGGCAGGGAGGCGTTGGTTCCTTTCAGTTGCAGGGGAGGTGATGTGGCATTGGTGGTGAAGCATCTGTTCCTGTCGATCTGGTGGGGTCGGTGAATCCATGAAGTCAATACACGAGGCGCTGAATTCGTGGTATCACAATCACACCAGGGGGCCACATGTCAGGTGTACCAGACGTCGGGGCACAGCACTCAGGACTCACACTGTGGATGTATTTCGGAGGCACTGCAGTAGCGTCAGGCCTACAGCATAGGTCGTGGTCAGTGCACTCAATGGGGACCACGGCTCCAGTACAGCCAGCGGGACAGAGTCGGACAGTGGTGCCAATTCTGAAGTCTCACTGGAATTGATGCACTTGGTTTCTTCTTGGTTACACCAAAACCCACTCCCAAGGCCCCAGGAACTGGTTCTGGCACCACTTAGCGAGTCAGGACTCTCAGCAAGCGAGCCCAGGTGCTGACAGATGAAGCCTTTGATGTCTCTGAGACTTCTAACAGGAGGTAGGCTCAGTAAAAGCCCTTGGAGAACCTTTGGAAGAAGGATTTAGAAAGCAAAGTCCAGTCCAGAAGGACAGAAGCAGGACAGAAGCAGCAAGCAGCAGGCCGGTACAGCAAAGCAGCAGGCAGAGTGTCAGTCCCTCTTACAGCATCTAGCTGTTCTTCCTGGCAGAATGTCCTCAGTCCAGAAGGATTCTAAAGTTGTGGTCTCAGAGGGCCAGTACTAATACTCATTTCTGCCTTTGAAGAAGGCAAACTTCAAAGGAAAGTCTTTGTAGTGCACAAGACCCTGCCTTTCTTGCCCTGGCCCTAGATACACTTCAGGGGGTTGGAGACTGCTTTGAGTAAGGACATGTACAGCCCTATTCAGGTGCATGAGTCAGTTCCTCCCGCCACTTTAGCCAAGCAAGACCCATCAGGATTTGCAGGACACAGCTCAGCTCCCTTTGTGTGACTGTCTAGAGTGAATTCACAAGGCATAGAATGACTAAGCAAGAAAATGCCCACTTTCTAAAAGGCATTTTCAAACATAGAATTTAAAAAACAACTTCACCTAAAGATGTATTTATACATTGTGAGTTCAGAAACCCCAGACTCCATATCTCTATCTACTCCCATGGGGAAATTACTCTTAAATGATATTTCAAGTCAATCCCCATGTTACTCTAGGTGAGAGATAGACCTTGCAATAGTGAAAACCTATTTTTTGCAGTACTTCACTATCAGGACATATAAAACACACCAGTACATATCCTACCTTTTAAATACACTGAACCCTGCCCATGGGGCTGCCTTGGGCCTGGCTTAGGGGTGACTTATATGTAGTAAAAGGGACAGTTTGGACCTGGCAAGTGGGTGCACTTGCCAGGTAAAACTGGCAGTTAAAACTGACCACACAGACACTGCAGTGGCAGGTTTGAGAAATGTTTACAGGGATACTCTTGTGGGTGGCACAATCATTGCTGGAGGCCCACTAGTAGCATTTGAATTACAGGCCCTGGGCACACACTGTACATGTTACTAGGGACTTACTGGTAAATCAAATATGCCAATCAGGGATACACCATTCACCAATACAACTTAGACAGAGAGCACCATGCACTTTAGCACTCTGCAGTAGTGGTAAGGTGCCCAGAGTCCTGAAGCCAGCAAAAACGAAATCCAACACAGGGTCAAAACAGGACATCAGAAGCCAAAAAGACAATGGAAACCACCACAAGAACTGACTGGTCTAACAAATCCTGAGAAATGTCAAAGAAGACTGTAACTGTGTCTAAGGTGAAGGTCCCAATTTGACATGATGCTCTATGTCTCAGAGGAACAATCATAACAAATCAAATTCTGGCTGGTAGTCAAGATCATGGTATGTAATGTTCCAAAGAAGGTGTTGTCTAGAGTGTGTAAAACCTGGGTTACATGTTTTGGAAGATGAACATAGTCAGGGAATTTTCACTAGCTTTGGTACAGATGTCATCCCAGATTGGTATCACTGAGATTTTGGTCACATGGCTGAGTTTATATCAAATTGACTGCAGCTGTTTGAAAATATTCTTGGCGCTCAGTGGCCACAGTGTTTTCTGGGCACTAACTAATAATTAGTTTGGGGAGTATACTTGCTCTGTTTCTTTGGATCTACTGACAGGTTTTAACCAATAACTTAACATGACTTGCTTAATGTCTCTGGGCATGTTTCTAGTTGTGAATGATCCGTTTTTGGTGTTGATCAATTAAGCTTGCTAGAGTGTGTCCATAATATATAGCTAGGTCCATCTTAGTGGTATCATCTGTTTTCATGGGGTAGAAGATGATATTGCTGGATGATATGAGTTGGTGTTAGGGATTAATGGTTTGAAGTGTAATATCATTTTCATTCTTATTAGCCATGTGAACAAAGATTTTGTTGTGGACCAAACGGATCTTTACCCAGAGGAAATGGGAGTTGTGATACATGTAGGTTTTAGGATCTTTTGGTTTGTATGGAAAAACTCACAGGGCATTTTCAGTGCATCATCTCCTTGATATTTTAAGTATGCAAACCATTTCTCCAGGGTAGACAAATATCGTTTTTAGTGTATGTTTCAATTAATCTCTCACATGTGCCTGTTATTGAATATTGTGTTTCACTAGAAAGTAAAGCCCACCAGTTGGTGGTTGTGGTTAATGAGAATAATCCTACTGAGCAAAAATATGACTTGCATCAGGGGGCTTTTAAAGTGAGTCAACCGAGGGTGTTAGGTCTAGATGTTCGCATGATAATGTTTATAGAGCGACTCTGGAATTTAGCAGAGTCCCTCCAAATCATCGGTCTTCCAGACATGGGGTATCCAGACATGGACACACTTCTCCAGACAAGGCAGCTACATAACCCCACTGGTAGCTCTGTCTTCAGTTATTGAAGTCTCATACATTAGAAGAAATCACTATTATGGTTTTCATGCCAACTACAGTGGCAAGTTCGACCAAAATACACCTCATAGATTATGTCTTAAATATGTATGTCCAGTTTTCATTGCTACAGTAATTTGTTAGTAGACGCCTTCTGTTTTCTGACCCCTATCAAAGTCTTCAGCACAGCAAACTTTGTTGAGCCTAATTGCTAATAAGAACTTGGATTACTCCGAATTAAATGTAGTTATTGGATACTTATATGGGTAATTGCACTGCAGTAATAGGTTTAGAACTTTGAACTCTATTCCACTTGAGTGATACTTTACAGTAGGCAGAGATCGAAAGGAAGTCTCTGTGTGCATGTAATGACAGTTTATATAAATTGCTTCCAGATGTGGTAATCTGGAAGGAAACAGCTATACAACAAGCTGAATGTGCTCACTAAACTACAGTGGAGCTCCAATTTGAGCCACTTTAGAATTCTGATTTTTTTCAAAAGTTTTTTAAATACAAGTTAATAACCTGCAAATGTCTTGCTATTCTCGAAGGTGGACGTTTCCTGAAGCACTGTCCTATTTATGAAGATAGACTGGAGGAAGAACGTATTGACATCTTTTTCGCTCCTTTAAATTTATAGGTATGTTTGTACTTTTCACAAAGCCAATAGGTTTTACTTTTTAATTGTAAGAACCCTTTCAGTTTTTCCGAGTCCGTTTACCCCAATGATGCAAATTTGCTTCACACGAAATCACAAGGAAAGTGTCATTCGAACTGGTATCTTGCAAAGTATTTAAGGTATCGTGTCCCCTTTTGTCTGACACCTGTTGAAATAGAGATTTACTTTTAACTCAGTTTACGGCAATCAAGGTAAAATGCATGCCTGAATAAAACAAACATATTTTCGAAAAATAAACTGTGAGAATGAACTGCATTTACCTAGGTCCCTTGCGACTGCTTGAGGTAATGTCATTCCTTAAATATGATTTCCAAATAATGAGTGAAAAGTAAGATTTGTATTGCGGTCCAATTTGTGGACCGCCTTTTTGTACTTAGTTTCATGTCCTAGAAGATGCGGAGTTTACATTAGCAATGTTTTTAAAGGAACAGTGGTCCCCGATATGATAGTTGAGCAACAATTCAAAAATAAAAATGCCTTCCAAAATCAATGTTTTATTAAAAAAATTATTAAACCATTTTCATGTGCGGAAGTGACAGTGGGGTGCACCAAACCTGCTCTGCTCAGGCGAAAGAGATAGAAATACAGAATGAGAGTATCACAATTCACACGATTTGTGTGCAGCCTGTATATCTCAATATACTTATTAAAACAGGTCTGTACAATTAGTCGAGGGCGAATCGATCCACAAACATCATCAGAACTTGAGTCAGGTCAGAGGCAAGCGCTCTTTCTTACACTCCTTCTGGTGTCCCTTCGCTGCCTCAATTTCTTTCCCTGTACCTGAGGTATCGGTCATATTCGTTGCTATCCGGTGACCAATTTCCCTAGTTCCCTAGTGGCCACGTTTCTTGCACCCCACTGTCATTTATATACATGAAAAATGTTAGTTAAGTTTCCTAAATTACAACATTTGTTTTGGAATGCATTTTTTACTTGTGAGTTGCTGCTCAAGTACCATATTAGGGACCATTGTTCCTTTAAATCATAGAAGACACAGAGGCATGGTGTTTAGAAGATGTAAATTTCCAGTTTCCTTCTGAAGGCCAAGTCATTGGACCTTCATGGGGATGTGAAAAGAAGCATGGCCTCTTGAACTGCAAAAACGCATCCACTTCGGGCATGAAGCATATCCTGAGAATTGTAATGGGGTCAATTTAGCTGAGGCTGATTTTTACACACGAGGTTTGAAGACTTTCCTCACCAATGGATTCAGACCTTTCAAAACCTACAGGTGGCAGAGCTGAGTGGACTACAGAATGGAAATCTAGAATATCCAAAAGACGATACTGAGTTATGCTTGGGATACCTTGGTAACTGTAGGAAACCCTCAGATTCTTGTCCAGTGGTAGCACTGGATCCCCCTTGCTGACCTTGTCCATGGCCTCTAAGTGGGTGGGCGCAGCTAAACGGCTCATTCACTGTAGCCTAGTACTGCTCATGAAGACGAAGCAGATACATTTTAGGATGAGAAGCATTGTGTGGATTTGGAAGTCTAGAAATATAATAAGTTACTGGAAAACCAACTCTATTCTGTTATTCCAGGGTTTCTGAATCAGCTTCAACTACTTGAAAGAGCTGTGGGAGCCAGGTTAACAGTACAATCTTAAGGGTGGCTTGCAAGGTGGAGGCCCGAATACCAGCTCCTACTTGCTGCCTCTTCAGGTCTCCCTGCTGCAGTGAGTTGCCTGCTCCTGCCTGCTTGCATTATCTATTATTGTGCAGTTCACTTATCTAGTCATCTGTGCCCAGTGTAGCCTTGCTTGCATGTTCTGATATTGTTCATTTGTCCAGTTATTTGTCTAGTTATCTGTGCTCAGTTTAGCCTTTCTCTTTAGGCTGCCTCACTGGCTGCTTACAGCTGTTTTCGCTTCCCCCACCCCCACTTCCTGCCTCCCAGCACCCCTCGCTCCCCTACTTTATGCAGGCCACACAGCAGCCATGCAGTAGCTCAGCGTCAGGAACCCTGGCCCTTCGGCCACCCACCGATACTGCTCCACTGAGCTTCTGAGCTGCGTGAATCCCCCTTGATTAACACAAGTACTGTTCATCTGCCACCACTGTCACTTCACTTGCAACTTAGGACCTCCTGCACACACTGGAACTCTTATCACCTCCCTCCCCATGTCGACAGCAAACACTCCAGAACAGCTCCAGTGCATCCTGCTCAATGCCTGCACACTCTGCAAACAAGCACTAAAATCTGGGACACCATCACTACCCTCACTCCCAACGTGAGTTCATCACCAAGATCTGGCTCAACCCCTCCTCAACTCCTGACATCACCACCGCAGTGCCCGGCAGCTACAAGGGACTGCATTAACAAACACGGAGAAGGCATTGCCATCATCCATACGGAAACCCTTTGCTGCACCACCATTGAAGATGTCATCACATCGATCATGTAACACCTCAACTTCCAACTCCAAACCAATAGCAGGATGACCATCAGAGGCACCCTTGCCTACAGACCCCCAGGACCTCACAATGGCTTCTGAGACAACATCTCCAAATTCATCGCCTCTCTAGCTATTGATTCCAAGCACTACATGTTCCTCTGTGACCTCAACTTCCACCTCGAGGTCCTCAACAATGGCAACTCCATGAACATTCTGGAAACCATGAGCAACATTGGCCTCACCCAACTGGTCACCCACCCCGCACACAGTGCCAGACACACGCCGGACCTGATCTTCACAGCCAGTGACCGAGTCAAGTACAGCCATGCCACTGAACTCAACTGGACCAACCATATCATCATACACTTCACCAACGCAGGCCCTCTGAGCACCACCACCAAGTCCCATAGCTCCTCCCACCGCAACTGGAACAAAATAACCGAGACCCACTGGAAGGATGCCATCAACACTACCACGCCCGACACAGCAATCAACGTGGAACAGGCCGGCCAGAAATTCTCTGCCTGGCTCATCAACTGCGCTGACAGTCGCCCCCATGAAGCCAACCAAACCCAGCAGATCCACCAAGAAAGCCAGCTGGTATACTCCAGAACTCAGGACCATCAAACGCAACTTCAAGTGACTATAAAGATGATGGTGCACTGGCAGAGACCCAAAAGGCTGATCCATCTTCAGGTGAGCCTTTAACAAATACCACCAATGCCCCAAGGTCACAAAAAGAGACACTCTGACGGATCGCATCAAAGGAAGCGCCAACCACAGCAAATAATTATTCAGCATCGTCCTAGAGTTCTCCTGCCCGGCAGCTACAGAGAAGATGATCTGCCCTTACCAGGAGCTCTGAGACTCCCTAACAGAGTCGCAGACTCCAACCATCCACAGTAACTTTGAACCCCATCCCACTGACCTCAACAACCTCCTCACACCTACCAACACCACTCACAGCCACCCACTCACCACCTGGACTCCACTCACCACATGGAACACCACAGCCATCATGATCTGTACCTACTCCAGATCCCCTAAGGAGACCTGACCCCACCACTTCTTCAAACTTGGAAACAGAGAAATTAGCAGAGTACTCACCACCATTCCCAATGCATCCATCACCACAGCCGCCTTCCCCGATGCATGGAAACATGCAGCAGTCAGACCTTTCCTAAAGCAATCCGCCACTGACCCCAGCCAACTAAGAACTGCTGCCCCATCTCGCAACTCCCGTTCCCCACCAAAGTCCTTGAGAAGGCCATCAACCACCAGCTCAGCGAACACCTTGAGAAAAAGAACCTCAATGACTCCTAATCTGGTTTCAGCACCAACCTCAGCACCAAGATTTCCCTGAGCACTGCCTCTGACGTCATTAGACCCCTCCTCGACTGGGTCGAAACAGTGGGCCTGATCTCCTTAACCTCTCAGTTACATTCAACACCATATCACACCACACCCTCATCAAAAGACTCCACCACGTCAGCATCCAGTTTGATGCCCTCAAATAGACCCTATTCTTCATTCATCATAGGATGCACCCAGAAGATCCACCTTCCACCGTTCACCTAAGAGGCCAAGAGCATCATCTGTGGCTTCCCTCAAGGCTCATACCTCATCCCCACCCTGTCCAACACCTATATGATACCCCTGGCAGACATCATCAGGTCCCCTAGGCTCAACGTCCTATCTCAGTTTAGTGGCACCCCCCTCAGTGGAAGTCAGGGCGCAGGGAGCTAATGAGGCATCTTTGGGGAAGAGGCTGCCCAATCTCTCAAATGAGGCTTTAGTCACAAGGGGCGGAGGCCTGGAGGGTGGGCCCAATGGGGTTCAGGTAGCGGGTCCCAGGAGACCATTGATGTTATGCTGAGGTTAAAGAGCCCATGGGGGCCAGCAGAGTGCCCCAGTGAAGGGTGCTTGGTCTGTGGTGTGGATAGGGGCTTATATGTTCCAGGATGGGGGAGCTGGTAGGTGGGTTTGGTGCCATGACGTACCCCAGGTCAGACCAGGACTGATTAGCTAGGGTCAAATGAGTGCTAGCCAAGTGAGTCAATAGTGTAGGCAGAGGAACCAGTTTTGGAGCAGCCAGGAGGGCCCGTGTGCCTGGAGACCCTGGTCCAAAGGCCCACATTGCATCAGTGTGGCCTGCTCTGGGACGACTATGGACCTTGGAGAGGAGCAGCAAGGCCAGTGTTTGCATCCTCCTTGCAAACCCTGGGTAATTATTAGGCCCTCTGTGATGCACAATTTGGTGATGGTGGTGTGGCTGATGGTGAAGTGGCTGGGGCGAGTGGGCATCAGAGTTGTGAAATGGATGATCAGGGTGTTTGGACAATGATGAAGAGTTATTGGAAGAGGGGGAGATTGCAGATGATGGAGCGCACAAGGACACGTGGTGAGAGGCGCCTCGTGAGCTACATCATTGGCATTCCATGTCTAACAGGAGGAGGAGTATTGGTGTTTTACAGAGGCCAGCACCAGTTTTGGAAACAGTCAGAGCAGTGTCCATTCAAATGGAGGTGAGGCCAGCAACAGGACGGATGGCTTTGGTGCCAGTCCTGATCTTGAGGCCAGGCAAGGGGCTTTGTGTAGCGTGCGCTGCTGTGGGAGTTGAGTTGGAAGTGCAGGCTGTTGGTGGTGGGGAGTCTGGCCTTTGTTTGGTCATGGGTGAGTATGTGCAGGGCTAGGGTATTGGTACAGAGGCAGCAACAAAAGAGACAGCAGTGGAGAGCAGGAAAGATGCAGCTGGGGGACAAGAGAAAGGGTCAGATGCAGGGAGTCAGCCAGACAGGGACAAGCAATAGGAGAAGAAGGAGTGTAAAGAGGTAAGGCACAAGAAGCTACCATACAGGGACATAACCAAGCCATTGGGGGCCAATTTGCCAATGGCAACTAAGGAGTGCATTTGGAAAGCGGAGCATGTTGAAGTTTTTAAGCTTCTGCATAGAGTGATTAGGGCAAAGGAAGGGTCTCAGGAGGAAGAATATGAACTGTCTCATAGAACTAAATTGCCTGTAAACATTGAAAATTCCTTATCTATTCTAGTGACTATTGCGAGAAGTATTCGGAGTGGTGTATGGCACTGTTCAAATATCTGGATGTGGGAAGAAAGGCTCAAGTGACATTTGGCAGTTGAGTGTGGGTACGATATGACGAGGAATACCACACAAGATTGGCAGAGGATGCTGATGGCATTTGGGGTCAATTGGATAATGTGCTCTTTTTGCAGACAATGATACCTGAGAGACCAGCCCCCATGACATGCACGGAAAGTGGGTGGAATGTGATATATAGCTCCTTTCGTGGGTACCTCACCCAAACGGGATTGGAAATTCCAGGGAGGGGACAAGGTGGTAACAGTGGTGCTTGCTGGTTCTATAATAGGGACCAATGTTGCAGAGAATATTGCAAGTACAAACATGAATGCTCCAAATGTAGAGGAAAACATATGCTCACTCAGTACGAACTCCAGGTGAACTGGGAGAATACAAGGGGGTGCAGGTAATCAGTGGCAGGCTCAAGTGAAAGGGGAAGGGTTAGAGGGGGACATAATCTCATAGGCAAAGGTGCATACTCCAGTTAAAGTGGATAGGTTTTTATACTGGCTATAATTCTTGCAGACAGCTAGTGAAAGGAATTTGTTTTTACAGGGTTCTGAAGTAGGTTCTCGATTGTGTTATGAGGGCCCTACGGAGCACTGCTGAGCGGACAATCTACAATCTGTGAAGGGGCATGAAGACTTGGTGTGGAACAAGTAGGTGAAGGAGGGGAGAGAGGGAAGGATGAAAGGGTCCTTTGATGCCTGGTCATTGGAGATGCTGCAGGTATCACTGATTGGGGTGGTACCGAAGAAGGAGCCTGGTGAGGTTCACTTGATTCAACATTTGTCATGGCTGGAGGGTTAGTCAGTCATTGATTTAATTCCAGAGACATGCAGTAGAGTGCATTACACCTCAGTGGATATGGCTATAAAATTGGTGAATAGGTGTGGCCTGAAGGCTTTGATGGGGAAGTGTGATGTGAAGGCAGCCTATTGTTTGTTACCTGTTCATCCAGATGATTATGAGTTGCTGGGCATGCATTTTGGTGGGAATGATTTCATAGATAAAGCTTTGCCTATGGATATTCTGTTTCCTATTCTTTCAGGCTTTAATTTCCTTTCTTCAGAAGATATTTACACATGTGGCAGAAAAAGAGATAATGAAACATTGTTTGGATGATTCTATCATGGTGGGGGCTCCAGGGTTGTTGGAGTGTCAGGATTGTCTGTCATTGTTCCAGGAGTTAATGCAGGATGGGGGAGTTCCCCTGGCACCAGAGAAGGCAGTGGGGCAGACTCAGCTGATCACTTTTTTAGGGATTGAATTTGATTCCTCTCGAATGGAGATTCGGTTACTGAATGACAAGAAGCAGAAGTGTATTGAGTTGTTGGAATCAATGCTGGAGTGAGGTAAGGTGCAAGACATTCAGGTGCTCTTGGGGCATTTTAATTTTGCATGTAGGACAGTGAGGGTTGGCAGGATGTTTTGTAGACGTCTAGGTTGGCCTTTCCCAGGGGCTTCACTTCCACATCAAGATTGAGGTAAAGGAGGATGTGAGAGTGTGGAGAGTTTTTTCGTGAATGAATGCAAAGGCCCCATGGTTGGTATGGGCGAGCAGGTGAAGTGGTTCATCAAGCTGTTTTCTGATGCAGCTTGAGGGCATGGTATCGGCAGATGCTGGCATGGCCATTGGTGTGCGGAAGAATGGCCCGGGAGTAGAAACATGGTGGCCAGAGCATCACATTTTTGGAGTTTTTATCATTGGTAGTGGCGTTTTTTTTTGTGGGGGTCATCATTTTGTGAACAAGATGGTCACGTTACATGTCAATAACAAGGCGGTGGTGAGAATGGTGAACAGACCATCAGCCTCTGACCCAAAGGTGTGGTAGTTGTTGGATGCATTGGTATTGGAGTGCCTGAATGCTAACGTGACTTGTAAGGCACAGCACATAGCTAGAGTGAACAATGAAATTGCTGATGCTCTTTCTCATTTTCTGTGGATCAAGTTCTGTGGGCTTGCGCCATGGGCCGATGAAGAGAGAACGGTGATGCTGGTACATTTGTGGTCCGTGGGAGAGAGTGCGTGATGCAGCTTATACTTGGCTCTTTGTTAGTCTCTATCTGGAGGGCATACATGCTTGCATGGGAGACGTCTTCAGTCTAGAGCAGTGAGAAGGGACACGCTGTCTGGGCACATGCACAGAAGGAAGATGTGGTACGTTTTATATTATCCCTGATTGACAAAGGCTTGCTGACAGTTACTATCATGGGTAAGTTGGCTGGTGTTGTATTCTATGGGAAGATGTTGTGGGGCTACAAGCCTTTGGCTGGGGAGATTGGGAGCGGGATCCTAGAGGACTGGGCTTGGGAGAAGGATGGAAGCGTGGTGGTGAGATGCTCGATAACCTTTCAAATACTGAAGCAGATCTTAGGTGTCCTGGCGGACATTTATAGGGACTGCTTTGGGTCCCTTTGTTTTCCAGTGATTAAGGTGTGGTGGTTTTTTGGGGGCTTTAAGGTAAAGGAGGTAGTAGGCTCCAAATTAAAGGCAGAGATTTGTAGACATGAGGTTGATTTGGTTCCTGGAGAGGTGCAGGTATGGTTGGCAAAATCTAAGAGAGATCAATCAGGCAGAGGTACTTGTTAAAGGTTGAGGGTTTATCCGGATTGGCGGGCTTGCCCTTATGCGTGGTTGCTGGCATTGTGTGGTTTTGGTTGGAGGTTTGAGAGGAGTTCTTGCATGCGGATGGAGCTAACATTACTGTCTCCAAGGTGTTGAGTGTGCCGAGGAAAACGTTGGCTGTGATGGGCTATCGGGCACAAGATTTTGGTACACAATCTTTCTGGATTAGGATGGCCACCAAATCTGAGCCTAGGGGGTAGTCGGCAGCTGAGGTCAGAAGTGTGGGGAGATGGTGATTTAACTGAGCCCTACTTGAGATCTGGTTGGACTTTCCATGACTCTCATTATTTCTGCTTTTCCATTCTAGGTTGTGTTGCTGGCCCAGGGAAAGGGCACATTGAAGTTTGGATATGTGGGAATTCTTTTGTGAAATGGGCAGTGTGACATGCCGCCACAAGGCGTCAAGGAACACAGCTGGGATTCCAGGATGCTCTGGTACAGCTCAAATGCTTTGGGAAAGGAGGCATGGGGTGGCAAGAGTTTCCACCGAAATCGACTATGTTGTCTCAAGGATGCCCATTTCCCGATGTGTTGCTTGTGCATATGGGGGGAAATGATTTAGTACAAATAAAAGGACTGGCGTTGGTAAAATGCATCTAGGAGGATTTGTTGCAAGTGAAGCATCTCTGGTCAGATACCACTGTCGTTTTGATGGAGTTCATGCCAAGGAGAGTTTGGAGGAGAGGGTGCAGAAATGGAGCAATCGATAGAACAAAGAGGAAAGGGAATAGGGAAATTAGAAAGTTTTGTAAAGCCAAGACGATGATTTTTCTTGAGCACAGTGGGATTTCATCTTAAACAGTGTAGTTTTTCCAAGATGATTGGGTGCATTTATCGATTTATGCCAGTGGTTCCCAACCTGTGGTCCGCGGACTCCAAGGAGTCTGTGACACATTCCCCGCAGGCCTGGGACTGGAGGAAGGCACTTCTCCAGCTGGAGCCTCTGATAAACAAGTTGTGTTTTAATATTTATTACTTCCTTTGTTCAGGAGGTTTAACTGCACTGCAACATTCCTTATACATCCAGCAGCTTTTGGGCAAAAATAAAAGCGTCAAGATACCTCTAGTGATTAATGTACCTGCTGGAGAGCGATGGGAGTTTTGTGTGTGGCAGTTTGGACTCAAAGGTAGCACATGTGGTTAATATGCCTGATGAAAAGAATGTGTATCATGCAAAGAACAGTATTTTATGTGTATAGCATATTGGGTTTCTGCTTTTGTCACAGAGATTCTTTTGTTACTGTGAAGTTCATAAGTTACAATCGTAATCTAGCACAGTGAGCTATGAATTGCCTTTAAAGAGCTGCATGTAAACTGCATGGCACAAATTAGAAAGTTGTTTCCCCCCCAGTCTTTTATTTTCCTTATGCTGCTAAAAATGTTTGCTTGTGTAGAAATACATTATTATTATTAAAGTCAACCCTAACCACAGTGCTGTGTTCTGAATCCTGAAACGCCTTCCAGTGTAGATGGCATTTGAGTCCTACACCTTGTAGTCCCCTGTAAAGTGCTCAACAGCTTGATATCAGAAGCACTATAAAACAAATGAATTACATGTGACAGAGAGGCTAGGGACAGATGAGAGACCATTATGGTTTTACTTCCTTTCCTCACCACATATTTATGTGAAAAAGCTTTCTCAGATCTTATGTACCTAAAAAGTAAAAACAGAAATCACTTGAGAAATGTAGAATCTGACTAGAGGATTCAACTTTCCTAAATAAAAACAAACATTGAAAAGTTATTCGCTGAGATGCAGAACAAACCTTACCATTAAATGTTTTTAATTTTTGCGTAGTTTTTAAAATATAAAATAATTATACCTTTAGTAAATTGAGTATTTGTTTGGTGTATACTTGTTTGTGTATTTTTTGCAAATTTCCGTTTTAATATTTGAAATGTAAATCGTAGAAATTGCTTGGGTTCCCCAGCTTCCAGTAATGATTCAGAGGGGACCCTCAGGGGTCAAAAGGTGGGGAACCACTGATTTATGGGATTGAATTGTATTTTATGAAGGTGAGGAATGTTTTGGAAGGACTGTTGAATTTTCCTGTGGGTACGTAGGCAGGGTATGAAAGGGGGCGATCGGTGGTGGCAGAAAAACTCTGATGTTTTTTCTGGTGGTGGTGATTTACACAAATTGAATGTTACAGCAAGAAATGTAGGTAATTGTTTGAGACCCAGTCATGGACTTGGGGTGAAGCTTTCTGAATTGGATGATGTGGAGAACAGTGTGTATGCATGAGGTTTGGATGCTAGAAGCTTTCATGTGTAGATTTGTGATTGGGCACTTGGTTTGCAATGGGGCTACTTAGGGGAGGAGGCAGGGGTTTTCAGATAATTATTACGATGTTTAGTGAGGCAGGGTTGTTGATTAGTATGTAAGGCATGGAAGCCAAGGTTTGATGTTATACTTTGTGCACCTGTTTCCTTAAAGCGGCCCTTTCAAGACTAAATAGTGAACGGTTGTTCTTGGATATGCCATCCCACCCAATGAAACTTGGGGCCACATGTACAAAGATCCGGTTTTGCAACTCGCAAACTGCGAGTCGCTAAACCGAATGTACAACAGTGTACTTTACACTGTTTCGATTCCCAATGGTGTCGCAAATGACCTACCTCAGCAATTTGCGACCCCGTTGGGAATAGCCACCATCACAGGGATGGTGGCCTGCTGGAGACAGCAGACCACCATGTCTGTAACTGCTTTTAAATAAAGCAGTTTAAAAAAAAAATGCAGCCCGTTTTCCTTAAACGAAAACAAGACGCATTTCAAAATCAAAAATGAAAAGTTTTCTTTTCATGCTTTCAGAGCAGGCACTGGTCCGTGGGACCACTGCCTGCTCTGAAAAAATATTTTCGCTGCCATTCACAAAGAGGAAGGGGTCCCATGGGGACCCTTTCCCATTTGTGAATGGGTTAGCACCAGTTTGAAACTAGTGCTAACTGTGATTGTTTTGCGACCGCAATTGCGGTCACAAAACAATCATACATACCATTTGGATTTGGTATTAGGAAGGGACGCCCTTGACATGCCCCTTCCTAATACCGAATCATAAAACGCAAACTGCGATTTAGTAACAAATTCCCGAATCGCAGTTTGGGCTTTGTACATCCTAAAAAGCATTTTACAAGTCGCAAACGGGCCGATACTGAGAATCGGCCCGTTTGCAACTTGAAAAATGCTTCGTACATATGGCCCTTGATCCTTTGCACACCATTTATAACAAAACCAAGCATGAGTGAGTGATGATGACTTTTTCAGAAACATTACATACAATTAATATTTAAATTAAGCCTCTCTGGTATCAGTTGGAGAAGGCTGGAGGGGATATGCAACAGAATTTCTGGGGTAGATTAAACAATAATTAAGGCTGACTTTCCGATAGAATCAAAAATGTTTGAAGGAAGGTGCTGGTGATACAAAATTGGGAGCGAAATCTAGGTACTAATGGTGTGAGCAGTGCAGAAGGAGACCAGTGCATTCCACAAGTGACATTGTCCCTATAACCCAGTGGCGGCCGGCAGCTTTAGGAGGGAGGGGGCGGGCGGGATACACACACACACACACACTCATTCTTTCACACACAGACACCCACGCACGCACAACCAATAACAACACTCATACCATTCAAACATACATGCACGCACCAAACATTCATTTTAAAAGATCGCACATACTCATTCTTTCACACACACGCACGCATGCACGCACATCCATTAACAACACTCATAACACTCAAACATGCAAGCGCGCACCAAGCATCACACACATACACACACACACTTACCTTCAGCCTCCAAGTCCCAGGAGGGTTGGGACTGCTGCCTTCCCTCATTGGCTCATCTTAGGTCAGCCAATGAGGGAAGGTAGCAGTCCTAGCCTCGTCACAGAGTGGGATGGGGTCAGTGAGACTGCTGACCCCACCCCACTCTGTGACGAAGTGTCACTGATTGACACTCGCCCTGGGCACTTCAGGGCTTAAACCTGAAGCGCCCAGGGTGAGTGTCAATTGGTGACGCTTTCCCCGTCACCCAGGGGAGGGCCTCGAGGCACCTTTGCTAGGCAGAGGTCACGCCCATAGGAGCTGTGACCTCCTCAGCCCAGCAAAGTTCAGCTCAGGCAGCCAGGAGTGTGCGCAAATCGCGCATGTCTGCTCCTGGCTGCCTGAGCTGAACATGGAGAGTGTCTGTCAGGCTGACCTTTGTTCAGCCTGACAGACACTCTTCATGAGGGGCAAAAAGTGGGGGGGCGTGGCCCCTCCGCCCTAAACGACGGGCCGCCACTGCTATTACCTTTAAGGGGTCAGGAATCAATTTGGTAGCAAGTTTAGTAAAGTGTTTGCTTTAAGGAAACAAATTGCATTATCCCTCAGGTTAAGGAGGCCAAGGCTTTCCCAGAAAAAGTCAGACAAGAGATTTAATATAGGAGTCCTCGTTTGGGAAATGCTGAAAAAGATTTAGGGGTAACCTCCAGTCCTGTTAGAGGACTGTTTGATTTAAGACTTTAAAAAATCAGCATATCCTATATTTTAAGGTTACATTGGGTGTTAGTTGTTGCACGACTAACTATCTCTTCACTAGCCGTAGCAGTACTTGGCTCAACTTTGACCGAGAGTGGGATTTTGCCGAGTGTACAATTTCATTTTGAAAACTATTGGATTAGCTATGAATATGGATTAAATTGTCCTTATCCCCAAAGGTATTCAACCTTTTGTCATTTCAAAGCAGGTATTAGGAAATACTACACAGATGGGGCTAGAAGGTAAACTGTTGGATTAGGACTCGACTATCAGGTTGTATCTCATTGTTCTCTTGTAGTTGGGGTGACACACTAACTAGTGTCTGCTTTTATCTAACCACTGATACTGATGCCTCTCCTCGTTCTGAGAGAAACAGTACTTTGTGGTGCACTTGGAGGTCTTGTTTAGGTTCGATGGTCTACCAATTTCAAAACTAGCCATGGATTTTGGTGGGAAAGATGTCCACACCATTAAAATGACAATCACCAGATGATAGTAGCGGGGCCTGTGAGTGTAGGCCCCATTTCTATTGCTCCTTCTCTAGTTCTGCAAGCTTGTTTGTTTCACAGATTTTTCTAATTGTGGTAAGACCCCACCCCCTTTACATGGCTTAAAACAGGCATAAGGCACATTTTTATTCACAGATAGATGTTGCGTTTTAAAAACAGAATATCATGAGCTTTGAATATATCGTGCCACACTAATATATTATGTGTTTCGCTCCTATGTTTGTTGCTGTCTGGAGGCATTTCAGGCCTGTAATAATGAATTCAGAGTGTCAATGAGGGTAATGGGTGATGGTGGCTGATCTTTCAGGCGTATTGCATATTTGCTACAAGGGTGCAATATCTTTGCATGGAGCATTCCAAGTTACAGATCGTGTAAGGACATCATTGTTTTGTCCCTTGGTATGTCTGGTTGCAATTTAAGGTTCCTTTTTTTTTTTACATACTTTAGAAATACCCATAAGAAGTACGAGCATTCCAAGTGATCACTGTTTCTGTGTAGCTGTCATGTATGATACAAATCTCTTTTCCCAGCTGAAAGCAATCTAATTGTTTAATAAAAAGCTACAGAAGGGCACATGCCATTGACTGTAAGGAAATAATTACTCTGCATGTTTTATGCATCACTAATGAGGCATCTTATTCTGATATATTACATTAATCTGCACAATAAATGTGCAGCTCTGCTTTAATACTAACGTTACTGAAAACTATGAAAATGTAATTCATTTCCGAATAATACATTTCCAATATGTGAAGAACAGTTCACATTCAGGCTTCAAACCTGGCGAATGCTCAGGAAGTATAGACAAATATGGCTGTGCATTCAGAAAATCATTAACTTCAATTTTTCTGCCACTCTCTCTCTTTTATACATGTAACGCAGTCAATTATAGGGGCTAGTCAAATGACGCACGGGCTGGAGGGGGCTGAAAATCCAAAGATTTTCAATATAAAAGTAATCACTTATTCATTCCTGCCCAGTCAATATAATTTTATGCTGCGCGTCTGTGTTTGGTTTGTTGCATGGTAGGAGGCTGAGTGAATTTCTTCAGGCCTCATTTCTCAAGTTCTATAGACACCAAGAGTGACATCTTCTGTCAGTCTGGTGTTGTAGCCAGGGGTATGTAGCTTGGTCATTAAAATAGGGGTGGGGAAACCTTCACATTTCCCAACAATCAATATATGGGAAGCAGTGAATGAGGGGGCAGCAGCAGTGGAACGGATAGAGTTGTGAATTGTTAGGGTACTTAATATGTTGTAAAAAAAGAACAACAGTTTTAAGAACTTGAAGCGAGAGAGTGTGTGTATGTTTTTGTCTGAGTGTGTATGTACAAACCTAATTGAAATCTGACAATCACTTTACCAGTGGCAGCTCCTCTGTTTGGGCGGAGGAGCGTCACCCCTCCCCCCGCCACCAGCAGCAGCTTCAAAAGCTTTTAAAGAAAATGATAATAAACTATGTTTTAATTTAATTTTGAATATTATTGGATTATCTATGAATATTTTTATTTGAAGGGGGAGGGGCCACAGGGGTGACGTGCACTGACAGCACGTGTGTTTGGCCAGCCGTCTCAGGCCGGCCAAACACACATGCGCTGTAGGCTCTCAGCCCAGCAACACAGTTAATTTTACTCCATGTTTTTGTACACTAATAGAGAATAATTAAACATTTTTCACTATTCATGTACTGCAAAACAGTGAGAAAACAAAGAGAGTGGATCTCCAACTGACGTCCATAAGGATGAGCTGTCACTGTGTTCTTGACACTCATTTGGTCAACTTTGAGGCAATGGGTCGCAAAGACAGTGCCAGAGATCACAAGGTGCAAGCTGATGTAACCCCATGGTGACCCCTAAATGACGTCCATCTTCAGAGGGGTGGTTGATGTCACATCTACTGCCCCTATGATGATGGTACAATGATAGCCTTATTTGGCAATTCTATGGATTGATAGTAATCTATCTAGATGGTGTTGCAGCTGTATGTCATGATCACCAGCGTTTAAAACAGTAATCCTTGAGTGTTTGTCCTTCAACTTGGCCATCTCCACTAAAGAACTACTAAATGTAGACTAGTATTTTAGCTTGTCAGACATAATAGCCTCTTTCTGGGGCGGATTTTAAATCTGATTTCTTGTTTATTCTTTGGGGATATTAAGATCCATCTTCACCCTTCAGTGTCTTCACAAATAACCAGACTGCTTGGAAAACTTTGAGCCCCACCGGTTTTCTAAGATGATACAGTTCCAGTTCCCACGTGTGACTGAGGAAACACTCAGTAGTTTAGTCTTCGCCAAAAATATAGTCATCGGTAATTTGGGAATTGGGTCTCCATGTTACATTTCCTTTATTCATCATCTGCCCAAGATCTTATTACTCTGCATCCCCTAAAAATGATTCACAGGTTTTCAACTTGCTTGTTTCCTCACATTAAATAGAGGGAACCAAAAGTAAATTAGATCTGCTGACTTACAAATTTTACTTACCACCAGGAGCTTAAGTAACACAAACGTTGGCCATGATAAGATAAAATAGCGCCATTCAATTGCCTGTATAAGTCAATCAGCTCTCTACTGAACACCCCTTATGATTCTTCCTGTGCACCCCGCAAGATGAATTTGGTTCCCCTAGCTCAAATTTACAGGAGTAGATGGATTAGTAGTGCTGGATGAAAAGGTCGTGCTTTGTTCTGTGATTGAGTTGCTGGGTCAATTGTCAACTTCTGAGGTGTGGATGGAGGTGTAAAGCAAAGTGTGTTGATTCCACATCTTGACTGTCTTCGTTTTAATAGTCTCGATGGAATCTGGTGATAGGTGTGAAGTGGCACTTGTCCAATTGTTCTGTTTATCAGAGGGGGCTGTCCTCTTGAATGGCCACGGGTCCACTATACCAGTTTTAGGATTTTGTCTCCTGGTTTTGCTCCAAAGAAGGATGTGAATGACAGCATCACATTATTTTACATGTGAAATACTGTGTTTATTTTGAGCAGTAAGTTGTTAGCAATATAACGTGTGTGTGTGTGTGTGTGTGTGTGTGTGTAGGGTTTCTAGGTTGGTAACAAAGGTGGTACTTTATAACTTGGTTCTATTGTTCACCTTAAGGCATGATGAGGAGATAATTTCTTAGCTGTTAACTTGTCTCCTCTCAGGAACTCACACCATCATTAATATCAAAGCACTCTGCAATGGGGATCCAGTGTTAGCTGTCTGACGTGTCAGATTATGATAAACAAGTCAAAATACGCTGGTGCCAGTCATCAAATAGCATATAAATAAACCTAACACAACCTATTTATATTAATTAACAGAAACATGGTTCTATGTGAGTACACTGAGGGCGAAATGTTGACATGTTAGAATACTGACTAGAAAACTTTGAATCGTATTATTCATCTCCTGCAAACGAGTCCACACAATGAAGAACCCACTCTCTCAGCCCAGGAGACCTGCACACTTATAAACCTGTGGCGTCGCTACCAGTTTTGATTAGGATCATAGAGAATGTGATCAATAAACAATTTATGCCCCACATTGAGATAACAGAAGATCAGTCTGTATAGTCAATTGTCCTAATGTTTATATGAAACCACTGAATGATATTTTGAATGCACAGAAATAGAAATTCTCACATAGGCTCAAAACAGCTGGTGTTACCACTAAGTGGTGATTTCAAGCAACAATTCTCTGCCCTTTCATGTCTATTCAATGAGATTCACTGATAGATGTGCCAGAGTTTTCTCTCTCTTAAGGCCGGTAAAATGAAGCTGCTGCTCTTCAGATTAGGAGCAGCTATTAAAATGTAAACCGCATAAGGTCTTTAGGCTGGGTAACTCTGAGGTGAATCTATCAAGTATAATTACAACAATTGGAGTTGTCTTTCCTCCCAGTGAAAGGGCTACTTAATCATCTCACAAAGAGATGCGGATGTAACATCCGCCTGCTTAGAAAGATTTAACTATATTTTTGGGAAGAAAGTGGAGCTACTATCGCTAAAGCAAAAGTGGGACCCAGCATACGGTCACACTAAATTTTTGGGAGCCTCTACAAAGATTCTCTGAGGTGTAAAGGAAATTCCTAATTATATACAGACTGAGTGGTGGCTGGGTTAAATCACTGGAATCTTGACAGCCCTACACTATGATGAAACCGCTGCATCCTATTTCAAGATATGTAATATTTTGAACATTATATTAGTATACAAACTATTCACAAGCAGGATCTGAACCACTGGAGGTAACGGGTTTAACCATAATGCCCAGAACAGCACCTGAGGTTGCTGGATACCGGCCTACCTATATTTTGGAAAAAACAAAGTGCGTGCTAAAATGCTCTAGATCACAGGGACCTGATGGTGCAACGAGCTTCCACAGTATTTGATTGGGGTTACTTGACTGGATGTGTTTGAATGCAGGCTCAAAACATTTCTAATGTAGTGTCCATGACTATATCTACCTAGTATTAGTGGGTCTTTCGTTGGCTTGCACCAGTGCTGGGGTGCCATCACGTTTATGTCCCATACATAGTGCAATGATTTGGATTGAATTTGGAAGGTCTTTTCAAAACTTTTGCATGAATTAATATCCAGGTATTTGTAAGACAGCATCTGCAGCACAATATTGTAAGCATGTGATGTTTACTCAAAATGTCATAATAGGCTAGGGGACGGATGCCACGCATTCCACCTCCCCAAATATTTTAATGCATTGTCACATTTTGTCCACGCCGAGGGTCATATATATATTTTTTTTAAATGGCGGACGCTATTCTGTTTTTTTTTTTTCCGCAGTCTTGCAGGAGTACAGCAGGAGTGTGGAAGAAAGATTCTTTTTTAATTTTGTATGCTGGTAAACCACTGCACAAGGGATAGGGGGCAGGGTATCTCTACCCAAGCCCCATTTTTTTTTCTTATATTTTCAGGAAAGGGGAATTAATATGCGGGTCGAGTAAGGGTGCCACAAAATGTTTGTTTCTGTTGCAGCCAGGCAATCAGCACCCCGCCTCCTGCAGAAGCCTTACTCCCAGGGGATCAAGAAGGCCCAAGGGGGAAAAAATCCCCTGGTCAATCAGAAAGCTCTATTTTTTCAATTAAGCAAGGAGGACTCCCGCAAGAGTCCCTTTATCCCAACCATCCAGTTATACAAATATTGTTGTACTTTATTTCCTCCTAAACCACTGAACACCAAATCAAAAAGCTCACTTTCTGGACCAATATCAAGCTGTTTGCCAAATTTGGTGTATTTTCATTCAGCCGTTTTAGCTGTAGCCCTTTTCAAAAAAGTTTATGTAAAATGCATGGGGTCATTTTTTAAGGACCCCCCTTTTTTTGGCCCCTACTTGATTACTTGATGGATCATCCCAATATTGAGCAGTTTTTTTAGAGAGTTGTTTGAAGATTTATCAACTGCACTAAAGTTGTTAGCAACCAAAAATGCTCTTTCTATGGAAAAACATACCTAACAAGAACTCCTGAGAACTGGCAGTGTATATATATATATATATATATATATATATATATATAACTTTTTTTAATTTGACTGCCAGGAAATCACCCACACGGGCACACGGGATAGGGGGTAGGGTATCTATACCCTGCCCCTTATATCTTTTTTAAAACACTTTTTTCAGGAAAAGGGACTAAGTACCTGAGTCAAGTAATAGTTTCTGCCACATTTGTGTTCATGTTACAGATATATATCAGTTCTAGACTGCTTTTTGTGATATATTCATGAAAAGCAGTCAATGTTAGTCTTCATTAGGTAGCACAATATGCTGAAGCTGTCTCAAAATGAGTCCCAGAGTTTTGTTATTTATAATTTCATTTTGAGACATGTGCTCATGGTCCTAGAATACTAGGCTCACTGTGATGTGTGTGACCCAGACTTCCTAAAAGCTTCTGAGACACTTGGTATTGAACACATAAATATTTGTGTTACTTGCAAGGGATTAGTCGTTTGTGAAAACCAAGTCAGCTTGTGAGGGGTTAAGTATATCAGTCTAGGATGAAAACCCTTAATGCTTCTAAATATTAGCACATTGACATGAGGTTTAGAATAATGCTCTTTAACAGATACCCCCTGAAATATGAAACTGGTCGAGTTTTCATGTTGTAATTTAACGGCCAGTTACTGGTTATTATCAGTCAGCAAACGACATTTTTTTCTCTTCCAATCAAAACATGCTTCAGTTCATTTCTGATTCCCAGTTGGGCAATAACAAAATACTTAGACTGGAACATAGTACTTGTCTTGGAAAGATTACAGGCAATTTTGAAAACATTTCAGCCTGAATCGGTTGAGAAAAGTCATAGCGGATTTCTGCAGCATTCGATGTGGCTGAACATGAAGTGTATTGTGTAATTTCAGCATTACCTAGCTGTGAGTTGTAATGAGATCTTACTAGCCCCTTGCCCATCGCGGATTTGCAATGCCTTAAACATGATTTGCCTTTACCAGGTGAAAAGAATTTGGAGATCAGGGTGTAAGGTTTGGTGGGTGACCATTTTCAGTCTCCAGAATATATTGTTTCTCTTACAGCGACATAAAGGAGTTTAACTTTTTGTGAGATATTTTAGATAGCAATCATGTCATACGGGTTGACTTCAGGCTACTGCTCTCGCATATCAATTGCTAAAAGCTCGTAGGAAATGCCTGATGTCCTGCACTTTGCTTCTTAAAGGAGACAACATCCTCTCCTTTCTACTCCAAAAGCTAACTTTTCATCAATGTGGAGTTAACATCAAAGAGATCATGGACTTGTTTGTCACTTAGCTTTGTATTACTACTTAGAATGTGGAAAGCAGAGGGTTGTTAAGCAGGGTGGCTGTAATTTGATTGATGTTAGCATTCTCTATAAACCGTAGTTTATATATCACAGCTTTAATCCATCATTTTGTAAAAGTCTGTAATGAATTTACATTACACATCCATGCCTTTTATTGAATTTGTTTTTGCTCAGACAGGACAACACAAGTTATACTAATCATGTGCGTTGCATTGTATTTGAAATCGAATAGGTCTTTATTGAAGCATTATTGTGACACATAAATAATAAATCGTATTCAACTAATAATAAATACACCACACTTATACTTTATGAATAAGCTTTACAAACAAAGGGATTAATCTCCTTATACGTCCTTTGGGCCAATCGAATAAGAGACAAGTTAAATATTGCATGCTGGAAGGATAAAGATTAGCTAATAAATAAAAATGTGGTGAATAGAAGGGACCCTGAGATACTTCTATAATTATCTTCAGTTGCAACATGTATATGGATAGACCTTTGTCATAACATACTTGTATGATCCGGGATGTTAACAGAAAATAAAAAGATAGCTGAAGAATTAGGAGATACATCGAGAGCTGAAACATGATGGATTTCTGTTAGTCAATATATATGTATTACAGTTATTTTGTCTTTGAAAGAGTCGAAAGTGATGATCAGCCATATTCTGGCTAGTAAAGTCATCCAATGTCTGCCATATCTTTTGTGAAATCCTGCGATTTCCTGGTAAAGCCTCTTGGGAGTGGTGTGCTCTTCTTATGCAAATGATCCGTGCACAGCAAGTGATGTGTTTGAACTATTTTCATTCCGTAAGAATAACCTTTGTATCAATGACCAAGAGAAAGTCAAGAAGTGCAAGATCGCATGTATTAAGGTATTGTGAAAGCGGTGAGCACCATGAGTCTAAGATGAACATCTGGAAGTTTAGAGTAACTGTCATCCTGAATATCTTTGCTGGTTGGCTTGCAATAATTTCTAACTATGAGCTAAGGTAGGTGCAGCTAAAGAACATGTGTTCTGCTGTTCCAGGGGCAAATGGCAATTCCAACAGTTATTATTATCACGTTTACTTTAGTCTGTGCAATTTGACCAGAGTCCAGTGCTACACATGTATAGTAAAAAAAAACATAGAGCCTCATTTACAAGCCCCTTGCACAGCTGATGTGTTGTTTTTTTTTCTGCAGTGTTAGCAGTGCTCTACATTGCTCCATATTTATAAACTGACGCATTGGGCCCAAATGCATCAGTTTGTAAAGCCCTTTTTCACATTATACCTGTGCCAGGTATAATGTTTGCAGGGTAGGCATTCCCACAGAAAAAGCCATGTAGTACTGATGCAACAAAATTTAAAACTTTTCAATGTGTCATTCTACGACTTCACTGCATCCAAATTGTACCTTCTGCTCAGGACTAGTGTAACACTGATGCAGGGCTTTTTACAATGGGACTGTCCTCACATTGCCAGGGTTGCGTTAGTTTAACAAGACAACTCCAGCAATGCATCACTTTAGCGCCAACTGATGCGTCAGAATTTCTGATGTATCTGTGAAAACATGCACCATGGAGCTCTGTATTGTAAATACAGTACATCCATTAGGGGATGTGTGGCAGGTGCAACAAATCTGACTCATCGATGATGATGATGTGTCAGTTTCTTGTTAATGAGGCCCCAAGACTGAGCAAGTGAGGGAATGATTTTATTTTGTGGTTCTTTGTCACAGGTTTTTAATGGAGGAGAATATGTGTAAACTCTCAAATTGTTTGGTCCATTTTAGTTGAACAGGTGTTGAGGATGTTGGTGTGGAGGTGGCTAACAACATATATTTTCGATGCAACACGCCCACTTGAGTACCATAATACCAGTCGGGTGATAATGTGAGGATGGTCAAATGGGCCTAATTTAGACAGTTTAGCGTTAACTTCCAGGAAATAAAAGTCAATATTATCCAAATAGAATTTTGTTTGAAGTTCTGCAAATCAGCAAGGAAAGGAATTGTCTTATACAGATCTTCCAGTAGAAATATTGCTTTGCTGACTCATGTTGAGCAAAAGATAGTGACCGGTTTTGCTTTAATTTGCGGGTTATTCCATACTGAAATGTATTTCAATTTAGTAATCAGATTTTGCATGTGTTCATTCAGTATTTTCAATGCTTTTAATGTGGCTATGAATATTTGTCAGGAATGAGGTGTCAGGTAACCAGACATGTTGATAATAGGGGAGGTATGTTAAGGTGGGGATGGTGACCCCAGTTTCTACTTTACAATCGCATTGCGCGAAATCTAGTTGGAGGGTTCTGTAGGCAATCCTGGCTGTTTTGCCATTTCATAGAAAAGCAGATGTTAATTTGTCTAACGCATGTCCTTTGCATTGACAGAGAAGCCATTATCTTTATAAAGAATGACCAAAGTCTTGATTCTGTCTTGAAGACGTACGTGCCTTTTGGTGGTGCTGGTATCTATATGTAAAGCTTTTCCATGACCAGAATGTCAAAATCGAACAGTTCGAAGCAGTCTTTAATTAGAAATTTGTCAAATTACTCTATGTAAGATACCTCACTCAGCATCTTGAATGAGCGGTGTGAATCTGCACTTTTGCAGACACATTACACATTACAGACAATGTCGTGGCCTGCACCCACTTTCTGTGCCACCAGGGCTCTGTTGTATTACAGATGGTGCCCTGGATGCTTGTGCATGTGTTATATTGATAATGCCTGCCGGCGCTATCTTACGTGACTATTCCCTCATTGGTGGGCATGATTGGAAACACTTTGCTTCGGCGCCCGCGCCACGGTATTGGTCGTGATGTATAGCGCTTTATGGCACTTAACATGTGACTCAATGGCATCCAACTCACTGGGGAAACTGCAACCCTCAACTCTGCCACGGGGCACAGAAGAACGACCTCAGAGGTGGCATTGGCACTAATTACCCTACTGCCATCCGCCAGGATGCTCAGTTCACTTTACATCGTACAGACCGATGTTGGGGTTGGAAGAAGGTTGCATGTAGGGCAAAGTACCATCAACAGAACTGACTGTAGCGTCACCTTAAGCTACCTCGTAACACGACAGGAAGGGCGAGAATGGGGAAAGAGGCTGTGATCGGCAAGGGCACGACACATCGCTCTGAAAATGCAACTTCTGAAAGTACGTAAAGCTACACGTCTCTTTTTTGGAATAGCAATTAGATTGTTTATTTACTGTAGTGTCACAAGTCAAAGGTAAGAAGCTATTCAGTTATGTTTACATTTCGAATGGGAAACCTTTGGGCGGAAGTGAACTGCAATGGTGACATCCATTTTCTGGAGACAACCAAAGTGTGAGCAGCCTCATCTTCAAATGGTTTATACTAAAGTTAGCTGTGTTTTGACAAGGAATACATCTACTAATGCCCTAAAAGAGAAAAAATATGTTATAAGCATTTACTTTGATATAGCGCTTCAAACCGCACTACGGGCATTTCTAAGCGTTATAAATATTCCAGAGGCATACAAATGTGAGTGTGCCTTGCCAGCATTCAACTCGCTGACCTACGCTGTTGGTTTTAAACCTGTGTTAAGTTTTAAAAAGGAAAGTGTGTAGGCTTTTAATCTACAAATTAATAAAATCTCATTTTAACAATGAGTATTGCAGATTTTAGTTGCAGCCTTGACAGGCTGTGGAATGAAAGTATTTCAGTGTACATTTCCTACATCAGCACTCCACAATTACTCTGCAGTGCTGCAGCAGAGGTTACCGCGGGAGACCCTTATTTACGGCAATCATCGAGCCTAGCTTTTACTGGCAATAATTCCCCCACAGAGAATTTAAATGTGTGGCGATGCTGCACTGAGCTGAAATCACTCGAATCGTGATTAAGCGCGCCCTCTAACGTTCATCAGAAGACCTGCTGCTTCGGGTAATTTCTAATTTCCTCCAGTTACCGGGAATAATTATTTCAGAACCTTGACCCATCATTTATTTATGCAAATTGTTCTTTTTGTGGTCATTTCATGATGCCCTGATTAAAATAACAGCCTACCTTGGTTTGCGATTTTGTAAACAGCATAGGCTTATATTGTCTTAAACTCAAGTAAAAGAAGGCCGAATTTAATGGTGTTTTGCAGAGTGCTTTTATAGCAAAAAAACAACACTACCAACATATGTTTTCCTCAGCCTTCTTAGTTAAACGGCTTTTATAGAGCTGAAGAAATTTAATATCCCCTCTGTGAATACAACGTCACATCTCCTGAGAATTTACAGTAGAAATGATGATTTTCCAGCCCTCTCCCATGAAATTTATGAGTTTCTTCTTTCCAGATGTCAGTGCCTGTGGGATGGGAAGTGTGGTGGTGTCATTGAATCATACATTGACATCCTCTGTGACAGCACATATTTACAGCACAGCATTCACTAAGATAATGGTCAGGAATATAGGGCCAGATGTACCAAACGTTTTGCGACTCGCAAACGGCAAAATCTGCCGTTTGCGAGTCGCAAAACGCATATCCCAATGCAGAAATGCATTTTGCGAATCGTTACCGACTCGCAAAATGCATTTCAGACTCGCAAATAGGAAGGGGTGTTCCCTTCCTATTTGCGAGTCGCTGTGGGATGCAATACCATTTGCGACCGCATATGCGGTCGCAAATGGCATCGCAGTTACCATCCACTTCAAGTGGATGGTAACCCAATCGCAAATTGGAAGGGGTCCCCATGGGACCCCTTCCAGTTTGTGATTGCACCCCAAAATATTTTTTCAGGGCAGGGAGTGGTCCAAGGGACCACTCCCTGCCCTGAAAAATCCGAAACTAAAGGTTTCGTTTTTTTTTTGTAGTGCAGCTCGTTTTCCCTTAGGGAAAACGGGCTACACTTAAAAAAAAAAAAAACTGCTTTATTGACAAGCAGGTCGCTAACATGGAGGCCTGCTGACGTCAGCAGGCCTCCATGTTAGTGAGTGCCCATACTCGCAATGGGGCCGCAATTTGCGACCCACCTCATGAATATTCATGAGGTGGGTCATTGCGACCCCATTGCGAGATGCAGAAGGTGTCTGAGACACCTTTCTGCATAGCAAATTGCGACTTGCAATTTGCGAGTCGCACGGACTCGCAAATTGCAAGTCGCAATTTGCAAGCTACCTACATCTGGCCCATAGTGTGTTATCTACCACCACACGTGAAATATACATTCACACATAATAAATGCAATACGTTTTATTTATACTGTTTGAAAAAGCCTTTGTGGGAAAAATGTACTGTCGGGATCCTGAGTTGCACTTTTGACAATTAGGCTCTCATTCAAATAAGGGTGGTAGTTCACAAAACCATGTCAAATGTGTGGAAAGTGGATTTCCTTGCATTTGATGTGATTTTTCTATTTTGAGTGAAGCGCTGTTACCACGTCAGTACATCAGTACATAAATACATCCTCGTTGCATGTAAAATAAGCGCTGTTAGCAGCTGAAAAAGCTGGTGTTAACTCTATACGTTTAGGGTCCTCACTAGGACTGGCTTCACAGATCTGATGCGGCCGATAACCCCACCGGAGTTACAAAATACGTGGTGACTCCAGGGAGCAGTAGTGTTTCACCTGTACATGGAGATTCGGGAAGAAATGAGAAATAACTAGAGGAACTGGGTGCAGAATTATAAATTCCACCTGTGATTCTCGATTTCTAAGGGAACCCTCAAGGTGTCATAACTGACACCTATATTTCTCCCTCCCCCAGCCTCCCATTTGGAGTTACCAGTGCCCCTGATATCAGTAAAGTGCTTCGACACCTCGTCAGAGCTAGTAAGCGCTATGTAAATACAATTTAAACTCGACTGGGCAGAATTACCAGACTAAGGGCCAGATGTAGCAAACTTTTGCGAGTCGCAAATGGCCCGAATCGCAATTTGCGACTCCGCAAAATCGGAAGCGGGATGCAAAAATCCCATTTGCGACTCGCAAAATGCGACGCGAGCCATTACTGACTCTCAAAAATAGCAATCCCATTTTGCGACCCGCAAATAGGAAGTCGCAATTTGCGAGTCGCAAACCAAATGCAATAGCCACTCGCAAATTGCGACTAGTCGCAAAAAAAACATTTTGCACTTCCAATTTACCACTAAAATAATCAGAACCAAAGTATAAAAGGAGATCCAGAAGGCCCTGGGTTACTCAAGATGGCGGAGATATATGTGATAGCAATGAGGAGGAGAGCCCACGCCACACAGCAGAGGAGGAGGAGGAGCCAGAGACAGGAGAAGATATACAGAACCAGACAGACACTTTTCCAACAAACTGAGGAGGACATTAATGATAAATACAGACTTAGCAGTGCAGCAATACTAGATTTAATAGAGTTACTCAATCCGCAGCTTCAACGCCAGACTGTGCGCTGCTGCGCAATCCCTACACATGTGCAAGTGCTATGCTCACTGCACCTCTTGGCCTTGGGTAGCTATCAGGGGGTCATTGCCGTGGCGGGTGGGGTATCCCAAAGTGCACTCTCACGGTTCTTCAGAGCATTCCTAGATGCCTTACTCACACACGTCCAGATACATATACCTACCCAGGAATGAGGCAGAAATCAACAGCACCAAGTTGGAATTCTACAGGATTGCCAACTTCCCCCATGTCATAGGGTGTGTAGACGGGACACATATACAAATATGTCCTCCTGCAAATCTGGAATATCTGTTCCGCAACAGGAAGTGTACCCACTCACTGAACATCCAGGTGGTATGTGACGCACATTATGTCATCACTGATATGGTTGCCAAATTTCCAGGGAGCACACATGACTCCTACATTTTCAGGCACAGTGGGATACACCAACGCCTAGAACGTGGGGAGTTTGGAGACGGATACCTCCTAGGTATAGCTGAACACACCTTGAAGACATACACACAGGTCAATGTGGAACCCATCTATGCCCAGCTAACATTGTACATTTTGTGCCAAACAGGTGACAGTGCATATGCGCTACGACCATGGATACTAACCCCGTACTTAACACCCAGCAATGAGACAGAGAGGCGATACAACAATGCCCATAGGAGGACCCGAAATATCATAGAGAGGACCTTTGGACTGCTGAAGGCAAGATTCAGATGCCTCCACAGAAGTGGAGGTGCCCTCCAGTATACCCCAATAACAGCTTGCAAGATCGTTGGCGCATGCGCTATCCTGCACAACATTGCCACCAGACGTGGGCTTCCTCTCACCCCAGAAGACCCAGATTCGGAGGATGAAGAGCAAGAGCTACCACATCGCATATCATGGGGATAGAAGCATTGCAAATCAAGGCAGACTGAGACAGGACCACATTGCAAACCAATACTTTGGAAGGTACGTGCTAACTGTCGCCAAACTCACTAATGTCACACACAAAGAGTCCAGGTGTGAAGTGGAACAAACAATTAATTTAATAATGTGCACCAAAAAAACTATATACATAAACTACAGTTCAGGGGCTGTAATAGTCCACCTGGCATGAGGACACATTAACCTCATGTGCCTCTACTCCAGGACAGTGCGGAGCTCACACTCTACGCCGGCCTCGCTCAGCATGGCTGGTCCCTGGTGTGTCAGCAGTGCCCTGCCTTGCGCTACCACTGCGCAACACCCTGGTGTCACTGGCAGAGACACTGCTAACGGTGGAGCCCTCCTCGCTGTCCTGCGGCTTGTCTGCCGCGCCCCTAGCCACTTGTCGTGCCTCCATGAGATCTACGGCGTGGCTGAGATGGCTCAGTCCACGTGCCACATCACTGGTAAAGTGGCCCATGTCTACCTGGAGGCTGGCCGTGACAGGCCAGTGGTGTTCACTGCCAGCCTGACGATGGAGGCAGACATGCGGTCCAGCCGGTGCATTAGCTGCCTGTCACGGCGCCTTGCACCCTCTCTCTCAGTGATGAGTTCTGCCACCAGTTGTCTCATTGAGAGTGCAAGGTCGCCTACATGGGTATTAAGTTGTTGCAGCTCTGTGTGTACCAGTTGCAGCCCACTGTTCTGGTTCTGTTCCATGCGCCGCATGGCCCCTGATATTTTCCTTATCTCCCGTGTCTGCATGCGCTGACCACGTAGGAGTGCAGCCTCGGTGGCCGACATGGAGGCGTCCCCTGACTCAGCCTGCTGCACTGGATGGACATTTAGACGTCACCTGTGATGCAGTGGAGGCTCCGTGTCCTCTACACCGGCACTGTGGCTGGGACCGGGGGCTGGCTCACTCACCACTATGGCAACTGGTGCATCATGAGGGGACTGTGTTTGGGTGGTGCAGGTCCAGGTGGTGGCTGGTCCTGAGTCCTCTGCAGGCTGGTGGCTGACCTGTCACCCCTGGACGCTTTGGCTGGAGCTGGTGTTGTGTGGGAGACCTGTGGGACATAGGGAACACACTGTCAGTATCTATCATCTGTTATCTGCTTCCTCATAAACGGTTGCCTATCAACTGCCTACTTGACTACATTGCCCATAATGCACCATGCAGGTGGTTGCTACTCTGAGATGGAGCTATTTTGGTTGTGCATGCTGCTGTGTACAAGGTGGGTGGGGGTATGGCATATATAGGTGTACATGCATGTCTCATGGTACTCACCGGTTGATGGTCCTGGCTCTGAAGTGTCCAGCTCTCCCATCCCGCACACTGCCTCTGGCTCCAAGGTCTCCTGCACTCTTTCCTCCAGGGGTGTGGGTGGTGGTATAGTGGATGGTCCCCCTCCAGTGCCCCTCATCTCCCGGAGCCGCTCTGCCACCCTCTCCTTGGTCCGGGAGCGCAGGTCATACCACAGTTTCTTCAACTCTTCTATACTCCGGTGGCTGACACCCATGGAGTTCACCTTGTCCTGTATTTCGGTCCAGATTCTTTTCTTCTCCACCTCTGGCACACTGAGGGCTGCCCTCCCAAAAAGTTGTTCATGGTGCTGGCAGCATTCCTCAGTCAGCACCTCCAGCTCTTTTTCTGCAAATTTCAGTTTGTGCTTTCTAGGTGTCTCTGCCATGGTAGCTGCTGTTCCTCCTGTTTGCAGTTCAGCAGTTGAAAATGGGTGTGGTCCTCCCTCCTCCCAGGTATATTTGTAAACTTCCTGGCTGTGATGTCATCATCAGGAGCCAGGAAGTGTTTACCAGAGTGCTCTGCTGCACCTGCATTCAATTTGCAGCACAGTCGCAATTTGCGACACCCACTCGTAATTTGCGTGTTCGTTTTTAGCGCGGTCGCAAAAAGCGACCCCGCAAACAGCGGACTCACAATCTGCGGTGTGACTTCATTTGCGAGTCGCAAATTGAAGTCGCTTTTTCTTCTTGGATACCATTTAGCGAGTCGGAAATTGCGAGTCGCAACGACTCGCAATTTCCGACTCGCTAATTTTTTCCTACCTACATCTGGCCCTAACTTCCAGTGACCACATAATGAGGCCATCAGAGACATAAAACATGAGGGAATCCCATTTCTGCATGTTATTCCCAATGCAATGCTAAATTCACAGTAGTATCCTGATTACTAAATGCAATAATACAATTATTGAATAGTGGTATTACCACACTTGATAAAATAACCTTCTATTCAGCAACTTACAGCATTTTTTTTAAATCTGTACCTCTCCTGATGATGACTCTTGTGCTGAGGGTGCATTTTATGGGTGGGTGAAAAGTGACAGAAAAAATTGGCTAAATCCTACTTTTAGCTGAAGAATTTTTTTCTAGTTTTTGATTACAAAATTCTCCTGTTAAAAATATACTGGAAAACATTGGGCCAGATTTACTAAAAAGTGGCGCAGCATGGTGCTGCACCAAAATTTGCAGCACCGTGCTGCATCACTTTAGAAATGCAGGGATGCGCTGTAGTTACTAAAATAAGGCGCACCCCTGTGTTTCCCCCTGCGCTGGTGCAAAATTTCGCTGCCAGTGGCAACACAGGCGTCCTTGCACCGTACTGCCAAACTGCGTTGAGGTGTCCCTTCCTGCATATAAACAATCTAGAATGGTGATTTGGCACTTCTATGTGTGCTGCAGAATGCAATGGGGGTTGCGTCAAAGGGGCCCATATTTACAAGGTGGCGATAAGCCACAAAAAGTGGCTTAGCACCACCTTGGAAATGTGGCGTACTGCACCGTGCCACCGGATCATCACAAAAAGTGATGCTCCGGTGACACTAGGGCGTGAAAATTTGGCCCTGCGTCTCCAGTCTCACAAGATTCACAACTTCACAGAAGTACAAGGGTTGGGTTCTTCACACTTTAGTTTCACACGCCTCTAGTAGAAAATGGTTAGTGATTTGTTCTTTGTTAGATACACTTCACTGAAGCATGGATACAGTGGTCTCTGGCAGAAATCTATTCCATGACTAAGATAGAAGAGAATAACTCTGTCCTAATGAGACCGAGCAAAGATCGTGGCAGTACATACATGCTTTGACAATTAACGCATGTTTCTTCACTGTAAATAATATTTCTGTTTGTATCGCATGAAACTGTGGCGATATGTAAGTAGCTTGTGCTGGACTCTATCATGCATAAGCCAAACATACCAGATGGCTCGATTAACCTCCCATATACCACTCAAATCACACCATTCTAGGTTTATGTTATTTAACAACAAAGTATCAACATATTCAGTATCAAAGAAAAGCTAAGAATCGCTAAAACATTATTTTTCTGAACTTTGGGGTCTTAAGTTGCAATGTTTACTTGTTTTCAGAACCCTCTGGCTGACATTTTTCTATCTGCAATGATACAGATGTTTGTGTTTTTTTCATTCTCACTTTCCTATGTGCTGTGAAATGGTAAGAATAGTAACTGGGCATTTACTATCTTTACCTATATGTTCCATATCTAAAAGCGAGTTATTTATCAATTGGCCCTTGGTGGTCTGAAAATCCAGCCTGCCTCTGTCATAGTCCTCCATCTGCTTTCCAACAGCCAACTGCAATGTATCAGCATGAGAAAATACCACCTGTCAGATGGCAGGATCATCATTTTATCAACTGTTTAATGGCCAGATGGTCACAAACATCGGTGGTGAGCTGACAGTTGAGTGTGAGGGCTGAGTCCTGTAAACTCCATCTCACCTTTTCCTGGAGCTCTAGTTATCCTTGTAGGATTATCTTTCACAGGTATCCAATGCCTCCTAAGGGTTCTGCCATGCAAAGCAACATTTGCATAGCTGTGCTTACATCACTATGTTTATTTCTGCCACCTCCTCACTAATCTCCCACTGAGTCCCAGCTGCAGGAAAACCTGCAGACTGTTGGCAACTTTTATATATCACTCACTAAAGGAATGTCTCTGAATTTCTATTCTAGCTAGCTCAAATACGAAGAGAATTTGTTTTTATTGTTTGATGTCTTGGTCTACACAGTGGCATATCTGTTGTAGAGTGGCTAATACATGCTCACCCATTCTGGGTGCAAAAGAAAGTGGTTACATGCATGAGCTCACACTCAAATTCCATCTGTTCGTAAGTACATGCCATGCAGTGCAGCTTTACCAAACTCACTGCACGTCTCATATTACAAGGCCCCCACAATTTCCCCGGAGTCAGGCTTGCTGTTTGTTTGGTGCCTCACGTCGTAGGTTCTCATTACCAATGACCCGATGGCTCAGGTAAAATTAGTTGTTAGGCCCATTTTGATTACAAATCAAGCAGGAATACTGCAGGTTTGGAGTGTTTCATCTAGAAACTTCACTTGCTGGAAGCAGGTGGCATGTCTGGAGGAACAATGAGGGAAGTGAGAAATGAAATGTTATGCCTTATTCCTGATTTCCTTATTAAGTTCCCATTTTTTTGACAAACAGGTACAAACTAATGATCCTGTGATCCCCCCACTGGGAATTATAGAGGACCATAGTAATAGTAATTTCATGAGGGGGTGCTTTCTAAGGAGTCTACCATCATGCATCCTGATACACCCCAGACTTCAGGGATGCCCCCTTTTTAGTTAGCCTGTTGTAATCTCTCTGTGGGCTTTTAACCACGCCCACCCCATGCCCATCAATATCATTCATTTGTGGGCTTGACTTTCAAAAATCCTTTGTTATCATTGGTAAATGCTTTACGTTTATCCCTCCTTGGGGTGGTTTTGTTCCCGCCTTGGACATGGACCCTGTTACGTGGATAACTGTACATTGGCTGATAAGTTTGACTGCAAGTGAGCTTCTTTTTACTTCTGTGTCTCTCTTTCGCACTCACGCTAATGGTGGCCACGGCACTTTGAATCGACTCCCTTAGGTCAACTGTTTTAGTTTTCATTTTAAATTTTTGTGGCAAGAAAAGTCCAGTTAGGAATTTACATTGCTAATAGCTCTAACTCGAGCAAAAGAGAGACCCACTGCATTACAAATCCTTGTTTCTGGTAAGTGGGATCCTCTGAGTGCATGTTACCATAGTCCCTGCTTCCTGGTGCTGAATGGATACAGTTATTTGCCTACTAGCACCTTCACTCTTGCTCTGGCTCTTTACCTAGCCTCAACCCTGGCTTCTGCTTGAAAATGTGTTGTTGAATGCACAGTTTTTGAAATTTTTCCCATATTTTGTTGAGGGAGACAACCCCCTAGCCCCATTGCAGTGGTCAGGCTCACTCTTTGTGCACCCTATGAGGACTGGTCTGAGAAAATCTGCTGGGGCTGCTTTGGGTTCCCAGCTAAAACCTGATCCCCCTGCTCCAAACTCAGCAGCTCTGGCCATTAAGCCACACTGGGTTAGTTGTGTGCTATACAAATACACAAAACATAATAGGCTGTATGTTGATAGGAGGTGGATGGGAGCATGACCCACATGTTCACAGTTTTTTTAGGAGTGGTAAATGGGGAAGCGCTTTCTGCTCAATGTTTTAGTTGTGTGGTCAACAAAGTAACCCATCACAACAGGTAGGACAGGACTGCATTGACTTTTCTATTTTCACAGCCAGCAGGTTTACTGTGTTGTTGTATCTGAGAAAATGTGTGACTTTCATACGAATAGCCCCAGACATATATTTTACTTTCTGAAGGGAGGAATTTTCTTTTATTTCCACCATTCTAGGCAGGAACTCCCTCGTCTTCAATTGTTAACACATTATTATTTCAAACGTTTCAGCCTATTTGCTGCTTTTAAATTTGACGGTGTGGTGTTATTTTTAATGCATTTGTTGCACCCAGGGCACGCACCTCAACCTTTGCAAATAAAGTTGGAAAACTTTGAGAGGCCTGCCGTTATTTCTATTGTCTGACATCCTAAATACATCATGCATTCACTTAAAAGTTAATCTTAAAATATCACTCAGTGATGCACTTCTTTACATGGTAGTAAATTGAAAATTACAGGATGTCAGATAGCAGTTTGAAAGCGCTCTTTGAGGGGACATATGAATATTTAGAATTCTTTTCTCGATAAATTCTTTTCTTTTGCATCCGACTACAATCTCGCTGATAAGGATAATTACATTTTTCGTGCATAATCCAAGGTTTTACCAAAGCTAATACATATGCAGCGCTTCTGTGCTAGCGAATGCCACTCTGTATTTGTGCTGAATTATTGCCATCGTTTAAATCAGCTTGCAATTGTGTTTATTCATGCAGGGAAAGGTATGCGAGAAATGCTGGTGGAAAGCACGCTTTTCTTTCTAATGTGCGTCACAAAGCCAATTATAGCCATTTCAGATGTAAACGTCCAAGCTGTTATGTTTGTGCTCTCAGTGTATGCTCGCTTCATTTGCCGGGTCTGTTTGTGTGAATAAATCACAACATGCACAAAACACAATTCGCAACTTTCCTTTGACAAATAATGCCTATCATTAACATCCAACTGTACCTTCAGTGCTGACTGCAGCTGAAAGGCTTCTTTGGAATTAACGCATCTTCCAATCCCATGCCCCTCCTAAACTAGCATATTAACATTTCAATAGATTCAGAATTCACTTTTCGAATATTTGATGCTTAGTGTGCCTCGCAAGAGATTTTAATATATTTCCTCTTTTACCTAGGGCAGTAGAGACCTGCTGAAAGACTGAGGGAATCATTTGAGTCCGCCGGACTACCGACCACCAGACTCGCAGTGGCGGTCGGACCACCACCGAGGCGGCAGTCCAAGCGCCACATTATGACCGCAGCAGTTGCACAGCAGTCAGACTGCCAGCACCATTGGGATTAGTTGTCCCGGCGGTCTGGCAGTCATGGCGGTCCTAATCAGCCAGAGCAGCGGTGCAAGCAGCGCTGCACTGGGGATTACGACTCTCTTCTCTGCCAGCGAATTCATGGCGGTAACACCAACATGGAAAGACTGGCACAGACGGGGTGCAGGGGTGGCCCCTTCACTGCCCATGTACTTGCTATGGGTAGTGCAGGGGGCCCCTGACCAGCACAGTCGCAGTATTCACAGTACAGACAGTGAACATTGTGATGGGTGCTGATGCACCCTATGCACTACAGCATTGCTGCCGGCTCTATTAGGAGCTGGAGACAATGCTGTAGGCTGTTTCCCACTGGGCCAGCTGGCAGAAACTGAGTTTACGCCCGCTCACCAAGCGGGAAACTCATAATAGCCCTGGCAGAGAGGCTGCCACACTGGCGGCAAACTACCCTTCGAGATTTCGGCGGACAGGCTTTTCCGTCCGCTGAAATCATAAGCAGGCCCTGAATGTCCTTACAATACTTTAAAGACAATACTAAGGAAATAATGTAAGTTTTAGAAAGTGTTATACTGCAACATCTGGCTCTATTGTTATATATTGTGCTACACTAATTCTGAATACATACATATTAATCCTGTCCCCCTGATATACCTCCATAAAAATGTTGTCCAGAGATTTTCATTTTTGATTTGTGTTTTTGCATTGTTGAAGAAATAATTTAACTTAGGTAGACATTGCTAATCCAGGCTGATTTGTTCTGGATGACATTTTTTAAAATGGCGTATGTGTTGCAGTGATGATGTAATAATTCAGGAACCATGAGGCCTATATACTTCATTTTGGTATCAAAACATAGGTTTTGGGGGTCAAGTAGTCTTATAGAGACAGAAAATACCTCCTCAAGGAAACCCTTCCTCCGTATTCCAAAATGGCAGCTCTATAGTGATGCGTTTTAGCCATCTTATTGGTAATTAATTTTAATATTGTTTTTATTTCAGGTTTTCCATTGATTCAAATTCATAAACATGAGCGAAGCAGGTGGTAGCAGAGAATCTTTACCTCCTGATAGAGTGTTACTACTTACAAAATCTGAGAACTCCTTTAACAAAGAAAAATGTGTCATATGCCAAATTAAACCAAAAGAAAAACTAACATTAACTGGCAACTGGGCTGGACAGAAGAGAGCTCCAGATGCTGCAGAAACAGGGCAAGATGAAGTTCACAAAAGATTGAAACTGATGAGAGAAGAGGATCAAGTATTTTATCATTGTAACAACAAGTGTTACAGTGTTATACAATGGAACAAAATTGTCAACAAATCGCAGAAAACAATGAATCACAACAAGAATCCTAGTCTTCTGAGAACGCAATGCTCATCCACTTAGAAATGCAATGGCAACCCCTTGTCCACCTCCAACAACTGATCAGAAAGCAGAGGATCTTCAATGTGTTATCTGTGGTTTAGCCAGAGCAAGGGCCAAAGGGATTGACATAAGAACAAAGTACAGAGTATATGAGTCTCAAAGGGTGAATTTGTTTTTACTTGCAGCTAGATTCTTCCAAGATGAAGTTTTCAGCTGAGTAGCTGATCTAAACAGCGAGGTGAATGTATTTGCAGCAGATTTGTATTCCCACCCAAACTGCATGCGTGCATAAGTTCGAAAATATGAAATTACAGTTAGCTCCCAGCAGCAACGTAATTGCCAGCCTTCAGTTAAATTTGCCCTCTTTGAAAAAGTAAATGAAGTTTTAAAGCCTCTCTTGAGTGCTGTCTAAGGGTACACACTCAGTGAGATCAGAGAAATAATGGTCAATATTGATGAAACTGTATTGATCAATAATAATGAAATTAAGATTTTTCTGGTGAGAATGTACCATGACAGAATTCGTTTTTGTCAGTCTAACGAAAAGAATGAGCCACTTATGGAGTTCCTAGCTGATTGGACTCCTGCAGGATTTGACAAGATGCAGTAAAATCAGCAGGAACCATTTTAAGAAAAGTCTTGAAAGATTTATATTTTGGAATTAATGACACATGTTTTGATGCCCCAGAGCTTCACAAATCATCAGAGTCAGTCAGTCAATCAGAATAACTTTATTCAGTCTAAATTAGACCATAAAAGTACAGAAATCATTGGAGTCAACAAGAATGCCTGATGTTGTCTTAACATTGTGTACATCATTGTTTAGTATCAGCAAAAGAAAACTGTTACAAAGTTCAGAAGTTCTTGAGTTCTGAACAGAAACTCTCAACATTGATGGTGGCTTTGAAGATATAAACAAAGAAGTGGAAGACAATCCAATGACCCGAAAAGCTTATGCTGTGCACTTGTATTGTCTTTTCCAAATCATGTTTTATGAATTACATTGCAGCAGAAAGAAAATTCTGCTACACATGATGACTACCCACGCAATCTATGACAAGTGCAGAAGCAGAGAGCTAATCGCCTCAATGAATAGGATTGGTGTAGTAACAAGTTAAAATGACATAGTACGGAGCAGGAACTTGTTTGTAGAGTTTGTTAGCAGATCATTCTGTAAAATCTTGTGAATCCGACAGCACACCACTTCAAAGTCACTTCACTATGAAAGGATTTACAATTGCTGCTCTCGATAAATTTGATTTTCAAGACAGGTCTTCTTTGCCTGGAACATCTAGCACAAATGGTACTGCTTTGGTGCTTTTTCAACACTGTACCAATGAAGTAGCTGCTGGAAAACAAGCTGTGTCAGCTATAGGCATAAACAAACAAAGCTGCAAACTTATAACCCAGCTGCCTTGCCAATATGCAAAATCTCTACAAGCTATCAACACGTCCCAGTCTACCAGTATCTCGTAGGTCCTCATTATCCTAATGAGACTACTGGATTTGGGTGGCAGAATCACCTGTACTATGGGGACTGAGTCTGATCCTGCACCATGTCACACCTGTCGGCCTAATCCGGGTTTCTTCCAGCTAACTAGCAGTGCCTCATCTCCACCCAAGAGCAGGGATGATTAGGGCAACCGGGCGCATGACATACATGACTCCTCATGGGAATCGTGGTTACTCAGATCTCATCCGTTTCGCTCAGTTACATTAGTCTCACGATATTAAAGCATGTATCCCAATAACTAGGACGATTAAGCACAATAAGATAAAAATTGTGGTAAGGAGAGTAAAAAACAAAAATAACGCTACCATACTGTCACTAATGTTTGTAGGGGTAGTTTCTACCTAAGCTATGTTAGAGCTCAGCATGTTAAGCTGTAATTCTGCCTTTCAGGTCCCCCCTTTGAAGACATCATCCCTCATACCTAAGCAAGAGGACTGTAGTCTACAGAAGCAGCTGTAGCAAAGCAATCAGCAATCAGTATACAGTCGTGGTCATCTGGCTGGAATCTCCGTCTGATGTACATGGGTTAAAGTAGTGTTTTTATAATAAAACATCTGATGTTCCAAGAAAGGATCCCCACGTAAGACTGAATATGTTTCTGTGAACATTGTAGATAAAGCGTACCTTTTTTGCCGGCAACCGATCTTAATGCAGCCTGGAGAAAAGCACAGAGTGAAATTAATGTCTTGTTTAAGAACACAGTGCTGACCTAGGCGAAGAACAGCTAGATAGAGAAAATAAAACAAGACCGCAAATGTGGCTAATGTTAAAATAATATAACAAAGCTAAAATAAAATATATCTAGGTTAAAGTGCACAGCGGCAGGCCTAGTTTGCTAAAATAAAATGTACAAAACTATAGCTAAAATGGCTACACAGTACCCTCCCCTTGCCGGTTCAAAGGTGGTTCAGACCCTAATTTAATATATAAAATCTGCAAAAATTCATCTTAAAGCATATATACATATGGGAATGTCAATAATGACAAGTCAAAAGACACTTGAGCATGTATTAAAAGGACAATTTCAAATGTTGAATGTGGTGTGAAGAAAATCCGAATTTCAAAAGTCAGAGTCAATGGTAAAATCGCCAATTGAAGATAAGAAATCTTCCACTTCGGCAGGTGGTAAAGTAGGATATTCTTCGCCAAGGAAAACCAAGGAGCATTCGTGTTCCAAAACCTGAGCTCCAGCCGAGGCAGCAGCATTCCGTGGTGTGTCCAACAGTGAGTTTAGAGCTGTATAATCCACAAAGGGCAACTCATAAACAGCTTCCCATAGCAAATGCACCCTCAACGTGCATGTCTGGTAATGAGCCCTCAACGAGAACATCAACAGATCAGCATCCAATGAAAGCAAGCGTCGTGCAGAAAGACACATTTTCAGTGCACATTCAAAAGGGCAGCAGAGGCACCGAAGCACAGGCTCCACACAATGCTAAACCAGTCTGAGTGACAGAGACCCGTCACACTCCAATCGTTCCAGGAGTGGTGCTCCAAAGTACTGCATCATGCGTTCACGACACAGCTGCACTGCTTGCAGCACTTTCAGTCCTCCTTGTTGTAACGGGACAGCCATTGCACAGAAAAAGTAGCAATAGCAAAATGCCACCTATTATATCCAAAGTTATCGGCGATCCCCCCAAAATACTGGAAAATATTGAGTGTATGGTTGAAGGTATTAAGCCAAATATAGAGGAAGAGGAAACCAGAACCAACGGCATTAAAGAAATGTGTGATTCCAGTAGTACTGGACACGTTAAATATCCGACCACTGAGTGTGTCGGAAAGTTAGTATTTAAATGGGACTATATCTCTGCTGATGACCTCGCAATCTGAAGCACATAGATCTTGCATACAGATGTAAGCGCCACATGTTTTTGGAACAATAAATCCTTGAGTTTGCTCAACTTGTCAAAATTCACATTTGAAGCAGCAATATGGGGCCAAATCCCAGCTACTTCCCGCTGTGGTGTAGGAGGAAAAAGTACATTGCCACAGCATGTAACAAGTTTGGAGACCGAAACGACATAAACTATTCTGGCTCGCATCCCACAACAGCTCTCACTATTAAGGAGCACATAGCTGCTAATTGAGAGCACCTGGAACGCAGGTCTAATCAAGGGGACTGGGACTCCCTTCAGATAACAAGCCAAGTTTGCTGCCGAAGCATTACACGCCCTGTGCAAGGACAGCTGTTTACAAACCATCGAATGGTTGACAGAAGTCTCGCATTCACTACAGCTAAAAAAGACTTCTTTCATGCCACAGAGACATTTGTACATGAAGGGCAGCTCCTTGTGTATGTAACTATCTCCTAGCCTTTCCTATCTGCCCACTGGAATGTGTTTTAAGCAGGATTTGAATTGAAGTGTTGAAATAGGCAGATTGATGACCCCATGTATTAACCACTCAGCAGAAGGTATTTCAACCACAGTAAAAGGCAACATTTCTAATTTCCCAATTTTTAACATGACATAAGTCACTTCCTTCTTAGCCATTAGTTGATGTTGTCACATTAAATATGTAGAAAATATGTCCCTCGTGCTAACGTGTTGCCAGGGAATGCGACCAACTTTCAGTGTTTGTAGTGTCTAACCTAACTGCATAATGGATCTTAGTTGACTCTGTCCATGGTGTAAAGAGGACATGTCACTCTGTACTATGTCTATTGCAGAGGAAACAATGTTGTTTAAGGTATATATGCGGTCGGACAGGGTATTAATCCAATTATCTACAGCAGCCAATGCCTTCTGTAAATTTTCCTGATCTGTTTTCCTTAACCGGGCAGCAGCTTCTTGTTGAGAAAGCCTCCAAATTGCATTATAGACTGCATATAAGAAGCACTTTCTGTGTTGTTTTCTGGGGTCTAACAGGAAATCCTATAAATCAGTATTATTAGACAGGAGACTGAGGTGATCTTTAACAGCATCTAGGGAGGAACTCTTCAACCATTGCTGGCATAGTTTCTCTACACTGTATGTCGTTACTATACCTGCGTGTTCAGATGACATATATCGAGGGTCAGGCCTACTTGTTGTAAAACCCCCGTGGAGTTTACAAAACGTTTATGACACCCATTGGTATCTATTGGCCACAATAACCACTCACCAGGACATGAAAGTGAAGCATTAATGTGCCATTTTGGACCCATTCATTGAGCTTATCTTCTGTTGCATTGATACATTTTTGCCATTTGTAAAATTTTGCAGGGACAGGAATACTGGGCACATTCAAATCCTTAAGTTGTGCCAAGCCTGAACAACTTGTCTGTTGTACAGTTCCATTCAAAAATATAATTTGAACAGGTATCAGGCATGCTCTAAATAAGGCTTCCTTTCCCCTTATTTGCCAATGTTTTGTTCCCCACACATTTTTTAAGTCACTTGACTTAAACCAATATTCATAGCCTTCTATATCCAACCGGGAATCATAAGAATCCGAATAAATGAATTTTGTATCTGTCAATGATATATGTACATTTTTCATAAATGGCAATGAAAAATATTGTGACTCAGCATTTTTAACATTGTGCCTAGAAAAATATGTACATTTTCCAGAATGTATTTTAGAATTTACTTGTGGAGAAGCTGGACAATGTTCCCGTTGTGTGTAATTAAAAATAGTTTTCAGGGTACTTGCTCTGTGAATTAAATGGTGTCCATAATAATTATAGCAGAACATGTCTCCATAATTTTCTTTGGATTGATAAACATCCTCACTTTCAAATACAGTAAAATACTGCAACTCAGTCATCATAGAATCAAATGTTTTCACATCCCAGTCATCAGAAACAACTCCGGGTATCATTCATTGAAAGTTTAAACACATATGGTATTTGAATGACCTTCGTCGGACCGTATATATCAAATGTGACTTTATCCCAAACAATCCCATCAGGAATTGGCACGTAAGACAGTCTCTGCGGACCTTCTGAGAAGAGAAATGGGGTTTCAGGACCTCATCCACCAGTTCAACTGTTGATCTTTCAGGAAGGTAATGACCATTTATTAGTAGAAAGAAAAAATAACAAAGCCTATCCAAAGGAGGAAAGCTGATATAGTCAAGGAAAGCCACAGATAGATCAATAGAAAGAAAAAATAATTAGTTTTGAGCCAAATTATCAGCTTACTTGTTTTTGACAGTTCAGATGCAGAAGAGGAAGATGAGTCCGAAAAAATGTCATTGATGTCGGCAAAGTATCCAGAAGCAGTTCGTGCAAAAACTGGAGCTGTATTTTGAAGAGAACTAACAGTGGTCTCCTGTGGTGGTTCATAATAAACAATGCCATCCGTTTGTGTAGAATTTGAGAATGATCGTTAAACATTTTCTGTGTTGCTTGTTAAAAAAGATGCTAGTGGAACTAATGAAAGATCATTTCCCACCCTTCCCAAGCTCTGAGAAGTGTCACCGTTGCTGCTCAAAACTAGTAGAGGGACATCTTGACCAGTAATGAGAGAGATTTGGGTACTACTGGTTGTTCCTCTTTGTCTGCTGTGCAGGATCGGCCACATGGTGTAACTTGACATTGTTGATGGAGACAAAGCAGTTTCCTTTAGAACCAGGCAGCAGTGGTAGAATAACAGTTCTTGTACCGTGTATTCCCAAGACTGGAACCGGTGCACGATAGGAAAGACCAAACTCTTTTTTCATAGCAACTTTTTCACCTACTAGATCTCCAGGACCATCAAGATCTGGAACATACATTTGTGTTCCAGACATGCACTCGTATGAAGTATGACCCCCCAAGTACCTTCCAGGCAGATTATTAAGTGTTCTCTGGACTCCATACAAGTGATTAGGCCAACTACGACCTGCACCTAGTACTCTGGCTGTTAAGGAGTGCTTTAAATCTCGGTTTTGTCGCTCCATGACACTATCTCCCTCGGGATGAAATGGAGACAAGTAATGGAATTGGACCCCTAACAAAGCCATGGCATCCCTGAATGCCCTTGAGGCAAAAGCAAGGCCCTGGACCGAGTGGAATGTTGCAACTGCAGATGTGCTGATAAAGACTTGCAAATCTTTAATAACAGTCCGAGCTTCAGCCGAGCGTTGTGGCCACACCCATAGAAATCTGAAGCAGGAGTCAACAGCGACTAAGATGTATTTAAATGCACTGTCAGGTGTCAAAGGACCACAATGGTCTAGGTACATGTATTGTAATGGTTTGTTAGAAATTGAGAGGGGTGTCTACAGTAGGCTTTTGACGGTGTACCACTTAATTTGTTGGCAGATATCACAACAAAGGACATACTGCTTGGTCTGCTTGTGTAGAACTGGCCACCAATAACAAGCTTGCAACAATGATATTGTAGCCGCCACACCTGCATGGGCAGAAGCAACTCCCTCATGCGCTGCTTTGATCAACTCTGTTCTTCGATCTTTGTTGGGAATCTTGTGATTACCCACATGTGGTATTATAGCTATAGCGGAAAACAAGTCTGCCATTCGGTAGGAATATTTAGCAGGAAATGCTTTTGGCAAGGGCGTGCCTTCAACCGTGGCTTTCATGGCAACCCATATTTCATTGTCCGGTTTCATTCTAGAACGAGTTACTGCAGCCACAGAAGCCGTGGCTACCGCTGATTTGGCTACTTCATCAGCCAGTGTATTTCGAGCAACGTGTATTCCGACGCACTGGTTTCCAAGTGTATGTACAACATGGACATTTGATAGCATTTCCTTAAGATCTGCTACTTTCCCCCACAGAAGTCTGTGTTTGATGGTGTTACCTTTGGACTCTCTAAACCCATTCTGGCGCCAGTAATGCAGATATTCATTGAAGGACTGGACATAATAGTACGAACCATAGACAATCAGTGTTAGCTGGTCAGGATCCATAATTTCCAGTGCCATCACCATAGCCTTTAGCTCTGCTAGTTGTGCAGTGCAATCCCATAGGGTTTGCGTAAAGGTATGTTGTGGATAGAATTTACTACTCTCATATAGACGCTTATGACTGCGCAAGCAACGGAGTATTGATGCTTTGATGCCTATAGCAGGTTGTGCTGAGCCATAGGTGTACATGACTCTTTGATATTGATCAATAGGCAATGTATTTTCCAGAACTGGGTATTCTAGTTCATATTGCAAACATTTTTGAGTTTGTAACTTGGGATCAAAAATATAGTCAACATCAACGGCTGTCATAGACGTTGCCCATTGGATCCAACGTGGATGTAATACTTTAGCGTTTGGAATGCTGGCTTTGGTAACAGCCTCAAGGGCTGTGGTGGGAGATACAACAATAATGCATTCCTCCTGGGCTAGTGGACTTTCTTCAAAGGCAGCCATCTGAACAGCAGTGAGCAGTATTCTGCTGTAGAGTACAAATGTGATTTTTATGCAATTGGGACTGTCTCACCCTTATTGAATGTTGCATAGGTGAAACCAATAACACCAGTAATTACTCTGATGACCAGATGTTTTTTATTGTCCCTTGTGTGTAGGTGTTGTGCTGCAAGCATGTCTTGTTGCAATGCTCTGAGAATGTATGTGTTTTCGACTGTCCAGAATTTACTGGAAAAGTCAGGACATATCAAATCATACAAGGGTTTGATGGGTGATGCATAATCTGGAATGTATGTTCTGCTAAAATTTAGAAAACCCATTAGCGATTGGAGTTTTTTAATGGTATTTGGAGGTTGTAACTGTGCAAATGTTTCTAAAAAAAAAATTGTCGCGCTAGGCTCTTTCCTCCACTTGATAATTCGTATCCCCGAAACAGAACACTAAAGAAGGCTATTTTAGTTTTTTTTAAGTTGAATTTATAGCCAAATTTGGCAAATCCCACAACAAAGCGGGCTACCCGTCTTAGATGTTGCAGTAGTTCATCATCCATAAGGTAGATATTATCTACATAGGACAATGCTTCAGGGTATATGTCGTGCAATATTGAAGTTACACTAGCCGCAAACAGTACTGGACTGTTCTTGTACCCCTGTTGTAAACAACAGAATTTTTTCTGGAAGCCTAGTACACTGAAACTGTTAGGTCTCTACTTTCAGGCGCTATATCTTGGCAGAAGAAGTCATTCGAAATACCCAATGTTGTTTTGTATTTTTTGCACACAATGTTGTTCATAAGTGCTGTGCTATGAGAGTTTTGTATAGCATATGTGCATGTATGACTATTTAAGTGTCTGTAGTCTAAGACGATTCTGTATGAATGGTCCAGTTTAGCTACAGGGAATAAAGGATTATTCATTGGTGAGACACAGGGTTCAAGTACCCTGGTACTCTAGTTGTGTGAGTATTTCCCTTACGGCTGCTTTAGCATCATGTTTTATTGGGTATTGGGGTTGAGGTTGGGGTTGATTCTTAATTGGAATTACATGATAGGGGTAATCTTTATCCCACCCTACGTGATTGCGGTATAACGCGGGTGCCTGCGCCAATGCCCAATCAATAGCATAGGATTCTGCGAGTTCATCAGGAACAAGAGGTGAGAAAGAAAGTTTGATAACCTCTCCCCCTTATGGGCAAGTACGGACAAAATCAGGTGGCCAATCCTTTTCGGCCAGTAAAATATCATAAATGTTGATGACGCGGTCTCAAAAGATTGCGTCTACTGTGCGTTCAATGTCTCCTAACTGCATCGTTACTTTGTACACCCTGTCGGGCGTGGAGACACGAATGTCTGCAGTTTCAACTTGTAAGAAGTCGTCAGTTGCTTTCACCTCCAGATGCTCTTGAAGATTCCGGCAAACTATTGAGACCTCTGCTGCACTGTCTAGTAGAGCTAGTGCTCACGTCTTGTTCTTCAATAGAGCCCTCTTAATGAGTGGCATGACGAATCGCAACTGCTGCCACTTTTTTCTTTTTAAATTTGGGTTTTTGTTGGGGAAGTTTCTCTTCTTTTTTAACAGAAACTTCTGTTGAGCGTTGTGATTCCTGTCTTGGTTTCACGTACTCAGTTCACCTCTCTCACTGCGTATTTCCGGTGAGTCCTGAAAGGAACATGTATCAGTAAATTGATATCTGTCAGGCATTTTTATATTATCTCTGTTTCTGAGATTATGTCTTTTCTGAGGGATCTCCGAATGCAGGAGATGCTCCCCCTTCTTTTTTAGGTGTTTGTTGTTTTTTATCCCAGCATTTTTTAGAACCTTCAGGTGCTTGCTTGGTAGAAACCTTATTAGACTTACCTTGAAACTGTGGTTTCATGGGTCTGGCCCCCAGACTATCTCCACTAGAATAAGTCTCCACGTTAATCTTTGGCAGCTCACATTCTTGATCCTGTACAGGAACATCCAGGAACCGCATACGTACTGCTAATGCAACTGCTTCCCCTTTAAGATTACTTAGTATAATGGAAGACACAGTGGCAAAATTGCCCATGAGTTGTATCCCCAAGTCCAGGGCCGGGGCAGCCCTGTATTCATCTTGAATTTGCTTTAACACTTCCGGAAGATTGGCAAGTGTCGGTTTACCGTGTGCGGTAGCATAGAGAATGGAAAATACCGTGCCCCAAGTATTGCAGTTATCTACTGTGGGAACCATCCCAAATGGCAAGCACATAGTTAATATTCCATGCTTATCCTGAGGTCCTTTAGGGGGAAATACTGCTTCCAGTGCATTTCTTTTTTGAGCTAACCAAAATGGAATCTCTTACCGCTTGGCAGGTACCTTACCCATGATTGAACGTACAGTCACAGGATTAATACCTGGTGTTTGCTGCATGTGGTTGAACTGGGGCTGCACTTGCTGGGTTTGTATTTAATGTTTGCATTACAAACTGTACTAATAGTCTGTATATTGCGGTAAGCTCAGTATATAAGCGGCGAACCTCAGCTATTGTCAAGGTTGCTGTTTCAGGGTGCGGTGTATATGTGGCTAATAAAGGCCAGGTAGGACCATCATTACTAAGAGGACCTAACCTAACATGTAGAATTGTATGTGGTAGGGCACCATCAAGCCAATTATTTTGGTCTTGATAAGATAGAGGTATCTCTAAATATGCATAAGCTCTATATTGTGCAGGTATGTTTGCAGGTGTATAGTGGTGAAATGTATTTGTGTTCCCATCAACTGCTGGAAACATGACCCAAGAATAGAATATTTCTGTTCTTTATGCTGCATGAGCTTCAACAACAAATGTAAATGGAACCCCCTGGGCTGGTAGGCCTTGTGCCAATAAATGTGCAGTAAGAGCCAGTCGCATATTTACTGCAATTGCTACCCACTGTGGGTTTGCTATGGTGAATGGTAAATTCTGTTCAGAGATAAGCACACCAAATGGAGATTATCCTTTTAGGGTTCAAGCTTGAACAACCTACAGCGTTAGTTAGGTACTCCCTACTTACCTGAGGAGGAATAAATTCCTCAATACCATGGACGATCCGTATATAGTACTGAGGTGTCCTTGCATGTAGCGAGACAGAGCTACTCAGGAGGACCTGAAAATTAGTGCCTGACCAAATGTTGGTGGCACCATGTCATGTAGGTTCTCTTTATCCTAATGAGACTACTGGAATTGGGCAGCAGAATCACTTGTACTGTGGGGACTTAGTCTGATCCTGCACCATGTGACACCTGTCAGCCTACTCCAGGTTTGTTCCAGCAAGCTAGCAGTGCCTTATTTCCACCAAAGAGCAAGGTTGATTAGGGCAACTGGGCGCATGATATACATGACTCCTCAGGGGAATTGTGGTCACTCAGATCTCATCCGTTTCTCTCAGTTACATTAATCTCACATATGCAAGGATTTTCAGAGGCAGAGTAAAGTTCAATAAGGTTTTATTGAAGTAACTGGATCTTAGATAATAACGCATGCATCGCAATAACTAGGACGATGAAGCAAAATAAGATAAAAATTATGGCAAGGAGAGTAAAACACAAAAATAATGCTTCTATTCTGTCACTAAGGTTTGTAGCAGTAGTTTCTACCTAAGCTAGGTTAGAGCACAGCATGTTAAGCTCTAATTCTGACTTTCCGGGAAGACATCATCCCTCATACCTGAGCAAGAGGCCTGTAGTCTACATAAGCCGCCGTAGCAAACCAATCAGCAATCAGCATACAGTCGTGGTCATCTGGCTGGAATCTCACTCTAATGTGCATGGGTCAAAGTAGTGTTTTTATAAAAAAAAAACATCTGATGTTCCAAGAAAGGATCCCCACATGTGTATGTTTCTGTGAACATTGGAGACAAAGCGTGCCACTTTTACCGGCAACCTATCTTACTGCAGCCTTGAGAAAAGCACAGAGTGAAAAAAAAGTCTTGTTTAAAAACGCAATGCTGACTTAGGTGAAGAACAGCTAGATAGAGAAAATAAAAAAAGACCACAAATATGGCTATTGTTAAAATAATATAACAAAGCTAAAAACAAACTATCTAGGTTAAAGTGCACAGCGGCAGGCCTAGTATGCTAAAATAATATGTATAAAACTATAGCTAAAATGGCTACACAACACCACAAAATTCAAAGTGGCTGAGGACTTGGATCTTCTTTTACCTGATGCTGCGGTCCGCAAAGCTGATTTAACTGAATTTATCATATCGCTTATTCAGCGCGAGCTAAAAGATGAAGAGGAGGCAGTGCCTCTGTGGGCTGGAATTCATGTTTTTATCTCACAGAATACTGTCCAATTAAATAGGGTTGGATTTGTACTGATAATACCATCTCCAATCACAAACTACGCAACAGTATACACAGCTCCAAAACATTTCCAAAATGTGAATGCCCAGCTTGAAGACCAGCCTATCCTGCCAATTTTCTGTGATGAAGGTATTTTCTGTATTGTGGCTCACATTTTATGAGCAATCCCGTAGAATTTGATGATTTTTATCCAATGATGGGCATTTTCCACATAAAAAAGTTGCTTTGCGATGTACAGGACGTTATCTCAGTGGATGTGGCATAGATGATGGACTTATTGAGGTTGAAATCTTTGGAAGTAAAACTGTCCAGTCAGTACTGAGCGGAACTCATTATGTTAATTTGTTACAAGGTAAGCTCATTATATCTGAGGCTATAGAAACATTGTTTTAGAATGCTTTCTGGAACAAGAATGACAAATTAAATTTTGCATATCTTATCTCATCAGTGAACAAGGCACAGGGTGCACTTCATTCAAAAGACATAATACAGAGCCAGGCAATGTTCAATACATGCAGTTCAAAATCAGAAAACCTGAAAACCACGTTTTTTAGAGTTTGTCAAGGAATGTGAAGAAAAATCAGAACTTTGCAAGTACTGAGAAAATGTTATGCACATGACCATTCAGTGAAAAACGTGGTACATGCTGATTCTGAAGGTCATTGGAAGCTGCACATGAAGACTGTGGAGTCACTGATTACTGTGTTTCGCCAATTCAACTACATAAACTACCCAGGATATGGGTCCTGGTATTTGGAAAAAACGAAGAAGCTAGAGGTGGAAAAACCATACTTCTACAGAAAATTAATCCAAAGACATTCTGTGGTGAAAGACAGAGAGGGAAAGTTGTATGCCTCTGGCTCCAGATATGAAACTGGAACAGACAATCTAGAGATCACTAAAAAGCTCCAAGGGAATTCTTGGTCAGACACGTAAAAGTGGATATGTTGCTCAATGCAGCTAGCTTACCATGAAGTCTCTTCTGTTTGTAATGTTTTCAGAGAGATGACAAATTCAAAATTAATGGACTATCGTGAAACTGTTCCTCACCACAAACATGTGGGAAAGAGAGGGGAACGTGTTAATAAACATGTTGACAGCCTTCTTCGTTTCATGCAGCAGCAAGGAACCCCTTTGAAATGACTGAGCCTGTGTGACTACACAACTTTGTGACCAAACAAAATGTGGATAACTATATAAAGACATGTCTACTAGATGTCCTGGAACATGGATTGAAACTATATTTAGAACTGAAGCAAGAGAGATTTGTACTGAAAGAGAAAAACCTTGTTTGACATTATCACTAAAGCTAAACTTCCACGCTTTCATTTCCATAGTAAAACTACTACAAAACAGATTAGAAAAAAACAACTTTCCCAAGCACATAGATGAATGTAGCAAAAGAAAGGGGTGAATTTATCAAGGACCTAGGGTGGAGCATCAAGAATGCCCTTAGTGATGACAGGGGTTTGCTGCCCATGACGAGTTGTTGGCATAAAGCTGTGGTGACAGCCTACAGATTTAATGTAACACCCACAAACTTGCACTGGCATTCCGTGTGCATATCGAGCGCAGGTGTACGTGATGTATGTGAGGTTGAAATTCTTATCCATTAAGTCTAGGGGGATATCAGCAAGAACCACTTCATAAAGGACCACTGATGATTTTCCTTACTCAAAGATACAACCCATCTACAAAACATTAAGAACATTCTCTCTAGGAGACATTTTAAGGCTGTGCCCCATTTTATTAGCAGCCACAACAGTTTTATACCACTTAGACAGCTTTGAGCACACATCCATTAGCCGATAGTTTGGTAAACAAATGTAAACTAACTAGTGGTTGTAATGGGCATTAGCATGCTCTCTGAGCATCCTTGGGCAGTTTGATATTAAAGATGGTGCTGCAGATGCTTGTGCTGCACCTTTTTTAATAAGGATCAGGAGTACACAAAATGTGCACTGTCGCCATTCGAGCATGATTTGAGCATGGTGCTCCTTCATTGGAAAGGAGGAATGGCCCCATGCAAATGAAGCAAGGCCTTTGTCCCTACACTTTTGCCTTGATACAGAGTGGGCGCAGGGGTAACAAATATGATGGGATGCACACTGATTGTGCCATATATGAGGTGGCACACCATCAAAGGGTCTCCTGTGGGTCCTTTTTGAGTCAGACATTGAGGTCCCTGGGATCCATTAGGTATCCCCTGGACCCATGTGTGCTGGATCCCTGCCCCTTAAATATCCTGCCTCCTGGCCCTTAGTTTTGAAAGATGGGCCAGACGTTTCAAACCACAGGCCCACCTTTAATGCAGCCCTCTCCCCAGTATAGGAATGTGTTCTCTCCTGCACTGGGGAAAGCACAACACTTGTTAAAGGGTTCGTTGACCCAGTCAGAACATGGTGAATTCTCATAATAGTAGGCCTGATGAGTACTGGGACAATGCAGCATGTTATGAAAAACAGCCCCTATTGCTTACAGTGCTTAGCAATGAAGTAAATTGTTCTATAAAATACGACATTATTATTATTATTATTACATGAGTTCAGTGCACCCAACGTATTTCGTTTGAAATTTACAAAAATGAAACTGGACCTGTTGTAACCATTGTCCCATCACCTAACCTTCCATGAAAACACTAACTGTTGATTCACTTTGCAGTTGCTGCATCGTACAAGTCTCATCATTAATATAGTTTTGTACTAATTCATTCATCATTTATTAATAAATGTTTCATTTATTCATTAAAAGAGCCTCAGACGGTCCTCCGCAGACAAAGTAAAATACTAGGAAAGTTTGAAGATGGGGCTTGTGTATTAAACAGACATAGAGAGTGCAGATAGGTTTGGTGATCATTAATGCTATCGAAATGTTTTTCCCACTGAGCTTTAATTTTCTTTCTGGGTGACCTCTGTTCAGCCCAGGCAACGAACCCATGTGATCATCGTTTGAGACAGCCCGGCACTGCAAGCATCCAATTAAAATTGATATCCCTCGGTTTATTGTTTTTATCTTTTATGCATAACTGCAGCTCCCTTTAGAGGGTATAATAGACTTCGTGTAATTGGTAATTAGAGCAGCAGCTTCAGAAACAATGATAACGAGTTACTCCCTAACAATGATAACGAGTTACTCCTTAACAGATGCAAGGTGCTACCCATGTCAATTTTTAATGAAGATTCTAAATTCCATTGGAGCTATTTTGTGACCACAGTTTTGTGAGAATGTGTATTTTCTTATCAGCTGTCTTTTTTTCAAAGCCTATTTTTCTACATCGTTAAAACATATTTCATGAAAAGATGGAATTTATTAATTAGCTACATAGAAAACATATTTGTTGAAGCTCAGAGGACTGATAAAAACAGACATTTAAAGGTTAGCAGGCAAATAATTAACTCGCACTTGCCGGCATACAATGGGGTAGATTTACTAAAGAAAATAGTGCAACTAGCAAAGTAGTACTAAGGCGAGAAACCAGGGCAGAACCATGTCTGCTAAAATATGGTACTGCTGTTCTCTTCCCTGTGCAGGCACACAAACATGCCGACTGGCGGCGTCCACGCACTTTTGCACCGTAGTGCAAACATCACGAAAAAGGTTTGTGAGTGATGAATACCCCTACCAGTACAAAACACTATGCCCAGACAAACTAAGCTTTTCACACATTGGGTGTGTGCTATTCAGTGCTGTACAGATTTAATGTGTGAAAAGTTGGGAGAAATTAAAAAAAACATTCTGCTTTTGTTAAAATTTTAATAGATTGGTCTTTGCATCAAAACACCATGAGTGGTAGCGTGGTAACACATATGTAACACCCATGGAATTCCCCTTTCGTAACGCACATGAAACAACCATGGAACGTTCATGCAAAACAACACAACACGCTACTTGCATTACATTACCGGCCACTTTCCAATGCAAAAAAACATTTTTCACTGGGAAATAACTACATTGTTAACACTTTGGACCGCTCTTCCTCACTCTCTGTGACTTTGCGGCTGCTCAACGTGGCAGATTGGCACTATGTAAAACCCCAGCTTAAATAAACAGTTAAATAAATAAATAAATATATTCCTACATGATCTGGTTGGAAGATTGTTCTAGTTTAAGGCTGCCTGCACAGAAGGCTCATCCACCAGAATCACATTACAACTGACACATTTTCTATCTTTGAGCATAAACAATGTCCTGGTGGCATATTACATAGGTGCCCTGGGAATTACAGATATTGTTGCTGACACTTATGAAGCACCTTCTGTAACCTGGTGCTCACTGGACTACATCTTGCATCCAGACACCCCTATGGTGTGTTACCTTTTCATTTGCATGGAAATGTGTCCAGTGTTCTCACTCAAAATGATGTGGCCACTCTGCATAATGTGATGAGGGCCTCTCAAGCCTGCCTTATCTCATAGATATTAATTTCCCTTGGGCCGAATCGGAACGCCCTGAAGGACTGGGGTTCCCCTGGAGGTTGGGGGCCTTCTGCACTGCAGGAGCTTTTGGGGTCGGTGTTTCTCCTCTGTTTGGCCCTGATCACACTTCATAATATAGATGGAGCATGCCGGGAGATGCACTGATTGTGTCCCTCTGTGAAATGGCACACAGCCAGAGTGACACTGAGGATATTCTTTGGGGAAAAGGCAGAAGATTCTTAGGGACCCCATAAGCAACCCTCCATAGGCGGGTACAATGACATACCTCATCAGCCTGTAGTAGTATCCTGACTCCCTCTGTAAAATGAGACTATGTCCACAAATAATATTAATAACAGAGTGAATAACAGACCTGCAATGTAAACCCATTGCTTAATCGTGCTCTGTTCACTAGCACAGTTGTGAAGTCGCACTGCTCAATTTATATTATTGAGTAAATTCAGCAAAACCTGCAGAGGACATACATTTATTGTTGAATTGCACGTTTCTGTACATCAGTCAATCTACATACTAGATCGACTACACATGCCTATATAATTTCATCCAGTTACTAATCACATGCCTCTTACAGATTTTCGAACCAAACATTGGCAAAGGAAAAATCCATGTTTGTTAGGCGGAGGTGGGAGAGGATAGCAAGTGTGATCACTCACCCAAGACAGACAGTCAAACAAGAGTCATCATTTCTTACTTTTCCTGTAAGAAACCATTAGAAACTAGGGCCAAAAGTTGCTTTCAAATTCCGCGCACACTAGCTCAATAACCATTATTTAATATGGTATAATATATTGCCCACTGTCTTTGCCCTGGTACCTCTGGCAGTATGTGGGGCACACTACTCCATAGAGGTCGCTCAACTGTAGGCTTATGTGGATCTGTCACATGGACATGTTAGTTTAAATTTTAGGAGACCCTCAACAAATTGTGCGATGGGCCTCATTTTGCAGTACACTACTGGAATGGTCATATGTTGTGCTTTGTTTGCATGGATATTAAAGAGGCCACCTTCATGCTTGAATATGTTTTGCTTTTAGGCCCTACAAAAGATGTGATTGACACTTGCTGTGCGGCAGGGCAGCAGTGGGCGATTGATAATGGTGAATGCATTGGTATCCCTCAGAAGGAAGCTGACGGCGCTGTTTGCAGGTATGTCATTTTAATTCTTTCAAGAGCATATTAACTGAAATAGGGACTTAACTTCAAACCATATTGTCCACATTTTTTTATTAACACTTGTATGTTAGTGAGAGAACAGACGAAGTGCCCCTTGTTTGAAAATCCATGTCAAAGCGTTAAAAGTTAAAAATGCACTTTTCCTCCCAGTATTTGACCCCTTAGCACACTTATAAATCATTTTATCATTTACAGAATTTCTACATTGCCATCTGTATGCAGCATTGTCTAGACAGCATTCTATTGAGGTTTTAGTGTGCAATAGGACTTGTGACCTATGCAAGGAACAGGGATGAAACAACACAATTATTAATCAGCCTATATCATTAGGTATTTTGCAGTGCAAACTTCCCAAAGGTGTAGCTGAGGGGATGGCAAGAATAGAAGCGAAGGTAAGAAAGTGAGAGTAGTTTGACAAAAATAAAGATGAAAACAGTGTTCCCCTTCCCACTTCTTACCTCTTCTTTGTGGGCGCACTGTACCCCTAAAATCATATGGATCAGGAATCTTGTTAAACCTCAATATTATGAGACAATTTGTCCCACGATTAGGTAAAGAATCATCACATCAAAAGTATAGCCAATTAAGAAAGGACTAACTTAATAAGTGAGTTCTAGGGCAGAATTAGAAAACATATGTAGGTGTATGTGCAAATTCAAAGGGTACAGTAGGGAACACTGAACGCAGAAGCTGCTGAATTACGTAGAAATCAATTGTTAGATAGGCCATCAGTATAGAAAAGAGAAATACTCAGTGAAAATGCTAAGTCCCAAATGTGCAGCAAAGCCAGTAAGAAAATCAGAATGTATTTCTAGAAGCACCCAAAAGATTCTGGTGGTTCACCCTCAACTTTGAGCAATTATATAGGAAATTTCACCATATAACATAATTGAAAGCACAGAATAATTGTGGTAAGGGCAAAGAAATAACATTTTAATAAAACCGAACACTGGCTTTAGAAGCAACATACTGCCTTACCATGAGGCTCAGGAGAAGGCAAACTTGGGCAGTGTGGGGATACACTAGTAAGCACTGCATTCTTACACAAGGCATAGGATGTAAGAAGTACCACTTGCATTTGGTGTATGTAGGTAAGGGAGTGTGACACCCTGACATATTTTAATGTACCTGGTACATCTAAGAAATTCCCCATTTTGGTCCCTAGGCAAAGTCAGAGAGGAAAGCAAAATGAAACCCCCTGCCCTTGAGCATGGCAGGAGGGTGGGCACCAAATTATCCTCTGACCATATGGAAGACCAGCCTACGAAGGGGTGGGAGTGCTAGTAACCACTGCTGGTTCTGTCCAGGGCTTTTTATGTTTTAGTATACATCTTCTCCAGCTTATATTGCAGGCTGTGGAGACATCTGTGTTTGTGCTCCACCCACTTATGCATCATGCAGCTCCAGCTCTTCCTGATGTGCTGTTTTTCTTGTTCATTTTCCCTATGCTTGAAGGCATAGGGAAAAAGGGGAAACTGAGTGCCTACTGCACATGCCCCTACATTTGGCATGGACACTGTTTTCATTTTCATTGTTTGTGATGGATTTTTTTTTTTATTGCAAAAACTTGCACAATATGGATGGGTGGTGCATTTGCATCAGAACCTCACATTTTGTCATATACTTCAGAAACAGTTGGATACATATTCCCTAAACTCGAATAGGCTACTAATGAAGGAACTAATGAAGGAAAGGTTGCTGCTCCATTAAAATTCATGGAGATTTCTGACTTCTGCATGCCAGAAATTAGCAATGGGAAAATCCTTTTTACATTTCTAAAAGACAGTTTGGAACCCCTATGTTGGAAATTGGGCTTTTAGTCGTGTGGCCAGCACAAGTTATGGTTCCTCAATTGTCCTTAGTGGGAACCAGTCACCCCATTGTACCACTTGACTCTCATAGGGTAGCGAGGCAGGGCTGTCTAAGGCCTACTCAAGGGAGGCTGTTTGGGCTAGTAATCACCAATCACTGCACACAATAATAACACTCAATAAATTATTGTGGAGTCAGTACGTTTTCTTTTGAAAAAGGAGAAGTACATTTATTACGCACACACTACTAAATACTATGCAGTAATTTACAAATATACATTAGCATATAGAACATGCCATACATGACATTGTGTAATCACTGGTGACCGCCTAGCGGGGTCACCCAAGCATTTAAAGTGAATTGTAGGTTAACAATGCAATCAGTCCCTAGTGGATGCAACCACATGAACAGTGCATTACATAGTTTTAGGTTTTCCAGGTCTTTTGAAATGCCATCATACAGGAGGCCTCTAGAGGGCAAACTAATGGCTGTAGAGCAAAAGCTCAATCTATGAGGAAGCTTAAAATGCCTTACAAAAGCAAAGATGGTAATGATTTCGGGGATCCCCCCAACTTAAGGTGAGGACCCAAAAGATGATTTGAGGAGCAAGAACATGTTACACTGAACAGTTATGTGGAGGTCCCATTGTCCTAGGACCATCACAGGCTGAGATATGGACAGGCATGGTATTTAAATAAAAGGCCCCATAAAGCATAATGGGGAGAGTTTGCCATGAAGTAGTGAATATTATAGTACTGGCTCTCCCTCTAAGCTAGGAGAGCCATTCTTTTATTTCGTTCGTTTTTTTTTGTGCTTCGGGGGGTGCCTGGTCTAACCAGAGCGCCATCTCATGCTGCCTTTGTTGGGGCAGGTCAGGGAGCCCACCTCTGGCGGCCTCTGACAGCTCCCTGCATGGGCAGCATCTCCTTCGCTGTCCGCGGGATCTGATAGCTCTTCTCCCGTCTGTATGTGGTGACCGCGACCCCGACGCAGACACGGGGAGTGGGGTAGGCCTACCGCAACGGTACTCACCATGAACTCCTACGCTTCAGAGGGTCGGGATTGGGGCCCGGTCCCAAGTGTAAATCAGAATGGCCTGGAGGATGGGGTCCCTGGCTCATGAGGGAGTCTGGGGAGAGGGCCCGATTCATGCACCTTCTTTGCCCCAATTTAATCTCCTCAATCCCGCTCCAATCCCCAGGCCCTGGCTCACCCTGGGAGTAAGAAGTGAGGCAGCAGAGGTGGTCTACATGCTTTGTCACCGAGCAAAAGGTAAAAATTTGGCAAACTTCAAAACGCCATAACTTGGGCCCTGTCGACCAATTCTGACCAACTTGGGCTCATTTTACTCTTGGTGGTGATCTCTATCCACCAGGACCAACCCTTCTCACCTCCCAAGTGGTGCAGTCCTCAGAAAAACTGTTTTTCTGGTCTCCCGCACCAGTTCTCTTTTGGTTCTTTGGTGAGCGGGCGCAAACAAATCTAGGGCTTCCCCCAACTGGTCCTCAGGGGGAGAAAGAGGGCCAGCCTCACTGGCCCTTGGGGAGAACCCTGGACCTGGGGTCAAATTGACAGAGTCCTGGGTCTTGAGTGGGAGTCAGAGGGTTCCTCTTTCCAGTTCCCATGGCAGTCGCAGGATCCAGCAGCAAAGTAGGAAGAAAATCCATAGCCAAGAGAGCGTCTTCCCCCTGTGCAAGAGTTTATAAGGGGAAAGGAAGGTTCCAGAAGACAGGCACCCGTAACCAATCCTGGGGGTGCCAGATCACCTCTACACCCCTATCCCAACCCTCCTTCACAGCATGTTGGGACCATCCAAAATGGCATCATCCAGGAGCCACTGGTCACATCATCTCCTAGGGGCCCAGCTCCACCTCTCGCTGACATCACTGCCAGGGACTTGCACACTACAGTTTCAAAGAAAGCCCCATGGTGGGTTGAGTCCAGTTGTCTGGGCACCCTCCTCTATTCAGTGGTCTGGGGCACGCCACACAATGGTGCAGTGTGACAGTTGGCTGATTGATACAGATCATTTTACCCCCACCCTTTCCTCCTGAGGAGCTAGGAGAAGTAGTGCTAATTGCTCCTTTTGTGGGGGGCAACCAATGTTCCTGCTGCTGGAGAAAAAGATTGTAACCAAAGGTGGGGACATCCAGAGGAAGTAGGACAACATCACAAGGGGACACCAAATGGTGGTTCTGTCGACGCCCACCCACAAACAAAAATTTCAAAAGAGAAGAAGGACTACAAAACTGTGGAGAATTCTGGAGTCCACCCCTAGCTAATGGAATAAGGCATAGCATATGACTCCCCAGAATTCTTCAAGTTGTAAAACTACACCTACAGGTAAGAAACTTTGGCCCTCATTCTGACCTTGGCGGTCTTTTCGCAAGACCGCCGAGTTACCGCCGCGGTGAAGACCGCCGACCGCGGCAGTATGCCGCTGTGCGCATTCTGACCGCTGGGAGCGTTCCGCCGGAAAACCGCCAGCAGCCACACTGGCGGTCGGCGGGAAAGTGGAGACTGGTCAACCTCCACCGCCACGCCAGCAGAACACCGCCCACAGAATTACGACCCACATTTCTGTGTGGCGGTCTTCTGTTGGCGGTCTTCTGTTGGCGGTCACCTCCCCATGGCTCCCGTCGCCTCCCGGAGGACCAACGCACAAGGTAAGTTGACCGTCCGTGAGGGGAGGGGGTGGGGGGGTGTTGTGTGATGTGGGCGTGCATGGGGGTGTGCGTGTGAGTGTGTAGAGGGGGTGTGTGAGTGCGTGTATGCGGGCAGGGGGTGCTGCTGTGTCTATGGGTAATGTGTTCTGTTCGGCAGGTGCGCATGTCTGCATGTATGTGTCCGGGTATGTGTCCCCGTTGTGTATGTGTGTGTAGGGGGTGTGTATATGTGCATGCATGGGGTGTGTGCATGTCGGGGTGTATGTATGTGCATGTCAGGGTGGGGGTGGGGAGGGGGTTCGTACCACCTCTGGGGGGTGCCAGGGGGGTGGAGGGTGTGGGGGGAGGACTCAGGTGGGTAGTGGGGGGTGGGGGAGACCCCTATCAGTGCCAGGGAAGGAATTCCCTGGCCCCGATAGTGCTTACCGCCATGGTTCGCACGGCGGTTCCCGCCCGCAAGAAACCGCGGCGGTAGGCAGGGTCATAATACCCTTGGTGGTCTTGGGACGACCGCCGGGCCGGAGTGCGCAAACTCCAGCCCCGCGGTCATGACCGCCGTGGCGGTCGGAGTGGAGAAGTGGCGGTCGGTCGCGGCGGGGACCGCCGCGGTCAGAATGCCATTTTTAATACCGCCGGTCTGTTCGCGGTCCGACCGCCGTCTCTCCGCCGACCGCCAGGGTCAGAATGAGGGCCTTTATGTTAAAGGACACAGCAGGGTGGGAAAAGGCCTGGCCTCTGATTCTGAGCTGAAACAGGAAAACATGTAAACTCTGAAAAACCCACAAGATGTACAGTTATAATTTTGGAAGTTGCAAATTTGATTTTCATGCAAAGGTTACACTTCAATTCGAGATATCAAAGGTCTCTGTAGGCCTAGGAGAAGTGAAACTACATTCTAAGGCAGTTCTCTGTAATGCAGTGTCACTATAGTTTAAAACAGTAAAGCACACTGACCTTCCCTAATAGTATACACTACCCTCATGAGGCCTATCCCAGGTGAATACGTAACCCTGAAGAGTCTCCATTGTGCCAGGCTACCTGTATGCTTTTACCAGGCTGTGCACAGCAGTATTCTCCCACCCACAGCCCGCAAATGTGTGCACACATATGTACACACGTGTACATGTGTAATCAGCCAAGTGCCCTTTACCCTTGCTGCATCGCAGCACCCTTACCTTAAAAGGCAGACAGTGGCAGTAAATGCATTCAGTCCATTTACCATGAGATTACCATGGGTGAGACACCGGTAGTGAGACTCACCCACGGAAAAAGTCCAAAAACCAGGTGATCAGCAAAAGAGAAAACTCTAGGCATACTGCTGGGGCACAACCCAGTGCAACACTCTGTCTAACCTTTTCAACATTTGACCAATTTGTACTAAATTTGGTGCATATTTATGCCAGATATTTGCATTACAAAAAGGTGTTGTGTGGGCTTTGAAGAGTGTCAGTTGTATACCCGGAAGGTTCATTGATACACTATTTGCCGACTAAAGATTCAACAAGGGTTCACAGAACCAGATTTAAAAAATGAAAAAGTAAAGAGTAATCTGGCTGGCTACCAGTTTGCAATGCAGGCATTAGATCCCACATTGTGAAAAAAGATACATCAAGCCTAATGAGGCAGGGGGAGAATTCTCTGGTCTTGGCTGAGTGTATAATGTGGCAAAGGGGTCAATCTAAGCTTTAAAAAAAACTACAGTTTATAGGCAAGATCTGCCAGCAAAACTTTGCTGATGCTGTCTATAGAACCCAGAGTCCTGAGACATGAAAAACATCATAACTACATAGCACAGTCCCTAGAACTGTGCAGTTGTTTGTGGACAACACTTAAACCCTGATGCACACATTCCCCGGTTAACTGGGATTAACTGTACAGGGGGTTGTGTTCACTTAAGAAAGATTGCTAAGGGTGAACTAGGGTTCTTTTGCTCATAAGATACTAACATAGGTTTAATATAACTCAGAAATGCCATGAAAAAGAACAGTTACAGTTACCTTGGTTATGAACCAATACTTAAAAAACACTGAAAGTGGCCAGTTAAGGTTAGCTGAGCAAAACAACACACTTTGCCCAACAAATGGCCTGCACTTGATCTCCTGTATGGTGTCACAGGTAGTATCACATATGACATCATCAATGTCATCTCTAGGAACAAAAGACTACAAGAATCAAGTTGATGCCTAAAGCAGCTGTTGACTATAAAAAGTAATGACTATACAATTCAGTGAGTATAGAAAGTTACATTGACTTAATATTCTTCCAAGTGACCATAATATCGTTTAATTGACAAAGAGGACAGCTACTAGCTGGAGTTTTTGTACTTCAGAATACCAAAGACAAGGAAGCTTGGCAGCTCCATTCAAAACTGAGCTCTCCCTAGTATTCCCTTTGCTTGCGTGCCTGGCCCTTAGTAAGTAAACTTACAAGGGGCCACATATAGGTCGATGAACCTTTTGGATCGCATGGAGTATCCTAGCTATGTAGTAATTGATGAACATCAATAATCAATACACAATCAGTAATCAATAAGCAAAACATTACTTATCAGTGAATAGCATCAACATCTCCTGAATAACCACAACCCAATTATACATTTTACCACTTTTTATTTCCCTATTTGTTACAATTCTAAGTTATAAGGTTAATTAAAACTTTATTTAATTCAATCAAGATTAATTCCTTAGTGACCACCAATAACATAACTTAATCAGAACTTGAGAAAACATGCGTTCTAATGCCTCAACATAAGCCAATAAAGAATGTGTTAACATGAATAGCAGAATTTAGCGAATCAGCCCATCAATCATTTGTCACCGTACACCTCTACATCTCAGAATAAGAACCCTACCTAACCCAGATTAGCATTGGCATGTGGGACTTCATGCAAAAACAGTTTAGAACATGAATTTAGAAAAACATCTAGCTAAGAGAAAAACTATGAAACCGTGCAGTAAAAGGCAAAAAAGTAAATCAGTCACATTATCATAGCTACCTATCCAGGGTATGGATCAGCAACAAAGTCAGTCTTCGTCTTCAGGTCATCAATCGATCAGCATCACATCAGGCTCTCAAGAGCAGGAGCCCAATGACAGAGTCTCGAATCTCTTCGAACATCCACGCCTAACCTCGGACATCAATTCTCTCCAAAGGTTCTGCCCCTCTAGATCTGAAGTTTTTTCCCTTTGTCACAACATTATATTAAAGTTACCCAACCTATCCCCCAAAACCTAATTGGTCAATTAGTCACCATATGTGAAGCTAGCCAATGTCTTTTATTTTACAAATCTATGAGTTCTAATATTTTGTCACTCTCAGGCTGTCGATTGGTTCGCTGTACGATGTCCTCATCATCCAGCTCATCAGGTATCAGAAATGTTGCATATTCTTCTCCAGTCAGTGTCTCTGTTGTTCGAGTCCTGGGAAAGTACATCTCGTCTGCTTTTCACCGGGTTTAATACAAATTTGATTCCCCCATCTCCTGTCCATCGGTTCATTGCCGAATATTCTATATAAGCAGATTTTATTAACATAAGTGGTTCATTGTCAGTTCAACACATCAGCTTTTCTACATTACACGATTATTCAGCTTCTGCATGAGGCCTGGCAAAACTAGCCCACAACTTCGGCTAAGTTAACTCTACAATATAATGCAAAACATGAGTTATAATGCTCAATATGACATATTGCTACATTTTATTACTCATTTTCAATATTTCACGCATTGTAATCATTTCAGTATAACTCATGTGAGTTGGCAGCCACTCTTCGTGGGCACATTTTCAAACATGTACATTATTTCTCTACATTAATTTTCTCTACATATTATTATTATTATTAAAAATGCATAAACACTCATTATTAATTTTAATTAACATATCTGCTTCAACAGTCCCTCCTCTGATGACTAAATATGTCATTACACTACTTTTACCATCAGCATTTTCATAATTCAATCTCCTCAGTGTTTTGTCACACTCTATAAATTCTCTATAAATTCTCTCCCTATTTTGTTCTTTCCTCCTCTGATTATTTTTAGACCTTGTCAATTTAATTTTTGACACAATTTACATGTACCCCATATTCCTAATATGCAAGCAATCACAATTAATATTCCTTGTATGATTTTTAATAATACCCCATTCTAAGTGTTACTAAGCCAATTTCCCACAGAAGCAAATCCTTTTCCAACCTTTTCCGTAACACCTGGTTCCTTCAATTCTTTTAAATCCTTACTTGAGTTAGTCAGGTTAGTGAGTAAGTCTCTTATCTCCTTACTATTGTTAGGGATGTATGAGCAACAATGCCTAGAGTTAATCATTTTACAGACTCCGCCGTCCTTCGCCAGAAGGATGTCTAGAGCAAGGCGATTCTGAAGCGTCATAGCTCTATCCGCAACTAATTCTGTATCTATCAGGAGTATTGCCCTTGTCAGCATATTATCCACAACAGTAGACAACCATATCTTGATTGAATTCAGGATGACTCCCAGTGAAGGAATCACTGCACCATATATATATATCTCCCACAATAGCAGAAGAGTTTTCCCTCCTTTGTCGCTTATGATGTAATTCAGTCAATTTAGGAAACTTCTTTAAGTTATCTATCTGATAAATCTTTGGGAAAACTAGCCCCAAATAACATGTCCCATCCCATCCTGTTGGAAGACGGAAATAAGCATTAAGTCCACAAATATAATAGATCCCAGGAATAGCACTGTCCTGACCATTCAACATAAAAGTCCACTTACTCTGAAACAGAAACACATGCCTACGTTCACTCGTTCCCACAAATAAAATGTCAGTTCATGGTTTTGGCCTATATGTACAAAGCTTCCCTATGTGTAATGCGTCTAATGCTAATTTTCTTTGTGTTTTAATTGAAGTGTAAGCATAATCATTCTTACAAGTCCTTTTCTCTAAGCCTTTTTTTAATTCTTCTTTTAATGTTTTTCTCCTGTCATCAGTATGCCCTCTGAAGCTCTTTTCTGAAGGTGTACGCAAGCATGTAAGATTGTTTATATGTGCATATGTGGTTCCAAACGTTAGTGTAGGCTCAAAGAATCCTCTAACCAATACAATATCATGATCCTTAGCTACTCTACTCAGATATCTAATAATAGGAACAAATGAAAACACTAGATCATAATTAGAGTACAAATACTGTATATACTCTTGATTATAGAACATTGTTAGTAGCAAATTACAGCTTATTCAGTATGTTAATGGTAAGCTGTGGTACGTAACTCCTTCTTCTACTGACGAAGGAGTTTACATACACACAAGACAATCCCTTGCATCCATCGTCTCAACATATTCACTCAACAAACAATAAAAAACGTTAGACGAAAGCTCTCCTTGAGCCTTAGTGTAGTCATGCAAATACTTCTCATCTAACTTAAACCTCTCTAACGCTGTTAGTGTAGTAGTCTCAGGAACAGAAGCATGATTGGCTCCTTTCGTATCAAGAACAGACATTCCTACAATCACTACTATAAACAAAATTCCACACTTAATGGACAATCCAGTGCTCAAATATTTACAGAGCTTAGCATTCCTTACCTCATTACTTAACTCAGCCATGATCTGTAAAGAATCAGAAAGCAGATGTAACTCTTATATAAAGTGCAGTAAAAATCAAAAAAATAAGGAAACAATTCTCTCACAGTTCAGTTTCGCATCCATGAACCCTTTTCCTTGTCAAATCGATTAGCAGCTTGTCACATCCGGTTTTATGTCAAATCAGTATATCAATGTCTTTTTTGGTTTATTTTCAACAGTCTCTTTGAGGTAATTCAGATTGGTTCAACAATTCAGCTTTCTGTTCACTTTCAGGTTACATCAAAGTACTGACTCGGAACCTCTCTATCAAAACAAAAGGACATAAACTCATATTGCCATTCATTAGTAGTTGCATATGCCCATTCAGGACCTACGCAACCCTGACTTGCTATTCTCTTTCTTATCAACTTTCGCTCATCCACTTAGTTCTCCTTCACTCAATTCTTCTTTTCTCGTAGTATCTACTTCTTCCTTTATTGTTTCATTTATGACCAATTCTTTTCTTTTCCCTACTTGCGACTCAGGCCACTATCTCCTTTTCTCAATCCTTCTGTCAGTATTTTCCTCAGAACTGGACTCTTCTCCTTTTCTTTCTCTATGGTGTTGTCTCTTGATGGACCTGCAACAGGCTCAGGAGGAGTCAGATCACTTTGACTTTGATCCGTCTCAACTCTTTCCGACTCTTGGTCTGGCACTTGCTCTGTTTGTTTTTCAACACCGTCTGCTTCTGGGAGAACTCCTTCTGTGCTAGACTCTCCTGCTGTATCCGTTGAGACTGATTCTTCCACACCCTCCTGTAATTATACACCTTCGTCTCTTACAGGGGTAATAGAACCATCTTCCACAAGCTCTTGTTCAATTTGGCTCTCTTGGTTCTTTTTCTGGATCAGGTGCAGCAACCTGTTTCCCTGTTGTTGGTGCTCTCAACAACACTTCTTCATAATCCTGTGGACATGCCACCTTCTTTGTATGACTTGTGTGTATCCAGTTCGGGAGTCCTGCACACTTCACAGCTGTTGTTATCGTTAGGACCACCTGGTAAGGCCCTCTGCAACATGGCTCTAAACACGTCTTGGGCACATGTTTTCAGACAACAACCCAGTCTCCGGCTCTCAGATTGTGGTCTGGATCGTGGATGGGTGACAGGGTGGTGGCTGCACCTGCTGAGAGAAAGAGCGAACCACATCAGCCAGACCCTTGCAGTAGTCCAACACCATATCTACTGTAATGTTTACAAGTGTATTGGTTGGAACTTCTGGTAATCTCATTGCTCTGCCCATGAGAATCTCGTGGGGCGACAGCCCTGTCTTCCTGTCAGGTGTTTTTCTCATCAATATCAAAAGCAATGCATCTGGCCATTTAAGATTTGTTGCTGCGCACATCTTTGCAATTCTTGATTTCAAGGTACCATTCATCTGTTCCACTAGTCCAGATGCTTCAGGGCGGTAACTACAATGCAACTTCTACTCAATGTTTAGTGCTGCACATAAGAGTTTAATCACCTCGTTATTGAAGTGAGTTCCCCTATCTGATTCTAAAGACATTGGCAAGCCGAAACGTGGTATCAACTCCCTAAACAACAACTTTGCTACAATGAGACTGTCATTTCTTCTTGTGGGGTATGCTTCAATCCAGTGACAAAAAATGCATACAATCACCAACACGTACTTCAAACCTCCACACGCAGGCACCTCAATGAAATCCACTTGCATTTTGCTGAATGGTACTACTGCTCTTCCAATGTGGCTCAAATTCATCATGGTCCTTTTTCCCACATTTAGCTGCTGACAAATTATACAGCGATGACATACTGCCTCTGCTTCCTGCCTAAACTTAGAATTGAACCAGTCAATCTTGAACAATCAAACCATGGCATCCCTCCCAATGGGTGCCTGTCCGTGGTAGTATCTGGCCCTTTGTTACAATAAGCTATTTAGCAGAACCATCTGACCCTCCTCGGAAACCCAAATTTAATCGGCTCTTTGGACACATTTCAGTTTTGACTAAAGTCGTTTCTCTTCCTTGTCAACATTATTTTGCAATGTTTTCAACTCTTCCAAAGTATCAGTTACTTTCAATGCAAAACTTGTACATGTATTGTCTTCTTCTGCCATCAGCTCACACTTATCGTTGAACAATATACAGTTCAGTGCACAAAACCTTGCGACTTGATCCGCATATCCATTACCTAGTGAGATATAGTCCTGTGTCTTTTGATGTGCACTGCATTTCACCACGGCAATTTCTTCAGGTAACTGTATTGTATACAGCAATTCCTTTATTCTGTCTCCATTTCTTACTGGTGTACCAGTAGATGTCAGGAAACCTCTTTGCAACCACAATTGACCAAAATCATGAACAATTCCAAATCCATATTGGCTATCTGTGTAGATGGTAACTCTCAATCTTGCAGATACGTGGCACGCTTTAGTAAGAGCTACCAATTTCGCTACTTGTGCAGAATACACACCTCGAAGCCAAGAAGCTTCTAATGTACTTGTAATCGTGCACACAGCATATCCTGCTCTCAGTGTTCCTGTACCGTCTCTGAGACATGAGCCATCAACAAAGACGATTTGCTAATTTTCTTCCAATCGTGTATCTCTGATATCTGGTCTGGGTTTCGTGCACAATTCAGTACCTCAAGACAATCATGCTCAATATCTTCTTCCTTTTCAATTTCAACAGTATCACTTGGAAGCAATGTTGCCGGGTTCAGCACTGTACATCTTTTCAATGTTACATTTGGAGCACCTGGAATGCCCATCTCATACCTTGTTAGTCTGGCATCAGTCAAATACTGTATTTTCATCATTGTCAGTAAAATCTCAACCGATTGAGGTGCCATTATCATCAAAGGGTATCCCATCACCACTCCCTCACACTGTGATAAGTTTTGACCAACTGCGGCAACCACACGCAAACAGCCTGGTAAAGCCGCTGCAACTGGGTCCAAGGTAGCTGAAAAATAGGCTACTGGGCGATAAACACCTCCATGGACATGTGTCAAAACAGACAAAGAACAAGCATCACATTCATGACAACACAATATGAATGGCTTTGTGTAATCAGGCATTCCCAATGCTGGAACTCTGCACAACTCTCTCTCAACTCAGTGAACGCCTTCATCTGATCCTGATCTAAGGTAATGGGATCTGTAACTTCCTTATGTGTCAGCTGCTGTAATGGTTTGCCAATTTCAGCAAAATTCGGAATCCACTGACAACAATATCCTACCATTCCCAGAAACATTCTGACATCTCTCTGTGAAGTCGGGGGACTTATCTGCAATATCATTGTAATCCTTTCTCTGGAAATTCTCCTTGATCCTTTCTCAATTTGGTGTCCCAGATATTTTACTGATTTCTGACAGTACTGCAATTTCAATGGTGATGCTTTATGTCCGAACTTTACCAAATGATTCAACAGGGCGATCAAGTCGTACTCACACTCACCCCTAGTTTTGGACTCAATCACTAAATCGTCAATGTACTGCACCAGAGTCGATTGGTACAGTAATTCCAATGACTCCAGATTTTTTTTCAAGATCTGGTTGAACAGAGACGGCGACTCTGTGTACACTTGAGGAAGCCTGCACCAGCTGTAGACTCTGTCTAGGAATTTGAAACTAAAAAGAAACTGACTATCCTCATGAAGACGCACAGAAAAGAAAGCTTGTGACAAATCAACCACTGTGAACCACTCTTCATCGCATGGAATCTGAAACAATATTACTGTTGGGTTTGGCACTACAGGACAACACTTGACCACAAGATCATTCACTTTTTGCAAATCTTGCACAATGCGCACTTTCCCACAAGACTTCTTCAGGCCCATTATCGGTGAATTACATGGACTGCTCAACACTTCGTTCAAAACCCCTTGTTTCAGAAAATCTCCAATTATCTGCACCACTTTCATCAGAACATCCTGTGCCATGTTATACTGTGGAAGCTACAGAAAATTCAACTTCAAAGTGATCTTAATCAGCTCCACTCCCTTGATCAAACCCACTTCTTTACCTGTCAGGTCCCACACATTTTCCTGTACTGTTCCCTGCAAGTCTGCATGTAATTCTTTCACAGTAAACATTGGGAAAAACTCAATCAATTGGTACTCTTCATTAGTGGTATTATTCTCTGTTTCAGGAGTTTGTTCTTCCTCATCATCACTATTTGTCTGAACCTGTATTCCAGTATTTGAACCACTAATCGAACATCTGGTCTTGCACAACAAGTCCCTTCCCAGTAGAGATACTGGACTTGAGTCACAGACTACAAACCTATGCAGTCCCTGGAAGTTGCCAATCTCCACCTGTACTGAATCTGTGATCAGATTTATCAACTGTCTATTCACCACCCCTCCAACCTGCACTGTTCTGCCTGAAAGAGGTAAGTTCGGCACTTCTGCACTACACACTGTAGAGCGTGTAGCTCATGTGTATACTAAAAATTAGACTATATGGCCCATTACCTTACCTTTCACAAAAGGTCCTCTCCGATCTACCTCTAAGGACGCTGCAAGCATGCATTGCTCCTCCTCTGAACTCTCACTCATCCATTCATTGTTTATTTAATTCTCACTATGTAATGAGAATTGGTGCACTGTATCATTACTTCTGTCTTGTCTCCGACCTGTGACCTGCTGAGTAAGCATCATCTGTTGCTGCTCCATTGGGGCTTGAAGTATCTGCATTTGTTGTCTAGGTATCATAGGAACCTGCTGCTGCATTGGTCGCAACTGTGTTATTTGTGCATGGGGCATTTGCATCTGTTGCATGGGTTGAAAATTCTGCACTTGATTCATGTTATTCTGAAAATTCGGATTAAGTCCTCTCATTCTCGGGACTTTCACAGTTTCAAATGTATTGACATCACCACTTTGCTGAACAACACCATCCTGCACCATCAATGGACACTCCCACTTCCAGTGTCCCACGTTTCCACAAAGATGACACTGTAACATCTTTTTCATCCCTTGTACATTGTTCTGGACCACTAAAAGTACTCAAATCCTGACCACGATTCATGTTTATTTCATGACCCCTACCTCTTGCTTGGGGTTGGAACATGACAGTTCCCTGCTGCTGTGGTATCTGTTGCACTAAAGCTCCCTGCACTCCATTTTGAGCTGCCTTAATCTGCATCACCATCGCTTTTTCCTTCAACTTTTTCTGCTTCAACTCAGTCTCATCACTACAGTATTTTGCATGCTGCAACACCTCATCAATCGTTTTCGCTTGCCAGCAAATCAAATAACTCTTAATCATCTGACCTATTTCAGGTCTCAATCCTTCCACGAACCTGAACATGTCTTTTGGCTCAATAACTTCCTTACCACTGTACTCCTTGAATGCCTTCAACAATCTCTCATAATAAGTATGTATCGATTCTTTTACTTCCTGCACTGTCCTGTCACTTCTCTGCCAATCAATATTTTTAGGCTAGATTCTCGTCTTCAGGAACTCAATCACCTTATAATAATGTTTCGTCCCTTTCTGGTTCACTCTTCGGCCAATCCACTGATCTCTTGCACTCAACCCACAAATCAGCTGGCCCTACTAGCTCCAACAGAGTATTCAAGTCTTCCCACAGACATTTTGAAAGTTTCACACATCTATCTGTCTGCTGGTACCACTCAACCGGTTTCTTTCTCAGTTTTGGATAATCATTTGTGAATGACAGAATATCACTCCTGTGCCAGGGAACATGAACGAATTGCCCTCCTGGAATTTCCCTCATTGGTAATATTTTTACTGGATCTTTTTCTTTCTGAACACTTTCACACCCTTTTTGTGAATCTTGTTTCCATTTATCCTTCTTCTTTGACCATCTGACTTCCCACTTCTCTGAGCACTCTGCAATAATTCTTTGAGATGCGCTTTCATCCGTGCTGAACTCATGCTCAAAATCCTTTGCCTCAAAATCTAACCTGTAGCTTTGTTTCAAGTGCTTTGTTTTCTCAATTTCTATGTCATGTTAATCTGCCAAGTCTGCCAATTTCTGATGTATCTTGCCCACTTCTCCTGTAATTCTCGGACACAAGTATCTCAGCTCTTCTTCTGTATAGGATTCTAACCTATTCACTCCCATCGATCCTTCAACTAATTCAGTTATTTCGGTAGCCAGTCTTACACGATTAATATGCTCTTAACCCTTGGATGCATTTCAAGCGGAATTCAGTCTGTCTAACCACTCATTTAACTGCTGTGCTGTTAATCCCTGTAATAAAATATTACTTGTATTCAGCAATGGCACCTGTTGTACCGATACACCTGGAGTTTACGGTGTCAAGAGCTTCAAGCTCTGACTTACACTCGGGCCATTTACAACATCTGGAAGCACAACAAGTGGACTAAGATCCATTAATGGTCTAGATCCATCAAAGGTCTGACCCATAGATGATATTACCTGTACATGATCTCTCATCTCCCTCCTCACAAGGCTTTGTGACATCTCACCCTGTTCTCCTGCGGTTGGCTTATTCTGCACAAACCGCTAGACCAACAGTAATCAGCAGCGATATCGCATCTGGTGCCTCTCTGAGACCCGCATTTTGTGAAAGGGCTACTCCCATTCTCTGGTTCATTACTGGTGTCACATCTGACTGTGCCCCTGTCATTGGTGTGAATTTTAGCAAACATTGTGGCTGCGCCTGAGGCAACAACATTGGAGTTGGCTCAGTCTGAACTAACATTGGTCTCAGAATCACTTGCTTCGTAGGAACCACTAACTTCGAAGTTGTCTCAAGAACTGGTATCTCTGGATAAATTCTCTGTACCGGTGGCGGGTGCATCTGTGCTTCGACCACCGAAGTAGTCACTGCATTTGGAGTACTCTGCACTACCCCTTGTACCTGTCCATTATCTGTCTGTCCTACTGTCCCCGACACTTGAGCTGGGGCAGTTGGAGCAGAACTAGTATTTGGACCCCCTTCATGTATCACTACCAGAATATCGAGGTTTTCACATTGAGCCACAAAAAGATAAACTCCAAAATATCAACTAACGTTATATGGTAAAGTAAGTATATATTTTAAGAATAGATTTACTCATCTTAACACCATTATCCTATGTTAACACCACTAATCTATGTTCCATGCCTATATATAGGCACCTATATCTCAGGTGTGGGGTGTCTGGCTCCAGTTTAGAGGTTTCGGAACGGATGTTTAGTCAATATATTGGGAATGGGGTCCCAAGGACAAAAAAATGGCCTGGGGAGGGGGCCTGTGTGCCCCTTCCCTTTTAATTTCACAGCACCAGGAAATGGGGTCCCAGCGGCGAAATCGGTCCGGGGAAGCGGGCCGCATGCCTCTTCTCCCCTTTACAAATATGGCTGGGGCTGAGGGGATGGGAACTGTGATCTAACTACAACTGTGTGTGTGTGTGTGTTGGGGTAGGGGTGCGTGTGTGTGTGCACACGCACAGGTGCCCCCAGAACCAACTAGGCTGTAGAATCCTGTGACAGAAGGCTTCTTTGCTGGGCTCTGGGAGAAGGGGTGCTAAGCCAAGGGGTAAGCCTGCACCTGCACCTGCCTGGTCAAAGAACCTTTCACACAGAGCCCCTGGACACAGTCAAAGCAGACTTGTGCCTCTGTACCACTTCCCCTTCAGCACAGGGCCTAGCCAAAGGCCACTCCCCTACCCCCCCCCCCCCACGAATTTTGTATTTCCTGTGTAATGGTAAAGTTAAAGCAGACTCTGAACTGAGCTCACTACTCTCCACTGCTGGGTCCATTCTGGCACTTCAAGCAAGATGATAAAGTGAAAGGTTGAGGCCAGTGAATTGTGAGCCGCATTGGCATTGAATGACAGTGATGTTATCAGCAATGTGAAGCTTGTTCCAATATGTGATGTTATCAGAGACGTCATCATTAATGATATCTGCATAATTGTGTAGTCAAGAGCAGTGTATTAGAGACAATTATGAATGTATCAGTTACCATTAATGGTGAACTTCAGCGTGTTATATGTTTTGAGCAGTTACCACAATAATTGTATAATTCCTCCAAGTGGCCATTTTAGGGACCGATTAAGTATATGATAGGCAGGTTGATGACCCATCAGATCACTCACTGGAGGTTATTGCCTCTTCTCCCATGGTGAAGGATGATCAGCTATATCTTAAGATCTGTAACGGGCTGGTGGGGATCTTACTGCATACTGTGGAGCTGCCATGGCTCCACTGAAGACAGTCAGTCATGTTTTGCCAAGTTGGTGTCATTTTTGATAAACTTTTTCAACTCCTTAGTGAGAATGTATTCCTGATTTGCAAAAACTCAATGACCAGATCATGCAGACAGTTTCTTCCCTGCACATTGGGGCTTGTCAGACATTTCCCTACCAGGGAAATCTAGTGACAGTTGCCCCACCTTAAGTAGGGCGCGTGACTATTACTATGATCTGATAACCTTATGGTGGTGGCCTGCCACGTTAGAGGTTTCCAACAGCTGTGCAGGGTCTTCTCTCTGAAACTAAACACTTTCCTCCACTCTGAACACAGTGGAAGAATAGCAAGTTTTGTGGGGGTAGTAGACTGTCAATTTACAGCGGTTCTTCCACTTTGCCAAACTCTAAATGACGCCTTATTTATTTGTATAGTTGCATAATATGTGCATGAGTGGACCTTGAATTCTTGGAACTGCTGACTGAGCAGGAACTTGAATTCTGGTTACTTATGCGCTATAGGCATTGTTGGTACTGTATAGCCAGGTCCAAATATCTTCATTTCCTTACCTTTGGGTACATATTGCATATAGATAGCATGGTGGCATAAATGACAACATTTCACTCACAACTTCTATTGTGCCAGCAGCCAGTGTTAAATTGTCACCATGTCTATGACTCATATTATCAAGAATGTAATGTTCCACTCCTGTGTTTGAGTTTAAAATCCTAATGCACTCTGGTACTCTTCAGTTGATCTAATTGTCCCAGCACATCTGAGAACAATGATGTGTAATAGAAAGAATAGAATAGACAGAGGGGGTCATTCTGACCTCGGCGGTAAAAGGCCCTTACCGCCGGTCAGAAGACCGCCATCATACCGCCACGGCCGCGGTAAACCACCACGGTCATTCTGACCTCCAACTGCCAAACCGCCAAAAACCCGACATCCACGGAAGGCCGCCTCATCAACGGGCAGCAAAAAACTGGAGATGAGCAAACCTCCACCGCCACGCCAACACAAACACGCCCATGCCATTACGACCCACGAATCCACGCAGCGGTCTTTCAACCGCGGTATTCCATTGGCGGTACATACCGCCGCGCTCAAAATACACACACCTTTACAAAACACAGCCACATTGGACAATTCAAAATACACACACCTGATACACATACAAACAACACTCCCATACACCCAAGACAATATAAAACACACACCCACATCACCCACAAACCCCCACAAATCAAAATTCTGAGAGAAGGCGCAATACACAGATAGAGAGCACAGGGAACGCAAACCACAACACACACAGGAACCCAACATCATCAACCACACCACATCTACGCACACATCACCACACACCACCACTCACATCACCACAAACACCACCCCACACCTCATCCACACCACCCCATGGCACCCCAAAGACACCCCAGGTTTTCGGACCAAGAACTCAGGGTCATGGTGGAGGAAATAATAAGGGTAGAGCCCCAGCTCTTCGGCACACAGGTGCAGCACACCACAATAGCCAGGAAGGCGGAGCTATGGCAAAGGATCGTCGACAGGGTCAACGCTGTGGGACAGCATCCCAGAAACCGGGAAGACATCCGAAAGCGCTGGAACGACCTACGGGGGAAGGTACGGTCGATGGTCTCAAGACACAACATCGCTGTGCAGAAGACTGGCGGCGGACCCCCACCCACTCCACCCGAATTCACAGCATGGAAGCAAGAGGTCTTGAACATCCTGCATCCTGCGGGCCTCGCTGGAGTAGGCAGAGGAATGGACTCTGGTAAGTCTAATCTCAACTACTTCCCCCCCCCCCAACCACCAGCATGCCAACCCACACCCCCACCCTCACCCCCAACCCCCCAGCACACATCCTCCCTGCCAATGTCTCACCAGCACAACCCACCCAACCCAAAACCAAACCCTGAATGCCAACACAAACCATGGACACCCATCACCTATGCATGACCACTGCACATACCCATCCCCCCCCCACAAACCACCCTCACAACTCCTCCCACAAGGGAATGCCAGCACTGGGGGACAAGGGCACCCACAAATCGCACGCCATGGAACACACAGAAGCAATAACCATACTCTTTTACCCCTGCAGGGCCCGAACGCCAACACACCGGCCAGGAGGGTCCAGATTTGTCCATCCCACCCCCAGAACAGGCCCCCAGTGAGGACAGCAGCTCTGTCGACCTAGAACCTGATGACCAGCCCGGCCATCGGGGACCTCTGGACAGTCGGTTCCCCACACACAGACACAGGCCACAGCAGACCCAACCCCCTCTGGGAATACCAGCACAGCTCCCACCCAGCGGGCCCATGCCTCTGTCTCCAGGACGCGTCAATCAGCAGTGTGTCCTCCACTACAGGGCACCCAGGCTGACCCAACACCCCAACAACAACAGGGACCTGGGGGCAGTGGTAGTGGGCACACCGTCCAGGGGACAGAGGCCCTGGGAAACAGGGGAACTGGGAGGGCTGCAGTGCGACAGGGGGGGGAGGACAGGCCCAGGGAACCCACTCTCCAAGAGGCCCTCACCACCATCATGGGAGCATACCACCACTCCCAGGAGACGATGGCGACGGTACTGGCCAGGTTCCAGGAGATCCAGGCACAGCAGGAGGAACGGTACATGGGGTTCAGAGACGAACTCAGGAACATCGTCCTGGCCCTCAACCAAATAGTCACCACATTGCGGGACCATGTGGCACCCCAAAGGGCCCCTGTCACCAGCCTGGACCAGGAACAGCCTACCACCTCCGCCGGCGCTAGTGGACAGGAGGCCCCCACACAACGACAGGCCACCAGAACCCCACCTCCTGCTGAAAATCAACCACCCGCAAGAGGAACCTGAGATCACAAAGGAAGACAGAGTAGGATGCCAAGACCCCCGCCAGCATAAGATACCCCCTGATGTCATTCCACTGTCCCACATTGTCACCCTGTCCAACCTTGAACTGCCCCTGCTCCATCCTTCCACAGGCATATGGACAATGCACCTGTGCGACTGAGAACTGGACTCTGCCATGGACATTACTCCACCCCAACCCCTCACCGTGTTACTATCATGGACCTATATGTAGCACTTAAAATAAATCACTAATTGCACTTAAAAAACTCAGGAGTCTGCTTGTATTCTTAACAAATGTATTACACATAACGGTTCAAAAATGTTCAGTTACATTGTGATGACAACATACCAATGTCAATGTGCTTTACTCCATGGGCAAACAAAGCAGAAGTCACGCAGTGGGTCATACAGCTCTGAAAAGGGAAGGGAAAGTCACAATTCAGTTAAAAGGAACTGGGGGGAAACAGAGAAAGTAGAGATGCAGGAGGCCAGAAGTAAATGTAAAATGTCGTGGGGGATTCTTACCTGTGTGCTACTGAAAATACTGTTGTATAACTGTGTCCCTGTTGTCCGTGTCGTCCCCCTCGTCTTCCTCCTCTTCACTCTCCACAGGCTCCACAGCTGCTACAACACCACCATCTGGACCATCCTCCTGCAGGAAAGGCACCTGGCGTCGCAATGCAAGATTGTGAAGCATACAGCAGGCCACGATGATCTGGCACACCTTCTTTGGTGAGTACATTAGGGATCCATCTGTCATATGCAGGCACCTAAACCTGGCCTTCAGGAGGCCGAAGGTCCTTTCTATGATCCTCCTAGATCGCCCAAGGGGCTCATTGTACCGTTCCTCTGCCCTGGTCCGGGGATTTCTCACTGGGGTCAATAGCCAAGGCAGGTTGGGGTAACCAGAGTCACCTATTAGCCACACACGTTGTCTCTGTAGCTGTTCCATCACATAGGGGATGCTGCTATTTCGCATAACATACGCGTCATGCACTGACCCAGGGAACTTGGCATTTACATGGGAGATGTACTGGTCAGCCAAACAGACCACCTGCACATTCATAGAATGGTAATTTTTTCTGTTTCTGTACACCTGCTCATCGTCTTTTGGGGGTACTAAGGCCACATGGGTCCCATCAATGGCACCAATGATGTTGGGGATATGTCCAAGGGCATAGAAATCACCCTTCACAGTGGCTAAATCACCCTCCTCAGGGAAAACAATGTAGCTCCGCATGTATTTCATCAGGGCAGACAACACTCTGGACAAAATCTTTGAAAACATAGGCTGAGACATCCCTGATGACATGGCCACTGTTGTCTGAAAAGACCCACTTGCCAAAAAATGCAGTACTGACAGCACCTGCACTAGAGGCGGAATCCCTGTGGGTTGGCGGATGGGTGACATCAGGTCTGGCTCCAGCTGGGCACACAGTTTCTGTATAGTGGCACGGTTGAGTCTGTAGGTGAGTATGACGTGTCTTTCTTCCATTGTCGACAGGTCCACCAGCGGTCTGTACACGGTAAGATTCCTCCGTCTCCTCGCAAGTCCCACTGGACGGTGCCTAGGAAGGACAACATAGAGTACAGAGTCAAGCAACCCACAGGTACGTAACCACAGCTTGCACAGTACACGAATCGCTATGCATTGAATGGCTTGTATGAGTGGCAATGCAAGGCCTAGGCCTGTGTGACGCAGTAGAAATTAAGCCATGTGGGCCCTTGATGGCTGCCAGACCTGAGAAGTGTGACAGTGAGATGTGAGGTCAATGCGCTGGCGTGGCACACCGTGGCGGTAGGCGGTCGAAGACCGCGGCGCAAAGCCGCATTGGTTAACATTGAACCCTATGGGTTTCAGGAGCCAATGACGACGTGCGCCGGTGGTCGTGGTACGCACCGCCGTGGGCGTGACCGCCATTTTCTATCTGATTAATCACTCGAGACCTGATCATCCAAAGGAGAGGACCTATACTGCAAGTGCTGCTGTGAACTCGGTCTGGAAGAGACAATGGCTGCTGCGACTGGGGAAAGGGCCCCTGCCTTCACTTCCGAAGAGTTGGAGAAACTTGTGGATGGGATCCTGCCCCAGTATGCGCTACTCTACGGTCCTCCAGACCAACAGGTAAGTACACTGGGTGCACGTTGAATGGGCTATGCCTGGGGTTTGTATGGTGGATGTAAGATGGAGGGGTGGGGAGAGAATGAGGAGTGCAAGGCACGACAGATGAGAGCATGTGCCACATGGCAAGGTTGGGGGGGGGGGCAATCACATCTAACATGCAGAGAATTAATGATATTTACTTTTCCACCCTGTACATGTCAAATAGGTCAGCGCCCATCAGAAAGTCGACATTTGGCGTGCCATCGCCAAGGACGTCCAGGCCCTGGGGGTCCACAACAGACGGGGCACCCACTGCCGAAAGAGGTGGGAGGACATCCGCCGCGGGACCAGGAAGACCGCCGAGTCTCTGCTGGGGATGGCCTCCCAACGTAGGAGGGGTGCCAGCAGACAATTGACCCCCTTGATGTCCCGGATCCTGGCGGTGGCCTACCCCGATTTGGATGGGCGCGTGAGGACATCACAGCAGACACAAGGGGGTGAGTACCAGTACATTCAGCTATCTTTACACGCAGTGGAGGTGTCTGGGTGGGGGAGGAGGGCTGTGGGTGACATTAGGCCAGGGCGCTTTCTGTAGTGTAGTCCCCTCCTTTAGGCATGGCCCTGTGCCTCCGCCCCCAACCTCTGTAGGGTGCCAAGTACAGCAATCGATGGTCCAGCATTACCCATGTGCGCATTTGTTGTCCATTGACCTGTTGGCCTAGTCACAAGTACTGAGTAGTGTACCCCGATTGCGCGGCATAGTGCATGAGGCTACTGTATCTGTCCTCTCCGCCAACGGTGTTGACAATGCATGCACTCAACCTGTCTTTATGTCTCCCCCACCCTTTTTCTTTATCTTCTTGTGCATGTGTGCATTAGCATCATCAGGCGGAGGAGAATTGGCATCGGAGCACGAGGGAGCTGCAACTCACAAGGCCCCGGTGGGCCATGGTACAGACACAGAGGTCACCAGTGATACGGAGGGCGAGGGGAGCTTCACAACGGGGACCCGTGGTGACACCAGCGACACTGACACGTCCTCGGATGGGAGCTCCCTAGCGGTGGCGGCAAAATCCGGGCCCCCCGCCTCAACAGGTACAGCCGCCACCCAGCGCACCAGCTCTGCCCTCCCAGCAGCCCCTCAGCCTTCGCTCCGTGCCCGCTCGCCCAAGAAGGCGGGCATCTCCTTTGCCCCAGGCACCTCAGGCCCTGCCCCTGTTACCCCTGCTGCCCTCAGTGAGGAGGTCATTGACCTCCTACAGACCATCATTGTTGGGCAGTCTACCCTTTTGAATGCCATCCAGGGGGTAGAGAGGGAGGTGCATCGGAGCAATGCATACCTGGAGGGCATTCATTCGGGTCAGGCTGCCCATCAACGATCGTTCAATGCTCTGGCCTCAGCACTGACGGCAGCCATTGTCCCCGTTTCCAGCCTCCCTCTACTAACTGCCTCCACCCTGTCTCTGTCTCCTGTTCCTCAGCCTATCCCATCCACACCATCTGACCAGCCTGCACACACCTCAACACCCAAGGGCAGCTCATCCAGACATAAGCACCACAGATCCCACAAGCATTCACCCAAGCAACACCCAGATGCAGACATGGCAACAGTCACTACCACCTCTGTGTCCCCCTCCTCCTCGTCTCCCTCCTCCCTCCCTGTGACGTCTCCACTCACACCTGCATGCACACCACCATCAGCCAGTACTTCCACCACCAGCACACCCTCCAGTACAGTCCGCACACGTGCAGTCACCACCCCCACTGCCATTTACACGTCCCCTGTGTCCTCTCCCACTGTGTCTGTCACCCCCTCTTCCAAGCAAAAACAACAAGTGATGGACGGAATGCTGAACATTGTCAAACACTCACCCCCAGTCATAGATCTGAGTTTAATCCATTGTTCTTTTGCTTACCATGCCACCCCAGTTTGGACCCAGCCATATGCAAATCAGTCTTGACCCTGTTCCTCATCGGAACAGTCCAGCCCGAACTGCCAAGCCAGGTCCTCACTGGACCGGAAACAAACATCCTGGGACCGGTTTCGGGGTTTCACCCCTCATCAGCCAGGCTAGCTTGAATCCAGTGGCATGGGAAGCACGGGACCCACGTCTGGATTCAAGCTAGCCTGGCTGATGAGGGGTGAAACCCCGAAACCGGTCCCAGGATGCTTGTTTCCAGTCCAGGGAAGACCTGGCCTAGCAGTTCGGGCTGGACTGTTCCCCTGTGGAACAGGGTCAAGACTGATTTGCATATGGCTGGGTCCAAACTGGAATGGCATGGGCAGCAAAAAAACGATGGATTAAACCCAGATCTGTGACTGGGGGTGAATGTTTGACAATGTTCAGCATTCCGTCCATCACTTGTTGTTTTTGCATTTGTCGCCCTAAGTGGGAAGGGTATGCCCAGACGTGGGTCCCGTGCTTCCCATGCCACTGGATTCAAGCTAGCCTGGCTGATGAGGGGTGAAACCCCGAAACCGGCCCCAGGATGCTTGTTTCCAGTCCAGGGAAGACCTGGCCTAGCAGTTCGGGCTGGACTGTTCCCATGGGGAACAGGGTCAAGACTGATTTGCATATGGCTGGGTCCAAACTGGAATGGCATGGGCAGCAAAAAAACGATGGATTAAACCCAGATCTGTGACTGGGGGTGAATGTTTGACAATGTTGAGGATTCCGTCCATCACTTGTTGTTTTTGCATTTGTCGCCCTAAGTGGGAAGGGTATGCCCAGACGTGGGTCCCGTGCTTCCCATGCCACTGGATTCAAGCTAGCCTGGCTGATGAGGGGTGAAACCCCGAAACCGGTCCCAGGATGCTTGTTTCCAGTCCAGGGTAGACCTGGCCTAGCAGTTCGGGCTGGACTGTTCCCATGGGGAACAGGGTCAAGACTGATTTGCATATGGCTGGGTCCAAACTGGAATGGCATGGGCAGCAAAAAAACGATGGATTAAACCCAGATCTGTGACTGGGGGTGAATGTTTGACAATGTTCAGCATTCCGTCCATCACTTGTTGTTTTTGCATTTGTCGCCCTAAGTGGGAAGGGTATGCCCAGACGTGGGTCCCGTGCTTCCCATGCCACTGGATTCAAGCTAGCCTGGCTGATGAGGGGTGAAACCCCGAAACCGGTCCCAGGATGCTTGTTTCCAGTCCAGGGAAGACCTGGCCTAGCAGTTCGGGCTGGACTGTTCCCATGAGGAACAGGGTCAAGACTGATTTGCATATGGCTGGGTCCAAACTGGAATGGCATGGGCAGCAAAAAAACGATGGATTAAACCCAGATCTGTGACTGGGGGTGAATGTTTGACAATGTTCAGCATTCCGTCCATCACTTGTTGTTTTTGCATTTGTCGCCCTAAGTGGGAAGGGTATGCCCAGACGTGGGTCCCGTGCTTCCCATGCCACTGGATTCAAGCTAGCCTGGCTGATGAGGGGTGAAACCCCGAAACCGGTCCCAGGATGCTTGTTTCCAGTCCAGGGAAGACCTGGCCTAGCAGTTCGGGCTGGACTGTTCCCATGGGGAACAGGGTCAAGACTGATTTGCATATGGCTGGGTCCAAACTGGAATGGCATGGGCAGCAAAAAAACGATGGATTAAACCCAGATCTGTGACTGGGGGTGAATGTTTGACAATGTTCAGCATTCCGTCCATCACTTGTTGTTGTTGCATTTGTCGCCCTAAGTGGGAAGGGTATGCCCAGACGTGGGTCCCGTGCTTCCCATGCCACTGGATTCAAGCTAGCCTGGCTGATGAGGGGTGAAACCCCGAAACCGGTCCCAGGATGCTTGTTTCCAGTCCAGGGAAGACCTGGCCTAGCAGTTCGGGCTGGACTGTTCCCATGGGGAACAGGGTCAAGACTGATTTGCATATGGCTGGGTCCAAACTGGAATGGCATGGGCAGCAAAAAAACGATGGATTAAACCCAGATCTGTGACTGGGGGTGAATGTTTGACAATGTTCAGCATTCCGTCCATCACTTGTTGTTTTTGCATTTGTCGCCCTAAGTGGGAAGGGTATGCCCAGACGTGGGTCCCGTGCTTCCCATGCCACTGGATTCAAGCTAGCCTGGCTGATGAGGGGTGAAACCCCGAAACCGGTCCCAGGATGCTTGTTTCCAGTCCAGGGAAGACCTGGCCTAGCAGTTCGGGCTGGACTGTTCCCATGGGGAACAGGGTCAAGACTGATTTGCATATGGCTGGGTCCAAACTGGAATGGCATGGGCAGCAAAAAAACGATGGATTAAACCCAGATCTGTGACTGGGGGTGAATGTTTGACAATGTTCAGCATTCCGTCCATCACTTGTTGTTTTTGCATTTGTCGCCCTAAGTGGGAAGGGTATGCCCAGACGTGGGTCCCGTGCTTCCCATGCCACTGGATTCAAGCTAGCCTGGCTGATGAGGGGTGAAACCCCGAAACCGGTCCCAGGATGCTTGTTTCCAGTCCAGGGAAGACCTGGCCTAGCAGTTCGGGCTGGACTGTTCCCATGGGGAACAGGGTCAAGACTGATTTGCATATGGCTGGGTCCAAACTGGAATGGCATGGGCAGCAAAAAAACGATGGATTAAACCCAGATCTGTGACTGGGGGTGAATGTTTGACAATGTTCAGCATTCCGTCCATCACTTGTTGTTTTTGCATTTGTCGCCCTAAGTGGGAAGGGTATGCCCAGACGTGGGTCCCGTGCTTCCCATGCCACTGGATTAAAGCTAGCCTGGCTGATGAGGGGTGAAACCCCGAAACCGGTCCCAGGATGCTTGTTTCCAGTCCAGGGAAGACCTGGCCTAGCAGTTCGGGCTGGACTGTTCCCATGGGGAACAGGGTCAAGACTGATTTGCATATGGCTGGGTCCAAACTGGAATGGCATGGGCAGCAAAAAAACGATGGATTAAACCCAGATCTGTGACTGGGGGTGAATGTTTGACAATGTTCAGCATTCCGTCCATCACTTGTTGTTTTTGCATTTGTCGCCCTAAGTGGGAAGGGTATGCCCAGACGTGGGTCCCGTGCTTCCCATGCCACTGGATTCAAGCTAGCCTGGCTGATGAGGGGTGAAACCCCGAAACCGGTCCCAGGATGCTTGTTTCCAGTCCAGGGAAGACCTGGCCTAGCAGTTCGGGCTGGACTGTTCCCATGGGGAACAGGGTCAAGACTGATTTGCATATGGCTGGGTCCAAACTGGAATGGCATGGGCAGCAAAAAAACGATGGATTAAACCCAGATCTGTGACTGGGGGTGAATGTTTGACAATGTTCAGCATTCCGTCCATCACTTGTTGTTTTTGCATTTGTCGCCCTAAGTGGGAAGGGTATGCCCAGACGTGGGTCCCGTGCTTCCCATGCCACTGGATTCAAGCTAGCCTGGCTGATGAGGGGTGAAACCCCGAAACCGGTCCCAGGATGCTTGTTTCCAGTCCAGGGAAGACCTGGCCTAGCAGTTCGGGCTGGACTGTTCCCATGGGGAACAGGGTCAAGACTGATTTGCATATGGCTGGGTCCAAACTGGAATGGCATGGGCAGCAAAAAAACGATGGATTAAACCCAGATCTGTGACTGGGGGTGAATGTTTGACAATGTTCAGCATTCCGTCCATCACTTGTTGTTTTTGCATTTGTCGCCCTAAGTGGGAAGGGTATGCCCAGACGTGGGTCCCGTGCTTCCCATGCCACTGGATTCAAGCTAGCCTGGCTGATGAGGGGTGAAACCCCGAAACCGGTCCCAGGATGCTTGTTTCCAGTCCAGGGAAGACCTGGCCTAGCAGTTCGGGCTGGACTGTTCCCATGGGGAACAGGGTCAAGACTGATTTGCATATGGCTGGGTCCAAACTGGAATGGCATGGGCAGCAAAAAAACGATGGATTAAACCCAGATCTGTGACTGGGGGTGAATGTTTGACAATGTTCAGCATTCCGTCCATCACTTGTTGTTTTTGCATTTGTCGCCCTAAGTGGGAAGGGTATGCCCAGACGTGGGTCCCGTGCTTCCCATGCCACTGGATTCAAGCTAGCCTGGCTGATGAGGGGTGAAACCCCGAAACCGGTCCCAGGATGCTTGTTTCCAGTCCAGGGAAGACCTGGCCTAGCAGTTCGGGCTGGACTGTTCCCATGGGGAACAGGGTCAAGACTGATTTGCATATGGCTGGGTCCAAACTGGAATGGCATGGGCAGCAAAAAAACGATGGATTAAACCCAGATCTGTGACTGGGGGTGAATGTTTGACAATGTTCAGCATTCCGTCCATCACTTGTTGTTTTTGCATTTGTCACCCCCTCTTCCAAGACACACAAACGCAGGCAGCCACCCACCCAACAGCCAACCACCTCACCACAGCCTACGTCACAAGCACCTGCACCCAAAGACAGCACACCTGACTCTCCTACAACCACATCCTCTTCCTCCACTCCCATAACCACTACACCTACCCTTTACCTTGGTCCTAAAAAACTTTACCTCTCCACAGTTAACCTCTTTGCCCCACCTGACCCACCCCCTCCATCTGGGAAGAGTCCCAAGAGCACCTCAGCCACCACCAGCCCTGCTTCAACTCTCAACATTGTGCATGGGTTTTGGAGTCCACCCTTTCCCAGCACTGACACATCAGCCAGCAGCAAGGGGACAGCCAGCCCCCCCCCCCTGGTAAGAGGGCCCGTAAAGTCAAGGGCCGCCGCGAGAAGGCTGACACGGCTGCCCCCAAGGAGCAAAGTCCTGGGCCGTCACCTGCCACAACATCCAGGGGAGGCAAGGGCCAGAGAGCCTCATCTAAGGAGGGCAAGGGCAGCAAGGCGGAGAAGTCAGCCAGCAGGGGCGCGGACCAGGAGGGCCCCACAAGCCCCATCCCGGGTGTGACGGAGGACACCCACGGGCCCAGGACTCCGTCACAGAAGGGTCCAGCAACTGCACGGTCGGAGGGCGACTAAGCAGGGAGTCCTGGCCAGGTCTGGCTCCCTTGAAAGACACGACAAGCACCGCTGAAGAGGGCCCCGCCGTGCAGAAGGGCACCACTGAACAGGGCCCCACCGTGCAGAAGGGCACTGCTGAAGAGGGCCCCGCCGTGAAGATAGGCACCGCTGAACAGGGCCCCGCCGTGAAGATAGGCACCGCTGAACAGGGCCCCGCCGTGCAGAAGGGCACCGCTGAAGAGGGCCCCGCCGTGAAGATAGGCACCGCTGAACAGGGCCCCGCCGTGCAGAAGGGCACCGCTGAAGAGGGCCCCGCTGTGCAGAAGGGCACCGCTGAAGAGGGCCCCGCCGTGAAGATAGGCACCGCTGAACAGGGCCCCGCCGTGCAGAAGGGCACCGCTGAAGAGGGCCCCGCCGTGAAGATAGGCACCGCTGAACAGGGCCCCGCCGTGAAGATAGGCACCGCTGAACAGGGCCCCGCCGTGAAGATAGGCACCGCTGAACAGGGCCCGCCGTGAAGATAGGCACCGCTGAACAGGGCCCCGCCGTGCAGAAGGGCACCGCTGAAGAGGGCCCCGCCGTCTCAAGTCCCGCTCCGCTGGGCCCTTCCTGTCAAGCACCGCTCCGCTGGACCCTTCCTGTCAAGCACTGCTCTGCTGGGCCCTTCCTGTCAAGCACCGCTCCGCTGGGCCCCGCCGTCTCAAGCACCGCTCCGCTGGACCCCGCCGTCTCAAGCCCCGCTCTGCTGGGCCCTTCCTGTCAAGCACCGCTCCGCTGGGCCCTTCCTGTCAAGCACTGCTGGCCCATTGACAGTGCCGGTTCGGTGTCGAGCTAGTGTTCACGCTGCACTCTGGGCACGATGCCTCCTCCAATACCTGTGGAGTCTGTAATCCACCTGATGGCCTATGTGTCTGCACTCCCCAGGATGGCACAGTGGGCAGCCCACCCACTGTAGAGACTTGAGAGACTGTGGCTTTGTACTCCCCAGGATGGCACAGTGGGCAGCCCACCCACTGTAGAGACTTGAGAGACTGTGGCTTTGCACTCCCCAGGATGGCACAGTGGCCAGCCCACCCACTGTACAGATTTGAGAGACTGTGGCTTTGCACTCCCCAGGATGGAACAGTGGGCATGGTGGACCCTTCGTGGATCTGGCGTCGTGGACTCATGTGGCTGAGGTGAACCCCCTTTCCCTTCCCCCTGAGGTGCCTGTAGTTTTGTCATCTGATGCCCCAGCAGTGTTCTCTCCAACGGACTCAGGTCTCCTGTGTGGGCTTTGCCCGTGTGTTGATACACTTTGGCCCACGGACAGTGGAAATTTAAGTGACTGTGCAGGACTTATTGCCTATATTTATCGGTTTCGCAATGTTCTTACTTGATTTTTTTACATTTCATTTTGCTATTTTACCATGACTTCAAAGAACCTATTTTATAGATAAATTTTGTTTCTCACTTTAATTATGTCTTTGCATTATTCCGGTGGGTTTGGGTGGTGTCACTGTGACTTGGTGCTCTGCATTGGTGTGTAGATAGTTTGGGGGCGGGGGGTCGCATATGTGTGTGCCCGTAACCTTTCCTCCTCCCCCCTCCCCTGTGGCGTAGGTGCAGTACTCACCGTTGTCTTCTGCGCCGGAGTTCGTACTCGTGGTAGATGAGCAGGTAGACAATAGCTGGTAGGATGTTTAATTCGGGTTCCATGCTGTTCTCTGTCCTCGTGGAGTGCATAGAGGTGAGCGTTTTCCCGTTCGTAGTCTGTTTCCGCCGTGTTTTTATCGGCGGGGCTCCTGTGTTGGCGGTTCCCGCCAGGGTCAGAATTCCATTTTTTGGACCGCCAGCCTGTTGGCGGGTTGGCCGCCGCTTTAACACCGACCGCCAGGGTTGGAATGACCCCCAGAGTATTGTATACTTAGTAAAATGGAGTCATCTGGTAACCTTAACTGTGTGGCCAACATAGAGCTCTGCTCAGAATAATTAAATGCATAGATCATATTTTTGAAGTGTGAATCTTTTCTGGATTCACATGATGTGCATTATTCTGCCATCTAGTGGTTGTGTCCAGAATTCTCCAATATTTTATAGTCCTTCTTTTCTTATGTTTTGTTTGCAAAGTCCTTCCTCTCTTTCTTGTTTTGTCTGTTGATGGGCATCAATGGTACCTCCATTTGGTGTCCCCTGTGACATCGTCATGCTTCCTCTGGAAGCTCCCATCTTTATTTTTCATCTTCAGATAATTTTTTTCCAATGTTGGGTCTGGAAGCCTGCTGAAGGATCTCCAACACGAAAAGGAAAATTGCGATTAAAAACGTTGCGAAAACTGCTGAAAAAGTTACCGGATTAATCTACAACACCCACGCAGTAACCCAAGAGGAAGATTAAAGAAGGAAAGTTCACATTTGTGAAGAACTTCAGAGAATGCCTGTTCCGGGGAAAACACCATTCCAGTTTTGTAAGAACTGCCATCACAAATTTTCACAACAGGATACACACCCAGTCTGCATCCTTTGTCTTCCCATTGATCAGTGGAGTGAGAACTGCAACTCTTGCTCAGCATTCACACTGAAAATGCTGAGGGGAAGGGAGAGACAGAGAAGGACTCATCACAGCATGCAGAACCAGCAGATGACACCATCTTTGAGAGACCTGGGCCTCTATAGTGAAGAGGAAGATAATGTCACCGGGGAAGCAGAAGAAGAGACGTCTGGCACAGAGGTGAAGTTCATCGACATAGAGGAGGAAGTGACAAATAGGAAGAAAGGCGAGGTAAGAGAAGCTTTGTGCATGAGTCAAAGAAATCTGACTCGTGGGCATCAAGGAGAGCCACCAGATTGAAATATATACCGTCAGCAGGCATACCCCAAGAGAAGGAGTCCCACAGGTCCCTCGAGGGGGAATCCCGTGGAGGAAAGGCTACCGAAAAAACCCAAGGCGTCAAACGACATACAGGATAAAGGTGCTTCAACATTAAAAAAAGATGGGTCAAGACATGAACACGGAAGTTCTACGACAGATACATCATCAAAAGATTTTTCCACAGACAAGAGGAAGACTCCCAGTCTCAACCTCGAAGACGGGTTGCAGAAATCAAAAGGAGGTCATAAAGACTCAAGGCTAAAAGGTCCGCGTTCCTCCAAAAAAAGAAAGAATTCGATGAGAGTCTGAGGGGTTTCTGGATCCCACAAAAAGCTTAGAGCCCCCCTCTGACTGTGAAACTCAAGAAGAGGAGGTAGAACCCTTCCATCAAGAAGAGGAAGATGGAACGTGTCCAAGGTTCTGAAGCTAAGTATACAGATCAATGGCAGTAGTTATAAGCATACTCCCAAGAGGAAGGAGTGGACTCTTACCCATCAAGGTCTTCACCTCCTGATGACATAGGCATGTTTTGCCAAGTAATCAAACATGCTGCTGATAAATGTGGGGTACATTTGGAAGAAGAAAAACCACAATCATGGTTTATTTTTTAGAACCTTAATGCCAACCTAGACAAGAAATCAGTTTCTGCTTATGCTCCATAGTGTTCTGCATCAGGGAAGGGAAGCATTTCGGGAGCCTAGCACTTTCAGAGGTGTAGCCCCAAGAGCAGAGAAAAAATATAAGCACTCAACAAAGGATCCAGCTTATATTAAAGGGTCAGTACCAGCAGACTCTATCATCGTCTCAACAGCAAGGAAAAGTGCCAGCATACCGTCAACAGTGGGTCCCCCTTCTGAAAAGGAAAGCAAGAGGCTGGAGCTCATGGGAAGTAAAGTTGAACACCATGCTGCTAACCATTGGTGTATTGCCAACTCCAATGCTCTCTTGAACCGTCATGCACATCCAGCACTGAGAGGAAATTGGGGAGCTAATGATGCACATCCCAGAACATTACAGAAAGAGATTATGCTAACTTGGATAATGGCAAAACCATTGCCAACACATGCCTGAAATCAGCTCTGGGCACAGCTGACACATCCAGCCACCAGACGATGATGGGGATAACACTCAGAAGGTACTCATGGCTAAGAATCCCAGGATTCAAACCAGAGGTACAGGCCAGCATCCTTACTAGCCCATTCAATGGGAAACAACTTTATGGCAGCTCAGTGGATGACAAGCTGAACCAATTAAAGAAAGATAATGAGACAGCGAAATCGATGGGAACCCTGCAGATTTGTGGAGGAATTTGTACTGAAACAACACCATTACGCAGACCCATCGGAAGGGCAAGTTTTCAGCTGGGAAACACACGCCAAAGTTTTCAGGGAAAGAATCAGACAACGGGATCCCAACAAAGGTGGTAGAACCAACAACTTGGCAGACAGCCCTTTCATGGTAGAGGCAGAGGAAGGGGTCAGCCCCACAAGGGAGGATAAAACCCCACACATAAGTGACTCAGCACAAAAAGGAAGCCTCTCACAAGTACCATCAAGGAGAGGCAACAACCACAGGGATGACAACAAACAACAGTTTTACCTACATACAATGCCAGCAGAGGCAGATTTGAACATTTCCTTTGGGAGTAGAGGAAAATACCTTCAGACAAATGGATACTAAACTTAATCCAATTCGGATATTGCATAGAATTTATACAACTTTCACCATTCCAAGGAGGAAACACCACAGCTCCTCCAGAAGTGGAAGAATTGCTAGCAAAACTGCAATTGGAAAGGTTTCAAAACAGAAAATCAACAAAGGAAGCTATTCAGTATACTTCCTTATTCCTAAGGTAGACAGCTCAATACAACCAATTTTGGACTTAAGGTTCATTACCAAGTTCATAAAGACTCAAAAATTCAACATGACGATACAACAAGAGGTCATCCCTCAACTACAGGAGGGAGACTTCATAGCAACTATAGACTTAAAAGACGCATACTTGCATTCCCATGAATGCACATCACAAAAAATTTCTACGCTTTGTAGTGAACAAGATTCACTCTCAGTTTTCAGTACTGGTATTCAGAATAATATCTGCACCAACGCTGATCCCAAATTGCCTGGCAGCAGCTCACCTCAGAAGAAGGGGTATTCATGTCTACCCATACTTAGATGATTGGCTGGTAAGAGCAAACTCTTATGAAAAATGCAAAAATCACATTCAACAAGTAATAAAGAAACTATTCTTTTGGGGTTTCTCAATAAACATAGAGAAATCATCCCCACATCCAGAACAGCAAAATATATTTCTGGGAGCAAGAATAAATTCTATTCAAGGAAAAGTATTTCCAAATGAGATGAGAACACAGTCATCGATTGAGGAGCTCCATCAATACCAGAAGGGGCAATCTCTGACAGTGACGACGGTGGGGAAACTACTGGGGAACATGGCATCATGCATCCCCTTAATACCATATGCAAGACTTCACATTAGATCATTACAGGAATGGCTACAATGGTCACATGCAATAGGGAGTTGGCAATATATAGTGGTTGTCACACAAGGAGAACAAGAGACAATAGCGTGGTGGAACAGATCAAATATAACACAAGGAATGAAATTTGAACATCCAACTCCTTCAATAACAATAACTACAGATGCTATGGGGTCAGGAGCACACATGAACTCACTCAAGGTCAGAGGGGTTTGGAAGGAAGAGGATGCAGTGCAACACATCAACATCTTAAAATTGAAAATGTTGTTCCTAGCCTTAAGAGCACTTCAGAGACAGTTATCAGGCCAAACAGTGTTAATTCAAACAAACAATGCTACATCAACAAACAAGAGGGAACTCAATCCCCGCAGTTATCAAGATTAGCCCAGGAACTCGAACTGGGCCATACAAAGGAAAATATCCTTAACAGCAATACATCCTTTGAGAAAGACAATATGGAAGCAGACAAACTTATCAGGCAAGCATCCTACTCACACAAGTGGGAGTTCAATCAGAAAGTGCTCAGAAGAATCTTTCAGAAATGGGGAACACCACAAATCGACCTGTTTGCAACGCCGGAGAGAGCAAAATACCACAGCTTTGCATCCAGACAACCTCCCCACCAGTCCCAGAAGAATCCCCTGTCAATAAACTGGTCAGGGACATTTGCTTATGCTTTTCCCCAGTACCACAATTGCACAGGGTGATCAACAAATGCAAAACGAGCAGGATGACACTGATCTTAATTGCACTATAATGGGCAAGGCAAACTTGATTTTCAGAACTAATCCACATGTCAAAGGGAAAGATTCAAAGGTACCAGTACAACAAAATCTGTTATCTCTGGACAAGGGAAGAATCCTACATCCAGAACCAGAAAGCCTAAGGTTAGCAGCCTGGGTCCTGAAGACATAGAATTTGGTCACCTAAGCTTATCTGAAAAGATTATGGCTGTACTCAGAGAAGCAAGAAGACCAACAACACAAAAGTTATATTTTTCAAAATGGAAGCGATACTGCTTATAGTGTCTTAAAAGGGGCTTGTTATGAAAGGATACTAAGGATTCAATGGTGTTAAAATACTTAACATATCTAATGAATTGTAAACTAACATAATTAATTACGGGTACATCTAGCGGCAATAGTATCTTACACAAGGGGTCGCATAGGAAGAAGTTTCTTCACTTCACCAATAATAAAACGTTTCTTGGAAGGTGCAAAAGGAATCACACCACAAAGGAAAGTGCCTACAACCACCTTGGACCCTAACTAGGTTTTAACCCAATTGATGACACCACCATTTGAACCATTATATAAAGCTTCATATAAGATGCTCGCATTAAAAACTGCATTGTTGGTGGCTATTACATTGCTTCGGATGGTGGGCAAAATACAATCCCTCACAATGCAAGGGCCATATATGCAAATTCATATGGACAGAATTGTCATGAGGACAGCTCCTCAGTTTCTACCAAAAGTAGTTTCACAATTTCACATGAACCAAACTATCCAACTAAGTTTTTTCCAAAACCCAAAGGATCAACCAGAGAGAGCTTTACATAGAGTGGACGCTAGAAGCGCGATAATGTAATACATAGGCAGAATAAAACCATATATGAAATCAAAGCAACTCTTCATCTCATTTGCAGAGAACAACATGAGAAATCCAGTTACTAAAGATACAGTGATCAGATGGATTTTTTAAACAATACAAATATGTCACACAAATGCTGGTGGAAGATTGTGAACAAAACCAAATGCACACTAAACAAGGAAGAAGGGGCAACCTTCACCTTTCCTTCGAGCCCACAATTCTTCAAGCCGCAAAACTGCACCTACAGGCAAGAAACTTTACATTATTTCCATCCTTTGCAGAAGGTTTTTTAATGTGCACAATATCCTGAAGACAGGCCTTAGAAGACCAATCTTCTGCTGCTCTCCACCAGCCCTAATCCACACAATATGGTACAGTATATGACCACGCATGAGCCAAACATGTAGCTGGCATTTACAAATTAATTAATTAATTAATTAATTGATTAACTAATTAATTAATTTGTATGTCACTATTGCAGCCACTCCAGGTCAATTTTTGGAGGGGTGACAGAGCAGTTTTACAAATTCAACAGACAAAATTGAGGTGTGTAATCTTGTAGATCCATCCATTCCAGTGTTGAATATATTTCCTTGTCATAATGAGTTAATCTTGTAGGTCCATGCCAGTGTTGTATATATTTCATTGTCATAATGAGTTGATATTGAACCTTTAGAGTGATCAAGCCCACCAAGAATCTTAAAGTACCTTCTGTAGTGAGAGCCAGGGCTGGTCTTCGATGTAGGATCTTCAGGATGAGGCAGATATGATGGCATGGCAATACTAGATGTTGTGGTGAATGAATAGAAGTTCATGTCAGTCTCCAGGTGTAAGTGTTTAATCTATTGTCACATTTGATTGTCATCCATAAGTTCACTTATGGTGAGAAGACTTTCAAGAAAGCAGAGCCTATGAGATGAAAGAATGTCCTGTCAAATGTTTGTATCTGGCCTCCTGAAATCCCAGGAATCAGATTGGGGTGGACTTTAAACATCTGGTTAATTTGTAAGTCTTGCGAACCTTCAATGGGAGAACATTGGGTTGACTATGGAGTGCATTTGCCTTCTGAACAGAGCTGGACAAGCCTTTGATTCCACCATGCACTTATCCAGTGGGCTGGAACCCCTGAATGTTGGATTTTTAAGGTAGATGGCCATTGCTAGTGCCTCTGTCACTTTCCCCAGCCCCCCAAAGCCTCCCCAGACATGGGAAAGCTTCAAGAGTGAGAGAGAAAGAGAAGAAAGGAGGGGGAGTTAGAGAGAAAGAGATCAGAGAGGAGAGAAGGGAAGTAAGAGAAAGGATGCATGGAATGAGAAAGATTGTGTGAGGAAACGAAGGAAGTAGGGATGGTTTAAGCATTATTACCAGAGCTGCTTTAGTTACCCAGTCCGACATTGCTTTTGAAGTGAATACTGTCTGCAAAAGCGCTATATCTTTCACTAAACACAAATAATAAAATGCCTTAAGACCAGGCTTGACAACAGTGGAGGCTGGCAATTTCTGGTGAGATTGGGGCGGACAGGACACAAATGCACACATGCACACTCACACTCATTAATTCACACACATGCAGACACACATCAAATCAAATCAAATCATTAACATTTATAAAGCGCGCTACTCACCCGTGCGGGTATCAAGGCGCTAGGGGGAAGGGGGTGTTACTGCTGCTCGAAAAGCCAGGTTTTGAGGAGTCTCCGGAATGCGGAGTGGTCCTGGGTGGTCCTGAGGCTGGTGGGGAGGGTGTTCCAGGTCTTGGCTGCCAGGAAGGAGAAGGACCCCCACCCGCCGTGGAGCGGCGGATGCGAGGGACGCAGCGAGCGCGAGGCCAGAGGAACGGAGGAGACAGGTGGGGGCGTAGAAGCTGAGGCGACGGTTGAGATATTCCGGTCCCTTGTTGTGGAGGGCTTTGTGTGCGTGGGTGAGAAGTCGGAAGGTGATCCTTTTGCTGACTGGGAGCCAATGCAGGTGTCTCAGGTGTGCGGAGATGTGGCTGTTGCGGGGTATGTCGAGGATGAGGCGGGCCGAGGCGTTTTGAATACGTTGCGGGCGTTTTTGGAGTTTAGCGGTGGTCCCAGCATAGAGGGTGTTGCCGTAGTCCAGGCGGCTCGTGACGAGGGCGTGGGTCACGGTTTTTCTAGTGTCGGCGGGGATCAAGTGGAAGATATTGCGGAGCATGCGGAGGGTGAGGAAGCAGGCGGAGGACACGGCGTTGACTTGCTTGGTCATGGTGAGAAGGGGGTCCAATATGAAGCCGAGGTTGCGGGCGTGGTCTGAGGGGGTCGGTGCGGTGCCGAGGGCCGTGGGCCACCAGGAGTCGTCCCAAGCGGACGGGGTGTTGCCGAGGATGAGGACTTCCGTTTTGTCCGAGTTCAGCTTTAGGCGGCTGAGCCTCATCCAATCTGCGACGTCCTTCATGCCCTCTTGTAGGTTGGTCTTGGCGCTGGCGGGGTCCTTTGTGAGGGAGAGTATAAGTTGGGTGTCGTCGGCGTAGGAGGTGATGATGATGTCGTGCTTGCGTACGATGTCGGCGAGGTGGCTCATGTAGACATTGAAGAGTGTCGGGCTGAGCGATGAGCCTTGAGGTACGCCGCAGATGATCTCAGTGGGGTCTGAGCGAAACGGTGGGAGGTAAACTTTTTGAGATCGGTTTGAGAGGATGGAGGCAATCCATTCCAGGGCCTGGCCTTGGATCCCGGTGGAGCGGAGGCGGGTTATTAGGGTGCGGTGAGAGACGGTGTTGAAGGCAGCAGAGAGGTCGAGGAGGATGAGGGCAACTGTTTCACCGTTGTCCATCAGGGTTCTGATGTCGTCTGTGACTGAGATGAGGGCGGTTTCAGTGCTGTGGTTGGTTCGGAATCCGGTTTGTGAAGGGTCGAGCAGGTTGTTGTCTTCCAGGAAGGTGGTAAGCTGTTTGTTGACGGTCTTCTCTATTACCTTGGCAGGGAAGGGGAGGAGCGAGATGGGGCGGAAGTTTTTCAGGTCGCTAGGGTCAGCCGTAGGTTTCTTTAGTAGGGCGTTGACTTCGGCGTGTTTCCAGCTTTCGGGGAAGGTAGCAGAAGAAAAAGAAGAGTTGATGACGGCCTGGAGGTGCGGGCGATGATGTCGTCGGCTTTATTGAAGATGAAGTGAGGGCAGGGGTCTGATGGGGCGCCGGAGTGGATAGAGTTCATGGTGGTTTTGGTTTCTTCAGTGTTGATGTGGGTCCAGTCGTTGAGGGTGATGGCCGGGGGTGTGGGTTCGGTGATGCTTGGTTGGGTCTGGTGTCCGAAGCTGTCGTGGAGGTCGCTGATCTTGCGATGGAAGAAGGTGGCGAGGGAGTTGCACAAGTCTTGTGAGGGCGTGACGGCGTTGGCGTTGGTGTTGGGGTTGGAGAACTCTTTGACGATGCTGAAAAGTTCTCTGCTGTTGTGGCTGTTTTTGTCCAGTCTGTGGGTGAAAAAGTTCCTTTTGGCTGCGCGGATCAGGTGGTGGTGTTCGCGGGTTGCGTTTTTGAGGGCGGTCATGTTGTCGGCGGTGTGGTCCTTGCGCCAGGCCTTCTCGAGGGCGTGACATGTTTTCTTCGATTCTTTGAGGGTGTCAGAGAACCAGAGAGGTTTTTTGGTGGTGGCCTGTTGATGCGTGCGTCTGAGGGGAGCAAGGTTGTCTGCGCAGTTGGAGATCCAGTTCGAGAGGCTGAGGGCTGCGACGTTGGGGTCGGTGGTGAGGGTAGGTTGGTTGACGGCGAGTGCGGAGAAGAGTTGCTCTTCGGGGATTTTGTTCCACTGTCGACGAGGGATGGGTTGAGTGCGGAGGTGGCGGGTCTCGCGTCGGAATGTGAAATGTACACAGCTGTGGTCGGTCCAGTGTAGAGCGGAGGTGTGGCTGAAAAAGACGTGTTTGCTGGCGGAGAAGATAGGGTCAAGCGTGTGTCCGGCGATGTGGGTGGCGGTGTTCACCAGTTGCTTGAGGCCGAGGTTGGCGAGCAGGGCGGTGGTGTTGGGGTCATTGTTTTGTTCCAGATGGAAGTTGAGGTCGCCTAGGAGGATGTAGTCCGGTGAGGAGAGGGCGTGCGGGGAGACGAAGTCGGCGATGGAGTCGCTGAAAGGGGCGCGCGGTCCGGGGGACGGTAGACGAGGGATCCTCTGAGGGTCGGTGCGAATCTGGAAATGCAGGTGTTCAGCGGCGAGGGGGGTGTCTTCGGTGGAGGTGGTGACGCTGATGGAGTCTTTGAAGACGATGGCGATTCCTCCTCCTACTTGGTTGGTGCGGTCTTTTCTGGAAATCTTGTAGCCTTCGGGGATGGCAGTGGCGATGTCTGGGGCCGAAGAGGCGTTCATCCAGGTCTCCGTGATGAAGGCGACGTCCGGTGCTGTGGAGTCCAGGAGGTCCCAGAGTTCAACGGCGTGCTTGTGGACAGATCGAGCGTTGACCAGGATGCACTTGAGGTGGTTGATGGCACGTGGGCTGGTGGTCGTGGTAGTTGCGCGGTGGAAGATGCGTTTGCAGGAGTTGGAGGCGAAGGGTCCATGGGTGCGTTTGGGGTGAGCTTGGAAGCAGGTGTTGGAGCGCCCTGGGTTGAGGGCGTGGAGGGTGGTGGGGTCGTATCCATCCATTCACAACATTCATTACCAAATATTAAAACTTACACACATGTATGCAGCAAACATTAATTTGAATTAAAAACACACACACACACTTACATGCAGCTCAGCCCCTGAAGTCCCAGGAGGGTTGGTACTGCTGCCTTCCCTCATTAGTTGACCCTAGGTCAGCCAAAGAGGGAAGGCAGCAGTCCTAAGCCTCAAAGGTCCCAAGAGGGTTGGGACTGCTGCCTTTAGGTCATCAATGTGGGAAGGCTACAGCCTTGACCTCGTCACAGAGTGGGTCAGTGAGACTGCTGATCCCCATCCCACTCTATGACAATGTGTCACTGATTGACACTCGCCTCTGGATATTTCAGGGCTTAAAACTGAAGCTCCCAGGTCGTAGTCAGTGGGCGACACTATCCCTCGTCACTGAGGGGGAGGCACTCGAGGACCCTTGCTGAGCTGACGAGGTCATGCCCACAGGAACTGTGACCTCCTCAGCCCAGCAAAGTTCAGCTTAGGCAGCCAGGAGGCTATGCAAATAGCGCATGTCTGGCTCCTGGTTGCTTGACCGGAAAATGAAGAGTGTCTGTCAGGCTGACCTTTGTTCAGCCTGACAGACACTTTTCTTGAATGGCAAAAGGCATGGGGGAATGGCCCCTCAGCCTCTAAGGACGGGCCGCAGCTGATGACAAGGTCTGGGCCTCTTTAGTCTAAACCAACTGATTGGCTCACTGGGGTCTGGCTGAAAGCAATGATGCTCCCTGATAACATCCCGGAAAGTTTGCAATGTTCCCAGATGTTTTCAGAGTCTTTGGGTGCTGCATGTTAGCACATATGTTTAGCTAATGGATCCTATTGTTTGTCTAGTGGGTGTGAGGTTCGAAGGTAAGTGTTTAATTTTGTGTTGTAAGGATGATTATATATAAATGGTTGGAGTGAGAATATGCTTCTATACTGCGGTGCAAAATATCTAAATAAATACATTTATTATACATATTTCTATGATAAGGACCTATCCACAATGGCAGTGGACCAGGGTACCAAAGTTATTACAAAACACCCAGGGATAACTTTGTTTAATCAAATATTTGGGAATGGAAATACATAATGAATAGCTGAATGTTTAAGCCTTTTCTGATACATACACAACAATTGGGTGTTCATCAAGTGTAGTAAAATGATTATTGAAGATATTCTTAGTACTATTGAAGCATGTTTAGTAGCAAGTACAGTCTGAAGTTTGGACAAAGCTACCTGCAGTCGTTCATTATCAGGTGTGGGGACCATCATCTGTTTCTCATTCAAGACAAACATTCGATGTCAAGCTCTGTTTGATGCTATTGCCAACGATTCCAAAGACCTTGAACCTGATGCATGCATTGTAAATGTGGATTTCTTTTCAGTTTTTGAACTGTTTCTACAACTATTAATTACTTTATGGTGATCAGTGTTGGGGCACTTGTTTTTTATTGTCACCTCTGTATAAACTGTATAAATTGAACGAGCATATATTGTATAAGGACCTCTGTCTGACATTTTTCCAGTTAAATTATTTGGATATGGTCTTGTTTTAAATAAAGTACTGAGAGATTTTTGTTATCAATGGGCCCCTTGGTGGCTTCTGTTTTCAGGCCTATCTGCTCACTATTTCTTGCTCTGACTGGCCTTCTGAAGCAATAAGACACATGCCTGTTCTAAGACTACACTGAAACCTCTGTAGTTTAAATGAGTTTCAGGATATTTTAGGATCCATTGGTGGTTTGAAAAGGTGCTACTTTCGGTGATGGAGTGGAGGCCAATATCAGTGGTGTCCCTGCCATGATATTAGTGACCTTTGGGTAAGATCACTGTTGACTAAAACATTCTTATCTCTCAATCACCAGAATTTGCTCACTTGGTTTTTTATGTTTCTCAAAACAGAACTTCAGCGGTGCCACTGTCATTCTTAACTGCTGACATGTAAGGTGTCCTAGGCTTTACCACTCTTCCCTATCATGTTCAGCCTCCATGTCTAACCTCTTAAAATGCCCATCTTTTGCCACACGTCTGAGAATGATATCCAGGTTGTTCTGAAAATGGATGCACCCCAGGTTCCTCTAGCTGCGTGATTGTAATAGTGTATGATGGTGATTAATGGCTCACTGGGCTGCAATTGGCCTAAATGCAGCTCGGATAAGACTTAGACAATGATCATGGGAGTGCAGGATTTTTGGGTCCCGCTTTCTTACTTAATCTGATGGCTTTTGTCCTTAGCTTATTTCTGAATTTAGAATGTAGGATTTACCTATGATTTGTGTCTTACATAAGAGTGTCGAAATAAGGAACTTTCAACAACATATTTTCTCCAAGTTAGGAGTCTCAGGAAAATGTTTACATGAAGAGCAGCTTAGAACTGTTCTGACCACCATTGTGTTTAAAGTATTAACCGCAAATCTTGGTTCTTCACAGCACATGTTTGCTTAACTCTATCTGGTTCAGAACACTCCAGGTAGATTTGTATAACCTTATAACACACGGGATTATGCAATCCCTCCATAAACTCCTACCTCAAATTCATTTATAATCAGCAACTTATGATGCAACAAGCCGAATTGCAAATTGTCAAGAAAGGCGCAGAACTCATCTGTAATAAGCTATTGCAGTAGGTTCTGACATCACAGTGCCTGCTACCAGAGTCAGCAGTCGAGGTAAAAGTCAGGTCATGTCATTGTGCAGCTGTTTAAAGCAAACAAAAAAATGTTGCCTTTCTTTCTTCTGCTCTATTTTTATAGCTTACAGTAACAAGCAGAAAGAACATGATCATTTTGTGCATTCCTTAGATAATTATAAAAAAGTTAAAATCTTATTTCACGTTTCCGCACATTCTGGGGGTGATTCTAAGTCTGGCGGGTGGCGGAGGCCGCCCGCCAGACTTCCCCCTCCAAAATACCGCTCCGCGGTCGGAAGACCGCTAAGGGTATTCTGGGTTTTGCACTGGGCTGGCTGGGCTGGCGGGCGACCGCCAAAAGGCCGCCCGCCAGCCCAGTGCAAAACTACCTTCCCACGAGGACGGCAGCTCCGAATGGAGCCGGCGGAGTGGGAAGGTGCGACGGGTGCAGTGGCACCCGTCGCAAATTTCACTGTCTGCTATGCAGACAGTGAAATTCTTTGTGGCTCCCTCTTACGGGGGCCCCTGCAGTGCCCATGCCACTGGCATGGGCACTGCAGGGGCCCCACGACAACCCATACCGCCATCCTGTTCCTGGCGGGCGAACCGCCAGGAACAGGATGGCGGTATGGGCTGTCAGAATCCCCATGGCGGCCCAGCAAGCTGCGCCGCCATGGAGGATTCAAATGGGCAGCGGAAAACCGGCGGGAGACCGCCGGTTTTCCACTTCTGACCGCGGTCAAACCGCCGCGGTCAGAATGCCCAGCGGGGCACCGCCAGCCTGTTGGCGGTGCCCCCGTCATTTTAGCCCTGGCGGTCTTGGACCGCCAGGGTTAGAATGACCCCCTCTGTGTTACCTTTTTTTTAAACAGACTTGTATTGAACTGTTGCTAATGGATTTTTGCATCAAATATCTAACAGTTTTTTTGATGTGCTTAGTTTTGCACCAGAGGTTTTTTTTTTGTTCTTCATGTTTTCAAACATGCTCTCTCTTTCATATGAAGGAGTTTCACACAAAGGTTTTAAGTGCTTTATGGGAAAGGTGATGGTTTGACCATGTATTATATGAGATAAAGTACTCCCTGCAGTACATGATAAGGACATTGCAAGTCACCTGAGAGTTTCATAACCTTATAAACGAAGCCGGCCTTTGGCCTCATTCCTCTATATGGTTATGGAACTCCTCAGTGAATTGCAGTATCCTTATACTGTCGGCAGGGGGTACTTAATCCCTTATATATTTTAATATAATCAAATGCTCCACTAATTAATTATGCCAGGGTATTTTAAAATGTAAATTTTGTGTATGACGTTGCATGCCATACTGGTATGTTATCTTTCACAGTAAAATTAGCCGCTACTAGTATATACTGTTTATGTGCTCAGCCAATGATCCATTGGCTGGTAATCAAATTATAAATGAAATTGTAAGGTTGGCAAGATGGTTTTGGCTTTAGTGTCTTACAGTGGATATCTCTGGGAGACTCTCTTTTCTCCCAGAGTTCAAGCATTGAAATTTGGCGGCAAACCTAAATATTCACTTGTTTCCAAAGGCCATTTAGATTTCACTTTAACTCTTTCTTCTGTCAATTGTTTTCTTTATTTAAAGCTCAGCACTAGGGCTCCATCAAGATCATCATAAAAGGCATTGTAATACACAGATTGATAGTTACTTTGATGCATACATACATACATAGATACATAGATAAATACATATATACAATCACACATACATACATACATACATTCATACATACATACTATTAGTAGATGGATTTCTAGACAATTAAAGAAAATCTTCAGGATAATGCACATTGACCCTAATTAGTATTTGGTGTATTTGAAAACCTTTTGTTTTTCTGCACTATATTTGCAGGTGCTTCAGATGATCTGGGCACCCTTCCACATTATCATGCAATTTTACCATTGTAAAAAATGTGTGTAATCTTTGCATTCTGCCTGCAGAATTATGTCTTCAATGCATACCTGTTCTTACATTTTCTAATCCTGCACCTGAAACCAAAAAGCATTATGATATGTCAACCAGCTGATGTCTGGTCATGTTTTTCCATTGCAGAATTGCTCAGAATCATTGCTGTGTATCCTACTTAAAAGAAAACAGCTGTGTGGCCGGCATGATCGCAGCTAAAGAAGGTGATTTTTGTGTGACTGATGACACTGATGCGTGTGGAGGATCTTATTATAAGGTAAGACCATTCAACCCTTTATTTATTGTTCTCGATTTGAAGGAAGTTTCGATAATTTCTGTTTATGATTCTTTTCTTTGTTGTGTTGTTTTTCTAAATGCATGTTGTGTCACTTCGGAAGTCTTTAACTGCAACTGTCATAATCTTTGCAGAAAGTTCTTCATAAGCCTTCATTAAAAATATACTTTTGCAGTATGAATATTTTCTGGATTCCGCCATCTAATGTTTTGGGTCTGCAATTCTCCAGCATTTTGTAGTTCTTCATCTCTTTTAAATTTTTGTTTGTTGGTGGGCATCAACGGTACCTCCATTTGGTGTCCCCTGTGATGCCATCCTGCTTCCTCCAGAGGCTACCACCTTTGGTTGGCATCTTCAGATTCATTTATTCTGCTGTTGTGTCTGTGTGCTTGCAAAAGGATCACCAATCAAAAGATAAGTTTTAAGAAGTTTTAGAAGAAGTTAATCTAGAAGATCACCGAAATTGAGGAACATCACCATCGAAGAGCTATGGGAGGAGAAATCATAAGAGAAGGCTGATTTTTTCCAGACTGTTTTCGAGAGTGCCTGTTCAGGGGGCTTGAATTGTCACGACAAGTTCTCACAGAAGGACAAACACCTGATCTGCAACCTCTGTCTTCCCATCGATCACTGAAAGGAAGACTGTAATGTCTGCTCTGTCTTTACTGCAAAGACTTTGAGGGTGAGAGCAAGTCAGAGAGTGGCCCATAACATCATGCATGGCCAGCAGACAACCCCATCTCTAAGGGATCTTGTCCTCTCCAGTGAAGAGGAGAATGTCGCAGAGGAAACAGAGGGTGAGACATCTGACGGAGATCTGCGGATCATCGACGTCAAAGAACAGGTGACCAAATAGGGCAAAGGAGATGAGGTAAAGAGATCCATCGGTCTTGAAAAGTGACAAAGATATGACTCAAAGATGTTGAAGGGAGCCTTGGCTTTAAAACCCTCTCAGACCGCAGGCACACCCCAAGGCAAGGAGCCCATGGATATCTCAAGGGGGAGTCCAGTGGAGGAAAAACTCCTGAGAAAACCCAGGTCATCGAAGGACATATGGGTAAAAGACACTTTGATGTAAAATAAAGACAGGTCAAGAGCCAAACACCGAAGCTTGACAACCGATACACTGTCAGAAGAATCATGAACGACAAAAAGAGAGACTCCGAGCGGGTCACCGAAACTGAGAAGAAGTGAAAGCTATTGGAGGCTGAAATGTCCACCCTTCTGCAGAAGAAGAAGGAGTTTAACAAGGGACTGAGGGGATTCAAGGTCCCACCGAAAACTCCAACACCGAAGGAAACAATCGAGACAGAGGTTGAAGAATTCCAACCTCCGCTCACACCTGAGCCTCAAGAAGAGGAGGGGAGCTCTTCTATGAAGAAGAAGAAAATTAAGAAAAAGCAGGGATGTATCAGGGTTCAGAGGAATCTGAATACACCGAGCCACAATGGAAAGACCTCAAGACAGACTCACATGAGGAAGGAGTTGAAAGTTATCCCTTGAGGCCTTCACCTCCAGATGATATTGGAATGTACAACCTAGTGATCAAGCACGCAGCCGAAAGATGTGTTGTGCAGTTAGAAAAATACAAACCACAATCATGTTTTTTACTGGAAACACTGATGCCCAGTCAGGCAGGGAGCCAGTTCCTACCTATGCTCCCACGTATCCTTGACCAGGGTAAGGAAGCATTCAAAGAGTCAGCCCATTGTAGAGCAGTGACTCCAAGACCTGAAAGTAAATACAAGTATTCCTCCAAAGACCGAGTGTACATTAAGGGTACTGCTCCTGCTGATTCTATAATCACATCTGCAGTGAGGAAAGGACAAACCTTCCCTCAACGTCCTGCCCACCTCCTGATAAGGAAAGCAAACAAATGAACCTCATGGGACACAATCTTGAACGGAGTGCCGCCAACTAGCGGAGAAAGCGAATACAAATGCATTATGAACAGACACGCACATCAGCACTGGGAGGAGATGGAGAACTCATGAAACACCTCCTTGAGCAGTATCGAAAGAGGGCAGCACATCAAGCCACCAGATGATGATTGGCATCACACTGAGATGCCATTCCTGGTTTAGAATTTCAGGGTTCAAGCAAGAGGTCCAAGCCAACATCTTAAACACTCCATTTAACGAATAACAGATGTTTGGGATCTCAATGGATTAAAGCCTCAACCAGTGGAAAAAAGACAACAAAATGGTGAAGTCTATGGGTGCACTTTAGTTTCGAGGTAAATTGCGAAGGGGCACTTTCGCATCATGAAGGCCTGCCTCTAGAGAAAGCTTCAGGCATTCCAGAGCAGCAGCCACTAAGCCATATCGCAACACAGCTGGCAGTATCAGCAACAGGGAATGCTGGTCTTTTTGAGGAGGAGCCAAAGGAAGAGGGCAGCCACTCAGAGGAGACTCAACCCCCACAAATAAGTGGATCCTGAACAAGAAATACCCTTTCACAAACACCATCAGTGAAAGTCAGAGGCAAAATTTCAAATTTCTATACAGAAAACCAATGGGTTGAAGGTTAAATAACTTTCTTAAGCAATGGACAAAGACAACTTCAGACAAATGGATACTAAACAGAGTACAATTTGGATTTTGAATAGAATTAAGCAAATTTCCACCAGCAAAAGGACCAAAAAACAAAGATCTATTCAGAAGAAGAAACAACATGTCTCCTCAAAAAGGAAAAAGAATTACTGGTCAAACAGGCAATTGAAAATGCCCCAAAACAGGAAATCAACAAGGGAAATTACTCAACGTATTTCCTAATCCCATGGGTAGATGGATCTCTGCATCCACATCCTATATCTCAGGTTTATCAACAAATTCATAAAAACTCAAAAATTCTAAATGACAATTTTACAGGAGGTCATACCATATTTGCAGCAAAGATATTACATAGACAATAGACTTAAAAGATGCCTACTTGCATATTCCAGTGAACACAAGACACAAGAAATACCTAAGATTTGTGGCGAACAAAAGACATTACCAATTCACAGTACGGACAATTGGAATAAAATCTGCACCAAGAGTGTTTACAAAGCAGCACACTTAAGAAGGATAGAAATACAAGTATACCCGTACCTCGATGATTGGTTGATAAGAGCATACTCCTACAACAAGTGCAAACAGAGCATTCAACAAAAAATTTAAACCCTTTACACTAGGTTTCTCCCTAAAAGTGGAGAAGTCATCTCCAGAACCGGAACAAGAGAAAATCTTCATGGGAGAAAGAATCAACTTAATTCAGGTAAACGTAGTCCCTAATGAGAAGAGGACACAATCTCTACTGGCAGAGACTCACCCCTGTGCAAGGGGCAAGTTCTGACAGTGAGGACAATGGGGAAACTTTTAGGGAAAAAGGCATCATGAATCCCTTTAATCCCATATTCAAGACTTCACATGACATGGCTTAAAAACCAATGGTCACAAGTTACTGGTTGTCACGCAAAAGGTAGAAGAGGAGATTGCGTGGTGGAACAGAGCACACATTACACCAGGGAGAATATTTACACAGCCGACTCCCAACAGTGACAATAACCACAGATGCCTCTCATGTGGGATGGGGAGCTCACATAGGCTCACTCAAAGTACGAGGAGTTTCGAAGGAACAGGATGCAGTACAACACATCAACACCCTAGAGCTGAAGACATTCTTCCTAGTCCTAAAAGCTTTTCAAAAACTACTTTTGGGGAAGACAATATTGATTCAAATGGACAGTACAACAACATTTTACCTATACTGGGAGGTACTCAATCACCACCCTTATCAAAGGTAGCTCAAGATATAGGGAAATGGGCAATACAGAGAAAGATGGAAATCCCAACAGTACATCTTCTGGGAAAAGGCAATGTTAAAGCAGATAGACTGAGCAGACAAGCCTCGTGCTCCCATGAACCAGAACTGAACCAGAAGGTAATAGAAAGAATCTTTCAGAAATAGGGAACACCGACTGAGGCATAAATCTCACCACATCTGTCACTGTAGGAAAGTCAATTACTCATTATGGCTACACTGGCAAAGGGGTCAGTCTTCTTCACCCCTGTATTAGGACAAACATCCATACCTTACAATCTAATAAAAACCCAGGGACCAAGCTTAACATGCAAAATACATCTGATCATTCAAATTAAATGAATAAGCTCATAAGGGGTTCCCCACATTCAATTCCCATGTCCATATGTAATCCTAGCAATCAATCTTTTGATGTAAAAAGTCCTCAGAAGTGTCTCCCTTTTTGTTTATGAAAAATCTTTATTTTGTAATCCCTGAATCTCTCCAAAGAAAAGCTATGAAGACCTAGAATTTAGACATTTAAAGCTGCCGGAAAACGTTATGACAGCAACAAAAATAAAATGTTACATGGCAAAATGGTGTACACTGTGGTGTATTAAAAGAGGAATAGTGGGGAAAATACAAAGGAGAAGACAAGTTTAAAATGTTTAGCTTACTGTATGGAAGAAGGACTTACATATGTATCCTTAAAGGTTCACCTATCAGCTATAGTGGCTTATACAAGAGGATATATTGGAATATGTTTTTTCACATTACCGGTAACAAAAATACTCTTGGAGGAAGCAACAAAAATAGCATCACCAAGAAAGGTGCCAGCACCCACATGGAATCTAAATATGGTGCTTACTCAGCTAATGAAAAAGCACTTCAAACCCTTGCACAATGCTACATTACAAATGCTAACCCTAAAGACTGCTTTCTTAGTGGCAATCACGTCACTACGCAGAGTAAGTGAGTTGTAGGCACTTACAATACAAGAACCCTATTTTCAAATTTACAAGGATGGGATCATCATGAGAACAGACCCACAGTTCTTGCCAAAATTCATTTTCCAATTTCACATGAATCAAAGTACCCGTTGTTCCACGTATTTCCAAAATCGTAAGACACGCACCAAAAGACCTTTGCATAAATTAGATGCAAGACGTGTGATCATATAGTATGGAGAAAAGACAAAGTTAATCAGAAAGACTCTACTACTGTTCATATAATTTGCAGATAGTTTCTTAAGTAGGATAGTAACTAAGAACACAATCGCAAGATGGGATGCAACAACAATTCAGTTGTGCCACCACCTAAGCAGGAAAAACTAACTGTGGCAGCAAAAGCACATTCAACACAAAAGAAAGTGGCAACCATTGCCTTCCTCGCAAGTACACCATTGCAAGATATTTGCATCGCAGCAACATGTACACCAGTACACACGTTCACAAAACATTACTGTATCAACGTACAAATGAACTAAGAATCTCAAGTAGGGAAAAGCATTTCACAACATCTGTTTACAAAATCAATGACCATCTTCAACCCAGCCAGCACAAGACTAGAAACTGCTACAAAATCAGTGAAAAGCATGTGAATCCAGAAAAGATTCACGCTGCAAAATGTATAGTTTCTTACCTGTAGATGTAGTTTTCAGCTTTACTTCTGGTAGGTTGGAACTGCCAGAAAGTGTCAGGGGAAAACTGTGAGGATGAGATAATTATCACACTACTCATCATTTCCAACCTTTTGGGTGGAGATTCCTCAAACACCTACCCAAAATTAAGCTGCAGGATGGAGAAGGACATAGCAATAAACATTCTATCTCTGTCTAATATCAACTGCAAATAAGATAGCTCACAGCATTAAGAGTCTTTAGACATTTTGCATTCTGTCCATCAGTATAAGGCAACACCCTTAGGTATCTACAGCACTGCTGGTGAAACACAGGGTGTGGCAAAAGACCCTGAGTTAGCTGGAAGCGTACATTTAGCAAATAGAAGGACATTTAATTTGTTGAGATACACCTTTGTGTTAGAAGAATAGTTGCTGTATTTACTTGGCTGAAATGCTCTATTTCTACATTTTTAGAGATGCCTATTGAAAACTAAAAAAGACATGGGGCAGTTTGTAAGTTTACACACAATTTGCAATGTTTAGTTTATGCAATTTTGGAGTTTTGGGAGAAGTTAATGTGTGAAGGTGACAATTTGGTATTTAGAAACACCATGACAAGCATATATGTAGTGCATATTACAAATTGAGAGAAGGATTATATCCCCCTGTGGTATTCCTATAGGTGGTAGCTCTACCCGTTTGAGGGTCCCGGTGTTCCCACACCCAGGATTACAGAGCACAGGAACAATGCCACTGATTTTACTGGGCAGAAATGCCAATCAGTGACAACAAGTGTTGGTTTATATAGTGGCTACCACCACAAGCACTGCCTGACAGCCTTCTATGGCACAGGAAGTATGCAATACATTTATTCTAGTCCAACCACAACCTACTTAGACCCCAGACACCCTTAAGACCTCCACACTCAGCTACATTGGGCTTCTGCTCCATTTATCACTTTCTTGGAGAAGCAGAATTGTCCTCAGAGTTGGGGATAACCATGAGGAAAAGGAACTGGTCATTCTTGGTATGCATGTTGGGAACTCATAATTGCATAGTGCAAGTACCAGAGTGCAAATTCTGGTGAGAATTGGTAACCCCAGACCCTATATTATTGGCATGTCTGCACCATGTAGTGTGTAATCAGATCCTTACTTTCCATTTGTTTGGTAAGCATATCATTTTTTATTGGGTTTGTATTTGCTACCTCTACATAGCTGGCTGTGCTGCGTGAGACCTCTAGCATCACAAGGCATACCAACCAATGGCATAGGTAGATTGCCACTTCACTAACACTGGGAAAGGTATGCATTTTAAGACATCGAAGGACACCCAGAGTGCCAACACTGAGTGAGTTGCAGATAGAATTTGTCCATAGGGCCTCATCATGCACGATGAGGTCCTAGGAAATGTGGTGTAGTTCTGGAATTCAAGGGTGCTGTCAGCCTTCCTTACTTTTTGTGTTATGAAAAAAGTCAGCATTCTGATTCTTGCTACTTGGTAATATGTTCTTGAAGTTCCGGACTCTTAGCCAATAACAATCTCTTCTGTCTGATAGGAACAGTGAAACACAGTGTGAGACAATGCTCACAAATATCGTTGGAGCATGCAGCGCCACATACTATTTAGTGACAGCCAGACTGGTGTGCATCATTTATTGTCTGCCATACTTGGAAGGGCATGAAACTGCATATCCACCAGATTAATGTGGAAACGTGCAGAGCCACGTATTGTTCTAAGACAGCTAGACCACTGCACATAATTTATCGCCCGCCACACTAGAAAGTGCACTATACCACATTCACACCAGGTAAATGCATACAGTAGTAGTTTAAGCATGCAATATCTTTATATGGGCAACATCAATAGTTCAGTATACTGCTGGAAATTCAACCCTCCCTCAATAAATGGGAAAACTAACATAATAATAAAATAATATAAGTATAAATGGGCCAGGACAAGGGAAATAAAAGGGGCCCAGGAGACCGCCACCTCCCCAGGGCAAGGCTTATATTTGCAATGGGAGGGGGCCATACAGGCCCACCCTACTGAAACATTTTTGGCTCTGGGGACAACCACCTCCCCAAGTTTGTGAATGGAGAGGGGGGCCATGTGGCCCCCCTCCTGGAGCCATTAATGGCCCTGGGTACTGCGACCCCAAAGGGCCGACTCCCTATGTCTGTAGGGGCCAACCCTCAGGACATAGATGTTTGCTGTCACTTGGTGAAGCTTTGACAGCTCCCGCCCTCTGAGTTACTGACCCATCTCCGTGCACGGCTAAAGGCTGTGTATGGAGCTAGGTTAAGTGCCTGCGTGGGGTTGGCTGCAGCCAACCATCACAACACACAGCCAAAGGGAGTGAGAGCCTATGGGGTTTGGCCACAGGAGCTGGCTGCATAAAATTATTGATAAGAAAACTGTACATGACGTGGGCGTGAGTTATAGTTTCTTGAGATAAGTATAACTGTTTAAATTCTATGGTTTTGTGCATGTAAAATCTGAACCTAGCTAATTTCTATGGCTTTGTATGAGTAAATTTAGAACCTAACTATAACGTCCCTGTAGCCTTTGTTTTTTTCCGTTTGTATGTATGTATTTCATATATCAACGTTTCCTTATCCAATAAAAGGAAAAGGTCAGGACACTTTCGGAAAGTTACAAATAAATTTACTGTCACCAGATTCTTCCTCCCAACGCGTTTCATCCGTAGCCTTGTTCACAAATGGGGGAGTCATAGCATTACCACAATAAATACCAAAATACACCAACATAAAAGAAGGACTAAGAATGCAGTACAAACAGACTACTCTATAAGGCGGCCTCCATATTGGAATGTTTAACTGACATCCGTTTTTTATAAAAGTATCACAGATCAAATTGAAACTTTATAGAAACAACTAAAAAGCATTACAGAAGTAAAAAACATGATAAAATAACATATACGATTATTGGATTAATATACTATACATTAATAATCACATTATATATATCCATTATATATCCAACTAACTTCCCACTTTGATATAATGCGGTCTAATTTATTTATATATTATGTTGTTATGTTATTACCTCCATACACCAGTTAGGTTCAAATGTTCCCCTATGCAAGCTATACATAATTTTCAGAATTGTAATTGTTTATATAATTAAACTTATGGCCTAGCCGCCCTAGAGTCTATGTTTGGACTTCTATTCATATTACCAGACACCCCTAACATGCATAAGTATCATATTTCTATACATATCAATACCAATACCAATAGAAGCTCGACTATCACAATTATATTCACTCTTCCTATATCCAAGTTTAACTGCCCAGATGGATACTCATTTCCTCACTTGAATTCAAACCAAGGGGGGAAAGAGTCATAAGCCTAATAATGTATTTTGATTACAATATCCATAATGATTTCTGTCTGTCCCCCCATGTAAATTAGGTCTAACCTGGTCACATAACACATAACTGAGCAATTTCTCATCTCCCTGATGTATGTCATGGAAGTGTCTCGCTACAGGATAATTGCGATCAAAATTGCGAATTGCTCTTATGTGTTCCAGCACTCTCTTTTTTGCTTTATTTATAGTGCTTCCCACTTAAATCTTGTCACAAGGGCACCTTAGACAATATATACAGAAATCTGTGTTGCAACTGAAATGTCCCTTAAGCTCATAATCATTTTGTCCACTACCCAATCTGACATTCATGCAGTTGGTACTATATTTACATGCCTTATACTGCCTGCAACAATAGAATCCCACCGGACTCGATCTGTTGTTCTCACCATTATTGGAACTGATCACCATATTGTGGCTAAGAGTATCCCGTAGTGACTTTCCCTTACAGAAGGTTGGAAATATAAGTCGGCAAGTGTGGGTCTGTCTGTAAAATATGCCAGCTTTTTGTAAGTATTCATCTCATATTGTGGAATGAAATATATATATATATATATATATATATATATATATATATATGTGTTGTTATAGTTAGGTTCTAAATTTACTTGTATAAAACCACAGAAATTCACCAGTTATAGAGTTCTTTCAAGCAACTATAACTCATGCACTAAGGTAACTATAATTCACGCCCCAGCCATGCACAGTTCCTTCTTCAATAGTTTGAGTGATGTTTAATTTACATTTGTATTGATGTTTTAGCAGTTGTCATGAGTGCTGTAATATATGGGGCAATTAGCAGTGCATGGTGAGGGTGCGAGTTTTAACTACCTTAGAGCACAAGTTATAGTTGCTTGAAAGAACTCTAATTATAACTGCTGAATTTGCCCCACGAAAGATATATTACCTACAGGCGGTAGCCAGTAGCTAGTTATAGTCAGGACCATGTTTCCATAGAAAAAGTGTTTTTGACTTGCCTATATCTTTGGCGCCATTTGATAAATCTGCACGGAATTTTCCACAAAAAGTGTTCCAGAGAATCTTGTTATGCATTGGAAGTTTCGGGGTGATCCATCAAGTGGGGGCCGAGAAATAGGGTAGGGCTTAAAAGTTGGGTTTCCCATATTAAGTCCAATGGGGATTTTGAACACAACTACAGCACAAACTTCGGTATTACACCAAATTTGGCAAAAAGTTAGCTTTTGGTCCAGAAAGAAGCCTTTTTCTTGTTTTGTGTTAATCTGTTGAGTAGTTTTTGACTTAGCAAAAGAAAAAGAAATATAGATCGATAGAGGCGCAAAGGATTCATGAATATTAACGAATATTCGCAAATGCACTTGCGAATAGAAGCGCTGTAATTGGGTTGCCACAGCCTGAACAGAATGTTGCAGCCTCCATTTTAATGTCTCGGGACACGGTCCCCAGGTCTGAAAAACAAAATGAAAGATAACATAATGGGTCAGGTTGGAGGTACCCTAACCCCAGGGGTGTGATATAGGGTGTTTGAGGATCAAATTATGAGTTAAAATGCTTTTTTTCACCATGTGCGATACTCATGAATTATACGAATATTGCACAAGAAAATTTAAAAAACGTTCAAAGACTAAATCATTCACTTATACATGAACCCAAAGACTCTTGTGCCCTCTCACATACCCACTCAGACACTCATGCACCCATTAAGACCCACTCGTACACTCACACACCCACTTGCATACCCACTTAGACACGCACTCACTCTCAGAACCACTGACAGAGACAGGCCCTGCGGTCAACCCCTGCCACCTAATGCCAAAAGCCTAGCACGTTGGTGGTTGGATTGACATAAAGTAATTAAAATTACTTTTACACAAAAAAGAACATAGAAATTCACTGAAAAAAATCAAAGGTTATCGAAACGTTATAGTTAGGTTCTGAATGTATTTATACAAAACCTTAGTAATTGAGCAGTTATAATTAAAGTATTACAAGTAACTATAACTCGCACCCTAAGGTAACTATAACTCGCGCCTTCGCCATGCATAGCTAATTACTCCACATATTATATCATTGATGACACCTTCTATGGCATCTTTGATATTATCACTGCAACATTTGCAATAAAATTATTGATGAGTTATAGTTACCTTAGGGCGCGAGTTATAGTTACTTGTAATAACTCCCTAACTGTTGGATTTCTATGGTTTTGTACAAGTAAATTCAGAACCTAACTATAACGTTCCTGTAACTTTTGTTTTTTTCTGTGAATATATATATATATATGTCTAGATAGTTATAGTTAGGACCATGTTTCCATAGAAAAAGCGTTTTTTGACTTGCCTATATCATTGGCACTAATATTCACAAAAGTATCTTGTTGCACACAGAAAGTTTTCGGGTGATCTGTCATGTGGGGGCCGATAAAAAGGGGGGGAGGTCAAAAAAGTTGCGTTTCCCATGTTAATTCCCATAGGACCTTTATACACGACTACAGCCGGAACCACTGGACGGAATTACACCAAATTGGGCAGAAAGCTAAATTTCAGTATGCAGGTTGTGCTTTCACTTATTTGGTGATATTAAAGAGAAAATAAATATGTATTTCTCTGGCCGTGACGACTTTGTGAAAAAAGAGAAGCTTGTGCAGGGAAATGCACAGCTCTGATTAGTTGCCAACACTTCAAACCAGGAAGTTTTGGCAGCCATCTTGGGACTCGGCTTCAGCCAAGTCCGACAAAAAAAGTAAAAAAAAAAACAAAGGGCCTAGAGGGACCTCTCAGAGCTACAAAGCATTTTTTTCAATTTTCGCTGCGATTCACGGCAGATCCGTGACCCAAGGGAAAACAAAAAAAACAAGCATGCTTCTTTTCTAAAGAGCCCCCGGGTAAGCCAGGTACTGGGGGCATTGATTTATGTATGCTGGAGGCCCCCCACATCCCTGGGGACCACCACCTCCCCTGGGCAAATTTAAAAACAAATAGGTGGTCTGTTATGGACCCCCTGCAGCCCCAGGGACCACCACCGCCCTGGGGCATTGATTACATTGTGTGCTGGGGTGCCTGCTTTAGCAACTCCCTCTCAGTGACAGCAATGCTGAACCCACAGGAGGTGGAAAGCCCGCTAGGACCATGGGAGCCTTCAGGCTCGCCCCACGTTCCCCACCATTGTGACTGGATGCCCTGGGGAGCACCCAGGGCACATGGCCAGGATGCAGAGATGGGGTCCCTGGGCTGAAATAGGCCTGGGGAGGGAGGCCATGCAGCCTCCCTCATCCAAATAAAACATAATAATAATTAGGCCATGTTCTAGGGAATAGGGTGTCCAGAGCCGAGATCGGCCTGGGGAGGGGGGCCGCACTGTCCTCTCCACCAAAAAATATAAATAATTAGGCCGCGCCCCAGGGGATGGAGCCTCCAGGGCCAAGTTCGACCTAGGGGGACTGCGCGTCACCCCTCCCCCAAAAAATTTATTAGCTGGGCCCTGGGGGATGGAGTCCCTGAAGGCAAGATTGACAAGGTGAGAGGGGCTGCGTGGCCTTATTCCCCCCCAAAAAAAATAATAATAATTTGGCTGCGCCCAGGGGCTATGTACAGACTGGTGGGCTGCGTGGCCCTCCTTCCCCCCAAAACAATTGATAGGCTGGGCCCCAGGGGATGGGGATCCCAGGGCCAAGATCAGCCTGGGAGGTGGATATGCGGCCCCTTCCCCCTCTTCCCAAATATATTAATATTTAGTCTGGGACCCAGGGGATGGGCTCCCCAGGGCTGAGATCAGGTGGGGGGGGCACTCGCCCCACCCCAAATAATATTTGGGCTGGGCCCCAGGGGAGAGGGTCCCTGTGGCTGACATCAGCCTGGGAAGGCTGGCAGTGTGGGATTGGCTTGTTATAGGGGTTAACCACAGGGACTGGCTGCAGGCTAGGCTCTGCAGCCAACTACCGCTGCGCACGGCCAAAGTCCATGTGTGTTGGGGTTGGACTAGTGTATAGTAATAAAAATTGCTTTATGTAAAAAAAAATAGACATTCACTGAAAAAAAAAACAAAGGTTACAGGGACGTTATAGTTAGGAAATAGAATTAAAAAAACCTTAGAAAGTAACTAAAAAAACTAAGGTTACAGGGATGTATAACTCATGCTCTTGCCATGCACTACTAATTACCCCAGATATTACAGCCCTCATGACAACTTCTATAACGTCATTAAAAATATAAATGAAACATTAGCAGTCAAATTATTCAATGTAAAAACTGTGCATGGCGAGGGTGTGAGTTATAGTTACCTTAGGGCACAAGTTATAGTGACTTGAAACAACTCTGCTGAATTTCTATGGTTTTCTACGAGTAAATTCAGAACCTAACTAACATCCCTGTAACCTTTGTTTTTTTCAGTGAATATACATCTAAATGTAATATTATATATAATTTCACTATTTCACTTTATAAATGCGTCCATCTGCAGGGCTTAAGTTGGGTGGGTCACTCCAGTTTGCAGACCTGGATTTCTCTCTAACTTTTTGCCTGCAGAACTCCTGTTTTGCTGACTTCGTTTTTGCTGTCCTTACGGCTCTGCATCCTTTACCACTGCTAACCAGTGCTAACATGCTTGAGCTCCCTCCTTATAAAATGATAAGATTGTCTTATACCCAAATGGCATATTTAGTTTACTTTTAAGTCCCTAGTAAAGTGGCACTATCTGTGCCCAGAGTCTGTAAATTACATGCTGCTAGTGGGCCTGCAGCACTGGTTGTGCAATGCTTAGCACTTTAAATGTGTCTAATTGGAATGTGTGTGTGTGTTTGTGTGTGTGTGTGTGTGCAGTTCCCAACTGCCATTGTGACCTGCAAAATAACACATTTTGTCAGACCCAATGCTTTAGTCACCCCTAGGGTAGGCTCTTGACAGTCCAGAGGCAGGATGTAATGTATTTCAAAAGTAGGGCATGTACTTTAAGTTTTACATGTTCTGGTAGTGAAAAACTCTAAACTTTGTTTTTCACTACTTCTACCTCTCCCATAGACTAACATTGGAGTTAACTTATTACATTTATTAGCTGTAATTTCCAAATGGGAACAGGTATCCTGTTCATATTTGGTGTCTTTGGAATTGTAATGAAACATCTTAACTTATGATAACGTCAGATTTAAATTAAAATTTTGAAAATGCCACTTTGAGAAAGTTATTTCAAAACAAGTCTGAGTGTGCCCTTTTTAGTAACAGCAAGGCTAAGCCACAAAAGAACAGATAAAATAATGCTCCAATACCGACCAACTGTTCAAAAGATAACTATTACTATATAGGACTACATTAATTAACCAGAGTGATCACAATGTAATATACATCATGGTTATAGCTATGCCATTTAAGTACATCGTGATCAACATGACAACCATATTTAAAGAGACATTTTTACACATGAAGGTTTATATGAGCCCATAACACGAACATAATGAAACATTGAAAACATTACAAAAATTATTTTGAATTCATGAACATTTGCACAATTTAAAACAAATGCATCAGTTCTGAAATTTACATCCCAGAAGGAGCTAAACATTTCAATCATTATGAGGCCCTGTACCATGGAGAGAAGCTAAAGGGTGCTCCCAGACGAACCATGTAAAAAAAAATAGTCTCTAGAACTGGCATTAACTTTCAAAATTGCATTACTCATTTCAATGTCCTTTGTTTGATTTGAAAAAGAATTGAAGTATGGGCAGCCAAATTGATTGGGCTTACACACCTCTACTTACTGCAAAAGCAGATTTATGCCAAATTTTGTAACTGCCCCCAGTTCAAAGACATCATAAATGTGAGACTTGTGTTTGCTGTAATCAGACAACTGAGGGAATTGAGTTCTCATCCAGGAACATCAAATGGAAACATAATTCATTTTCCAACTGTTAAACTAAAAATGTAGTGTATGGGGTACCTTGTAAGTGTGAGGAGCACTACATTGGTAAAACTGATCAAGAGATCTGTCAGAGGATTACACAGCATATAGTAATAGTTATTTTTTAAACAGTTGGTCAGTACTGGCGTATTCTGCTATCTTTACTTTAAGAAAGATGGTATTTTCCTGGCTTAGCCATTTACTGTCTGCAGGCTGTCTCTTGGTCACATGACTTGGTGTAGTTGTCAGTTGGGCTTTGTGTATTCCTCCTAGGGAGCCACACACAATGGGCAGCTTAAGTGTGACTGGATGGGCCATCGCTGGAAAGATCAGAGGGAGGAGCTGAGCCTAGGCCCACATACACTTTTTTTGCAAACAAACTGAAAAGATGGTGAGAGACACTTTGTTGTGGTATAATCTGCTTTAGTTTATTCAAGATAAGGAATCCATTAAACACCCCAGCCAACAGATGTCTTCTCTCTCCTCGTCTCTTCCAACTGCCTGATCGCCCTTAGTTACAGTCACCAGGTTACGGTGACATGCATTCTGCCTAAAGATTCCATGTACACAGAATGCCACACATCTTCCCCCCTTCATTAACAATGTACACACAATGTACACAGAATGCCACACATCTTCCCCCCTTCATTAACAAAAGAAGAAATGTAGCCAAGCAACAGCCAAGGGCATCCAATTAAAAATGGTAACAGATAACATGGGAACACAAAAATAAAGAGACATAATACTAAACAAAATCATCTAAAATTTTAGGGCGTTTGATAACTCTTGAAGACCTCCTTGGTAAAAAATGATTGTCAACATTATCATGTTTTACTTCTACACCATCTTCCTCAGAATTATTTTCCCCACAAGCAGTTTTCACTTTGACCACTCTCCCAATATTCCAGACTCTGTGATCTTCAGTTCTTACCGCATTTCCCAGAACTTTCTTAACCTTGAGAGGTATAGAAAATTTTGAATGTTCTCTTGAAAGACCAAAGCGAGGATTCTTCACTCTGACAAAATCACCTACTTGAATCACTACTTTTTTCACTGCTTTCCGCTTATCAAATCTGATCTTTCTTTCTGAAACCTTCTTAAATTCTTTCAACCACTTCTGCTTATCATTACATAAAGTTTCAGATTTTGAACCAACCTTATCATTAACCCACGAAGGACACACCAACGTGTTAGGTTTTCTCCTCCTGAATAACTCAAAAGGTGAAAAACCCGTAACAGAATGAGGAGTCAACCGATAAATCTTGATCTTACGTGATACTTCCTCCTTCCAACATTTGTTACACGCTAGAGACATTTGAATAGTTTCCTTTAATACTCTATTCAGCCTCTCCACCATACCATTGGTCTCAGGATGGTAAAGAGAAGTTTTCTTATGTATAATGCCTCTTTCACTCAAGAAGAGTTCCATGTCCTGTGAGACCAATTGTACACCATTATCTGTGAGAATAGAGGAAGGAAACCCTTCTCTGTCAAAAATATCATTGAGAAAGCCTATTACATCCCGTGTTTCCACTGAAGTAGTGATTTTAAATTCAGGCCACCTTGAATACATATCTAATAACACAATTACATATTTATCAGAACCTGAATGTCTAATCGGACCCAAAATATCCAAAGAAATCTCTTCCCAAGGTTCTTTCGGAAGCTCCCTCACTTTCATGGGCTGGACTCTACAAGTTAAAGTTTTGTCAGCTTTCAAACATTGCGCACACTCCCTAACACATCTTTCAATTAACATGTCCATACCTGGCCACCAATACATGAGTCTCAACCTTTCTTTTGTTTTAGAAATGCCAGGATGGCTCTCATGAGCTATAGAGATTAGCTCATCTCTCAACTTCTCCGGAGGAACAAGCCTACTTCCTCTCAATATGAGATCACCATGAGTTGACAATTCACCTCTAACTCTCCAGAATCCACACAATTGTTGATCATTCTTTTCAGTACCATCCCATCCACTTCTGATTTTTTTAAGAACTTTCTGTAAAACTTCATCACCGATTAACTCCAACATCCATTCACTCTCCTTGATTATACCATCCTTGATCATACATACCTCAAAATCATCACTACCATACATGGAAATATCCTCATTCTCTAAACTGTCACTTACTAACCTTGAGCAACAATCTGCCAGGTTGTTTTCAACTCCGGGTATGTATTGGACCCCAAATGTGAATTCCTGCAAAGCTACTACCCACTTTCTGATCCTACCAGATACAGCATCCAAACCCTTTTTTTCAAAGATCTCTTTTAACGGTTTATGGTCCGTTCTTATAAAAAATTTGCTTCCCCACACAAACTTTCTTAGTTTATTCACCGCCCAGAACACGGCTAACGCTTCCTTTTCAATAACAGAATAGTTTAATTCTGCCCCCTTCAAGGACCTGGATAAAAAGAGTATTGTTCTTTCAACTCCATTACAAGTTTGTATCAAGACAGCCCCAAGGCCCTTGGCGCTAGCATCTGACATTATTACTGTATCATGCCCTGGTTCAAAACTATTTAAACTAGAAGCAAACTTCAAACTTTGTTTCATTAAATTGAACTCCTTTTCACACTCATCACTCCAGTTAAAAGCAACACCCTTTCTCACTAATTCCCTCATACATATAGTTTTGTCAGAAAAATGATCCACAAATTTACTGTAAAACTCTGCCATGCCAAGAAATTTTACCACCTCGTCTTTTGAAGAAGGACTGGAAAAATTAATTATAGTATCTACCAACTCTTTCTTGGGTTCAATACCCTTGGAAGAAATTTTGTGACCAAGATAGTCAATTTCATGAAGATTAAATTTGCATTTTTCTGCTTTTAAGGTTAAGCCACTCTCTTCCAGTTTCTGAAGAACTCGGCGTACTCTTTCATTGTGTTCTTTTCCATCCCTACCATATACGAGAATGTCATCTTGATATATCTTGATTCCATGCAATCCTTCTAGCAGCCTCTCCATGGCACGTTGAAATACAGCTGCAGCTGAAGCCAGGCCAAAGGGCATACGGATAAACTTGTAGATACCAAAAGGAGTGATGAATGCTGTTAAATTTTGAGAGTCTTTATGTAAAGTAATTTGGTGGTAGGCAGACGTTAAATCTATAGAAGAGAAGCAATTTGCATTACCTAATAAAGATAGCATTTCATTAATGTTGGGCAAAGGATAATGATCCACCACTATACATTTATTTAGTTCTCTCAAGTCAATGCAAAGCCTTGGTTCGCCATTGGCCTTTACAGCCATAACCACTGGAGCCAACCATTCAGTGGCTTCCACCTCTTCAATAATGCCATTCTGTTTTAGCTTATCTAATTCTGCTCTCATTTTTTCCTTGACCATTAAAGGTACACCTCTTACTTTACAGACCACAGGTGTGACATCTTTCTTCATCTTAATTTTATGCACATAACCTTTCATACACCCGAGTTTGTTTTGAAAAAGATTTGGAAATTCTTGCTCATATGATGGTCTCAGACTGTTAACCTTGTCACACTCATCATTTTTCACCGTATCAACACACACATCATTTTTCAATCTTACAGATGGATTTTCATTGGGATCAAGATACACTCTTAAATCTTTTTGGTGGAACCAGCTAATGAGGGAATCTCCTCTCATAGAAACATAGACTTTGCCAGCTGTAAGCCTATTTTTGAATTGAATTGAACCAATAAAGTAACCTAATAACTTTATCGGTTTCCCACCATACCCTTTGGGTGAAATATCTGGTTTGAAAAGTTTCACGGAAGTTCTGAGGTGTTTTTCAAATAAAGTCCTAGGAATAAGTGTAATCTTAGCTCCAGAGTCAAACATCATGGGAATATGTACTCCCTCAACCAGCACAGTATCTATTGGACCACTGATACCATTTTTAACTTGTAAAACAAATTCTTCCGGAAAATCTTCATCTACCAAACTTACCTCCTGAACCTTTTTTTTTCTTATATCTGCACTCCTGCAGCAAGAAGTAACATGTCCTTTCTTACCACACTTCTTACAAGATGCTTTCCAACCAACACAGCCTTTGAAGTTAGCATAATGACCAAATTCACCACACCTATAACACCTTCCCTGGACATTTTCCTTCTCCTTATTGACTTTCGAATTTACCTTCACTATTTTCTGAGAAATCACCCTCTCTTGTGGGTTCTTCCTTTGACCGACAAAATGTACATCACATTCTCTTTCAGTAAAATTTGTCCTCTTAATTTCTTCAACACAAGCAGAACTATGTTCATGCATTTTAGCAATCACAATTACTTCACTTAGAGAAGGGTTGTCTTTATTCCAAAAGGATTCCTTCGCTTTCTCAATGCTACAACCCAACATGAATTGATCTCTCAACCTTTCTTCCTTATTACTCCCAAAACTACACGAAGATGCTAATTTCCTTAGAACTGTGATGTACTCCTCTATAGATTCACCTGGGTGTTGAACCCTTTTCCCAAAGTGGTACCTTTCTAAAACTGTGGAAACTTTAGGTAAATAATGCAAATCAAATTTCTTAATACAAATCTCAAAATCATTGAGTTCACCCGCATCTTCAACAGAAAGTTCAGGAAGATTCTCAAACACCTCCTGACCTTCAGCCCCTAGGCAGTGTAACAAAAGTGACATTTTGCGCTCAGCACTCAACGAAGTGCCACAGACCCTTGCATAATGTGCAAATACACATTTCCATTTTCTCCACGGAATCTGTGGTTCACCAGGAGAAGGTAAGAAAAACGGGGGACATGTTACGTTCTGCATGGTGAATGTTAATAATAAATAAGATACTAATGTCTCCTTTTAAATTATTAAATTTTGTAAAACTCTAAAACTTCCTAAATATCATGCAACATACTGTTATTTACTGAAACAGTAGATAATGTTTACCCTTTGTGATACATAGATCTACTCAAGGCAATACAGTATTTAAACAAACAAGTTTCTATTACATGAGAATATGTGATTGAATAACATAAACTCTGAAAATACAAAAGTTTTCCTTTGAGTTCAAAAGCTTTCCTTTGCTTAGACAGATTCAACCATAAAAGGATCAAAACAACTCCAGCTCCAAACCTATAGCTCCAGCTCCAGGAAGCATTTTTTAACGACCCCAGAGCTTCTCGTGCACCTCAGCGCCACCCTCTGGCACCAGGAACAATTTCCTCGAGACTTCAAAGAAGACACCGTCACATCCTGTGACCCCGTAGCTCCATTGTATTTACAGAGGAGCGTAACAGCTGAAAAATTAAATTGCCGCCTGCCGCTATAAACTGTGATGAGATTAAATCAAGATGTCTCTCAAGAGAGAGAGAGACGCTTCTTGCGGCTCTACGACTCGGCTCCGCGACTCGGTTGTACTGCAGGAGAACAGAGCGGCTGTGAAATTAGATCACTGCTACTTCTTGTGGCTCCCCGACTCGGCTCCGCGACTCGGTTGTACTGTAGAAGGGCAGAGCGGCTGTGAAATTAGATAACCGATAGGCACTGCGGCTCTGCTGTCTCACGCCGCAAGATGCACACTGCAGCTCCGCTTAAAGACGGACGAAGCGGCTAACCAACTGAAACAGCTCAGCTCCGGCGCTCCTTGCCTGGACACTAAAGCGCCTACACCAGACCCCGACCGAAGTGTTTTTTAAATCAAGGCTTGCTGCCAGAGATTCCCCGAGCTGGTCAATGAAAGTGGTGAGTCGCAGTTCCACAATCTAGTAATAGTGTTGGGGTGTTCACACTCCACCTGAAGTAAATCCCGGTGAATTCTTCATCCTCGTCGCCAAATGAAAAGATGGTGAGAGACACTTCGTTGTGGTATAATCTGCTTTAGTTTATTCAAGATAAGGAATCCATTAAACACCCCAGCCAACAGATGTCTTCTCTCTCCTCGTCTCTTCCAACTGCCTGATCGCCCTTAGTTACAGTCACCAGGTTACGGTGACATGCATTCTGCCTAAAGATTCCATGTACACAGAATGCCACACATCTTCCCCCCTTCATTAACAATGTACACACAATGTACACAGAATGCCACACAAACTTTATTAGCATTCAATACAGTGGCAGAGAACAACCAGTACTCTATACGCATAGAATCATAATGACATAAACATCCACAATTAAATCAACACCTTGGTGATTAATATCAAACAGGAGTCATCTGCAAAGCCCAGGCTGGGGTACACATATCAGGGAGTAACAATCCACCCAAAGATGCAGAAAGTCTACACAGTTACCACCCTAACAAGAAGGAGGAGGGATATTGTGTCCTCAATTGCATGTGTCTTCAACCATATCCCATTCCTCCTCTCAACTCCTGTGGTGTTCCCTCTCCCCGCCGCTAAGTGAGATGAATGGATTAAAATGTAGGTAAGGCAAGCACTGAAGCCTACTGTGCCCATGTGGGCCTCATCACTGCTGAGGCACCCCAGCAGGACAATGGGAGTGTATGCAATCCCTGTAGCACCATGACGGCCCAAGCCAGCCCCACCTACACTTGAATAAGCTATGTCCTGTCTCTATATAAAGGGCTGCATGCACCCTGTTGTTAGCCCGTAGCCATGGTAAGAAAGGCAGGGCACCTCGGCACTTCAAAGACATACCTCTAGAAGCTTCTCTCCACTTCAAAGATACAACTGGGTATTATAATTGAACCACAGACACCTACTCTTCAGTACACTTCAGGACCTGTAGATATTCTTCTGAGAACAAGAACTGCTGTGCTGCTGAAAGGACTGCCACACTGCTGGACTGTTGCTCTGAAGGACTGCTTCCCTGCTGTGCTGACCTGCTGTACTCTTGCCTGGGTGAGAAGGACTGGACCGGCATCACTTGAACTCAGAACTTCAGAGTGACTACATGGGCTAGTTGGCTGGCCTCTTAATCTGAAGCCTCAGGGACAGAACTGGTTTCCTGGGCTAGTTGGCTGACCTCCTGATCTGAATCCTCAAGGACACAACGGGCTTCCAACAACTTTGCACCTGCACCTGGTCTCTGCTATATGTGGACCTACCCTGCCAAATGGTGCCTCCCTAGTCCTGGACCGTTGGAAGTGGGCTTAAGGTTGTCTTCCAGCCTTTGTGGACCTAATGGAACCAGTGTCTCTTCTGCTTCCTTGGCCTTCACATTTCTCGTTGACGGCAGCCTCGACAATGACACCGGACACCACATTGCAACCTCGCAGCTCCTCAGAACCAACACATCACCCAGACTGCATGACGCATTCTCAGCGCTGGACATCACATTTCTGTCAATGGAATAATCAACGACGATACAGACGATACAGGCCCTCACTTTACAGCCTCACCGCACCCCAGAACTGATGCATTGCTTCGGTTGTGAGATGAATGTTCGACGCAGATCCTCATAGCGCCTCACTAACTAGGATTTAAGGTACTGTGTTCAGTGGGACTAACTGGGTCCCTGTTTATTAGTTTTGAAGTACTTTACACATCAATCAGTATTTGTATAGCGTGGCACTGTCACTCCTCGGGGTATCTGAGCGCTGTGGGTGCGACATCTCTGTTGAAGAGCCAGTTCTTGAGTTTCTTCCTGAAATCTTCAAGGAAGGGTGCTGTTCGAAGATGGAGGGGTAGATTGTTCCAGGTCTTGGCGGTGACGTGGGAGAAAGAGCAACCCCTGCTGTGGGTGTGACAGATCCAGGGGGGTGTGTGCCTCTAAGAGATAGGTGCCCCATAAATTTATAGTTAATACCTAAGAAGAGTTTGGATTTGGGGCTGAACCCCTGCAGTATTTGAATATCTCTGAATGAAATATGCTTCATACATTTTTATTAGGGATGGTGCAGGTATATTCTGTGGGTGGTGGGCTGCTGATTTTTTGAAGAACGAATATGTTTTTATTGATGCTCCTGTTATTCTTCCTACAGAATAATATTGTTATATATCTTCAGGATGAACTAGTACCTAGTGCTTTAATTATGATGATGTTTTTGAGGGTTCATTTCAGGCACTTTACTATTCTTGCACTCTTATTGTGTAAAAATGACTACTCCTATTTTTTACAGTATGAATTATGAATGCCGTTAATGTATGTTTGTTAGGAATATTATATGTAACAGTTGTAGACTAAGCTAGCCAGATGGTGAGTTCCTAGTGGTACCGGGCTGGATGAGTGCAAATGAAATGCTAAGATAACATTTTCTAAAGATGGTACAGTCCATTAGTTTTCGTGGGGGGTTAAATTTTGCTTTTTTTGGCTGCATTCTTGGTGTAATTAATAGGTCAAGATGCAGCTATAATGGGGGAGTTATGACATTTTTTGGGAGTGGTCTTTAAATGCTCTTTGTACATTGGCACTTTAACTCAAGAGTTGCTGTTCTTTGTTTATGATGTCTGCTTTCTATTCTGAGTCATTAAGAAATTGTCATATCTTAGTTATGTGTAGAGAGGACTGAAACAACGTTCAAAAGTTTAGTATGGCTTTATAGCAAGTGTAGTGCTTTCCTCTTATTTAGTTTCTAAGCACTAACATAACACAACAGAAATGCACTTCTGAGGTCAAAGAAGACTTTTATTGTTGTTAATTCTTCCCCAACCACAATTTTTATGTATGACGAATTAGTAGCTTTCAAGTCCGCGTTAATCAAACAAAAGATATCAGTTTGCAATATACACAGCAGGTTATATTTATAAGATATTGAATGCAAAGCAAAACAAATACTTCACCGTGTGGGAACTATCTACAGCTTCATCTTTCTAAGGTCTGCAAGCTGATGACCCCTGTCAGCCGCGAGAAAGAGAGATTCATCTACCCACACGGGATTGCTGGCAGCCTGCGCCAAGCTCCAGCACGAGGTCCGGCAGATTCGAATCTGACTCTCTGCAGCCTGTTACATTCGTTACAAAGGTGTGCCCCCTCCTCTCAGACCTGGGAAACTGAGCAAGCCTTTTGGAGACTGGCCAGGTCTCCAAGACTACTCCTGTTCCCAAGCTCAAGCAGAGAGAACAACACCCATGTACTCTCTCTTATCATGTCTAGTCTACTGTGAGAAAAACATCTTGGTTCTCTTGTGCAAAAACACAGCTTGGAAAAATACAGCTTGGATTCTCAACTGCAATGTCTAACTCCACGTTAAAGGCAATGGGCAGCTAACCTAAATATCAAATGCAATGTCTAGTGTCATGTCAAAGCCAATAAGCATCTAAGTTGAATACAAAATGCAATGTATAATATCATGTCAAAGCCCATAGGCAGCTGAGCTGAATATAAAATGCAATGTATAATATCATGTCAAAGCCAATAGGCAGCTGAGCTGAATACAAAATGTAATATATGATATCATGTCAAAGCCAATAGGCAGAATATCTAATAGCATGTCAAAGTCAATAGGCAGCTAAACTGAATACATCATGTCAAAGTCAATAGGCATGCAATGTCAAAGCCAATAGGCGGCTAGACTGGATACAGCATGTCAAAGCCAATAGGCAGAATACAGAATGTAATGGCTAATGCAATGTCAAAGCCCATAGGTGGCTCAACTGAATACAGAAAGTAATGGCTAATGCCATGTCAAAGCCAATAGGCAGAATACAGAATGTAATGACTAATGCAAAGTCAAAGCCCATAGGCGGCTAAACTGAATACAGAAAGTAATGGCTAATGCCATGTCAAAGCCCATAGGCGGCTCAACTGAACAAAACATACCATGTGCTACTGGTGAACATTGAGCAACTAATATGCGCAGTGGTGAAACACAAAGTCATTGGTCAAAACAAAACTTATCAAATGGCAGTACATTCCGCCCTTTGACCAACAAATTTTTGTTTCACATATCTCTTGTTTCAAACAAAAACAAAAAAAACATCAGATCAAAGCAATCCCTGTAAAGCAATAGAAGTGGATTAACACATTGATTTCATAACCTTTCACATCAGATACATCTACATAGAAAAGACTGAGCAATTTTTTTTTCTCTGAATGAGTCTCTAATTCAACAGTGTTAGCAATTTGATGTGGCATGAGTTCTGCTCATGTAAAGGTGCACGGTCCATCTAAAAGGTTTTCTGGAAGGTAAGCAAAAGTCAGAGTTCCATACGAGAGGGAAAAAAAACAAAAAACACAGCTTAGTTCCAGTGGAAGAATGCAATCAAACAAGTTGAACTTGAACTGAAGGCGCAGTTTGCGCAAAATGGATCCATGGTGCTGGCACTTTACTCAGCCAGGTTCAGGTTGGGGATTCGGTCCCTTCCCCGACCCCACACGCACACACCGGAAGGGGGACCACACAGCACACTCAGGGACAGTGGCGAAACGTGGTAGGTTCTGCAAAAGAAACAAGTATGACTTTTCTTGCAAATAACATTTTTCATTTAAACTGCACCCTTCCTCTTTCTTTCCCTGTTTTATAATCAGCAGGACGTTTTTGGGGCCCTTTGTTATATTCACTGCAGGTTCTGGAGGATCACTTGGGGCTTCAGCCCACACATCAGTACTGAGGTTTTTATCTGCTGCGCCACAGCTTCCCTTTTCTTGCACTGTCAGAAGGGCTGGGGCAGACTCCTTCTTTAAGAAACCTCCATTCACTGCACTTTTGTCAATTTGGGCCATTCTGTCTCCAATTTGTATGAATGAATCAGATTCTTTTCTAGGTATCAGCATAATTTCGATTTTTCCTTGGTAATTTGCAGCAATCACTCTCCCTAAAACCTGATCAATTTGCCATTTCTGTTCTGGTAACTTTCCTCTCCCCAACTGCTCTGTGACTGCTTGCATGACAGATTGCTTTTGTGCGTGCTGCACAGTTTTTATCAAAACTAGGGGAATGTGCATCTCTCTCATCTCTGCCCACCTGTAAGTGGCTTTTTCTCTCAGCTGTTCACATTTCTGGGGCACCCACTTAGCCATCCCCACTAAGGCAGAATTCTGGGTGAACACTTCTCTCTCTGAATTTTTCTCATTAACATCTGCAAGGTAATTGAACCAGTTAGGTGCTAAAACATTAGCAATGAACCAAAAATCAGCGTAAAAATGACACATCTCACGTAGCTCTTGCTTTAAAATCTGACACACATTATACAACGCTGTTCCTTCTACGGTGCCAGAAAACAACATTTCAGTCAATGAATCATTAGTAAAACAAACATGCTTTTTATCTTCAGTAGACACGAATTCAAATGGTGCACACAACTTCATTGATAACTCTTTTACCTGTGGTACTCTAGCCCTGTCTTGCAAGTACCAGATCCAGTGTATGATCCTAGCTAGGGGCACTATTTTCTTTCCTTGTTCTTGATTTAAATGTACATAAGTATTTCCTTCTTGCACTGCGCAGAAACCTAAAGTCTGCATTATTTCATTTGCCAAATCACAAGCGCGCAGCTGCATATAATTTTTCACAGTGACCATATACAAAAGTGTTAGGATTTCTCTCAAATGAGGGCTATTCTTTTTCCAAAAATCAAACAAGCTAATGAAACTCGGGGTGTCTTGCTCTAAAATCCTTCGTTTTACTTGTGCATTTTGCAACCGTAACTCGTAAATCACATTCTGGTCTCTCTCGTCCGTGTTATCAGTTAAGGAATGCATTTTGTCTGCCAAAAACCCTGGCTCACACGAAAACTCAGTACAGCTCGGAGCTGTCTTAACCCCCTCATAACTTTCAGTCGGGCTAATTTGCTCACGTAAATTCCTATTTTCATGTTCCAACTGCCTACATTTCTCTTGCATTTCTCTGTAAGCAGATAAAGGTATCCAGACCTTTCTGTCATCATTACTTCCAAAACACACGTTTTCTACATATGTACAACAGGAATGATTTCTCAAAACATTATCAGGCATTTTAGCTACACATGCATTTTCTTCTGTAATTCCCCAAACAGAAAACAATTCACAGTTTTTCTTAGCACCATCAGGCAGTTTATCAACACATGCATTCTCAGACATGGTCTGCGGTGCTACTGTGATTCCCCAAACAGAAAACAATTTCTGTAATTCTCCAAACAACAAAAAAACAATTACACTTTTAAAGTGTGCACTTAGAAATCTACCAACTCGTCAACACCCTCTTAATCACCTCTTAATGACCGACCCCACGACTCCTGGTACCAATTGTAGTGCTTTCCTCTTATTTAGTTTCTAAGCACTAACATAACACAACAGAAATGCACTTCTGAGGTCAAAGAAGACTTTTATTGTTGTTAATTCTTCCCCAACCACAATTTTTATGTATGACGAATTAGTAGCTTTCAAGTCCGCGTTAATCAAACAAAAGATATCAGTTTGCAATATACACAGCAGGTTATATTTATAAGATATTGAATGCAAAGCAAAACAAATACTTCACCGTGTGGGAACTATCTACAGCTTCATCTTTCTAAGGTCTGCAAGCTGATGACCCCTGTCAGCCGCGAGAAAGAGAGATTCATCTACCCACACGGGATTGCTGGCAGCCTGCGCCAAGCTCCAGCACGAGGTCCGGCAGATTCGAATCTGACTCTCTGCAGCCTGTTACATTCGTTACAAAGGTGTGCCCCCTCCTCTCAGACCTGGGAAACTGAGCAAGCCTTTTGGAGACTGGCCAGGTCTCCAAGACTACTCCTGTTCCCAAGCTCAAGCAGAGAGAACAACACCCATGTACTCTCTCTTATCATGTCTAGTCTACTGTGAGAAAAACATCTTGGTTCTCTTGTGCAAAAACACAGCTTGGAAAAATACAGCTTGGATTCTCAACTGCAATGTCTAACTCCACGTTAAAGGCAATGGGCAGCTAACCTAAATATCAAATGCAATGTCTAGTGTCATGTCAAAGCCAATAAGCATCTAAGTTGAATACAAAATGCAATGTATAATATCATGTCAAAGCCCATAGGCAGCTGAGCTGAATATAAAATGCAATGTATAATATCATGTCAAAGCCAATAGGCAGCTGAGCTGAATACAAAATGTAATATATGATATCATGTCAAAGCCAATAGGCAGAATATCTAATAGCATGTCAAAGTCAATAGGCAGCTAAACTGAATACATCATGTCAAAGTCAATAGGCATGCAATGTCAAAGCCAATAGGCGGCTAGACTGGATACAGCATGTCAAAGCCAATAGGCAGAATACAGAATGTAATGGCTAATGCAATGTCAAAGCCCATAGGCGGCTCAACTGAATACAGAAAGTAATGGCTAATGCCATGTCAAAGCCAATAGGCAGAATACAGAATGTAATGACTAATGCAATGTCAAAGCCCATAGGCGGCTAAACTGAATACAGAAAGTAATGGCTAATGCCATGTCAAAGCCCATAGGCGGCTCAACTGAACAAAACATACCATGTGCTACTGGTGAACATTGAGCAACTAATATGCGCAGTGGTGAAACACAAAGTCATTGGTCAAAACAAAACTTATCAAATGGCAGTACAGCAAGTCACTAGGGAATTCTTCCATTCTCTTCACTGCTTTCGTATATGTTTAAGAATTTTGATGATTACTTCAGTGTAGTTATTATGATTAGTGGTACAGGTGCTGTTCATTTTTGTGAAACAAGGTTTTAAGGTATATCACTTGTCAATTATTTGGTTATCTGCTCAATGAAAATACGTTTTACTACATTGCCTCTAAGTTAAGCTTGACTGCTCTGTGCCAACCTAAAAGAGGGTTAAGCACAGGTTAACTTAAGATGGCTTGTGCCTCAGCCTGACAAGGATTGGGGTTGCTGCTTGACCAGGGCTCACACCCCAGTCAACCAACACCCCAATTTCTTACACTGACTTTGAAATGGGTCCCTTTCGGGTCCAACATTCACGTTCTGTCTTGGATTCCCGAAGAGTGTTAGCTTTTTCCTGGATATGTGTTTCTGTAGGATTTTTCAATGCAGTTTAGTATTTTGGATTGTGTATACGGTGAACTGTGTTATTTTTGGGAGTCTGTGCGATATCAAGTTGAGGGTGGATGTTTAACAAGTCTACGATTGAGAACTCCGAAACTGATGCTTATGCAGTTCGAATTTACCACAGTGTTTGTCACTAGATTATAAATGTATTCAGAATACAATACATCTCCCCCAATCTTATGCTATCTGCAAATCATACAGAACAATGGTCATGTGTGCCAAATGTAACTGTGATTCTTTGCTATCTACAAATCATGCAGAGCAATGGTCATGTGTGTCAAATGTAACTGTGACACTTTGTGAAAGTGTGTGAAGGACACACAAAGCTGTCAAAATGTTGACAAGGAGAAAATGCAGTGCTTACAGCTGGGCTGCCATGCTGTGTGTGCAGGGTATGAGATGCAAGAAAGCACATGCAGGAGAGAGTGAAAATAGTGTGCATAAGAGAAACAAGGATAGGGTGTGAAATATGCAATTTCAGAAAGATGTGTAGAGCTAAAGGAAATAGGTACTTAACCAACTTCAGAGGAAAATTATGTGAAGGAAAAAAGGGGGTGATTGAGACACTTTCAAAAGCACAAACAGTTTCACAGACCTTAGAAATGTTTAATGCGTAGACTCTCATTCTCAGAATTGAAACATTTTCCTTTTTAATTAATGATAATAAAATCACTGTGCTTATAGACAGGCTTTTTGTGGGGACATGTCTGTTATTATGTGATATGTCTAATTCCAATAATGGAAAGACTACAGGGATTCACCATAATACTGGTCTGATGGCACACTATAGGAAGCACAGGATTTTAGTTTATGTTTTTCCCTACATCCCTCATTACATAAACCAAGCCATACCCCTTGAAATGGATTCCTAGTTGTGCTTTTTAGGCCTTGCCCTTTTAGAAACCTCCACACTTTTTCCATGCCACAAAAAGCCGTACCCTTCTGCCTAAAAATTAGCCCTCTTCAGTGCCTAGGTTAGTTTGCTAACCACTGCTTTAATTTATGTTTTCATTTAAGTGTTTCATTTTTTTCAGTAGAACATTTTTATTTTTTGCAAACATTTGAATTTCACCTTTAGCTTGCAGTATTTTTCTTTATTTTATTTTAATACTTTTAACTCGTATCGTGTATGTTTGCACAAAAAGTCTGCTGCAGGTCTATTGGCTGTGCCAAGATTGTTTTAGGTGTAGTATTGTCAGTGCATGATTTCTAATGTGATAGCTACCTTGAGATACTGATACTTGTGCTGACTTTTTGGACATTGTCGGTGACACTTTAACTAAGAGGCTTATTGTCGGCTATCATTTCTAATAAGGATACCACCCCCTGCTCCTTAGGTGGCTCTTGTGCCATGTACTCCAGAAAGCAGGCTTAAACATACGCCTTAAATCTTGTGGCGCACAAATGGCAACAAACTTGAGATTTCATAAAATCAGAGTTAATAGCCAACAACCAGATACCAAATACATATCACCTTTTAATTGCTTGCTAATAAACGGTTCATTATTTGTTACTTTTAATATGCGTTTAAGACGCACTAAAGAAAAATGTAGGTCTCCACGAAGATACATAACTTAATAGCTTGAGAAAAAAAAGAAAAAATGTCAGTATCATCAGTGTCTTCATGAAGCATGCAGAGGGATCGCAGAGGCGTGGATTGTGATATCTCTGAGTGCTTTGCTTGGTTAACACATTTTAGACAGTTCTGCAGAGTACTATGGCTGAAAGATGATATAATGTCGAAGTCGAGGGTCATTTCTTCTTGGCAGTTTTGAAGGAGATATAAGTAGACCTGCTGGTTTTACAACCCAAGAATGTCTGTTGCAAAAAAACGTATTTCATAAAAGCCATCAGAAACATGTACTCGGCAGTTTGATGGAATCATTAGCCTGAAATTACATATTTTACACAGGAACGCTGATGTTCTAAGGCTGGCATTTTTCTGTACTAGCAATCACTCTTCGGAATTTGTCAGCTCAGCTAAGAGAGTCATTTAGTTCACTATGGAGGGAGGAGAGTATACAAAAGAGGGGATGGAGTTTTGGACGAGGAAGGCAGTGCTTAATTTGCAAAAAAAGTAGGTTCCATGGCCCTTCCCAGAAGGCCTCTGCAGCCTACGTCACCCATTTCCCCTGACAGCGCTGCCAATGACAGCACCAACATAACGACTAACCATCACACTCCTACAAGAGTGGCAATTCAGACTATTTCAGGCCACACAAAGCTATATTAATGATGCCAGAGGCTGGTATTATACACTTTCAATGCAACTTGACTTATTATTAAACATGGTTACCAAGCTCATCTCAAAACGAAACAGGTAGTGCCACCATGTAGTGGACTGTTACTAGAGCCTTGCTGAGTACTGGAAACCACCAGCTCAAATTAAGCACTGCCCCATTCTCAATGGAGCAGTTATCAAAGTGCATTTAAAAAAGTATGGGAACTGTGATGCTGCTTGGTAATGGAGCTGGGTGAGTGAGTGTGGGCGCAGGGCCCAAGAAGAGGCTACAAAAATCAAAATAATTTGTAGCTTTTTTCGGTCTTTCATCTTCAGCTACCTAAATGACGCACAGCTTAAATGAAAAATAAACGCAAGTTATGTTAATCAGTAGGAAATGCACTATTGTACATTATGAAACCTCTATTAGTTAATGCACTGCGCCAGAAAGCCACAGAATTGAATTCTGGTAGGTGAAGCGGAAAGTTGTGACTTGTGTATGCTTAGTGCTAAGTGGTCCCAGTCTGTGACAGAAAGCACTGTTACTATTTAATTCATTATTTTAAACTTGCATTACACACAGTAGAAGATAGGCTGCTATCAAATGCCGAAAAAAGGTTTAAGATGAAAAGAGCTTCCAACATATAGATGTTAGTAATACCAAGACTGTGCATAATTCAAACATTTTTATAACTCTTCCCTAAAAACAGGCACTTCACAGCTCAACTGGTAACTTCCTTGCAATACCACTCAAAACGGATAAATCTGTTATAAGGAAATTTCAAGTGATTCCATCAATTAAAGCCAATACCGGCTTCCAGACACCCTTTACATTCGCAGACCAGTTGTGCACATTTACAATTATTTCAGAGAAGCAGGCGGCCAGGCAGGAATTCTTGTTTAAATGTCTGCAATCCCTCTGTTTCACAGCACAGGAGACTCCCTGCTTTTGACTTCTGCTGAAGAATTTAAACTCTCGGATTTAACCTCCCCGGGATGGTTGAGTTTTCACACAAAAAAGTAGGGGAACTGTTTTTCTTGAATTAAAAATCTATGGGTACTTCGTACCCCTCAGATCCCACCCATTTCGACAACTGCACTGGAGTACCCTTCAGGTGCGAACAAACATTTCCCTCTTTGTGGCTCAAATCGCCGCGCTTTCTGTTCTGGAACATTCTCAAGCGTGGACTCGAGGTTCAATGGTTTTCGTGATTCCTACCAGAAATTGCTTTCTTCCCACCTACCTCCTAATGCATTTAAAAATATATATATTTTAACAGTGTACTGTGACCTGTGTTATTGCGCAATCTGTTCATTGTGCTACTCGTCCCCGTGAGGCTGACTCTGCCAGGTATCCTGGTACATTTCCTCTATACAGCGCACTGAAACCCAGTGGAGCGGAGATCGCTCTTTATAAGATAAGAAGTAAAACAACGTTGTATACCTTAATAAAGATACCTAACGTTTCTGTGACCGCTGCACAAGACATTCCTCTCAGCCTCCCTTTTGAGACATTCTCAGACCCAAGGCACCCATACCCAACCCTCTGCTGTGCCTGGCATCGGACCACGTGTTAAATAGGAGAAAGGAGGGGTAATTTAGAACCTGAAATGAAGCCCGCCAAGGCTGGGTGAGACCCCAGACTGGTGCCGCTGAGGAGACACTGGCCTGCCTGTGTCTGTTCAGGTGTGAATGGTCCTGGAGGTGGACCGGGGTGGGGGGGGGGAGGTTGGGGTGGAACCCTGGGGTGTGAAATGTGGGGAGAGGGAGGCGCTATAGGCACGGTTATCCTGCTCATCTCAAAATGAAACAGGCAGCACCACCATGCAGTGGGCTGTCACTACAGCTGGTGCTGACAATTAACTGCCGGTGCTGAGCACCGGAAACCACTGGCTCAAATTAAGCCAAGGAAAAAGGAAATAGAGATTATGTTGTAAATGAAAATAATCACCATTTAAAATGAAGCATTAATTTAGATGTTTTTGGTTTAAGTAGCTGGTTGTGTGCGACTATTGTGAATCACTGCAAATTAAGCTGCAGCGCTCTAGAGTGTGTGAAGCCACTTATGATGCCAGAATGATGGTCATGAAATGATGGTGACTAAACCAGAACTGACTAGAAAGGGCCAACCACACAAGGGTTCTCTGGCTGTTTTGAGGAGGATGTGTGGGAAATGTATCTGCAATATATTTGTGAAAGAGTTTGGGTGGTGGACTTGTAGCACTGTTTTCTGTGGAGCTGTAGCCCTTTTAGCGAAACGGGAGGTGCAGTTCACAGGGATGGATCTCTCTGGCCTGCAGCCGGTGGGCTCTCCTGAGCTGGGCTGCAGGATGCAAATAGGTGGGAAAGTGTGTCCTGGTTGGAGTCATGTGACAGGAAGGCATCCTCTGGGCAGGCAGCATCCCTAGCCACAGTAACTGGCCAGCCAATGCAAGGCAACTGCATCAATACCCAGACTGGGATCGAGAGTGCAGGGCCTGCAACAAGGCCGGTCACCATGTGTCAAACTGCATGTGTGTGTGAAGGCGGAGGGTGTGAGAGAAAAAGAGAGGGAGAACCAGACAGGTAAGCGGATATAAACCTCTAGTCGTGAAGGCGTTATTGATTATTGACAATATTATGTAAGTTCCTTAGCCCTGTGACACCTGCAGGATTTCTTCATAACTAGCAGTTGTAAGTAGCGGATTGTTTTTAAGCTCCTCTGGTGCTTTAGGTACAGCTGATCGAATGCTTGTTTTTTCGTGCGGTACATTCAGTTTTTTGTTTTTGTATTCATGTTTAGTAATAATAAAACGGCGGTATCCTCCCTGGTACATTTGTTTCCTTGTATGGCCTCACTTTTGTTATTAGAAGAGTTCCCCGGCAATAGATTGAGCATCAACCATGTAAACAACCATGGTCCACATTCCCTGTAGCAACGTGTAATTGCAGCTAAGGCAATAACAATCTTGCTTAACGGGAGTTATTGAGAAGTAGATGACGCAAAACGTGAAATAAGGAAGAGCAGAGTTGTTTTGATCTTGCTGGCTTGAGAAGTGATCTGGATCTAAAGACAAACCAAAACCTGCTCTGCGCTACCGCAGACAAGCCTAGCTCGGCTAGTTCATTAGGCACTTGCTTTGAGAAAAATCACTGTAGTTCAATATGTTTGAAGTATGTCAACCACCCAACAATAACGCTGAAACAAAAACAAAAAAATGAATCCAAAAATAAAGGGCAATTTTAAGAAATAAGTTTCTGTCTTATTTCATCCTGAAAAGAAAACGTCACTAGATTACTGTATTTGGCCAGTAAACGGCAACAGTGTTATTTGATGAAGGTGGAAAGAGTGCTGCTTTATGTCGACATGATTAGCATGACATAAGTTTGTAAATCTTGCAATAAGTGGGCTTTCCCTACTGGCAGCAAATTTCTATTCGTTGTTTTTTATTTACCCACACATTACACAGAACAGCACTCACTAGTTTAGAGCAAAGCAAAGAACCATAGATATTGTGATCTTGACATGTTAGCAATCACTGCTGGATATAGCATCAGCACACCAGCAGATTCACCATCGTGCATAGGTGTCTGCTTGAGCCTAGCATAGGGTTTGTAATGGAAGAATATGCTTCCAGCAACAAAAATACTATGCTCAGACTAACTTTATAACCTTCCCCACTTCCGGTGTATGCTGGAGAGAGCGGCACACATGCAAAATGACAAAAGTTAGGAGAAATAAACACATTTCTCCTTTTTAACGCCTGCTTCAAAGTGGCATTATTTTTTGGTGCAAAATCCTGTCTCTTATTGTTTGTAAATAGGGTTTTGGGCCAAAAACTATGGGTGGTTGTATCGGAATGCCCATGTACCACCCATGGAATGCCCACTTGTTACAGAGTAATGCATAACAATAATTCGCTGTCCTATGTGTTACTTTCAGGCAAACTTTCTAATGCGAGACTTGTTTTGTGCTGTAAAGTAAATATAACAAAAAAACATTTTGCCCTGGTTTGCATAACTTTTGTAACACAAACCCAGTGCAAAAGGTTTGGAAATCTGTTCCCCAGTGTACAATATGTTGGAATAATAAAGGTGAAAGTATACAGTCGTGCCTAAAATTGATGCACATTGTTCTTATGTAAGAAGAAACATAACTGCCCTTAATTTTCAGAACTAAAGGAACATTGTTAAATTTAATATGTTCAGGGAACATTAAGAGTGGTTCAAGGTACACAGGCGTAAACGAACTTTAAATAAGATAAGGATATACTGGAGCACAATTTTTTTTAAAGAAATGTCAGGGATATACTAGAACACAAGAACGGTAAGAAGAGTCAAGGATATGCTGGACTACAAAAATGTTAAGAAGGGTCAAAGATATACTGCAATACAAAACCATAGGCAGGGTCAAGAATATACCAGAATACAAGAACGTTAAGAAGGGTCAAGGACATATTGGACTACAAGAACGTTAAGAAGGGTCAAAGATATACTGCAATACAAAATGAAAAGAAGGGTGAAGGATTTACTAGACTACAAGAACGGTAAGAAGGGTGAAGGATATACTAGACTACAAGGCGTTCAGAAGAGATAAAGATATTCGGCAATACAAAATTCTAAGAAGGGTCAAAGATATATTAGAATGCAAGAATGCTAATAAGAGTCAAGGATATACTAGACTACAAAAATTATCAGAAGGGTCAAGGATATAGTGGAATACAAGGACAATAAGGATCAAGGGCATAGTGTTAAAAGAACACTAAAAATGATCAAGGATACACTAAATCAAAGTAGATGCAAAGGTTTTTCACCTTATTGGCAGGATGGCGAATGCCACACAAGGATTGTTTGCAGTTGCAGTGAAATAGGATAGATGTGATCATACTACAGTGAACTATTGGCAGCTGGTTGCATCAAATACTGGCTAAGAGTAAATTTGGATGGCATGTATCCTCCTATTCCTGATATATGATTTTGCACTGCAATGCAACTGAGCGGCTATATTCTCTCCCTATCTATCTCATTCTTCTGATCCTTGGCCCCCAATCTCCTCTCTTTATTATTGTTATCCTCTTCTTCATAGCCCTTCTGCCACCTGCTCGCCTCATACTCTGAGCATCAGGATCGGGGCACCCCGACCAATAGAATGCAGAGTGACACCCAGATCCATGACCACTTCCTCCAAAGTGTGGCATATTCCTGCCCCAGAAAGCACCTTTCTTCCAAAATCCATGATGGCTGAAATTTCAGCAGAGAAGTTAGAGCAGTCCAAACCATCCCCCAGTGTGGCTCATTTCCTCCTTGTAACATCTGCAAATTCCTTTCATAAACCTGGTATCTGGCTGAGGGGTCCAGAAGGTGAGGGTTAGGTGATCTGTAATTCCCTCCTGTCCTGCTATCCTTTGAGGCTGTATGTTTTATTAACCCCGCCTCTGCTCTGGCATTCTGTGCCCCAGAGCTGCCCTTCACCCAGTAGGCTCTCCCCTGGACAGTCACTTACCACTTACTCAAGCTGCTCTGCTAATCCTGTTAGCACTGACCAATCAGAGGGGACCTTCAGAAGGCTGGATTCTGGCTTACAGAAAGAAAAGCCTTATAACTTCTTTTCTGTACAAGTTGAGATAAATTCACCAATGTCAAATTGCTGGTTTTACCAAAACAAGTCTTGAATGACGTTTATACACTTTTCTTTACTATAATGACAATAAAATACAATATTGCAATGATAGCCTGTGAAGCCCGGTATCTACAATGGGGGGATGAAATGATCAGTTTTTCCCTCACCAGGATCTATAAAACATCCTTAATGAGGCCCCTGCTTATAGTTACATGACCCCCCACCACTGGGACACCTAGGGGAGACCCTGAGGGTACCTAACATGTGTAAATAAGGTAGACCATCACATTTAAAGTGCCCATACCACCAAAGTTGAATTTGGACACCATTTCCATTTAAATGCAGTCTGCAGAGTCAGGCTGCATTTAAAAATGACAGAAAACCTCCAGCAGAAAAGGACAGAAAGCACACAGCAGTACACACATGCAAGTGCAGAAATTCTGCTGGGCATCTAATTTCCATGCCCTATTATAAACTAGGGGCTTATACGCAGATTGTACCCCCTTGCCCTATGATATACTAGGGACTTACAGGGTCTGTCAGGCCAATTGGAAGGGTACTGTAATACCTAGTGTACTCTACTACAGGTGTGTGTTTTAACATAGCACTGGCCTGGGTCTGGCTAACAGAGCCCAGGGCACATTTAGAGTCAGTTACCATCAGCACCTTTCAGCAACAAAAACAAGCATTTGCAATGGGTCTTGTGTTTGCTGGAGTTAGAGCTATTAGCGTTCTAAATTCCAAACTGGACTTTTCTTGCCACATAAATTGAAAATTAAAACTAAAACAGTCGACATAAGCAAGCCGTTGCAAAGAGCCATGGCCGCTATGAGCGTGAGCAGGAAGGAGAGACACAAAAGGAAAAATAATTTGCTTGCAGTCAAATGTATCGGCAAATGTGCAACCATACATGTAACAGGGTCAATGGCCAAGGCAGTAACAACACTGCCCCAAGGAGGGACAAAGGTAAAGCATTTACCAATGATAACAAAGGATTTTTTAAAGGCGAGTCCATGAAAGAGTGTTAGTAATGAGCGTGCGGTGGGCATGGTTAAAAGCCCACAGATAGATTAGAACACGTCAGAGCGCTTGCTTGCTTGACCTAAAAATGGGGGTGAACAGGGCAAAAAGATGACTTTGCAACAACCACCCACTGTTTTATCAATTGCAGCTATCTGAAAATGCTTTTAACATTCAAAGTCAACAAACGCTATGTGCATTTGTGCACACATGTGCAGATTAATTTTTCAATACAGTTCTTATTCTTTTAGAAAATCCATTCAAATATGGCCACCACAGATGCATGCGCTTCTGCAGCAGCTATCTTTAAATGGATTTTCTTAAACCTTCAGAAAATCAACTTAAAGATAGATACTGTGGATGCATGCGCATATGTGGTGGCCATCTATGAAAAAACACAAGCATTAATAAAGACAATAAGTTTCAATTTGAAGAACTATTAGGTTTGCCATTGCCGGTTTAAAGCTACAGTTTTGGTATGTTTTACAAGGAAATACCGATCTACTTACGCACTGTGGTCATGCTCAAATGATCAGTGTGACAAAACTCACAGTTTAGTTTCCCACTCAAGGATTTCTAAAATGCAAGACGAAGAGCGCTTTCTGACGGTGTCAGAGACATGGCAGTGGACATTGCTGCCAAAGAAAACATATTTGAGCGGGAAAATGTTTAGAAAATGCGGCCCATAAATAAAATATAACACTTAGCTCGTGTAAATGATGCGTGATTTTCTGCTGAAACCTGCTGAGCACTATCCAGAAATTACTCTATCAAGCCATTAACTAGTGAAAAATTGTGACATTTGTGTAATATTCTGTTGTTTTATCTGAAGGTTATGCATTCTGTTTTACTGTAGACTTTAGAAAAAGCTGTAGAAGATAAAAAGGGTTCCCTCGGCAGAGTGCACGTACAGCAGTTTGGCTGAAAACTGCTGGATAGATCCATATGACTAACATGCACTTCAAGCATTGCAATACGATTTGTTTTCATAAATCGTGTTATACTAGTAATAAGAGGTTTCTTACAGAGTTCAATAACTATTGCTACATTCACAAAAAAAAAATGTAAATCTCCAGGTGCGTGGGTACATGGTTGCATCTTGAGGAGATTTCCTCTAATTGTTACTTTTGGGATATTTATCTGTTTCAGACCAAAACAACGGATTTATGCTTTTGAAGTAGACATATATTTTTTCGAAATTAACAAAGATTGCCAGGAGCATTTAGGGGAAGCTGACCTTTGCAGTTTTCTAAAGGATATCCCCGAATCCTTTTGTGCCGTGCAAATACACACATTCCAAATTCCATAGTTTCAGAATACTATGGTTGTCGAGCCTTGATTCCACCTCGTGTCTTTTTCTTCCAGCACTTTCTATTTCTTGTCTTTCTTAGTTTTTCACGCTTTTTCGTGTTAAATTCTTTCCTTTGTCACTGTTTTCCTATCTGTTCCTTCCTCTTTTCTCTCTTTTCTGTTTCTTCCCTATTGCACTAGGTTAAAGTCTGATGATGAAACAAGTCTAGGTCCCCAAACTGAGTGTTGGTGCCCATCACCAGCAACCATCTTCACAAATCAGGCACCACTTAGCCTACATCCCACCAGTCGTGGGGGTGTATTCTTAAAATGTCCAACCTAGGAACAGATTTACTACTTCTCTTGACAGGAGTACATTTCCAGCTGTGTCCAGTGAGAGGATGGGTCGAGAAAACATTTTGTCACTACACACAAACTCAGTTTTGTGTTTCTGTGCACAAACTTACAGGGTATCCGTCCTCACGCAATTCCATTCCTAAATGCAAAAACAAATGGTTTAAAAGTTGCTTTAAGCACTCTTTAAAACCATTTGTTTTTGCTCTGTTTATTTACAGGCACTGCTAGTAGGAATGTGGCCAGCAGACCCCCAACAACTGACCCCCCACTGCAGTGAAATCGGCCCTCTCCCCACCAGTCCTCTGAAACGCCCAGTAGCCAGCCCAGCCCAGGTAAAAAAATGGGAGACAGCCTTTACGACGCAGCCTTTACCAAGCAGATAAGTATCACACAGGTAACTATTGTACCTTTACCACATATGCCTTTACCACGCAGGTAAATATCTTTTTTTTTTATAAATAATTACTATGTTATTTTAAAAAAGGATTCAGGGGGAGTAGTGGGAAAGGGAGCTAAGAGTAATTTTGGGGTTTAGGGTGGGTAGTGGAAAAGGGAGGTAAGGATAATTTTAGGCTTTAGGTGTGGTCAGTGGTAAAGGAAGGCAAGGTAAATTCATGGTAAATCAGTGGTTTATCACTGGCCCTCATATTGACCTGTATTATGGTTGAAAAGGGACTGTTGCCAGTGGCAAAATACAAAAATTAGCATTTGTAATGCAATGGGTATTGTGTTTGCTCGAGTTAGAGCAATTCAAGTTGTAAATTCCTAACTGGACTTTTTGTGCCACATAAATTGAAAAAGAAAAGTAAAACAGTTGACATAAGCAAGCCAGTTCAAAGTGCCACAGCCACCATGAGCATGAGCGCAAAGGAGAGACACAAAAGGAAAAAGACGTTCAGTGGCAGTCAAACATATCAGCAAACTTGCAATTATCTATGTAACAGTGTCAATAGCCAGGGCGGTAACAAAACCACCCCAAGGAGAGACAAACGTAAAGCATTTACAAATGATAACAAAGGATTTTTGAACAGTCGCGACTTGCTGTGCTCTGAAGGGGGAGGGTGGGTGCGGCTAGCAGGGGGACGGGAGACATTTAATAGAAAATAATAATAAAAATAAAAACTTACCTGCTCCACCGCCACACCACTCCTCTTTCACTCGTCACTGCAGGCAGGCACAGGCTCCCAGCCTGCAGCCAATCCTGATGCTGCTCAAAGCAGCGTTAGGATAGGCTGGGAGCGCCCAGTCAAGGCGCTCCCAGGCAGACTGGGAGCCTATGCCTGCTCTCTCCAGCCCAGCAACACAGTGGCAGGCTGGAGAGAGCACAGTGTATATGTGTGTTTGGCCGGCCCGAGACAGCCGGCCAAACACAAAAGCGCACCGAGGGGAGTGCAAAGTGCACTCCCCTCATCCCCGTCATCCCCCATGGCCCGCCCCTTTCACAATGAAACATAGTTTATTATCCCTTCATTGTGAAAGCTTTGCAGCTTCTGCTGCTGGCGGGGGTGATGTTCCACCACCATAGCGGAGGAGCCACTGCTGTTTTTGAAAGGCAAGCCCATGAACAAGTGATAGTGATGGGTGTGCAGTGGGTGTGGTTAAAAGCCCACAGTTGGATTGGAATAGGCCAGAGAGTTTCCACAGTGGACCTAACAAGGTGTGAAGAGCTCAAGTGACATCTAAATCCCATTCCACCTTCATAGGTTTCTCAGATCCATATAAAAGTAGCTAATCCACTCTAAGTGGTTTCTCTGTCCACGCATGTATTTCTAGTCCTGGTTTTACATTGCGATAATGCAGGCATGTCCCAGAAACGTGAGAAGAAAACGTTTGCCCTAATTTAGAGTTTGGCAGAGTGGGTTTACTCGCTGCCAAAGTGTCAGTCTCCTGCCCCATTTCGGGGACTGCAGAAACGAAAGTATGCCAAGTTTAGTACAAAAAAAATTATCCACACACCACGGGAGAAAAGTCCCGCGGTATGGGAGCATTAATCTTTCATTTTTCAAAAGCAAACTCTCGCTTCCGCAGTTTATTTTTGAAAAATGGAAAACTTTGTAAAAGTTTGACATACAGCTACGATATTTGATTGAATGATCAGTCATACTTTTACACCATTGTCAGGAACCACAGTGACGCCGTTCCTGCCAATAGTTTAAGTTGGATTACTGCCATGTTTAGCTCTAAATTCTTAAAAGGTTTTGAAATTTGAACCCCATTTGCTAAATCCTGACTAAAGAAAGCTTGTGTATGAAAGGGCCCAACGCCCTGTTGAATCTTTTCAGATTCCAGTCGATACCTCATCCCTTCTGCCCAGGTTTCCTCAATGGTATTATATAGGTTCTACTCTTTTCCTGTGATGAAGAGGGCTCCCGAGAATCAGCTGGCTACACTCAAGACCTTTGTATATTTGTGATGGCGCAGTCCTTATTAACAGTGCCTTGCATATATTTATTTAAATGGCGAGTAACATATCAAAGTAGTGTTTCCGTGAGTAATTTCCATGTTTATTGGTGAAGAATTAGTGCCAACTTTTTTGTTAGTGATAACAAACACATTTTTTCCCAAGCTGAAATCTGGGACTTCCACTGATTTGTGGCATGTTAATAATACAGAGTAAATTGTTTGCTGAGCGCTAAACCACTTACCATAGTATGTAATCTTTACCCAGCAGTTTTTATAACGCAGGTAAGAACCACGCAGGTAAGTGCACATGGGTTTTTACCTTTGGCCAACATCCCTTCTCACATGAAACTTTACTCCACAGTTACATGTGTGTATCTATGTCTATACCTAGGCCCCAGGGCCGACTATTGCTATGTCCCAGGATGCCCACCCCTGGGACATAGCTGTTTGCTGTGGTACAGCTCTGCAGATGCAGCCAAGCCACAGCAAAGACTGTGGATTCAAACAGTGGGACCTGTCAAGCAGGTCCTGCTGTCTGAAAACGGATCTTTCATCTTTGTACCCTGCACACATGCAGGGAACAGAGGTGAAAGGTTTGCTTCAGGAGGCACAGAGCTGCTGTTAAAGTAGCTCCTTGCTTGCTGAAGCAATGGCACCACGAGGGAAGCCTTAAGGCTTCTTGTATAGTAAAATATAAATAAATAAATATGCAGGGACTGCTGGGAGCAATTGAGGGCTCCCTCACAGTCCCACATAGCCTATAAAGGGCTAAAAACAGAAACAAAAACAAAAAAAGAAAAGCAGTAGCTCAGTGTGAAGGTCGCAGACCATTACATTGAGGATTTGAGTCAAGCTGGACTCGTTTCCATCTTTTTTTTTTATTATTAATTTTTTATAAAGTACAAATTATTATCTTTTTTTTAAAATGACAGATAATTTTTTATTTTAAATTGTAACATATATCTCATTCTAAGTATGTCAGAAATCAAACCCTAAAAAACTCTCTAGCTCTCTTCCCCCAACTTTCTTTCTCTTTCTCTATCTCAATCAATTTCTCCCACTCACAGACCCACACAGAAACTCACCCACCTACTCACAGACCCACTCAAACCCTCATCAGCCACTCCCACCCCAGTCAGACCCTCACGGACCAACTCACAGACCCACTCAGACATTTATGCACCCACTCACAACCCCACTCAGATTGTCACACACCCACTCACAGACCCACTGACACCCTCATGCACCCACTCACAGACCTGCACACATACTGACACACCCACTAATACTGACATGTATACACTCTCACACCCAGACCGACAATCTGATAGCCACTATCACCCAAAAATACACCATCGCACACCTATTCTCACAACCAGAGAAGCTGCGGCTAACTCCAGCAACACACAGTGAAAGGGCTGTACACAGGGTGGGTTTGGGTGATTTGGGGGTGTTGGCCAGAGGGTCTGGCTGCAGGCCAGGTCTTTGGAGCAACCTTCCCTGCCCAAGGGTGAAGGATGTGCATGGTTGAGTGCTTATAGAGGGTTAGCCTCAGGGCCTGGCCAGAGGCTAGGCCCTATGGCCAACTGCCGCATCGCAGAGCCAAAGGGCGTGGGCAGCAGTGGCTGGATTAAAGTATAGTAACTAAAGTTACTATACCTTAAAAAAATAAAATAACATTCACTGAAAAAAACAAAGGTACCAGCACATTATTGTTAGGCTCACATTTTAAACATACCAAATTATAGAAATTCACCAGTTATAGTTAGAGTTACCTCATGTATCTATAACTCTTGTCCGAAGGTAACTATAACTCACGCCCTCACCATAGGTAAAGGGAGTTAAAGGTGAGTTTAGGTTTAAGGGGTGATAGATGTAAGGGTAGGTTTAAAGTTAAGGGTAGGGGAGAGGAAAACGGAGGGGTAAATGTATATACAGGTAAGGGTGATTTTAGGCTTAAGGACTATGTAGAGGTAATGGGAGGTAACAGTGATTTTAGGGTTAAGGTGGTAGCAGAGGTAAAGGGATGTATATGTGAGTTGACAGTTAAGGGTGGGTAAACATACATGGAGATAAGGGTAATTTTAGGCTTATGGGGTGGGTAAAGTTAAAGGGAGGTAATGGTGATTTTAGGGTTCAGGGATTAGTATAGATAAAGAGTTGCTAAGTTGAGCTGAGAGTTTAGGGTGGGTAGATATAAAGGAAGGTAAAGGTGATTTTAAGGTTTATTGGAGTTTAATGTGTAAAGGGGATAAAGGCTAATGTAAAGTAAAGTGGCGGGTAGAGGTAAGGTAAATTATAACTCATTCCGTCATCATGTACTGCTTACAACTTCACATATTACATCACTCATGACATGTTCTGTGACATCATTGATAAAATCACTGCAACATCAGCTGCATGACAAATGTCACCGACTGGATGAAGACCAATTGCCTGAAGCTCAATGCAGACAAAATGTAAGTATGGTTTTTTGGGAACAACAACTCCCCGTGGAACAACACTTGGTGGCCCAACAAACTCGGCCCCACAGCCACGCCGACAGACAGTGCTCACAACCATGGCATCATTCTGGAGAGCAAACTCACCTTGATACACCAGATCAATGCAGTCTTCTCCCCCTGCTTCCACACCCTCCACATGCTCTGAAAAATCTTCAGATGACTCCCCATCAGCACCAGAAAGGTCGTCACTCAAGTCCTAGTCACCAGCCGGCTAGACTACAGCAATGCATTCTATGCTGGAATCACAACCCAACTGCTGAGGAGGCTCAAGACGATACAGGCTCACCCTCTACCGCCCTCAAACAGACCCACCTCACCCCCATCTCAGTAGCCTCCACTTGCTCCTCATCCAGAAAAGATGCCAATTAAAAAAACTGACATACGTCTACAAAGCCCTCCATAACCAAGGACGAACATACATCAACCACCGCCTGAACTTCCACCAAACACCTATGTTTCATTGCCCTCCCACACACTACACACATCTGACAAAGCTACAGTGGAGAACTGACCTTTGGCTAAAGTCCTGGAACAACTTTCCCCAGCACCTCTGAACATCTCTTCCAGAATTCAGAAAGGGACTCAAGACCTGGCTTTTCGACTAAGCCCCAGCAAGAAGATAGCACCTGGATACCCTTGTGGGTAAATAGGCACGCTCTATAAATCCGGACTGATTGATAAGAAATTACATCATTAAATACAACACTGTGCATGGCATGGTCACAAGTTATAGTTACTTTAGGGCACAAGGTATAGTTACTCGAGATAACTATAACTGGTACATTTCAGCTGCTTTGTTCATTTAAAATGGTATGTTGTAACTGATATTTTCACTTAGCTATAACATCCCTTCAATCATTGTTTTTTCAGTTGTTTTCCAAAGTTTTTTTTTTTTAAGGCAAAGTAAGATATTATCAATATACTTAACTATAACGCCATTTTAACCTTCACTTTTTTTCCGTCTGTGTGTGTGTGTGTATATATTCACTGAAAAGAACAAAGGTTGCAGAGACGTTACAGTTACGCTCACATTTCACTAAGACAAGACCATAGAAATTCTGCAGTTATAGTTACCTGAGCTAACTATAACTTACGCTACCCCCCAATGCACTGCTTATGACCTCATATATTACATCACTCATGATATGGTCAGTGACATCACTGATGACATCGCTGCTGAAATCTCAAATAACATCACTGATGACATCATCCAGTCAGTGTAGGTGTTTCAAAAATGTTTCTGAGACTTAAAGATAGATACTAAGCTACTGCATAAATTAAATTACCTTACTCTTTGTACTACTAATGAATGATACTATTTTTAACATTACATCTGAGTAGCAGTGTGAGTGTCTGAATCTGTGTGTGAGTGGCTGTATGGATGGATGACTGGCGGTGTGAGTGGCTGTTTGGTAAGTGAGTGGGTGTGTGAGTGGTTGTATGTGTGAGCAAGCAGCTGTGTCAGTAGCTGTTTTGGTGAGTGAGTGGGTGTATATGGCTGTATAGGTAATCATGTGGGTGTGTGAGTAGCTGCATTGATGAATAAGTGGGTGTGGGAGTAGCTCTATGGAGGACTGGGTGGCTGTGAGAGTAGCTGTACTGGTGAGTAAGTGGCTGTGTGGGTTGCTATGTGGGTGAGTGAGTGAGTGGGTGTGTGAGTGGCTGTATGGGTGAGAGGCTGTGTGAGTCTCTATAGATGAGTGAGTGAGTGTGTCAGTGACTGTATGGGGGAGTGAGTGAGTGACTGTATTGGTTAGTGTGAGTTTGTGTCAGTGACTGTATAGGTGAGTACATTTGTTAGCATCTGTATGACTAAATGAGATGGTGTGTGAGTATTTGTGTGAGTGAGCGTTGTGTTAGTGGTTGCATGGGTGAGTGAGTGAGTGGGTGTTTAAGTAGCTACATGGGTGAGTGACTCAGTGTCTGAGTGGTTGGATGTGTGCATGACTGATTGTTTGAGTGGCTGTATTGGTGAGTGAGTGGGTGTATGAATGGATGTATGGCTGTGTGAGTGGCTCTGTCAGACACTGCATAGATGAATAAGTGAGGGTGTGATTAGCAGTCTGGGTGAGTGTGTCACTGTGTGAGTGGCTATATGGGTGTATTAGTCAGTGTGTGAGTAGTTGTATGGGTAAGTGGTTGTGTGAGTGGCTGTATGAATGAGTGAATGGGTGTGTGAGGGCCTTTAAGAATGAGTGGTGTGTGAGTACCTGTATGGGTCTGAGAATGGATATTTGAGTTGTTGTGTAGGTGTGAGTGGGTGAATCAGGTTATATGGGGGTGTGAGTGGAGGTGTGAGTGGTTATGTGGATGATATCATCAGTGATTGCATCACCAATGTCATTTGAGATGTCATCAGTGGTCATCATTAATGTCACTGGCCATATCATGAGTGATGTAATATGTAAGGTCATAAGCAGTGTATTGTAGGGGCATACGTTTAGGTAGATCAAGTTTAATTGCGATTGTTATGTATCTCAGGGACACATCATCATGTTATGTTGTGACCTCTGTCATAGTTTCAGTTTACACCATTTGACTCATAATATTGTGGGCGCACTGATTACTCATCTATTCAGAGCAGACCTTTTGGCTGTGAAGGCTAGAATTTGAGAACCCCTTCTGGCACAGCAGTGGCCACTGCAAATGTCAAAGGTGACAAGGAGGTACAGGAGGGGGTGACGAAGACTGGGGAAACAAATAATTTTAAAAAAACAGGGCTCCCACTGCTGCCACCTCCTGCCGCCTCGCTCCTCTGCTCTTTTGGTGTCCCAGCATTCACTGGGACTCCAGCACAGACTCCCCAGCAATCCTGGCACTGCTCTCATGCTAAACCTAGCATGAGAGCAGCATCAGGATTGGTCTGAGCAGCTTGGTCTGCTGCTCAGACTGCGCACTGAGGTCTGTGCAGTTTCTCCAGCCTGGCTATGAAACACAGCCGAGTTGGAGGAAACTAAGTGTGCATATGTGTTTGGCCTGCCTAAGACGGTAGGCCAAATACACATGCACACTTAGTGCACTCCACTCTTCCTCCTTCCATGGCCCAGCCTGTCCCTCCCTTCACATGCTGGCTGAGCCAGCAGCAGAAAAATAAAACAATACTGAAATATCTTATTTCTGCTGCTGGCTCTAAACCAGTGGGGTGACGCTCCTGCCGCATTGTCGCAATGTTGGGGATTGCTGGGAAAGGCTCTGAAGGCCTCTGTGCTCTATGCCTCTTCTTGCTGTCTCTCTTTCATATACCTTTGTAAAGGGCTTTGTAAAAGTTGTGTGCATCAGTACCGATTAGTCATGGTTTTCTACCAGCCCCATGATTATCAGTTATAATCCCTCTATTTCTCTGAAATAAGAACGAATTTTCAAATCAAGACGTGACTTAGGGCCAGATGTATGAAAGCATTTTGCATTTGCAAACGGTGCGAATGCAAAAAGCCATTTCAGAATGTATTAAAGGCATTCTGAAAGCAATTTAAAGGAATCGCTAAAATAGCGATTCCTTAAAATTTCGACCCTGTTTAGAGAGACGCAAATTGCTACTCTCTAAATAAGAAATCGCAAATAAGGATTCCTTAGTTGCGATTTCTAAAGCACATGTAAGAAGCAATTCCTAAATGCGAATTGGGCATTTAGGAATCGCTATTTACCACCAGGTTGAACCTGGTGGTAACCATGTGCAAATTTAAAAAATGCATTTAAAATGCATTTTAAAAATTTACATGTAAAGCACACATGCCCTTTTGGCATGTGTGCACCTTACATGTTGTAAAAAATTATTTTGTGGTGCAGCAGAGGGGGCCTTAGGCCCCCAGCACCCAGGGGTTTTCCATTTCCGAAATTGCGATTTCCAGTTAAGAAATCGCAATTTTGGAAATGCAAATAATTCGCAGATATGGGCCTACAGGCCCATAGGTGCGAATGGGGCTGGTATCACAATTTGCGATTCGATAATAGCATTTGCGATTTTTAAGAAATCGCTATTACCGAATCGCAAATGTGATACATTGCATTTTGCGAATCAGAAATGCCGATTTCTCAAAAATCGCTATTTTTGACTCGCAAAAGGCCTTCTTGGTACATCTGGCCCTAAGTTTTGTTGGAAAAATGATGTATATATCATTTTTGGGACTATCCTCATTAACATTTCCAATATCAATAACGCAGTATGGAAATTTACTTGCTCAATCATACATTAAACTTACAGTTCCATAATGTTGAAGTGTGAGAGTACCCCAAAGTTCAATGATTCCACGCCAAAGTAAATTAACGTGCCTTAATATAAGGATAAATTAGTTTGTAACAATGCTTATCTAATAAGTGCACTATCTATATCACTGAAGGGGCCGCACAAGCATTTGCCACCCCTTCCGTAATACCAAAGTGACATGGGGCGCGCAAAGCAGGCACAAACGCCTGTTGCACCCCAGGGCACTTTTATAATATGGCCCTTGTTGCTCAGTTTTAGTTCCCAATTACCACCCCTAAGATGGTTCTTCATATAATATGTTGACAAGACTTTCATTGAAGTCATTGTGTTCAAGAAAATGCTGAGATTGAAAGAGTATCATCCTTCTTTCTAATAAACCAAATGTGTGCTGCAATTTGAACAGGTAAGTATTCTAATTGTACTCACCACATACAACAGACGACCAGTTGTGGCTCGCGATAAGCAGAAGGGGCAGGGTGGTGCGCTGGGGGGAATCAAAATGAAATTTAAAATAATTTTTAAAACCCACTTACTTGAACGCCACGCACCGCTCTGCTCCTCCGTCTCCTCTGCCTTGACGCTGCAGGCACAGGCTCCCAGCGTGCCCTGCGGCCAATCCTGACGCTGCTCAAAGCAGCATCAGAATTGGCTGAGAGAGCCGAGCCAGAGCGCTCCCAGGCAGACTGGGAGCCTGTGCAGGCTCTCTACAGCCTGGCAACTGTGTTGCTGGGCTGGAGAGAGCCTACTGTGCATGTGTGTTTGGCCAGCCCGAGACAGCTGGCCAAACACACATACCCACTCCCCCTCACTGCTCATCACCATGTGGCCTTGCAATTTTACCAAAAAACGATAATAAACAAGGTTTATTTTTGTTTTTTGGTAAAAGGTTTGCAGGGGGGTGAAGCTCCTCTGCTCTAATGGAGAAGCCACCCCTGCAGACGACATGGGCAACGTAACACACATACTTGCTATTGCAATTCCATGTCCCGGCATCTCCACACCAAAATCCACCCCACTTATAATCTGGGGTTTAACTGGGAAGAGATATCAAATACCTGATCACAGGAGAATATTTGTGAGCATGGACTGAATTCTCTGCCACTAGCAGCACAGAGAATAACTTTGTGCAACAATGACGTGATGTTTTTAGAAGAGAAGTCTGCACCATCACTTTCAGCCATGCCACACAGAAGCCCGAATATTTGTTTTATCAGTTTATTAACACTATTGGCTATTCACAAATAACATGGATACACACCAAATAAGGACTGAATATTAGGGGGCAAGAAAAAGGTTGGGGTTATTATGCGTCATTTCTGATGCAGGAGGCAATCTATCTTACTTCCCGATTCTATAACAGATTTATTTTTAACCAGACCATAGCAAAGCTACACTTATTGTAGAGTTTATTAGCTCTGAACGTTTTGAATACGGCTGTTTGTTTCTCACTGATTGGGCACCCATGGGCAGCTGTACCCTTTGAAAGTAGTGGGGCGAGTGAAATGCCCCACTATTTCCCCACCAAAAAAGCACCCCTTCCCTCCAAAACCCCAAAGTAAACCACCCCTTCCTCCAAAAGCCCAAGTCAAAACATAACACTGACTACAAAATAAACAGAACCACTACACTTACATTAATTACACACTTGCATTACACACACATGCATTACAGATTTAAAATTTAAAAAACGGCACTTACCCATTGGATGTGCGTCCTTCTCGGTGCTCTTCTCTTTCTCCAATGCCAGGAGAGCTGCCCTAACCAATCCAGACACTGCTCTCATGCTGTTAACCATCAAGAGAGAAGCACCTGGATTGGATGGTGCATCCTGGCTGGATGCTCCTTCAGGCCTGAGAGGCCTGTGCTTGGTCTCAGCAACTGAGAAGACAGCTGAGAGCAGAGCTTCAAAGTGCGCATGTCTCTTTGGATGGCGCAAAACAGACAGCCAGAGTGACTTGTGCACTTTCGAGCGTTCAGTCAAGCCACTGCTCCAGTCCTCGGCAGCAGAGGACTCACGCAGCATGTCTCTGGGCCTGTGCACACTGTTCCAATACAAATAAAATGCAAAGAACAGTTGATGGAGGAATAAAGACGAAATTGAACATTCACCCGATCTGGGTTTAATCCATCAGTTTTTCTGCTCACCATGCCATTCCAGTTTGGACCCAGCCATATGCAATTCAGTCTTGACCCTGTTCCCTATGGGAACAGTCCAACCCGAAATGCCAAGCCAGGTCCTCACTGGACCAGAAACACCTCTCTTCAGCCAGGCTAGCTTGAATCTGGTGGCATACTGAGCACAGAACCCGTATCTGGGCATACCCTTCCCACTTGGGGCAACAAATGCAAAAAGAACAGTTGACTGAAAAATAAAAATGGCAATGAAATCTTTTCATTGCCATTTTATTTTTGCCTGCACGGCTCGCAGCTGGTAGGGGGATGACACTCCCCAGGCCTCGAGAAGAAACCGCCGCTGACGGCATCCACCATGGCAATTCAAGCTTCCCTGTTCCTATTGGAGCAGGACCAATTCTAATTTGCAGTTAGGTGGCTCTTGTCTGATTGGCACAGTGGGAAAAATTATGAACTGGAATGCAATTCAGAATAATTACCCTTGGGTGACATAAACTCAAGTATTTCATTCTTCACTTTTTTGTTCTCCTATGTTTGTGGGACTAAATGTAACAGGTCTGCCTTTGCTCAATGTGCCATATGAATAGCGCTTCACCCCCCTGACAAGGAAACATGCAGATCTTTTCCTGCTGGTCTTCAGCTTCCAGGAGAACTATCATAGTATAGCACAGGTATGCTTTGGAGTCACACAGGGTCTCTCCCAAATTATATTTGAGTGCTAGTTTGGGCTTTAGTGAGATGAAACCTTTGCAGAAGCACCACTGTGTTGAACAGAATGGCGTGCTGTAGACTCATCTTACATAATATCAGCTACACGGATTTGCACAGATACCCATGCACGACTCACTTGGCGTGTGGTGAAGCCAGGTAGGAACATGTCCATGCTGTCAGTTTATGTCAGCCTGACAAGTTGCATTATTGGCACTCACTAAAGTGACATTCTTTGACACAAGTGCTTCAAGAGTATAGCTACATATTTTATGTCGGCAGACAGAGCAGCTTGCCTTTTTCCATGACTAGGAAAGCAGGTGGTGGTGGTATGGCTCGTTATCCTTTCAGATTTAGTGCACAGCAGCATATATTGTCCAAGCTGTGTCTAATTTAGACCTTTCTAATCATGTTCTGTACATCAAAATGAGCGTTCTCTTTTTATAAGCATCATTACTAGTGAAGTATTCAGTCAGTGGAGTAAATAGTATTAAGCGTGTTACTTTCTCCCTTGGGGTGTGGCTGCTGTGCTTTTTGTGGTTATGGAGCTGCAAAACTGGGTGTTATCCTGGCATCCTACTAATCTGCTGTAACCTATATTAGTAATTGGTGGAAAAGGAACATCATCATCTTGGTGGGCTTTGTGAACTTGTTGATGCAGTCTCATGTGCCTACCTCAAAAGTAAACAGTATCTAACTAACCGTAGGCAAGCACTGCAGTACATTGCGCATTTCAACAAAACTGAGACATTATTCTTCAAAACTTTATCAACTGTTTGTACATTCTACACTTTGTTTCATATGACAGCAGGACTCAAGGCAATGGATGTCATAACCAGTGTCTGAGGAGAGCTTCTGCTGAAGCTAATTCCATTCAATTTGGTTGAAATTGCTTTTCGGTGCTGAGCAGGGGTGTGAAATGTCTCCGAGTTGTTCTCAAGCATGTGTTCTTCCCTTTGAGACTTGAGCTCGACCAGAGATGTCAGAAAACACCAGGCCCAAGCCTGTGTGACGTGACGGACTTTGATGTGGCGCCTCAAACTGTTCCTCCGACTGCTCATATGCTTCCAAGATCTGGGGCATCATTATGAGGGCCAGCTAAGCAGCTAACATTTCCTTTTCGGAGATATTGAGGCAAGTACTGTGAGTAGGACCCTGAGAGTCTGAGCCCCCCTATAAATGAGGAATTACTCTGTGACCTTAAAAATACAGTCCGGATTCCCCTGGTTATTATTCATTTACACCGGTATTTCAAATGAAGGATCCTGCTTTTGGGTGAAGATCATCAGATCAAAGAAGTTACAGTAACTCTTGTAACTCTGAATGCCCGTAATTTCTATAATCAGCCCCTTCGGAATTACAGGTCACCTTTTAATGAGGTCGCCTCACATCCACTACCTCTCAAGTAATACCGCAATGCATTCAGGAGAATTCTCTCCGAAATGTTGTGTCAAAGACTTAGCAGACAAGTGATTAGCCCTGTCTATCTTTAATGTGCTATTGTGCGTCGCCGTGCAGGACTAATTACATGTTACAATCGGACTAATGAGAATGATTACAAGTAATTACGTAAAGGGATCATGTTGAAAATATATGGGGATGCCTTAAGAATGTTTGTGGTAGATGTGTGTCTTATAACTAACTCCACGACCACCATGGGAAATGGTTTATGTAATATAAGGATTCTTATCAACTCCCTTTTGTAAATGAAGTTGTTAAAAACTTGTTAGAGGAACAGAGCAGAAACTAGTAAACATACCAAACTCCTAACCTCTTCCCGCATTCCTCCATTACACGGATGTTGGTATTTCATACGTTGTTTTACTGGCATACAGATGGTGTTAGGATGCAGTCTATGGCCTCCATATATTTGACATGCCTGGCGAGGCAGCGCAATGCTCTTTTAAGTGCTATTGTTATTGCTCGTCTGTTAAAATTGCAACATAATGAGGAACATAATTGGAAAATGATTCAACAGTGTCTGACCCTTGAAGCATGGAATGCAGGCCTCGCAGTGGTTGATACACACTCGTCCAACACGTCTGATGTAATTGGCACAACATGGCGGATCATTGTTATGGCCTAAATATACTAATTTGCACAAAGGGTTGTAATTATTTCCAGAGCCAGTATCACCTAATTATATTCAGACAGCTCCCTGCACAAATAAACCACCCTTGCAGTAAAATGTCGGCTCAGAGATCAGACACTTTTTACATGTGTTATGTTCTTGCTCAACTCTGCTTAAGGTGACAACATAACAACACAGGAATTAATATGTGTCAAATTTAATGCAGTGGCTAATCTAGCTAAGAAGTTTGTTGAGGATTAGAATATGATGTGCCCTGGAGGGAGCTTGCCCAGTTCTTTAGTGTATGTCATTATCACAAGTGTGCACTGAACTCAAATCTTCCGTTGTTTTACAAAGGTATTTCATTTTCTTTGGATTTTTTTTAGTTAAAAGTTGCTTTAAGGCATTATAGAACATTACGTAGGATCAAGGAATTATTCCAATGTACACGCAATGACGTCTTAACTGGCTAAAACAGCTCAGCCCGGTTAGCGTGACTGCTGCAGAGAAGTGTGTGCAACCTTTGTATCGAAAGTTTACATTCTTGCAGGGATGACTCTGCCTTTCATTTTCCAGATGTCTTTAATCAGCGTTTACTAAGTTTAACCTGTCAGGGCTGACTCTGCCTCTCAGTGTCCAGAGTTCTTTAATCGGCACTTGCTAAGTTATGTTACTAAGATTCCTACAGTGCAGGTGCACCAAATCTTTAGAACTTCTGGGTTGCCTGTATATGAAGAAGATATTGTCATTATTATGATTATAGTAAAATCTAATATTCTCGTTCCTCATTTCTCTCATCATGCAACGTGCATATGAGCATTTTGAAGAGCAAAAGTGTCCTCCTTTAAAGCCCGATTATTATACATTCCCATCAGAGGCAAGAGAATGGTATCCTTTTTGACATAAAAGCATTTATTTTACTTATTTGTGCAGTTTTATATAGCACGAACTCGGCCCATTGGCCTTGGAGCGCAACATGATCACCAGTTACATTACACAAGATCATTTTTAGGTTGAGTGCGAAAGCACTTTGACGTGTTGTAATCTACCAGTGGGCTTTTAACCAAGCCCACCTCACGCCCGTCATTATCACTCGTTCGTGGGCTTGCCTTTCAAAAATCCTTTTTTTTTTATTGGTAAATGCTTTACATTTGTCCCTCCTTGGTTCAGTTTTTTTAACGCCATCGCCATCGACCGTGTTATATGGATAACGTTTGCTGATACGTTTGACTGCGAGAGAACTTCTTTTTCTTTTTGTGTCTCTCCTTCGCGCTCTTGATCATGGTGGCTGTGGCGCTTTGAATCGGCTTTCTGATGTCAACTATTATACTTTTCATTTTCAAATTATGTGGCAAGAAAAGTCCAGTTAGGAATTTGCAATGCTAATAGTTCTAACTCGAGCAAACGCGAGACCCATTGCATTACAAATGCTTGTTTAAGTATGGGGAGATTAAGTGACTTGCCTAGAATTGCAGGATTTCGAGTCGACGCCAGGACTCCAACCTCGTTCCTCATATTTAAAGTCAGCAGACCTGACCTCAAGATCACTTCCTCTCCCTAAACCATACCCGTGTGCAGCTGCACAGAAGGCACGTGAGGCAGAAGAGTCAGCACCTGCCTGCGACCGGACATTGCCGCCCAAGCAAAGAACTAGGAAGGAACCTCTGTTTGCCTCCTAGCTCCTTCGAATCAGATCTCACAAATGAGTTTTTAAGCTGCTGGGTGATTTCTCCAGCTGAATCTGTCATTTAGATTATTTATAAATACTGTCTTCCTCTCAGCACACCAGCAACCATAAGACGTGTCCATCCTCAGTCCTTTGTAAACAGAGATTGCACTGATAAAGGATTACCATGGCTCCTAAACACGCTCTTTAAATTTGTGAGTTTATAATGTAAAATTGCCTTCATATCGTTTTATAGCCTGGACATTTGGCTAAAAGACTGGTTCAACCTGGTTCTAGTCAAAGCGATACGCTGAGATTTGTGATGATCGCATGGATGATAAGTGAGGTGGCAGAACTGTATTTTAGATTTCCATTTCTTTATTGAAGTTTCCAATATAAGAACATACCAGTCAGGATTCCAAACACCTTTCCTCACCAATCTCCACTTTTTCCTTCCATTTCCGTTGCTCACACCCATCCTAAAACTCTTTCCAGTTAGGTAATTCCTCATACCCTTTTAAGGACTCAGAGGACCTGGTGTTAAGAGTATCCTTGTATGGTCACCAGTCCCTCTTTTGTCTACTATTGTAACTCCCTCCCTCTGAATGTCTCCTCCTTTGATGCCATCATCTCTTTTGGCACCTGCCACTCAGTCCCCTTCATTCTGGGTAATTCCAGTCTCCATATTGATGATCTGTCTGATCCTTTTGTTCAAAGTTTCCTCAATTTTCTGTAATTCCATCTGTAATCCCGGTTCTCACAAATAACTGCCCATAAAACTGGACATATCCTACATTTGGTCATTATCCCTGATGGCACTGTATCCCCTACTCTGACCTCCACGTTCGGTTGGTTGGATCATTCCTGAAAGAATTCATGCTCACATGCCTTCAAGCCCTTAAAAAGAGCCAAAAGGTTAGAGGAATCTATTGCTTGCTGAGTTAGAACATACCTTGCAGTCATTCGTTCACTTTGACCTTCTCCAAGGTGACTCTTCAGTAAACTTCACAGCCTGCTATGATGGAATCACCTGGGCTCTCGATTCTTTAGTCCCTTCCTCCCATAGACTGCTGCTCATGACCAGTCAAAGTGAAACTACTATTTCCTGGGATGAAAAATGGAATATAAATCTGCTTTACTTAATTGTAATTCAGCAATAAAAAAAATACTCGCTGCACTTATATTCCTCCTGAATTTTAGCAGCCAAAACACTCAAAAAGGATTTTTTTAAATTTCAATACTAATGTGACTTCTGCAGCCAGGTTGACAGGCTCTGATTACTTCTTGTTGTCACTGTGTGATGAATTGGAGGAGTTTTTCATTTCTAAAAATCTTGAAGACGAGGAACAACTTGACCTACATCTCAATTTCTTTCTCCTAGTGAAATCTACTTGTCCTTTTGGACAGAATTTGAGTTGCTCGATTGTTCCATCCTACTATAAATATAGAAGGCTGTATATCTTGACGTCCTTTTTACTGGATTCCTCTAAGCTTCTTGTCTGTATTGAAAACTCTTTTAGTTCACCCTTTTCAGTATTCTTAAATTCTCTCTCTCCTGTGTGACCGTTTTTGCACCTTTTAAATTGAGAATGATACTTCTACTTTTGAAGAAACCAGACCTGGACCCTCAAAACAAGTCCAACATCTGCTATATTACTCTCTCCTGCTTGAAGCAGCCACAATTTCCGAATCACATTTTGCCAAAACCTATGCTCCTTTTTAGGTTGAGTGTAAATGTTCAACCTTCTGTATACTTTAGTATACTTCTTATAGCTTAAAGTGATTTCATTTGTTGGTTGCAGCGTCATTTAAAATTGTTTGCTTGCTAGTGGTCAGTTCTGCCTTTTTCTCCCTCCTTTTTCTGTTTCAGAGCAGTGACCAACAAATGTATTATTCCACTTTGGTTTCTTTATCTGTTGCTGTGATGGACTATTTTTGTCATTTCTTTGGTGCTCCCCTTTTACTGTTGGTGTTTTAGGCTGGTAGCTGCCTGCGATTTATCGCAGCATTCCATTCCTCCTTTCTCCTCCCATGACACTGACATTTGTTTTTGGCTTTATTTCTTTATTTATTTCTGGCTCCTAAAATAAGCTTATTTTACAAAAGAAACACCCAGTCATTTAGCTCACTGCTCACGAAAGCCACAATATGCCCTATCTGGTAGAATGTAGCTAAATCTAGAAGCAAAGATGGGAAACTTGCTTAGAAGCACATCGCATATCGAGTCTCTCTTTCCAGGGCCCTTCCCTCCCAGTACTCACGACATGGCACACAGAGCAATGCTTATCTCCTTTATTAGGGCCATAAATCTTCTCAGACTGCTCTGCTAGTTGAAATGTGAGGCAAGATTGCTTGCACGACTTTTCAACTTTTCCAGCCTTATTTTCCAATTTCTGTTCAGACGTTTACACGAGCTTGTGATTTTTGATGTCAGTAGCTGCCAGTGACAACCAAAACATGGCAGGAAAAGATGAAATTATGAGTCAGGGTTGACCAATTTATGTGGAAAGAAAAGTCCAGTTCTGAATTTACAATGCCAATAGATCTAACTCAAGAAGATATGACATCTATTGCATTGCAAATGCTTGTTTCAATTGACAGTGTAGTAAAATGCGAAAGCTGGTGTTTATCATAACTGCAGGACCATAAATACGTATAATTGCAGTTCTTAACAATATTTGCCTGACTGCAGACATCAACAGTATTAATGCCATGATGTTATTGTATCTGCCAGTAGCATTTGACACTGTGGATGCACAGTCTGCTATTACAAGCACTTTGTGGCACTGAAACAAGGGCCACATGGCTCACTTCCTTTCATTCAGAAAGAGCTCAGAAGGGAGCTCTTGGATGTTCTCTCATTCCAGTCAACTCAGTCCCTGTGGGGTGTCTCAGGTATCTGTGCTCTCTGCTTACGTGTTAGGCTGAACAATCATCACACTAATGATTGCTCACTTGAGCTTTGCTTTCTAGAGGTTAGAGAGTGATTGGGACAATACTGGCTAAAACTAAAGCTTAATACTGGCAAAACAGAGAGCCTTCTTGCCATTGGATACTCTTTCTGGGAAGCTTCTCTATTGCTCTCTGACTTTTGCACATGTGCCAAGTTATCAGGCTTTGTAAAAAGCCTTGGAGAGTAAGTTAAACGCAAATGGAAGTACACATGTATCAGCTGTCACCACTACCTGCATGCGTATCATGAAGTACAGTCTTTCTATCCTCTCTCTCCACTGATTAGATCTAGACACAACTGTTGAAATGATGCACATTGGGTATCGCATCTCCAGCTGTTACGCAGGTGATAGTTCAAACCATGCATATTGCTTCCTTGGGCGCTAGTGCTCTCATGCTGCCCATTCTTGAAATCTCTTCGTTTCCTTCATATAAAATCCTGTATCTCTTACAAAGAGCTTTTCATTGTTTATCATGCCTTATAAGGTATGGCCCATAATTTCGTTTCACAATGCTTAATTGATAACCCCCTCAAGAACTCTCAGTCCGTCAGTAACTGATATTTATTCCCATGTTATTCGGTAAACTCACAAAGGGAAGTTAGGCTTTTTCAATCTTAGCCCATCAACGTGGAATGTTTTCAATCTTAGCCCATCGATGGGGAATGTTTTATCATTAGATCCCAGGCTCACTTCTTCGAACTTTCACTTTAGGCAAAAATGGAAAGTGTAGAAATTCAACCAACACCTTGCATAAGCTCTCTTTCTTTACTGGTCCTTATCATGGGGTGCCATAACAGCAAGGGGCGATCTCATGTTGATGCACTTTGTACAAATTATGTATAATGTAACAGCACAACACAACAGCATAACATAACATGAACTTTACACAAATGAAGAAGTAGTTAGAGACTCATTTTCCAATCTTACAATAGGCTACAAAAAGGAAATTAGAGAACACTTCTGACACAACTATTCTGAAGAAAGTAATGTTTGCAGGAAATTGTATTGATGTTTGGAGGAGTCCTACAATCTTCAATTTCAGTTTTATCTGTTTCCCACAACCTTAATTTGGATCACAATAGTTAAAATGGGGAACTTCATTAAAACCATTTGTGTTAATGTTTACCATCTCTACTAGTACTACTATTACTACCACTACTACTATAGCGTAAAATTGCTTGCTCAGTCTCTTCTGTTGACTTTTCAAAAAACTGAAAACAAAATAATATCTTCTTTCTGATACATGCTAACACCAAGAGACAATACAAAGGTGATGCTGGTGGAAAAACAGCTGGATGAGGATGACGTGAGGCAAGCTAAAAAAAATAAGAGGTGATTGACTATCACTTTGAACCCTTGTTGGACCCACATTGGATTCAGGTTTTTCTCTTCCAGGACTGGCTACCATGCTTTGGCCTTTCTCTCAAAGACACTGGTCAGTTGTACTAAGAATGTCCAACCTTAGGGCTTTTGATCTGTCTAATTCCCAAAGTTCAGTGGAAATGCAACAGTAAAAGGAGTTAATTGCACTTGGAATGGTTGTGTTGGCATTCAACATATTGGCCAATGTCATCCATTGGGTCTTAAGGATATGATTCTCCACCGTCACCATCTTTGTCTTCCAGAATTGCATTGATTGGTTCTCTTCAAATACAGTCTACATTGTGAGCTCAAGTCAACAAAAGGACCACTAGACTCTGTGCGGGGTATACCCTAAACCAGTCATTCGTTTTTGTTGGTGGTCTACCTTTCTATAAAACATTAGATACAGTAATGGTATTCCTCATTAGGTATTCCTAAAGCCCTCCACTTTTAGTAAAGCAGACCGCTTCTGTTTTTTGTGATTCTCTTTGTGCACGTTTAGCGAACTTCTATCGACCTATGAAGTACTTGTCTAGTACTGTGAACATAGGAATCCAGATCCTTATTTCTATGTTCTTCCAGTTAGCTAGTGCATGTGTTTGTTAGCTTTGTTCCTTCTAGGGATTTTTGATTTAAAGTCTAGAAGCCTCTTGGTCTCCGTTACATGCCTCCTTGTCGGGATCTACAGTGTGGCCAAAATACTGCTCTGCATGCCATCATTCAACTTTAAAAGATTTTTTAAAAGTAATTTGTTGAAAATTAGCATATTCCTATTTTCCTATTTTGTCATTCTCTCCCTTCATACAGGGTCTCATTCTTCATTTGTAATGTACTTTAATTTCTTATGCTGTATTTAACCATGGTAATGCAAAAGTAAAACCATTGTTAAAATAGTACTACCAAAAAAACCTCAAACAATCAAAGCGAGCTCCCATTTTGTGTTTCTGCTTCCTTGTACTTTATAGCAATGCTGTGAGTGCTGTGCCCTTGGATTAAAGGTGAAAAGTGAGGGACAGACTTGTGAGTCAAACCAAAACCTCGGCTATCCCTGTAACCAAGTGATGCTAGCCTGCTGTGAAGGAGAAGATCAGCTGATGCCACCAGAAATCAAGAAGCAGCCTGAACCTGAGCCAACGTTCCAGCCCGAAAAAGGTAAGACGTCACTAGCAAGTTTGAAACTTCCAATGTTTAAACATGGTACAAAAGATCACTGGACTTAAAAGAAAAGTGAAAAAAGATGCAAAATAATATACACAAAAGTGTGACTCTTGTATGTTACCTTTTCGAGAACAAAAAACAAAATTTAGACTGTACAAAGGAAGCAAAAATATACATAATCCTGCACATCTTTAAACTGAGCTTAAAGTAACATCTTCACGTTTCTAGACTTTCACACTCATGCTGTAAGTTAATATGTCAGTCGAGAATCCTCATTGACTTTTGAACTCTGTGTTGTACCCCTATACTATAATCACATTTAAAGATACACTCTCACACTTACTTAATATACCCATCTTCTGCCTCGATCATACATAGCCCCTTTAGCCTAAATTGCAAGCTTCTATTTTGTAACGAACTTCAGATTAAGATGCACTAATATATGTATTCAATACAATACTGTAAGAAATGGTGTGGGGGTATTAGTTATAAGTGGTGGTGGCCCACCTTAAGCAGTAAACACAATCCTTGTCGGCTGAAGCAGTAAAGCCATTAGATTAGCTTGACCTCAAACCCCTAATGGCTATGGCACAGAGCAGACAGACTTAATGTAGAAGCAATATGTAAAATATTTATGTAGTACCAACATTCGAATAAAGTTAAAACACAACATAAGAAAAATGCCAAACCAATTTAGAAAAATAGAATACATTTTTAAAAAATGACACCAAAATTACAAAAATCATATAAGGGGTACTTGATAAGTACCTCGGAATAAGTTAGAGCCAACCGCGATGGAGCATGGGTCGGATACAGAAACCAGGTTCAGTTCGATCAGAAGTTTTACCTTCACATTTTGTCTCTGAAATGAAAGCCAACAATCCTCAGTGGGGCACGGCATCTGGTGTGACCAAATAGGGCTCAAAATCATTGCATATATGCTGGACGAGTTTTTGTTTTGGTGAAGCCATTTACTTTTGGTGGGAAAGCTCTGAATGACAGAAATTGAATTTCTTGACCAGAGCTGGTCCCTCACCGGCCTGATACTTTTGACGCCTTCACCGGGTGAAGATTTTTACATTTGGGTCTGGGGCCTCATGTTCAAAGTATTTTAATGGTTGCAATTCCTCAGATTCAGTAAATCTGTTTGTTAAGCGAAAGCACTTTTTGAAATTAACTAAACACATTTCATGATTCAGAAAAGTTTTTCAAATTGTTAAATGGGTTTAGAAAACATTAAGGAATCACTGCTTGAAAGGGGTGTTTTAAGGGTGTACCTTCATAGTACTGATTCCCTAACTCTTTAGGTGGGAGTGTCAAGCCAATGGGGAGGGTTTAGAAAGGGCCCTCCGGTGCTTTGCATCAGGGGGTTTCCCTCTTTATCCCCCAGGTTCAGGCTTCTCAGGAAGAGCTTCCTGAGCAGCCATATCTTTTTTCTCTTTTTGTATGAAATGACGATTAGCGCATTACATACAAAAGTGAAAGTAACATAAGTCAGTTTGCAAAATAAGAATGCATCTGGTAAAAATCAGTGTGCAAATTGCAATCCATTTTACCTAATGCATTTTTCGTAAGTTAGGCCCTTAGTCAGTTTTTTGGAGCACAGATTCTTCCAACAGGACAGAGCTGCATGATATAGCCAAAGAGAGTTCCATGAGGCCAGATACCTGCAAGGTCTTGTTGAATTGGACTTACTGCTCTGAAAAAGCTCAGGGTGGGAGCAACCTAAATCTTCAGCCCAACTGCAGCGCACCTTCACTAGATTGGCTCAGCAGCTTTGTCCCAGTCCTCGGGAGGTCTTTAAAGCTGTAAACTTTCCAATTCCCAGGTTTTAAGGTATGTTAGAAGTAGGACATTTTGACACTACCAAGAGTCCTAGGACCGTAGGGACAGCACCTAAGGATCGAGACTCCCTCCAGAAGACACCAGCAGCAGGGTCTCAGGCAGGTCCAGTTGGAACTGGTCAGCTGGGTAGTTGCAGGAAAGGCCCCTTGTGACTAGTTGTAACCTTGTAGCTTGAACAGCAGTCTACCTTATGACCCTTGGAATCCACTTATTTGCCCTGTGTACAAGAGGGAGATTAAGTGAAGTCTTCTAGGCTCTTCTAAGGTTTCAAACATGAGGTTCAGTTCTCTCTGATTTTCCACAGGTCAAATAATGTTCTGAGGAGGACAATGTGGGTGGCATATTTATGCCTCGCATTAGCCTGTGGGTGGTGACTCTTCCTTAACCAACAGGGCAAAGTTCCCAGGGGTTACCCTATCCACACTTGCAGCACATCCTCTGTGTCCTATTGCAAACAATCCCACAGTGCCCCTGTGAATCTAAATCTAAGGTGGTGAATGCCTTCTCCCCTTTAGCAGAGTCAGGGAAATGTGAATGGTCACTCTAAGCTAGTTCTTGGGCAGGTCTTCTCCCACTTTGTTTGGGGCTTCCCTGGATGGGGGAGCAAAGACAGGTCTGCCCAGGTGTCAGCAAACATTTGCCTGTCACAGAGTAGGCCTCTTTGAAGTTAATGATGTCCCTGAGTACAGCCCAGATTATTGTCCTGCCAGAAGAACAGAAGCACTTTCCCACACCCAAGCCCTTGTCCTGCTCTGAGAGCAGCAGCTTTGACAACTCATCAAGGGGGAAATTCAGCAGTCAGGTGACAGTTGGAGCTCAAGCAAATGGGCCTTTATAGGTTTTTAGGCAGGGAAAATTTAACATTCTAAAAGTAACTTTTCCCAAATATTTAAATAGAAAGTCGGACCCCACCAATGAATTGGGCCTTTAATACATATTACAAAAAGTCCAAGAATGACACTTGAGACTGTTTCATAGCTGGAAATAACATTGTTCAATTTATCGTAACCCAATGCTTTCCTATGGAACTGCCAGCCTAACTACAGTGAAAATAGCTTTTGGGGCTTTTTCATTGTACTGACTTTTTTCTATAAAACGTTTGCATGTCTTTCTTTCGAATACCATGCACCATGCCTTATGGACTTTAAGGCCTACATACGGATGGCTTATGAATATTTAAAAGGAAGGTTGAGGTCTGTCAAAAGGGATTATTTTGACAGGTGGATTTTAAAACTGTAACAGCTAGGCTACAAATGGCAGCCCTGTAGTCAAGTTTACACTGTCACTGCAGTGGATGGCACAGTGGGTGCTGCAGTCCACTTGTGACATTTAATTTACTGGCAATGGGTACACTTGTTTACCATATATTAGTGATTTATAGGAACATTGAACTTACCAATTAGGGGTATGCCAATTTTATCATGTTGAATGGAGGAGTACAAGTACTTTACCTGCTGGTTTCCAGGTTCTACAACCAGCAAAAACCTTACAGCTTTCTACAGTCAGTAAAAGGAGACAGAGCAAAGATCTGGGGTACACCACACACATGTTGGTCATTTCCTACAAATACATTTTTAGTGAAATTGAAAAACAAATGTATTCTAATGTTGCAGAGACTACAGTGATAGACCTGCTAGCTCATAAGCTGAAAAACACTCAGGTAACAGTCTAGTTTTCACACCACCACAAGCAGGAGACAGGAGTAAACATATTCTGCTCACTAATAATTTAGGAAGCCAATCTTAGTGGTTCCAGTTGTGGCCTGTTCAAGGGTCATCCCCACTTTGTCTCCTGCTCCTTTGTCATAGGTTTACTGGGACCATCAGTGAGCACAGTTCCTGTATCAACAGTCATGAGTATTGAAAATCATCTAAACTATGCTATTAGACTGACCACCTTCTCAAGCCAAGGGAGATCAGTATGAAGATCAGCGTAATTAAAGACCAATTAGATGCTGAAGTCTTGTACATGACCTGTTTGGACTCCATCACTTCCAGAGATGAATTGAGTCCAGTCTGCTGCGAAGGCCATTGTACCTCATCTGAGTGACATGGATACTGCAATCACACAGTGTGCTCTACCAAAGTGGAAATTTGTTTCTTACTTCTTCCAATAAAATAACATGTATAGCCTTAGTACACACTTTATCTGTCCTCTAAACACATATTTTTACACCAGAAGGCAACTCTTCCCTTTTCCAAGGGAGTCTCTTATACGGGAATATGACACCAGGAATGTTGATGTTGCTCCCTGTAGTGATACTTAATCAATAACATTGCAGGTCTATGACTCAAAATCCATGTGACTCTGATCCATTGATAGCTGTAGCCTATGTTGACCTTCTGCCTTAGAAAGTCTGAAGATCGTCCAGTGTGTCAGTGTACAATCAATACGCATGTTTCTACATTTGTACACCTGGTAAACTTCGGGGCTTTCCATTGCTAAAATCCCACTGTTCATAAACCCAAAGCTGGACTATCAACAACCATAAAAACCCTCCTAAATTTACTGCACCACATCCAGGAATTCACTAGTTTCCTGTTCCATTGCAATGCACGACAGCCTGATGCATGTTCAAATAAATTCACTGCATCCCATTGTTCACCTTCTGCATGACCGTGAGTGCAGGAACCAAAAAATCGATGTCTCACACACCTGGCCTGGTCACTTAGAGAAGACCTCACAGTAACTGGAAAGTATGAGTAGATCTGCTTTGTAGGTGACTCACACTTATCTAGCTTGAGCTATAAAGTTCAAACCGAGATTGCAACTGGGAGTTTGGGAAAGAATAGAGCAACAATAATAACACATATCTGATATATTCTGACACTCAAAGCTGCAGTCTGACAAAATGGTAGCTGGACACCAGACCTACTGAAATGTAGTAAACAATTTGAGCCTGTAGGATTACCGATATAAATGTCTTTCAAAAGAGAACCACATGGAGCTGTTTCTGCTCTTTCTACCATCTTCAGCTACTAAAATGAGTTTTCCCTTTGCTACACTGTGCCCAAAAAATCTCCCTGATCATCACTGGGGTACCGTAATCACAAATTGTTCTGCAGGGTGATGTCTTCCTTTTGCAAAGAGAGTAGCAAAGGGGAAGAGGATGTAAATAAAGATACCAGTACTATTTTCAATATTGATAATGTCTCTAAAGACTGGGATGCTTACCTACGCAGGCTTGCCAGTTGCATATGAGCCAGAGCTGGGGCCAAAGCTGGCATGAGCCACCCACATTTCACAGTAGGCGCAATCAAGCATGTGTTCTAACCATGAACTCTTGGTTGTCTCGTGACATTTTCTCCTCTATGGTGTATCACATGAAGAGGGGCAGTAATCCCAAAGGCTATCCATGTCACCATAACTCCACAGAACACCTTCTAGTTCCTCTTCTACCCTCATGGCTCCTCATACGCCCCCCACCCTACAACAAGGAATTTACTCTGGCCCTGGTAACCGTTTTGGCTGTCATTATTACTAAACACTATGTTAAATGTGAATAACGCAAGACGTGCTAAAGTGGTCATCCAGTGAATGATGTCACAGTAGATCACAAAGCTCAGACATCACACAACAAAGCAAAACATTTAAATGCCTTTTGATTGTCTTTGTTAAAAATATACGGCTGAATAAAGAGAACTGTTTTTTCCTCTACACTATATGGCTTCTAGAAACGGTTATTCTAGTAGGAGTGAATTAGGCTGGTATTCATTTTGTAATGAATGCATCAAGTGAAAATAAAACATATTTCTCAATTAAATAACATTAGCTTCAGATGGTTGTTTGACTCTTACTCTCGTGTTGTAAAATATTTCATTTTTATGGACTAATAGCAAAAAAATTTAATGTGATGTATTTGTATATTGCCTGTCTGATAATTAAATAGCTTCAACTTTGCTCAAAGATGTCTGCAATCCTTATAAGCTTTCCATCGGTATGAGAAATTGCAGTGTGATAACATGTTCTGGAACTAAATGACTGACGTCATTATAATTACTAAGCTCGACTCGCTAAAGGATTTAATGCAATGAACGCACATCATGAATTGTTCTTTTATATACATGCAGCTCAAAATATATTGACTTGCTCTTCATTTAATAAAATGTTATTGTTGACTAGGTATAATGATTCCCATTTGGATGCTAAAAAGTGAATGATGCCCTTTTAGACGATGAAAGTAAATGTAATAGGAAAATATAGTGCTTCCTTAATTATGAAATAGTGAAAGAGTCTTTACGTTACTTGGTTGTGAAGTTAATTAAAATTGCAATTTTCATAAAACATTTCCCACTTAAACAGGCAGCACATATGGAATAATTTCACACTAATTTCAAACGGTCATTAGCTACCCGACTAAGCATGAATTGATTGCCAACTAATATTAGTAATAACTTGGTGCTCTTTTGAGTTGGGCAGAGTTTACAATCACATATTTTTCTAAAATGTAAGTCCGTAAAATATTAATGTGCTGTTTTTCCTAGTAGAGTATAATTAGAAATTTCCCTTGGGATACCTATAAATATCACACCAGTATATAACGACCTCATGTATCAGATCATTGACTCGTCACATATACTGTTTATTAATAAACAATGGGCCAGATGTATCAAGAAAGTCTTTAGCGAATCGGTAATAGCGAATTTTAAGAAATCGCTATTTCTGATTTGCAAAATGCTATGTATCATATTTGCGATTTGGTAGTAGCAATTTCTTAAAAATCGCAAATGCTATTACCGAATCGCAAATAGCGATACAGCCCCCATTCACACCTATGGGCCTGGAGGCCCATATTTGCGATTTTTTTACATTTCCCAAATAGCAAATTCCTAACTGGAATTTGCAATTTTGGGAATGCAAAACCCCAGGGTGCTGGGGGCCGAAGGCCCCCTCTGCTGCACCCCAAAAGGTTTTTTAGGACATGTAAGGCGCACACATGCCAAAGGGGCAGGTGTGCATTACATGTCAATTTTAAAAATGCAGTTTTAATGCATTTTCAAAATTTGCACATGGTTACCACCATGTTTTACTTGGTGGTAATTGCGATTCCTTAATGCCAAATTCGCATTAAGGAATTGCTTGATACATGTGGTTTAGAAATCGCAAATAAGGATTCCTTATGTGCGATTTCTTATTTAGAGAATCGCAATTTGCGATTCTCTAAACAGGCTCGCAAATTTAAGGAATCACTATTTTAGCGATTCCTTAAATTTGCGTTGCGAATGCCTTTCATAAATACTGAAAGGCATTTTTGAATTCGCAAACGGGCATTCGCACCGTTTGCGAATGCAAAAAGGCTTGATACATCTGGCCCAAAATCTTTAAGCAAAACAAGTACCACAAGGATAAAAAGATGCACAGGGCTTTAAAAACGTATTGTCAAACACGCTATCCATTCATATGTAATATTCGAACAGTATACATAAACAAATGTTATGTAAAGATGACACTTTCCTTAAGAACACAAAACTATATGAACAACAGTGTCCTTTAAAAACCACCCACATAGGCACAAAATAAAAACCTTAGATTGAATAAAAATATATATATATGAAAGCAAGGGAGAAGAAAACAATACAGTAAGAGTCAGTCTAGTAATCTGATGCCGATCCGCTATAGTCGTCAACAGGGATCCCTGATGTATCGAGATTTTCAACTCTGATATCCCAGTGTCAAGCATATTCTCTACAGGTTAATGCATGGACGCGTTTTGGTGGAATTGACCAAATATTTTGACTATAATTGACTAATATATTAGCACCTTCTTCAGGACAATATGGATTGTTCTGTCTCCCACAAACATTCAGAGTATACAATGTCTAAAAAAGTACACATAAAAATAGTTGAAATAATACACGAATTATTACACTTATATTTCATTAAACCATAGAGCATTGCCAATCCCAGTGATACATTCTCAAAGGAAACACACATCTTCTCTTAGATCTTCATACTCATATCTTAAACCTTCTGGGTTGCATACTTCCACACCCATTCATTCTGTAACATGATCTTCATGTTTACATTTACTCCACATCACATATGCTCCACTCGATATTATCATCTGGACTACATGCCACTCAGATATTTCTCACTAATCCATTTCATTTGTAGATATAAATTTGCCCAATGCAGATGTTGTGTCCCATCTGATGGGTTATATTAATAACAACTCACCAAATGGGGATCTCAAATTTCCTCATAATGGGCCTCTATGTCAATTTGAAAAGGTCCCATGTGTTGTAAAAATATTTAATACAACCCAGGAAGACACAGATTTTGATTTGTCTTCCTCCAAATCCAACAGGGCCAGGTCCAAACCGTTAAGGTACAGAGTGAAGAGAAAAGGTGCCAGGATACAACCATGACGCTCCCCTCTCTTCAGTTACAGGGGCTGGTGCATTGCCCTTCCGACCCATATCCAACAAAGGCAGTTAATCTCTACTGGATGAGAAACAAGAAGGCGAGCACAGCTGGTTCGACCCCATGGACCCAAGCGTGGCCCAGAGTTTAGATCTATTAACTCTGTCAAAGGCCAAGCTTAGGTCCATGAAGGCCAAATGGATTGTCCTCTCCCTTGCCCTAGTATACTTGACAGTCAACAGATACAGGCTCAGTGCCTGGTTCACTGTGCTTCTCCCTGCTCTAAACCCATATTGGACTTTGGAGAGGATGTTCTTGTCAGTTGCCCAGGTGGATAGGTGTTCCAACTAAACACAAATGAAACCGGCCGATAACAGATGGGCTCAGCTCTGTTACCCCTTTTAAAAATCAGAACTATAATAGAATGTTTACATCTAGCAGTAATTCCCCCTCTTATACCTGCATTAAACTGCTGAGTCAGCAAGGGGCCCCAGAGGTCCACCAGTGACTTAAATAAGTCACCCAGGATGCCATCAGACCCTAGGGCCTTGTCCTCTGGCAGGGACAAGATGGTCTTCTTGACCTGCTCCAGATGCAGGCAAAGGCCTGCTGTCTTTCACTCCTCTGGCACATCCAGATGACCAGGTTCTAGCCATAGCTCACCCTGAAATGTCCGGGGGAGAATGGTCAAAGCCTGCACACTCACAGGGTCAGAAGAGAGGATAGGGTGATTCCAGAACTCCATGCACAAGCCGCCAGTAGCTTGTACCAAAGTTCCCTCTTCAAAGACTTCTTCCTCTCACAGCGGGCAGTGCGATATGCAGCACTGGCCCTTATAATTTACTTCCCATCCTGTGGATGTCTATGCTGGGAGGTCATAGGAAGACTGTAAGGCTTTGAACAAGCTCTTAAACCATTTGGTTGATGGCGCTGGGTAGGCTCTTGCCGGGACAGTAGGATGGTTTTAATATGACCAGCAATGTTGTTAAAAGCTTTCAAAATATGAACGTGTAAGGCCTCCTCATCCAGGCAGATGTTAAAGTACTGACCATAGTAAGAGAATGAGAGGTAAAAATCAGAGGGAACCACCTTTGCCCACTTGAGTCTACGACCCTGCACTACCGGATGAACCAGTTCTTGAAAAGGAGCAACAAGCCCCAACTTGGCAGAAGGCCAACTAAATCTAGCCAATAGAGGATTATGGTCACTTAAAGTATGCCAAACGACTTTGAAGTCAAGTAAAGAGCTGAATAAACAACTAGAGATGAAAATATAGTTAATTATAGAAGAGCGGATGCCAGTCCCCTTAAACGTTGGGACCTGTGCGAAAGAGCAGGTATCCTAGCGATTAAAAAGGTTCACCAAGGAGTAATCTACAAGCAAGTTATTGAGGGTCTCTCCCACAGGTGTATGCTTCAGATGGGCCTGATCCCCTGTTACTAGGATATTGTCAAAAAACGAGTCTCCGTACTGAAAACAGTCTGAACAGGGGTGCAGGTTACAGTCTCCCATTAAAAGGAAAACCATAAAGCTAGAGGAACGAGCCGCATATAAGGTAAAAAAACTGGGTAAGCTCCCTTGCCAATATAAGCTCTCCCCAAGGGGAGAGGTAGAAGTTGGTCACTAGAACCCTCAAGTCATTAGAAATAGTCAACTAGAGGTATGGGCTGTGAAAGTCGAGGGGAAACCCCACCCTTTCGCCCACTTGTGGAACCAGTGGCATAATATCCAAAATAGGGACCAGCCTGAGAGGGGAAAGGAAGTGGATCAAAGAGGGAAGGAATATTGGTAGGCTGTACAGTGGGATTACATACCTGACCCTCCCACACCTGGCATGAGCAAGGCAACTAGGGCTGGGGCCGCTATTAGAGCTAGATTGCACCCCCTTTTCTGCTCTATGTTCAACACCAGGGCAGTTAGAAGCAACCAGAGGGGCACAGATGGCAGCGAAAAAATCTCCCATGTGATTAAGAAAGTCCTCCACTTTAACTAAGCAGGATGCCAGAAAATCCAGAACACCTTATATGAACCCTTTCAAATTATCAATATGATCAAGAGGGGGCCCTGCTGCAGTGTTGACCCAGAATGCTAGAGGATCAGTTTGAACCCCCACACTAATCTCCACCCCCTCTGAAGCAGAGTTAGTCTTAAGCGCCCTGTCCCCCTATTTCTTGCGCTTGGATCTCGGGCGAACACCTGGACTGGGCTGAGGGGCAAGTCCAACCAGGACTTTAGCTGGAGTGACCTCCCTTTGCAGCAACAAAGGTGACGCAAACCTGCACAATTTTTTTTCTTTTAATTTACTTTCCATCACAAAACATGTTTTGTGGCGGCAAGTTGCCTCAAAGCTATCTGTCTGAATTACTCTGCTTCAAAGGAACAATCTATGGGTGGTACGTGGGGGTTCCCATGTTTTTTTTTTTCACGCAAGCTCTACCTATTAAGAATAGTAGGCAGGGTTTTGCACAAAAAAAGAAGCCACTCTGAAGCATGCATTAAAAAGAAGTGCTTTTATCTCTCCTAACTTTTGCACCTTGCATGTGTGCTGCGTTGTACAGCACACATTCAAAGTGAGGGAATTTTTCAAATCAGTCTTAGCATAGTATTTTGTACCTTCCAGTACAAAACCTGTACTAGACAGGACACAGATACCTTTACACTAAGGGGGTGCACCAGCACTAGAGAGAGAGCAGGGTAGCGCCATATCTTAATATATATATGGGGGCATATTTATACTCTGTTTGCACTCAATTTGCATCATTTTGTTACGCAAAGTTAGGTCCATATTTATATTTTGATGCTAGACACGTCTAGCATCAACATATTGGAGATAGCACAGTTTTTTGGATGCATGCACCTACCTTGCAACAATGAGATGCAAGGTAGGTGTTCCCATCTAAAAAATGGTGCTAACCCCATATTTATCCCCCCATGCTAAAATGACGCACAGGTGGGAGGAGGGGCTAAATAATGGTGCAAAGCTTGCTTTGCACCATTATGTAACACCTGGGTCAGACCAGGCGTTAGGGGACCTGTGGACCCATTTCCATGGTGAAACACCATGAAATGGGCCCACAGGTGCCCACCCCAAGCCCCAGGAACACCACCACCCACACCAGAGGGACACCAGAGGATGGAGGACCCCATCCCAGGTAAATAGGGTAAGTATAGGTAAGTATTTTAAAATATTTTTTTGTAGTGCCATTTGGGGCTGTGAAATGGGCCCCAGTACATGGCACTGGGTGCAATGGCCATGCCCAAGGGACCCTAGTCTCCTCTGCTGGCCATTGGGGTGGTGGGCGAAACTCCTGTCTTTTATAAGACAGGAGTCATGTGGTAGAGATGGTTTTGCATCAAGAAATGATGCTAGGCTGGCTAGAAGCATTTTTTTGCCTCTAACCAGCCTAGCATCATTTTTTGAGGCAAAACCAGTGCTTAATTTGTGCTTGTTGTTTCCGGTGCTGAGCGGCAGCACTTATTCTTGAGGGCCGGCGCTTAGTCTTCTGCTTCAAGCATTTGCTGCAAGCAAAAGACTCATTTGGGAAAGACGGAGGAAGAGAAAACCGAAAAAGCACCACAAGGAGAGAAAGTAGAAAGCTGCAAGAGTGAGCTGAAGGGGCAGGGAGGGACTTTAAATGGATTGAAGAGGCCCGAGATGGCTTCCGGATTACGCTGCCTCAGTATTCTGTGTTCGCATATTTATTTGCAGCAGCCACGTGTTTAAGAAGAGGGCTTTGGGCCCTGGCACCTTTTTGTTTACAAATTAAGCACTGGGTAAAACCCCCTTCACCCGTACCATCACCCCCACCCTGCAATGTTTTTTTTTTTTATACTAGCCCAACCTGGGCGCCATCAAAAAATGATGCAAATTCAGAGCAAACAGAGTATAAATATGCCCCTTAGTTTATACACAGGAAGATGAAACAATCCTACCCTGGTTTGAAATCCCACTTCATAGTTCGATCCTACTCTGGTTTGTATTCCCACTTCATAGTTCGCACAAAACATTCTCTGGGCCTAAAAACATGCTATTTGGCGCTGCGAATCAGAAAAACCGTGCACGAATTGCTTTCTAATGATTTGAATACATTTTGTAACGTGAGCGCGCTCGGGACAAAAAGCCGGACCGCCTTCTCTTTGCAAGGACCATGAACCAAAGGGCCTTCAATTATTTCCTCTGTTAACCCGACATCATATTATTTTTACCTGGGTCTCCTCCGTGTATTGCGCCCTAAACGATCACATTTTGTGCTTTTCAGACTGCCATGACATTATAACAAATACTTATGAGCTACATAATCTGCCATAGGTATAATTATGTGTGCCTTGCTGACTACTTCCTGCGAACGTCCTTCAATCCATTTCACCAGCAAGATTGTAGCTCTGCTGACATAACCATGTAGTTATTCTCTAACTCCTTCAACATGATTGTGATTACAATTATGTGTACCATCTTAGAGGAAACTCCCACCAGCCACATTGACCTAGCGATGAGCCACTCTAAGACTGCACAAAACTGCTCTTACAAAATAAAATAATGTTCATGCAATCTTACTGTCAGCAAGTAGAACATTGCCTTCTTGTTTGCAGTGTTTTCAGCACACACAGATTCTTGTTTTTACTTCACAAGATTATTTTATGTCCATATGCCAAATATCACTCTTTGTGCATCTACATGCAGTTACTTGTTTTTATAGGAGCCTTTAGGAGGCGCTCGGATGTACGTGTCGCACAGAGTGAAACACGTGCCCGTTTCATCACAACAACAATTTGATCCACTTTTAAGAATCATGAGCTGTTCAAGTAAAAGAATTATAAATGCAACTACTTGCCTTTTGAACTGAGCTTCTTCATTAGGGGTTATGCACAATATGCACAGTATAGTAGCTGCTAACTAAGGTGCTTCCTCATTCTTAATTGTTCTACTGTAGAAAAAAAAGTAGTTATTATTATGAGGGCCTATTGATTCATAAGTAGCATCTGTCCTTCATGGTTTTACATGATGCATCTTTTGATTTACTTTGCTTTCGGAGATACAGTTTTACTCTTTAAATCTGCTGTGCCCATTGCCAATGAATGCAGGTTTGTCAGATTACATCCTTAGAATGGAACCTGTATTACCAGCAAGCTATATGTATTTGTGTGTGGGTGTGTGTGTCAAGCATTGCTTTTTGCATTTTAAGTATGGGGTTAAACATTCCAGCATGCACGTGTTGTTTGCTCGAAAGTCAGGGCTGATTGTAGATGCCACAAATTACACCAAGACATAAGGCAACTGTGATCTTCTGAGAGGTAATGTATCTACCTGACACACATATATTATGCATTCCATATGTGATGGGGAGCCTAGAATTGTGTGGGGAAAGAATTCAGGCTCCGCTTCCCCTAAGTTGCTCACCCTGTAACCCAGTCACGGCTCGCAGCGATTAAAAGGGGTGAAGCAGGTGCAGCGCAATGGGGAGGGGAATAGGTGACAGAGGGAGGGTGGGAGTGTGGGGTACGTTAAATTATTTTAAAAAATAAATAAAATTTACCTGATCCGCCGACCCGCGCCGATCTCCTTTCCAGCGTCGCTGCAGGCACAGGTTTCCCGCCTGCCCTGCGCAATCCTGATGCTGCTCATAGCAGCATCAGGATTGGCTGGGAGCGCCCAGCCAGGGCGCTCCCAGGCAGACGGGGAGCCTGTGCAGGCTCTCTCCTGCCCATCAACACAGTGCCGGGCTGGAGACAGCCTACTGCGCATGTGTGTTTGGCCGGCCCAAGATGGCCAGCCAAACACACATGCGCAGTAGGCTGTCTCCAGCCTGGCACTATGTTGCAGGGCAGGAGAGAGCCGGGCAGGAGAGAGCCTGCACAGCACTCCTCCCCAATGCTCGTCACCCCTGTGGCCCCACCCTCTTTCAGAACGAAAGGATAATAAACATAGTTTATTCTGAAAGGTTTGCAGCTTCTGCTCCTGGCGGGTGGCGGGGCGGCGCTCCTCTGCCCTTATGGAGGAGCCACCCCTGCTGTAACCCTCTCTAACAATCAACCACACACACTCACCCCAACCTCCTTGCTGTGCTATAACCAGGTGACCAGGCACTGAGTCAAAGGAAATAGACATCAGGGTGTGTTTAAACCAGCTGCAACTAGGTACCATATTTCCTACATATTAAAGACGAAATAGGTTTGGTCAAAGGAGAAGAAGCATCAATCAGCTTACCATGTTGAATGTATGGTACTCATCCAGTTGTGTGATGGAATTTGCCTCCTTGAAGAATTAACCTTTATCAAATCAAGGCTAGCAATACAAAGCACAGCCCCTCAGCCTGTGTTGGGAATGCAGGGCCAATACTCCCCTTGACCACCTCTGGGTTGTGACCTATAGCTACTCGCTAAGTCTATCCCGAATCCATCTTGAATGAACATATGCTCATGGCATGTTACCAGGCATTAGGCTGGTACCGCTATAGGCTGACTAGCAGACCATGGCTCATAAATGGCAAATGGGCAGACCACCCTCCTCACCAACTAATGAACAGGGCCACCATTCAAGAAGTGGCATTAGTCGCTTCTCCTGCATGTATCTAGAACTAATTATACAAAGCTATATTTTCTTGAAATGCTGCTTCCCCTTTAAGCACACTGAAGTAGTTCTGGCAATGTGTTTTCTATATATAAATACATATATGTATGTGTGTGTATATATATATATGTTCGATGGCATGTGTAGCTGCAGATACACATGCTATGCATATTCTGCAATCTAGTGTTGGGCTCGGAGTGTTACAAGTTGTTTTTCTTCGAAGAAGTGTTTTCGAGTCACGGGATCGAGTGACTCCTCCTCTTCGGCTCCATGCGCATGGGCATCGACTCCATGTTAGATTGTTTTCTTTCCGCCATCGGGTTCGGACGTGTTTCTTTTCGCTCCGATAGTTCGAGTCGGAAAAGTTCTACAACCCGCTAATTCTCGTTGGTATTGTTTCGATCACGTACCATCTTCCATCGACACTTCGGTACCGTCGGGTCAAACATCTTTATTCACCCTTCGGGGTGCCCGCGCCCAACTCGGCCTAGTCTAGCTGACCACGTGGAAGCTTCATGGACTGGACCCCATTCCGCTTTTGTCCTTGGTGCCACGCAAAATTTCCCTACACAGACCAACATCTCATCTGTAATCTCTGTCTCTCCCCAGACCATCAGGAAGAAAATTGTGAGGCCTGCAGATCCTTCCGTTCGAAGAAAACTCTCAGAGACAGAAGAGCACAAAGACTCGAGATGGTGTCGAAGAGCACCGAACGTCTCGACGTCGAGGAAGAGGAGATCATGCACATGGCAGTCTCCGTCCAAGGGTCCGACTCCAAGCAGGAGTCCGAAGAGGAGAGACCAGTCACGGCAGGACAGCATGTGAGTATGTCTGCCCCTGTCCCAGCCAAGCCCAAACATAAGGCCTTGGGAATGCCACTGCCAGAAGGCCATGGCTTGACCAGTAAAAAGACCTTCGGTGACCAACCAACAAGCACCGAAAAAGGCCACGCCACCGAAGCCTTCAGATTCGAGCCGAAGCTCTGTCTCCAAAACTATCAAACATCGATCCTTCGAGTCGAAACCTCGAAAATTGCTTTCGGAGCCGAGGCCAACATCCACTCCCAGCCTTTCGATTCCGAAAAAAACTGCTTCGGAGTCGAAAAGGCCAGTTTATACGGAGGAACATGGACTTTCGCAAGTACTTAAAGAAAGCCATAGAATTACGGAGGAACACTCACAATGGAGGATATAGATGAAAGGCAAGCCAAAATTAATATTCACAAGGACACTGGCAAAATTATAACTGCACCTCTTCTGAAGCCCAAGAGGAAACTGGCCTTTCAGGAACAATTGGACACTGCTCAGCCATCAGCTAAAGTGCCAAAGACTAAACAGAAATCTCCACTTCCTCAATTTTCTCCTCCTCAGTCTCCTCCTCACTTGCTTGCCTCTCCCCCTACTACTTCTACCCCTGTACAATCTCCTGTACATTCATTTGATTCACAGCAAGACAATGTGGATCCATGGGATCTGTATGATCCAGATCCCATTCCCGATAACAACCCAGACTGCTATCCCACCAAGCCATCACCACGGAGGATAGTACCGGTTATACTCAGGTTTTAGCTAGGGCGGCATCCTACCACAATGTCGCAATGCACACTGAGCCCTTAGAGGATGATTGTCTTTTTAACACACTATCCTCTACACACACTACCTGTCAGTCCCTTCTCATGCTTCCAGGCATGTTAAAGCATGCACACCAAATATTCCAAGAGCCAGTGAAGGCTAGGTTAATTACTCCCAGAGTGGAGAAAAAGTATAAGCCGCCTCCCTCTGATCCTGCCTTTATTATACAGCAATTGCCTCCTGACTCTGTAGTCGTAAGTGCGGCCAGAAAAAGAGCGAACTCCCAGTCATCCGGGGATGCACCCCCACCAGACAAGGAGAACAGAACATTTGATGCTGCGGGCAAAGGGGTAGCATCGCAGGCAGCCAACCAATGGAGGATAGCCAACTCCCAAGCACTATTGGCTAGATATGATAGGGCCCACTGGGATGAGATGAAGGATATAATACAGCATCTCCCCAAAGACCAACAAAAAAGGGTGAAACAAATAGTCGAGGAAGGGCAGGCTATTACAAACAACCAAATCAGGTCAGCCCTAGATTCTGCAGACACAGCAGCTAGAACAATTAATACTGCTGTCACTATACGAAGACACGCATGGCTTAGGTCTTCAGGATCTAAGCCTGAAATTCAACAGGCAGTCCTTAAAATGCCGTTTAATCAAAAACAGCTTTTTGGCCTGTGGTAGACACAGCTATTGAGAAAATGAAAAAAGATTTGGACACCGCTAAAGCCATGGGTGCTTTGTATATGACGCAATACAGGGGTCCTTTCGGAAACCTCAATACATAGGTGGATTTAGAACCCAGACACCTGAGGCATCCACCTCACAAACAAAGTCAACCTACCAACCTCAATATCAACGAAGTGGATTTAAAGGCAATTGCAGAGGCCAATACCCCAGAGGCAGGGGAAAATATCAATCAACCAAACAAGCCTCACAGCAGCCAAAGCAGTGACTTACTCCATCTCTTCCCAACTCACACCTCACCTGTGGGGGGAAGACTGCAAAGGTTCCACAACAATTGGCTACCCATTACAACAGACAACTGGGTATTATCTATTATCCGCAATGGCTATTGCATAGAATTGGCACAATGTCCCAAATATTCCACCAAAACCAAACAAAATCTCTCCACCCAACATATCTCCATGTTGAAAGAAGAAGTAAAATCTCTATTAGTCAAACAAGCGATAGAGCTTGTGTCACAAGATCAAATAGGAACAGGAGTTTACTCACTGTATTTCCTCATCCCCAAAAAAGACGGAACCTTAAGACCAATATTAGATCTCAGAACCCTCAATCTTTATGTCCTATCAGAACACTTTCACATGGTAACACTACAGGATGTGGTCCCACTGCTACAGCAGCAAGATATCATGCAACATTAGATCTCAAGGATGCGTATTTTCACATAGCCATCCATCCACCGCACAGAAAATACCTCAGGTTTGTAATTCAGGGAAAACATTACCAGTTCAAAGTGTTACCCTTTGGGATAACAACAGCTCCAAGAGTATTCTCAAAATGCCTGGCAGTAGTAGCTGCCTACCTAAGAAGACAACACATTCATGTCTTCCCATATCTCGACGATTGGCTAATAAAATCCAACAGTCATACACAGTGTCAAAACCATACACATTATGTAATCCAAACCCTACACACCCTAGGGTTCTCCATAAACTACCAACAATCACACCTACAACCTGCGCAAATTCAACAGTATTTAGGAGCCACACTAAATACACAAACAGCACTTGCAAGCCCAAGTCCACAAAGAATAGAAGCATTTCACAATGTATTGACACAAATACAGCCAGGCCAACGGCACACTGACAAATTCGTCATGAAACTGTTGGGCATGATGGCATCATGTATCTCCATTGTCCCACATGCAAGACTAAACATGCGGCCTTTACAACAGTGCCTTGCACAGCAATGGTCACAGGCACAGGGTCAACTTCACGATCTAGTGTTGATAGACTGTCAAACACGCCTATCACTTCAGTAGTGGAATTCCACAAACTTAAACAAAGGGTAGCCTTTTCAAGACCCTATGCCTCAGACCATACTTACAACAGATGCATCATTGATTGGATGCGGGGCACACCTCAACAATCACAACATTCAAGGACAATGGGATGCCAAACACAAACAGTTTCATATAAATCACCTAGAATTGCTAGCCGTATTCCTAGCACTCAAAGCTTTTCAGCCTCTTCTCACTCACAAGAACATCCTTATCAAAACAGACAACATGAGAACAATGTATTACCTAAACAAACAAGGAGGGACACATTCATCCCAACTCTCCCTCCTAGCCCAAAAGATTTGGCAATGGGCAAACCACAACAACATTCACCTAGTAGCACAATACATTCCAGGGACACACAACCAATTGGCAGATGTTCTCAGCCTAGATCATCAACAAACACACAAGTGGGATATTCATCCCCAAGTGCTTCAAACATACTTTCACCACTGAGGAACACCAGACATAGACCTATTCGCCACCAGCGAAAACGCAAAATTCCAAAACTTCACATCCAGGTACCCACATCCTCTATCCAAAGGCAATGCTCTATGGATGAATTGGTCAGGGATATTTGCTTACGCTTTCCCCCCTCTCCCGCTCATTCCATTTCTAGTCAACAAACTGCATCAAAACAAACTCAAACTCATACTAATAGCACCAACGTGGGTATATCAACCCTGGTACACAACACTATTAGATATGTCAGTAGTACCACATATCAAACTCCTGAACAGACCAGATCTGTTAACACAAAACAAACAACTAATCAGGCATTCAGATCCCAAAATACTCAATCTAGCGATTTGGCTCCTGAAGTCTTAGAGTTTGGATATCTACAACTCCCAACTGAGTGTATGGAAGTAATTAAACAAGCAAGAAAACCCACTACCAGGCAGTGTTATGCAAACAAATGGAAAAGATTTGTGTATTACTATCAATCTAAACAAATTACCCCTCTTTCAGCATCAATACAAGACACTGTAAGTTATTTGCTTCATTTACAAAAGGCTAACTTAGCTTTTTCATCCATTAAAATACATCTTACTGCAATCTCTGTGTACTTGCAAAATATACAACACAGCTCTTTATTTAGAGTCCCTGTTATCAAAGCCTTCATGGAAGGCTTAAAACGCATTATTCCACCGAGAACACTTCCAATACCATTGTGGAATCTAAACATGGCGATCACATGACTTATAGGTCCACCATTTGAACCTATGCACTCATGCCAGATTCAATACTTAACATGGAAAGTTGCCTTCCTAGTCACAATTACTTCATTAGGAAGAGTTAGTGAAATCCAAGCTTTCACAATTCAAGAACCGTTCATACAAGTACATAAACATAAAATTGTACTCCGAACAAACCTAAAATTTCTCCCAAAAGTTATATCACCGTTTCATATTAATCAAACAGTGGAGCTACCAGACTTCTTCCCACAGCCAGACTCTGTAGCAGAAAGAGCCCTGCATACATTAGATCTTAAAAGATCCTAAATGTACTACATTAACTGGACAAAATCCTTTAAAAAAACCAAACAGTTATTTGTAGCATTCTAAAAGCCACATACTGGCAACCCTATTTCAAAACAAGGGTTAGCTAGATGGATAGTAAAATGTATCCAAACATGTTACCTAAAAGCTAAAAGGCAGCTATTATTTACACCTAAAGCACATTCCACACGGAAAAAAGGGGCTACAATGGCTTTCTTAGGTAACATACCAATGGACGAAATTTGTGAAGCAGCCACTTGGTCAACACCGTATACATTTACCAAACATTACTGTGTAGATGTGTTAGCAACACAGCAGGCCACAGTAGGACAGGCTGCACTAAGAACACTATTTCAAACAACTTCAACTCCTACAGGCTGACCACCGCTTATGGGAGGTAAAACTGCATTGTAGTCTATGCATAGCATGTGTATCTGCAGCTACACATGCCATCGAACGGAAAATGTCACTTACCCAGTGTACATCTGTTCGAGGCAATGCTGCAGATTCACATGCACCCTCCCACCTCCCCTGGAGCCTGTAGCCGTTTAAGTTCAACATTCACTTGTACATCTGTATATATATATATATATATTTATTTATCAAAGAAGACACTGCACTCCCGGAGACTCGAATCTGTTCTTTTAATCACGATATGAAAGCTTCCAAACAGACACCACGACGAGTTTCGACTAACAAGTCTTCTTCCAGGTGGTTTGCGTCTGCTAAATTGGTGCTGGGCATTCTGGGATTTTGAGTCCACGTATGTCACACACCTGGGAACACTGTGGCAATCATATTTCCTCAAACAAGAAAAAATGTCACTGTTAGTATAATGAATAATGCTATTACTTCTGATGTTTCTGTATCCTAATGGAGGTACGTGTTTGCACAAAAATGTCAATTTCCTTCTCTCATTATTCACGCTTTTCCAAAATGTTTACTGCACACATTATTCCCTCCCATTAAATTTGATATGAAGAATAGCTTATCGTGTATAACGGTGTTGCTCATTATTTGCGCTCCGATGTTAACAAATTGCCTTTCAGTTACCAGGAATGTCTCTGTTGATGTAATTAATTATGCTGGAAAGCCAGCCTTCATATTGAATCATATTGGAGGAAAAATGTGTACAAGAAACATCTTGAATAAGCGTGAATAATAAGAGAAGGAAATGCATATTTTTGTGCAAGCACGTACCTCCATTAGGACATAGAAACATTGTGAAGGGACAGCATAATTAATTACATCAACAGAGACATTCCTGGTAACTGAAAGGCAATTTGTTAACATCGGAGCGCAAATAATGAGCAACACCGTTATACATGATAAGCTATTCTTCATATCAAATTGCCACAGTGTTCCCAGGTGTGTGACATACGTGGACTCAAAATCCCAGCACCAATTTAGCAGACGCAAACCACCTTGAAGAAGACTTGTTAGTCGAAACGCGTTGTGGTGTCTGTTTGGAAGCTTTCATATCGTGATTAAAAGAACAGATTCGAGTCTCCGGGAGTGCAGTGTCTTCTTTGATAAGTATTTCAAGGGTTTTTGGTCTGAATCCTAACACAGCACCGGCAGATAAGCACGTCGCTATAAAGAGACCAAGCTTCAGTGTTTATATATATATATATATATATATATATATATATATATATATATATATATATATATATATTCTATTTGCATGGACATCTCTTTTCTTTATACTTTATCACTCCTACCTTACCCTCTGCGGGAAAACAATCTAACATGAAGTCGATGCCCATGTGCAATGGAGCCGAAGAGGAGGAGTCACTCGATTCCGTGACTCAAAAACACTTCTTCGAAGAAAAACAACTTATAACACTCCAAGCCCAACACTAGATGGCAGAATATGCATAGCATGTGAATCTGCAGCGGAACATGCCACAAACAGATGTACCCTGGGTAAGTGACATTTTCCATATATATATATATATATATATATATATATAAAATATTGTTTTTAATTATCTTAATAACTTTTGTGCTGTTTGACAAATCTGCATGAATCTATCTGAACAATGTACATATACATTGGGTAATTCATGGAAAGTTTAATGCAAATCCGTCTAGTAGAGGCCAAAAAAAGGATAGTGGTCACAAAAGTGCCATTACCAATTTTTAATTCACATAAAATCCTTTGCTCTTTGATAGTGAACAAAAATCCTGAACACAATTTTATTTAGTTTGGAAAGAAGGTAGAAATTTGCTCAAGAATTGTGTACATCCGTTTAATAGGTTTTAAGAAATTAGCATCTAAAACAAGCATTGTCAAAGCTTATAGGTCTTTCCTATCTTTACAAGAGCTATTTGCTTTGCTGATGTGTTTTAGACATGTTGCACACCATCTGTTCAGCACGGCAATAAGTCAGTGGCATAAAGGAGAGTGTTGTGGAGTGGAGTGGAGCGTTGTAAAGTGGAGTGACATACAGTGGGGAGGCATAAAGTGGAGTGGCGTTGAGTGTCATGGAGTGGAGTTGAGTACAGTGGAGTAGAGTGGAGTGTTGGTAAGTGGTGTGGAGCAGCGCAGACTAGAGTGGAGTGTTGTGGAGGGAATGGTATAGAGGGGAGTAGCATAGAGTGGAGTGGCATAGGGTGGCGTGTGTAGAGTGGAGTTGTGTTTCATAGAGTAGAGTGGAGTGGCATGTCATAGAGTAGAGTGGAGTGACGTGTCATAGAGTGGCATATCATAAAGTGTCTGAGTAGAGGAGTGCAGAGTGTAGTGACATAGAGAAGAGTTGAGAAGTGAATTATACAGTGGCGTACAGTGGAGCGGTGTAGAGTGGAGTGTTGTAGAGTGGAGTGCTATGGAGTGGAGTGATGTGTCATATAATGGAGTGGAGTGTCATATATTGTTGTAAAAAAAAAAATGTAAACTTCGTACTTGTATAGTGCACTACTCACCTGTTAGGGTCTCAAGGCGTTGTACACATTCCGCTGTGGAACCCCTCCTGGCTTTTTTTCCATGTGAGGTGCCCACTCCTGGGCAACCTCCAAGGTGAAGCCAGGCATCCCAGCGCTGTTGGGGCTGTTGTGGAGATTAAGCAAGCTATTGCCCAGAGTCACAACCATGAATTAGATTAGGCACCGATGGGAGAATTATCAGGTCCGAGGAAATTGAGCCCAAGACCCGCCAAGGCAGGAATTGAACCCTGGTCCCGGGCCAGATTTCTGCATCAGGGTCTGCCGCTCTAACCATTGAGCCACACTTCTCCACTGAGCCACACTTCTCCTAGAGTGAAGTAGAGTGGTGAAGAGTGGAGGGGCATAGAGTGAAGTAGAGTGTTGTAGAGTGGAGTGGTGTAGTGTAGCGTATGCATGATGTGGTAGCCCACTGCCATTAGAGACAACAAATTTTCAACTGAAATTACCATTACATTTGCACATACTAGCAGTTTTAATTATAAAAGTATACAGCGCACAAACGATAATGTGTAGAAATGTAATCACCTAGTGTATTGATTTATTTTGATCATATTAAAATATTGATTTCCACCACACAGCAGAATTAGGAAATGTGCTTTATTTGTGCTTTCCTAATTCTGATATATTCTGAAATATCTGTACAGTTCGTTTACAGACATTTAAACTTTGCTGTGCGCTAGAAAAACATATTTTCTTTCACAGGAAGATGGTCACATAAATCCTCTCATTTTAAAGTCAAAGTAAGCTAAGTAAACACCAAGCTCCACCGTAAGACAGAGCCTGACATTTTACCTCTGTCTTTGAATGCGAATGCATAGCAAATGTGACAAGATAAGTGTGCGATTTAAGGGCCTGTTTACAGAAGTCGAGCCCTCATGGAAGAATTCAATGAATAGGCTAATCCCCATGGGAGGAACTAACTTAAGCTGGACTGCCTAAAACAAATAAAACCAGTAAATAGAAAGCAAGCAAATGTGATTTACAAAACACAAACCTAATGGTTAGCAATGGGCAGAATGCATTCCCAGGGAAGCACTCTCTGGTAGACTTTGATCCAAAAAGAATTGGGGTATGTGAACTTTGTGCCACATTTTTCTTTCCTGATGGACATTTCCCTGCCTGTACGGCTGTGCTTAATTAAACAGTGATCAGTTGGAGGTGGAGAAATGCCCATGGTCAGGGTGAAAAGAGAAGCAAGAGCACTGGGGTTGTGGGGAACCCCATAAAAAAAAATGGCAATCTCTACAGTAGAAAACACCAGCATTGAGAGTGTGTCGGTGTTTGCTCCGCTGTAAAACATCTGCAAATCTTTTTTTTTATGAACCTTTCGCTACCTGCACTACAGCAACTAATTAAACAGTACTGCAGTCGAAGGTGGAGAATAGCCCATGCACAGGGTAGGAAGGGAAGGGAAGGCAGGAGGGGACCGCTTTAAAAACAGCAATCACTGCGGAGCAAACACCAGGACCGAGTGCTTCGGTTCAGCAGTAAGAGGTCAAATTTTAGAGATATCTGGACCACTAATTCACAGACGCTCCACAGTACCGGTACCACAGACCTGTGCAGCTCCAAAATTTTAAAAAATGCATAGATTTGATTGGCCAAGGGAGATATTCTCCCATCAGTCATTTCGAGCCCACAGATCGACAGATGGATCCATGATACCAGAATGATCCAATTGGCCTACTACAAATCAGGAAAAAATATTGCAGCCTCCATGACAGGAAGCAGGGACTTGTTCCCCATGTCCCAATTCTAAAAACAAAAATGGGCACAAATGGGGCAGGGTGAGCACACCCTGACCCCAAGGCCTATGTTGGAGGCCAAAAAGTTACAACCTGTTTTAAAATTATTTTTTAAAAAAATCCATGGGATCCGTGGATCAAGGCATCTGTATTGATGGACTCCAGGAAGCCTCTGCTTCCTCAGTTCCATAATGGGAGCAATGGGTCCTGGGCAACCTTTAAAGCTTGGATAAAACAATTGACTTGTGCAACCTTCAATAACTTGTGACAGAACAGTGATACTGGAACTGGAGCCATGCTTCCAGCAGCAGTCAGTGAAGCTTGCATGGGTTTTCAGTACCAGGCCATAAAGCTTGCCGTGGGACTATGGTTCCTTTTTCAGAACAGCAGATTAAAAAAACCTGATATAAGAAGGGTATGGTGACCATAGACCAGACTCTACAGTACATGACCATTGTCCAGGCTGTCCACAGAGGCTAGAAGCCTGGACCTGCAGCCCATCTCTGCTTCATACAGCCAAAGACCCTGTGCTGAGGTGAGTGGATGCACACAGTGGGGTGCACACATACATAGTTAAAGGCTACCTATAGCGGGTTGAGCGCAGGGCGTGGAGAGAGGTTAGGCTGTGCACAGTGGGATTGTCCTCCTCTAGAGGGATAGGTGTAGAGCCTGGATGGAGGCCAGGCCCTGCAGCCAATGACTGCTGCACACAGCTGAAGGCCATGTGCAGTGGTGGCTGGAAATACAGAAAGGGCTGGATCCAAGGAATTCTTGGATTGGGTATATTACTAAAAAGAACAAAAATGACTGAAAAAAATGAAGGTTAATGTGAAGTTCTTGTTGTCATTTTTATAACACCTTAACCTATGTTTAAAAAACCTCACAGTATTTACAAAAATAAATTATCACACCTGAAAGCAACATCTAATTAATTAATAACACACACTCAAATTAATAGATGCCACTACATTCATAGTCATCTCTGTTCGGTCAAAGTGATAAGGGTAATGTGAAATGTAATCTGATTGGTAAGGTGATTTACAACATTTGTAACTGCATCTGGTTCATTAAGGTGAGATCACGAGCATTCCATTTCGTATGCAAAGTATGGTTTGCATGACTGTTGTGCTATTTATGGGTTGTGCTCCTAATCATAACTTGCAGATTTCTTTGGCTTTTCAGCTTTAATTTGTAGTGTTAGACCTGACATCCTTAACCTCGTTTTCTCCAAACCTTTTGCCTTTACTTCACCCTTTTTACTGTATTCGTTTTTGTTGGCCTTAGCAATGTGCACACTTTACCACTGCTAACCAGTTCTAAAGTGCTTGTGCTCACTCCTGTAAACATAGTTAAAATTGGCTTGCACCCACTTGGCACATTTAATTTACTTACAGGTACCTAGTAAAGTTATACTACATGTAGCCAGGACCTGCAAATTGAATGTTACTTCTGAGTCTGCAGCACCTACTGGGCCACAAACTTGAGAAGCTTTTTTAAACATGTCTGAGACCTTCCATTTCAGCCTGTGTGCAGTTTAGAAAGGAAGGTTTAGGCCTGAAAAAGGATTAATTTGACTAGTCAAATAATACATAGGGGGTTATTACAACTTTGGAGGAGGTGTTAATCCGTCCCAAAAGTGACGGTAAAGTGACGGATATACCACCAGACGTATTACGAGTTCCATAGGATATAATGGACTCGTAATACGGCTGGTGGTATATCCGTCAATTTACCGTCACTTTTGGGACGGATTAACACCTCCTCCAAAGTTGTAATAACCCCCATAATAATAATTAATACATAATCGTCACTCCTAGGTTAGACCCCAAAGTGCCCATAGGTCAGGGTGCATTTTGTTTAAAAGACTGGACATGTACTCTTAAGTTTTACATGCCCTGGTAGAGAAAAACTCTTAAATTCGTTTTCACTACTGCAAGGCCTACCTTTCCAATAGGATAACATTCGGTTACCTTATCACATTAGATAAGTGATAAAGTTTGGTCGGCAATGGGTAGAAATTACATGTTTATATTCTAATGAATTGTAATTTAATATAGTCTTTCATGGTAAAGTCAGATTTTAAGACCAAATTCTGAAATGCCACTTTTAGGAAGTTGGCATTTTTTGCCCTAACTATTTGATGCCTGCAGCCTGTATCCTGAGTCACTTGACTAGGTGTAGTTGGCAGTTGCTCTTTGTGTATTGCTTCCGGACAGTGAGACAAAGGGGGACTAAGAGTTTTCAGGATGGGCCACATTGTCAGGAAGGATAGAAGGGGTGGATCTGTCACCTACAACACTTGTACTTCTAAGGGGCTTCCTCAGCAAACTCACAAAGGACTTCACACTAGCCTTTTGTCACCCTAGACATCCTGGTACCAGGAGAGGTGGGATCAGATGTGGGGGAAAGTCTAGAAGTTTCCCTCATTTTAAAGCTGGCACCAGGATAAACATTTGACCCTGAGACCAACTCTTCAGTACACTCATGGATTTTTGGATACTATTGAAGGACTGCCCTGCTGCCAGAAGAGTGCCTTGCTGCTGGATTCCTGCCCTGCTGTCTACGAAGGAAGACCAGACCTGCTCCCTTCAGCTGTTCACATTATCGTAATACAATTTTTGGCCATCCTTCCCATATTTCAAGAGCCCTGATGCAAGCTATGGCCTTGATAGCTAATCGTGATCTCAAATGGGCAATTGTCTGATGCACCTACAGCTTTTTGGTGGTTTCTTTTCCTGATCAATCCACACATCGCCATAATCCATCACCAGACGCTACGCAGCCTCTCATGGAGGAAATGCAAGCATAGGGAAGAACTACAGTTTATGCATCTTTTCCCTCGGTTCCTTTGAAATGTGAGATGCTAAGTCCACCTCTCTATTTTTACTCCACTCTTGTGGCTTCCAACTCAAGGGCTATGGTAAACTGAAGTCACACACCACTTCTTTGACTAAGTGACCTGGCCCTGAAATCTTACACTTTTCCGCTCCTATGCTATTACCTCCACCAGTGCTCCAGTCCTCTGCATCTCACTCTTTGTCCACCTCCGCTTACCCCCCTTTCAGTGCTCCCAGAATCCTGTCAAGGTCATTTCTCCTCTTCCTCAGTCACTTATTAATACCACCTTTGACTTCCTTCCACCTTTCAACTTTCCCACTCTCATCCTCTTGCTTTCCGCACTACAATACTCTGATCTTTGTCTGATCTGCTACTCATGCTTTCACTGCTACCCCATCTGCAACTGCCTGATTGCATTTGCTCTATTCCATACTTTTCTTCTGCCCCTTCTTCTTCTGTAGCATCTTCCTAATCATCTCTGTAGGAAGTTGGCTCTGTATGTGCTATTTCAAAGTAAGGAATAGCATGCACAGAGTCCAAGGGTTCCCCTTAGAGGTAAAATAGTGGTAAAAATAGATAATACTAATGCTCTATTTTGTGGTAGTGTGGTCGAGCAGTAGGCTTATCCAAGGAGTAGTGTTAAGCATTTGTTGTACATACACATAGACAATAAATGAGGTACACACACTCAGAGACAAATCCAGCCAATAGGTTTTTATATAGAAAAATATCTTTTCTTAGTTTATTTTAAGAACCACAGGTTCAAATTCTACATGTAATATCTCATTCGAAAGGTATTGCAGGTAAGTACTTTAGGAACTTCAAATCATCAAAATTGCATGTATACTTTTCAAGTTATTCACAAATAGCTGTTTTAAAAGTGGACACAGTGCAATTTTCACAGTTCCTAGGGGAGGTAAGTATTTGTTAGGTTAACCAGGTAAGTAAGACACTTACAGGGCTTAGTTCTTGGTCCAAGGTAGCCCACCGTTGGGGGTTCAGAGCAACCCCAAAGACACCACACCAGCAGCTCAGGGCCGGTCAGGTGCAGAGTTCAAAGTGGTGCCCAAAACACATAGGCTAGAATGGAGAGAAGGGGGTGCCCCGGTTCCGGTCTGCTTGCAGGTAAGTACCCGCGTCTTCGGAGGGCAGACCAGGGGGGTTTTGTAGGGCACCGGGGGGGACACAAGTCCACACAGAAATTTCACCCTCAGCAGCGCGGGGGCGGCCGGGTGCAGTGTAGAAACAAGCGTCGGGTTTGTAATGGAAGTCAATGGGAGATCTAGGGATCTCTTCAGCGCTGCAGGCAGGCAAGGGGGGGGTTCCTCGGGGAAACCTCCACTTGGTCAAGGGAGAGGGACTCCTGGGGGTCACTCCTCCAGTGAAAGTCCGGTCCTTCGGGTCCTGGGGGCTGCGGGTGCAGGGTCTCTCCCAGGTGTCGGGACTTAGGATTCAGAGAGTCGCGGTCAGGGGAAGCCTCGGGATTCCCTCTGCAGGCGGCGCTGTGGGGGCTCAGGGGGGACAGGTTTTTGTACTCACAGTCTTAGAGTAGTCCTGGGGTCCCTCCTGAGGTGTTGGATCGCCACCAGCCGAGTCGGGGTCGCCGGGTGCAGTGTTGCAAGTCTCACGCTTCTTGCGGGGAGCTTGCAGGGTTCTCTAAAGCTGCTGGAAACAAAGTTGCAGCTTTTCTTGGAACAGGTCCGCTGTCCTCGGGAGTTTCTTGTCTTTTCGAAGCAGGGGCAGTCCTCAGAGGATGTCGAGGTCGCTGGTCCCTTTGGAAGGCGTCGCTGGAGCAGGATCTTTGGAAGGCAGGAGACAGGCCGGTGAGTTTCTGGAGCCAAGGCAGTTGTCGTCTTCTGGTCTTCCTCTGCAGGGGTTTTTCAGCTAGGCAGTCCTTCTTCTTGTAGTTGCAGGAATCTAATTTTCTAGGGTTCAGGGTAGCCCTTAAATACTAAATTTAAGGGCGTGTTTAGGTCTGGGGGGTTAGTAGCCAATGGCTACTAGCCCTGAGGGTGGGTACACCCTCTTTGTGCCTCCTCCCAAGGGGAGGGGGTCACAATCCTAACCCTATTGGGGGAATCCTCCATCTGCAAGATGGAGGATTTCTAAAAGTCAGAGTCACCTCAGCTCAGGACACCTTAGGGGCTGTCCTGACTGGCCAGTGACTCCTCCTTGTTGCTTTCTTTGTTCCCTCCAGCCTTGCCGCCAAAAGTGGGGGCCGTGGCCGGAGGAGGCGGGCAACTCCACTAAGCTGGAGTGCCCTGCTGGGCTGTGACAAAGGGGTGAGCCTTTGAGGCTCACCGCCAGGTGTTACAGCTCCTGCCTGGGGGAGGTGTTAGCATCTCCACCCAGTGCAGGCTTTGTTACTGGCCTCAGAGTGACAAAGGCACTCTCCCCATGGGGCCAGCAACATGTCTCTGGTGTGGCAGGCTGCTGGAACTAGTCAGCCTACACAGACAGTCGGTTAAGTTTCAGGGGGCACCTCTAAGGTGCCCTCTGTGGTGTATTTTACAATAAAATGTACACTGGCATCAGTGTGCATTTATTGTGCTGAGAAGTTTGATACCAAACTTCCCAGTTTTCAGTGTAGCCATTATGGTGCTGTGGAGTTCGTGTTTGACAGACTCCCAGACCATATACTCTTATGGCTACCCTGCACTTACAATGTCTAAGGTTTTGTTTAGACACTGTAGGGGTACCATGCTCATGCACTGGTACCCTCACCTATGGTATAGTGCACCCTGCCTTAGGGCTGTAAGGCCTGCTAGAGGGGTGTCTTACCTATACTGCATAGGCAGTGAGAGGCTGGCATGGCACCCTGAGGGGAGTGCCATGTCGACTTACTCGTTTTGCCCTCACTAGCACACACAAGCTGGCAAGCAGTGTGTCTGTGCTGAGTGAGAGGTCTCCAGGGTGGCATAAGACATGCTGCAGCCCTTAGAGACCTTCCTTGGCATCAGGGCCCTTGGTACTAGAAGTACCAGTTACAAGGGACTTATCTGGATGCCAGGGTCTGCCAATTGTGGATACAAAAGTACAGGTTAGGGAAAGAACACTGGTGCTGGGGCCTGGTTAGCAGGCCTCAGCACACTTTCAATTGTAAACATAGCATCAGCAAAGGCAAAAAGTCAGGGGGCAACCATGCCAAGGAGGCATTTCCTTACACAACCCCCCCCCAAACGAAAGAGGATGAGACTAACCTTTCCCAAGAGAGTCTTCATTTTCTAAGTGGAAGAACCTGGAAAGGCCATCTGCATTGGCATGGGCAGTCCCAGGTCTGTGTTCCACTATAAAGTCCATTCCCTGTAGGGAGATGGACCACCTCAACAGTTTAGGATTTTCACCTTTCATTTGCATCAGCCATTTGAGAGGTCTGTGGTCAGTTTGAACTAGGAAGTGAGTCCCAAAGAGGTATGGTCTCAGCTTCTTCAGGGACCAAACCACAGCAAAGGCCTCCCTCTCAATGGCACTCCAACGCTGCTCCCTGGGGAGTAACCTCCTGCTAATGAAAGCAACAGGCTGGTCAAGGCCATCATCATTTGTTTGGGACAAAACTGCCCCTATCCCATGTTCAGAGGCATCAGTCTGCACAATGAACTGCTTAGAATAATCTGGAGCTTTTAGAACTGGTGCTGAGCACATTGCCTGTTTCAGGGTGTCAAAGGCCTGTTGGCATTCCACAGTCCAGTTCACTTTCTTGGGCATTTTCTTGGAGGTGAGTTCAGTGAGGGCTGTCACAATGGATCCATATCCCTTCACAAACCTCCTGTAATACCCAGTCAAGCCAAGGAATGCCCTGACTTGAGTCTGGGTTTTTGGAGCTACCCAGTCCAGAATAGTCTGGATCTTGGGTTGGAGTGGCTGAACTTGGCCTCCACCTACAAGGTGGCCCAAGTAAACCACAGTTCCCTGCCCTATCTGGCATTTGGATGCCTTGATAGAGAGGCCTGCAGATTGCAGAGCCTTCAAAACCTTCTTCAGGTGGACCAGGTGATCCTGCCAGGCGGAGCTAAAGACAGCAATATCATCAAGATAAGCTGTGCTAAAGGACTCCAAGCCAGCAAGGACTTGATTCACCAACCTTTGGAAGGTGGCAGGGGCATTCTTTAAACCAAAGGGCATAACAGTAAACTGATAATGCCCATCAGGTGTGGAGAATGCTGTTTTCTCTTTTGCTCCAGGTGCCATTTTTATTTGCCAGTACCCTGCTGTCAAGTCAAAGGTACTTAAGAATTTGGCAGCACCTAATTTGTCTATGAGCTCATCAGCTCTTGGAATTGGATGAGCGTCTGTCTTGGTGACAGAATTGAGCCCTCTGTAGTCCACACAAAACCTCATCTCTTTCTTTCCATCTTTGGTGTGAGGTTTGGGGACTAAGACCACTGGGCTAGCCCAGGGGCTGTCAGAGCGCTCAATTACTCCCAATTCCAGCATCTTGTGGACTTCCACCTTGATGCTTTCCTTAACATGGTCAGACTGTCTAAAGATTTTGTTTTTGACAGGCATGCTGTCTCCTGTGTCCACATCATGGGTACACAGGTGTGTCTGACCAGGGGTTAAGGAGAAGAGTTCAGGAAACTGTTGTAGGACTCTCCTACAATCAGCTTGCTGTTGGCCAGAGAGGGTGTCTGACTAGATCACTCCATCTACGGTGCCATCTTTTGGGTCTGATGACAGAAGATCAGGGAGAGGTTCACTCTCTGCCTCCTGATCCTCATCTGTTACCATTAACAGATTCACATCAGCCCTGTCATGGAAGAGCTTAAGGCGGTTCACATGGATCACCCTCTTGGGGCTCCTGCTTGTGCCCAGGTCCACCAGGTAGGTGACCTGACTCTTCCTTTCTAGCACTGGGTAAGGGCCACTCCATTTGTCCTGGAGTGCCCTGGGAGCCACAGGCTCCAGAACCCAGACTTTCTGCCCTGGTTGGAACTCAACCAGTGCAGCCTTTTGGTCATACCAAAACTTCTGGAGCTGTTGGCTGGCCTCAAGGTTTTTGGTTGCCTTTTCCATGTACTCTGCCATTCTAGAGCGAAGGCCAAGTACATAGTCCACTATGTCCTGTTTAGGCTCATGGAGAGGTCTCTCCCAGCCTTCTTTAACAAGGGCAAGTGGTCCCCTTACAGGATGACCAAACAGAAGTTCAAAGGGTGAGAATCCTACTCCCTTCTGTGGCACCTCTCTGTAAGCGAAAAGCAGACATGGCAAGAGGACATCCCATCTCCTTTTGAGTTTTTCTGGGAGCCCCATGATCATGCCTTTTAATGTCTTGTTGAATCTCTCAACCAAGCCATTAGTTTGTGGATGGTATGGTGTAGTGAATTTATAAGTCACTCCACACTCATTCCACATGTGCTTTAGGTATGCTGACATAAAGTTGGTACCTCTGTCAGACACCACCTCCTTAGGGAAACCCACTCTGGTAAAGATACCAATGAGGGCCTTGGCTACTGCAGGGGCAGTAGTCGACCTAAGGGGAATAGCTTCAGGATACCTGGTAGCATGATCCACTACTACCAGGATATACATATTTCCTGAGGCTGTGGGAGGTTCTAGTGGACCAACTATGTCCACACCCACTCTTTCAAAGGGAACCCCCACCACTGGAAGTGGAATGAGGGGGGCCTTTGGATGCCCACCTGTCTTACCACTAGCTTGACAGATGGGGCAGGAGAGGCAAAACTCCTTAACCATGTTGGACATATTGGGCCAGTAGAAGTGGTTGACTAACCTCTCCCACGTCTTGGTTTGTCCCAAATGTCCAGCAAGGGGAATGTCATGGGCCAATGTTAGGATGAACTTCCTGAACAGCTGAGGCACTACCACTCTCCTAGTGGCACCAGGTTTGGGGTCTCTGGCCTCAGTGTACAGGAGTCCATCTTCCCAATAGACCCTATGTGTTCCATTTTTCTTGCCTTTGGACTCTTCAGCAGCTTGCTGCCTAAGGCCTTCAAGAGAGGGACAGGTTTCTTGTCCCTTACACAGCTCCTCCCTTGAGGGTCCCCCTGGGCCTAAGAGCTCAACCTGATAAGGTTCAAGCTCCAAAGGCTCAGTTCCCTCAGAGGGCAGAACTTCTTCCTGAGAAGAGAGGTTCCCTTTCTTTTGCTGTGTTGCAGTTGGTTTCCCAACTGACTTTCCTTTCCTCTTGGTAGGCTGGGCCATTCTTCCGGACTCCAGCTCTACTTGTTCACCCTGTGCCTTGCATTGTGCTCTGGTTTTCACACACACCAGCTCAGGGATACCCAGCATTGCTGCATGGGTTTTTAGTTCTACCTCAGCCCATGCTGAGGACTCCAGGTCATTTCCAAGCAGACAGTCCACTGGGATATTTGAGGAGACCACCACCTGTTTCAGGCCATTGACCCCTCCCCATTCTAAAGTAACCATTGCCATGGGATGTACTTTTCTCTGATTGTCAGCGTTGGTGACTGTGTAAGTTTTTCCAGTCAGGTATTGGCCAGGGGAAACCAGTTTCTCTGTCACCATGGTGACACTGGCACCTGTATCCCTCAGGCCCTCTATTCTAGTCCCATTAATTAAGAGTTGCTGTCTGTATTTTTGCATGTTAGGCGGCCAGACAGCTAGTGTGGCTAAATCCACCCCACCCTCAGAAACTAGAGTAGCTTCAGTGTGGACCCTGATTTGCTCTGGGCACACTGTTGATCCCACTTGGAGACTAGCCATACCAGTGTTACCTGGATGGGAGTTTGGAGTGGAACCTTTCTTGGGACAGGCCTTGTCTCCAGTTTGGTGTCCATGCTGTTTACAGCTATGACACCAGGCCTTTTTGGGATCAAAGTTTTTACCCTTGTACCCATTGTTTTGTGAAGAGGCTCTGGGCCCACCCTCCTGTGCAGGTTTTTGGGGGCCTGTAGAAGACTCTTTACTATTTTTAGTTTTGGTTGTCTCATCACCCTTCCCCTGGGGAGTCTTTGTGACCCCTTTCTTTTGGTCACCCCCTGTTGAAGTCTTGGACACCCTTGTCTTGACCCAATGGTCCGCCTTCTTTCCCAATTCTTGGGGAGAAATTGGTCCTAGGTCTACCAGATGCTGATGCAGTTTATCATTGAAACAATTACTTAACAGGTGTTCTTTCACAAATAAATTGTACAGCCCATCATAATTACTTACACCACTGCCTTGAATCCAACCATCTAGTGTTTTCACTGAGTAGTCAACAAAGTCAACCCAGGTCTGGCTCGAGGATTTTTGAGCCCCCCTGAACCTAATCCTGTACTCCTCAGTGGAGAATCCAAAGCCCTCAATCAGGGTACCCTTCATGAGGTCATAAGATTCTGCATCTTTTCCAGAGAGTGTGAGGAGTCTATCCCTACACTTTCCAGTGAACATTTCCCAAAGGAGAGCACCCCAGTGAGACCTGTTCACTTTTCTGGTTACACAAGCCCTCTCAAAAGCTGTGAACCATTTGGTGATGTCATCACCATCTTCATATTTAGTTACAATCCCTTTAGGGATTTTCAACATGTCAGGAGAATCTCTGACCCTATTTATGTTGCTGCCACCATTGATGGGTCCTAGGCCCATCTCTTGTCTTTCCCTTTCTATGGCTAGGAGCTGTCTCTCTAAAGCCAATCTTTTGGCCATCCTGGCTAACAGGAGGTCATCTTCACTGAGAGCATCCTCAGTGATTTCAGAAATGTGGGACCCTCCTGTGAGGGACTCACTATTTCTGACTAACACAGTTGGAGACAGGACTTGAGGGGTCCTGTTCTCCCTATTTAGGACTGGAGGAGGGACATTGGCCTCCAAGTCACTAATTTCTTCCTCTGTGAGGTCATCTTCAGAGGGGTTGGCTTTTTCAAACTCTGCCAACAGCTCCTGGAGCTGAATTTTGGTAGGTCTGGAGCCAATGGTTATTTTTTTGATATTACAGAGAGACCTTAGCTCCCTCATCTTAAGATGGAGGTAAGGTGTGGTGTCGAGTTCCACCACATTCATCTCTGTATCAGACATTATTTTGCTAAGAGTTGGAAGACTTTTTAAAGAATCTAAAACTGTTTCTAGAATCTAATTTCAAACTTTTAACAAACTTTTAAACTCTAAAAGACAATGCTAAACAGGGACTTAACACACAAGGCCCTAGCAGGACTTTTAAGAATTTAGAAAAATTTCAAATTGCAAAAATGAATTTCTAATGACAATTTTGGAATTTGTCGTGTGATCAGGTATTGGCTGAGTAGTCCAGCAAATGCAAAGTCTTGTACCCCACCGCTGATCCACCAATGTAGGAAGTTGGCTCTGTATGTGCTATTTCGAAGTAAGGAATAGCATGCACAGAGTCCAAGGGTTCCCCTTAGAGGTAAAATAGTGGTAAAAATAGATAATACTAATGCTCTATTTTGTGGTAGTGTGGTCGAGCAGTAGGCTTATCCAAGGAGTAGTGTTAAGCATTTGTTGTACATACACATAGACAATAAATGAGGTACACACACTCAGAGACAAATCCAGCCAATAGGTTTTTATATAGAAAAATATCTTTTCTTAGTTTATTTTAAGAACCACAGGTTCAAATTCTACATGTAATATCTCATTCGAAAGGTATTGCAGGTAAGTACTTTAGGAACTTCAAATCATCAAAATTGCATGTATACTTTTCAAGTTATTCACAAATAGCTGTTTTAAAAGTGGACACAGTGCAATTTTCACAGTTCCTAGGGGAGGTAAGTATTTGTTAGGTTAACCAGGTAAGTAAGACACTTACAGGGCTTAGTTCTTGGTCCAAGGTAGCCCACCGTTGGGGGTTCAGAGCAACCCCAAAGACACCACACCAGCAGCTCAGGGCCGGTCAGGTGCAGAGTTCAAAGTGGTGCCCAAAACACATAGGCTAGAATGGAGAGAAGGGGGTGCCCCGGTTCCGGTCTGCTTGCAGGTAAGTACCCGCGTCTTCGGAGGGCAGACCAGGGGGGTTTTGTAGGGCACCGGGGGGGACACAAGTCCACACATAAATTTCACCCTCAGCAGCGCGGGGGCGGCCGGGTGCAGTGTAGAAACAAGCGTCGGGTTTGTAATGGAAGTCAATGGGAGATCTAGGGATCACTTCAGCGCTGCAGGCAGGCAAGGGGGGGGTTCCTCTGGGAAACCTCCACTTGGTCAAGGGAGAGGGACTCCTGGGGGTCACTCCTCCAGTGAAAGTCCGGTCCTTCGGGTCCTGGGGGCTGCGGGTGCAGGGTCTCTCCCAGGTGTCGGGACTTAGGATTCAGAGAGTCGCGGTCAGGGGAAGCCTCGGGATTCCCTCTGCAGGCGGCGCTGTGGGGGCTCAGGGGGGACAGGTTTTTGTACTCACAGTCTTAGAGTAGTCCTGGGGTCCCTCCTGAGGTGTTGGATCGCCACCAGCCGAGTCGGGGTCGCCGGGTGCAGTGTTGCAAGTCTCACGCTTCTTGCGGGGAGCTTGCAGGGTTCTCTAAAGCTGCTGGAAACAAAGTTGCAGCTTTTCTTGGAACAGGTCCGCTGTCCTCGGGAGTTTCTTGTCTTTTCGAAGCAGGGGCAGTCCTCAGAGGATGTCGAGGTCGCTGGTCCCTTTGGAAGGCGTCGCTGGAGCAGGATCTTTGGAAGGCAGGAGACAGGCCGGTGAGTTTCTGGAGCCAAGGCAGTTGTCGTCTTCTGGTCTTCCTCTGCAGGGGTTTTTCAGCTAGGCAGTCCTTCTTCTTGTAGTTGCAGGAATCTAATTTTCTAGGGTTCAGGGTAGCCCTTAAATACTAAATTTAAGGGCGTGTTTAGGTCTGGGGGGTTAGTAGCCAATGGCTACTAGCCCTGAGGGTGGGTACACCCTCTTTGTGCCTCCTCCCAAGGGGAGGGGGTCACAATCCTAACCCTATTGGTGGAATCCTCCATCTGCAAGATGGAGGATTTCTAAAAGTCAGAGTCACCTCAGCTCAGGACACCTTAGGGGCTGTCCTGACTGGCCAGTGACTCCTCCTTGTTGCTTTCTTTGTTCCCTCCAGCCTTGCCGCCAAAAGTGGGGGCCGTGGCCGGAGGGGGCGGGCAACTCCACTAAGCTGGAGTGCCCTGCTGGGCTGTGACAAAGGGGTGAGCCTTTGAGGCTCACCGCCAGGTGTTACAGCTCCTGCCTGGGGGAGGTGTTAGCATCTCCACCCAGTGCAGGCTTTGTTACTGGCCTCAGAGTGACAAAGGCACTCTCCCCATGGGGCCAGCAACATGTCTCTGGTGTGGCAGGCTGCTGGAACTAGTCAGCCTACACAGACAGTCGGTTAAGTTTCAGGGGGCACCTCTAAGGTGCCCTCTGTGGTGTATTTTACAATAAAATGTACACTGGCATCAGTGTGCATTTATTGTGCTGAGAAGTTTGATACCAAACTTCCCAGTTTTCAGTGTAGCCATTATGGTGCTGTGGAGTTCGTGTTTGACAGACTCCCAGACCATATACTCTTATGGCTACCCTGCACTTACAATGTCTAAGGTTTTGTTTAGACACTGTAGGGGTACCATGCTCATGCACTGGTACCCTCACCTATGGTATAGTGCACCCTGCCTTAGGGCTGTAAGGCCTGCTAGAGGGGTGTCTTACCTATACTGCATAGGCAGTGAGAGGCTGGCATGGCACCCTGAGGGGAGTGCCATGTCGACTTACTCGTTTTGCCCTCACTAGCACACACAAGCTGGCAAGCAGTGTGTCTGTGCTGAGTGAGAGGTCTCCAGGGTGGCATAAGACATGCTGCAGCCCTTAGAGACCTTCCTTGGCATCAGGGCCCTTGGTACTAGAAGTACCAGTTACAAGGGACTTATCTGGATGCCAGGGTCTGCCAATTGTGGATACAAAAGTACAGGTTAGGGAAAGAACACTGGTGCTGGGGCCTGGTTAGCAGGCCTCAGCACACTTTCAATTGTAAACATAGCATCAGCAAAGGCAAAAAGTCAGGGGGCAACCATGCCAAGGAGGCATTTCCTTACACAACCCCCCCCCCCAAACGAAAGAGGATGAGACTAACCTTTCCCAAGAGAGTCTTCATTTTCTAAGTGGAAGAACCTGGAAAGGCCATCTGCATTGGCATGGGCAGTCCCAGGTCTGTGTTCCACTATAAAGTCCATTCCCTGTAGGGAGATGGACCACCTCAACAGTTTAGGATTTTCACCTTTCATTTGCATCAGCCATTTGAGAGGTCTGTGGTCAGTTTGAACTAGGAAGTGAGTCCCAAAGAGGTATGGTCTCAGCTTCTTCAGGGACCAAACCACAGCAAAGGCCTCCCTCTCAATGGCACTCCAACGCTGCTCCCTGGGGAGTAACCTCCTGCTAATGAAAGCAACAGGCTGGTCAAGGCCATCATCATTTGTTTGGGACAAAACTGCCCCTATCCCATGTTCAGAGGCATCAGTCTGCACAATGAACTGCTTAGAATAATCTGGAGCTTTTAGAACTGGTGCTGAGCACATTGCCTGTTTCAGGGTGTCAAAGGCCTGTTGGCATTCCACAGTCCAGTTCACTTTCTTGGGCATTTTCTTGGAGGTGAGTTCAGTGAGGGCTGTCACAATGGATCCATATCCCTTCACAAACCTCCTGTAATACCCAGTCAAGCCAAGGAATGCCCTGACTTGAGTCTGGGTTTTTGGAGCTACCCAGTCCAGAATAGTCTGGATCTTGGGTTGGAGTGGCTGAACTTGGCCTCCACCTACAAGGTGGCCCAAGTAAACCACAGTTCCCTGCCCTATCTGGCATTTGGATGCCTTGATAGAGAGGCCTGCAGATTGCAGAGCCTTCAAAACCTTCTTCAGGTGGACCAGGTGATCCTGCCAGGCGGAGCTAAAGACAGCAATATCATCAAGATAAGCTGTGCTAAAGGACTCCAAGCCAGCAAGGACTTGATTCACCAACCTTTGGAAGGTGGCAGGGGCATTCTTTAAACCAAAGGGCATAACAGTAAACTGATAATGCCCATCAGGTGTGGAGAATGCTGTTTTCTCTTTTGCTCCAGGTGCCATTTTTATTTGCCAGTACCCTGCTGTCAAGTCAAAGGTACTTAAGAATTTGGCAGCACCTAATTTGTCTATGAGCTCATCAGCTCTTGGAATTGGATGAGCGTCTGTCTTGGTGACAGAATTGAGCCCTCTGTAGTCCACACAAAACCTCATCTCTTTCTTTCCATCTTTGGTGTGAGGTTTGGGGACTAAGACCACTGGGCTAGCCCAGGGGCTGTCAGAGCGCTCAATTACTCCCAATTCCAGCATCTTGTGGACTTCCACCTTGATGCTTTCCTTAACATGGTCAGACTGTCTAAAGATTTTGTTTTTGACAGGCATGCTGTCTCCTGTGTCCACATCATGGGTACACAGGTGTGTCTGACCAGGGGTTAAGGAGAAGAGTTCAGGAAACTGTTGTAGGACTCTCCTACAATCAGCTTGCTGTTGGCCAGAGAGGGTGTCTGACTAGATCACTCCATCTACGGTGCCATCTTTTGGGTCTGATGACAGAAGATCAGGGAGAGGTTCACTCTCTGCCTCCTGATCCTCATCTGTTACCATTAACAGATTCACATCAGCCCTGTCATGGAAGAGCTTAAGGCGGTTCACATGGATCACCCTCTTGGGGCTCCTGCTTGTGCCCAGGTCCACCAGGTAGGTGACCTGACTCTTCCTTTCTAGCACTGGGTAAGGGCCACTCCATTTGTCCTGGAGTGCCCTGGGAGCCACAGGCTCCAGAACCCAGACTTTCTGCCCTGGTTGGAACTCAACCAGTGCAGCCTTTTGGTCATACCAAAACTTCTGGAGCTGTTGGCTGGCCTCAAGGTTTTTGGTTGCCTTTTCCATGTACTCTGCCATTCTAGAGCGAAGGCCAAGTACATAGTCCACTATGTCCTGTTTAGGCTCATGGAGAGGTCTCTCCCAGCCTTCTTTAACAAGGGCAAGTGGTCCCCTTACAGGATGACCAAACAGAAGTTCAAAGGGTGAGAATCCTACTCCCTTCTGTGGCACCTCTCTGTAAGCGAAAAGCAGACATGGCAAGAGGACATCCCATCTCCTTTTGAGTTTTTCTGGGAGCCCCATGATCATGCCTTTTAATGTCTTGTTGAATCTCTCAACCAAGCCATTAGTTTGTGGATGGTATGGTGTAGTGAATTTATAAGTCACTCCACACTCATTCCACATGTGCTTTAGGTATGCTGACATAAAGTTGGTACCTCTGTCAGACACCACCTCCTTAGGGAAACCCACTCTGGTAAAGATACCAATGAGGGCCTTGGCTACTGCAGGGGCAGTAGTCGACCTAAGGGGAATAGCTTCAGGATACCTGGTAGCATGATCCACTACTACCAGGATATACATATTTCCTGAGGCTGTGGGAGGTTCTAGTGGACCAACTATGTCCACACCCACTCTTTCAAAGGGAACCCCCACCACTGGAAGTGGAATGAGGGGGGCCTTTGGATGCCCACCTGTCTTACCACTAGCTTGACAGATGGGGCAGGAGAGGCAAAACTCCTTAACCATGTTGGACATATTGGGCCAGTAGAAGTGGTTGACTAACCTCTCCCACGTCTTGGTTTGTCCCAAATGTCCAGCAAGGGGAATGTCATGGGCCAATGTTAGGATGAACTTCCTGAACAGCTGAGGCACTACCACTCTCCTAGTGGCACCAGGTTTGGGGTCTCTGGCCTCAGTGTACAGGAGTCCATCTTCCCAATAGACCCTATGTGTTCCATTTTTCTTGCCTTTGGACTCTTCAGCAGCTTGCTGCCTAAGGCCTTCAAGAGAGGGACAGGTTTCTTGTCCCTTACACAGCTCCTCCCTTGAGGGTCCCCCTGGGCCTAAGAGCTCAACCTGATAAGGTTCAAGCTCCAAAGGCTCAGTTCCCTCAGAGGGCAGAACTTCTTCCTGAGAAGAGAGGTTCCCTTTCTTTTGCTGTGTTGCAGTTGGTTTCCCAACTGACTTTCCTTTCCTCTTGGTAGGCTGGGCCATTCTTCCGGACTCCAGCTCTACTTGTTCACCCTGTGCCTTGCATTGTGCTCTGGTTTTCACACACACCAGCTCAGGGATACCCAGCATTGCTGCATGGGTTTTTAGTTCTACCTCAGCCCATGCTGAGGACTCCAGGTCATTTCCAAGCAGACAGTCCACTGGGATATTTGAGGAGACCACCACCTGTTTCAGGCCATTGACCCCTCCCCATTCTAAAGTAACCATTGCCATGGGATGTACTTTTCTCTGATTGTCAGCGTTGGTGACTGTGTAAGTTTTTCCAGTCAGGTATTGGCCAGGGGAAACCAGTTTCTCTGTCACCATGGTGACACTGGCACCTGTATCCCTCAGGCCCTCTATTCTAGTCCCATTAATTAAGAGTTGCTGTCTGTATTTTTGCATGTTAGGCGGCCAGACAGCTAGTGTGGCTAAATCCACCCCACCCTCAGAAACTAGAGTAGCTTCAGTGTGGACCCTGATTTGCTCTGGGCACACTGTTGATCCCACTTGGAGACTAGCCATACCAGTGTTACCTGGATGGGAGTTTGGAGTGGAACCTTTCTTGGGACAGGCCTTGTCTCCAGTTTGGTGTCCATGCTGTTTACAGCTATGACACCAGGCCTTTTTGGGATCAAAGTTTTTACCCTTGTACCCATTGTTTTGTGAAGAGGCTCTGGGCCCACCCTCCTGTGCAGGTTTTTGGGGGCCTGTAGAAGACTCTTTACTATTTTTAGTTTTGGTTGTCTCATCACCCTTCCCCTGGGGAGTCTTTGTGACCCCTTTCTTTTGGTCACCCCCTGTTGAAGTCTTGGACACCCTTGTCTTGACCCAATGGTCCGCCTTCTTTCCCAATTCTTGGGGAGAAATTGGTCCTAGGTCTACCAGATGCTGATGCAGTTTATCATTGAAACAATTACTTAACAGGTGTTCTTTCACAAATAAATTGTACAGCCCATCATAATTACTTACACCACTGCCTTGAATCCAACCATCTAGTGTTTTCACTGAGTAGTCAACAAAGTCAACCCAGGTCTGGCTCGAGGATTTTTGAGCCCCCCTGAACCTAATCCTGTACTCCTCAGTGGAGAATCCAAAGCCCTCAATCAGGGTACCCTTCATGAGGTCATAAGATTCTGCATCTTTTCCAGAGAGTGTGAGGAGTCTATCCCTACACTTTCCAGTGAACATTTCCCAAAGGAGAGCACCCCAGTGAGACCTGTTCACTTTTCTGGTTACACAAGCCCTCTCAAAAGCTGTGAACCATTTGGTGATGTCATCACCATCTTCATATTTAGTTACAATCCCTTTAGGGATTTTCAACATGTCAGGAGAATCTCTGACCCTATTTATGTTGCTGCCACCATTGATGGGTCCTAGGCCCATCTCTTGTCTTTCCCTTTCTATGGCTAGGAGCTGTCTCTCTAAAGCCAATCTTTTGGCCATCCTGGCTAACAGGAGGTCATCTTCACTGAGAGCATCCTCAGTGATTTCAGAAATGTGGGACCCTCCTGTGAGGGACTCACTATTTCTGACTAACACAGTTGGAGACAGGACTTGAGGGGTCCTGTTCTCCCTATTTAGGACTGGAGGAGGGACATTGGCCTCCAAGTCACTAATTTCTTCCTCTGTGAGGTCATCTTCAGAGGGGTTGGCTTTTTCAAACTCTGCCAACAGCTCCTGGAGCTGAATTTTGGTAGGTCTGGAGCCAATGGTTATTTTTTTGATATTACAGAGAGACCTTAGCTCCCTCATCTTAAGATGGAGGTAAGGTGTGGTGTCGAGTTCCACCACATTCATCTCTGTATCAGACATTATTTTGCTAAGAGTTGGAAGACTTTTTAAAGAATCTAAAACTGTTTCTAGAATCTAATTTCAAACTTTTAACAAACTTTTAAACTCTAAAAGACAATGCTAAACAGGGACTTAACACACAAGGCCCTAGCAGGACTTTTAAGAATTTAGAAAAATTTCAAATTGCAAAAATGAATTTCTAATGACAATTTTGGAATTTGTCGTGTGATCAGGTATTGGCTGAGTAGTCCAGCAAATGCAAAGTCTTGTACCCCACCGCTGATCCACCAATGTAGGAAGTTGGCTCTGTATGTGCTATTTCGAAGTAAGGAATAGCATGCACAGAGTCCAAGGGTTCCCCTTAGAGGTAAAATAGTGGTAAAAATAGATAATACTAATGCTCTATTTTGTGGTAGTGTGGTCGAGCAGTAGGCTTATCCAAGGAGTAGTGTTAAGCATTTGTTGTACATACACATAGACAATAAATGAGGTACACACACTCAGAGACAAATCCAGCCAATAGGTTTTTATATAGAAAAATATCTTTTCTTAGTTTATTTTAAGAACCACAGGTTCAAATTCTACATGTAATATCTCATTCGAAAGGTATTGCAGGTAAGTACTTTAGGAACTTCAAATCATCAAAATTGCATGTATACTTTTCAAGTTATTCACAAATAGCTGTTTTAAAAGTGGACACAGTGCAATTTTCACAGTTCCTAGGGGAGGTAAGTATTTGTTAGGTTAACCAGGTAAGTAAGACACTTACAGGGCTTAGTTCTTGGTCCAAGGTAGCCCACCGTTGGGGGTTCAGAGCAACCCCAAAGACACCACACCAGCAGCTCAGGGCCGGTCAGGTGCAGAGTTCAAAGTGGTGCCCAAAACACATAGGCTAGAATGGAGAGAAGGGGGTGCCCCGGTTCCGGTCTGCTTGCAGGTAAGTACCCGCGTCTTCGGAGGGCAGACCAGGGGGGTTTTGTAGGGCACCGGGGGGGACACAAGTCCACACATAAATTTCACCCTCAGCAGCGCGGGGGCGGCCGGGTGCAGTGTAGAAACAAGCGTCGGGTTTGTAATGGAAGTCAATGGGAGATCTAGGGATCACTTCAGCGCTGCAGGCAGGCAAGGGGGGGGTTCCTCTGGGAAACCTCCACTTGGTCAAGGGAGAGGGACTCCTGGGGGTCACTCCTCCAGTGAAAGTCCGGTCCTTCGGGTCCTGGGGGCTGCGGGTGCAGGGTCTCTCCCAGGTGTCGGGACTTAGGATTCAGAGAGTCGCGGTCAGGGGAAGCCTCGGGATTCCCTCTGCAGGCGGCGCTGTGGGGGCTCAGGGGGGACAGGTTTTTGTACTCACAGTCTTAGAGTAGTCCTGGGGTCCCTCCTGAGGTGTTGGATCGCCACCAGCCGAGTCGGGGTCGCCGGGTGCAGTGTTGCAAGTCTCACGCTTCTTGCGGGGAGCTTGCAGGGTTCTCTAAAGCTGCTGGAAACAAAGTTGCAGCTTTTCTTGGAACAGGTCCGCTGTCCTCGGGAGTTTCTTGTCTTTTCGAAGCAGGGGCAGTCCTCAGAGGATGTCGAGGTCGCTGGTCCCTTTGGAAGGCGTCGCTGGAGCAGGATCTTTGGAAGGCAGGAGACAGGCCGGTGAGTTTCTGGAGCCAAGGCAGTTGTCGTCTTCTGGTCTTCCTCTGCAGGGGTTTTTCAGCTAGGCAGTCCTTCTTCTTGTAGTTGCAGGAATCTAATTTTCTAGGGTTCAGGGTAGCCCTTAAATACTAAATTTAAGGGCGTGTTTAGGTCTGGGGGGTTAGTAGCCAATGGCTACTAGCCCTGAGGGTGGGTACACCCTCTTTGTGCCTCCTCCCAAGGGGAGGGGGTCACAATCCTAACCCTATTGGTGGAATCCTCCATCTGCAAGATGGAGGATTTCTAAAAGTCAGAGTCACCTCAGCTCAGGACACCTTAGGGGCTGTCCTGACTGGCCAGTGACTCCTCCTTGTTGCTTTCTTTGTTCCCTCCAGCCTTGCCGCCAAAAGTGGGGGCCGTGGCCGGAGGGGGCGGGCAACTCCACTAAGCTGGAGTGCCCTGCTGGGCTGTGACAAAGGGGTGAGCCTTTGAGGCTCACCGCCAGGTGTTACAGCTCCTGCCTGGGGGAGGTGTTAGCATCTCCACCCAGTGCAGGCTTTGTTACTGGCCTCAGAGTGACAAAGGCACTCTCCCCATGGGGCCAGCAACATGTCTCTGGTGTGGCAGGCTGCTGGAACTAGTCAGCCTACACAGACAGTCGGTTAAGTTTCAGGGGGCACCTCTAAGGTGCCCTCTGTGGTGTATTTTACAATAAAATGTACACTGGCATCAGTGTGCATTTATTGTGCTGAGAAGTTTGATACCAAACTTCCCAGTTTTCAGTGTAGCCATTATGGTGCTGTGGAGTTCGTGTTTGACAGACTCCCAGACCATATACTCTTATGGCTACCCTGCACTTACAATGTCTAAGGTTTTGTTTAGACACTGTAGGGGTACCATGCTCATGCACTGGTACCCTCACCTATGGTATAGTGCACCCTGCCTTAGGGCTGTAAGGCCTGCTAGAGGGGTGTCTTACCTATACTGCATAGGCAGTGAGAGGCTGGCATGGCACCCTGAGGGGAGTGCCATGTCGACTTACTCGTTTTGCCCTCACTAGCACACACAAGCTGGCAAGCAGTGTGTCTGTGCTGAGTGAGAGGTCTCCAGGGTGGCATAAGACATGCTGCAGCCCTTAGAGACCTTCCTTGGCATCAGGGCCCTTGGTACTAGAAGTACCAGTTACAAGGGACTTATCTGGATGCCAGGGTCTGCCAATTGTGGATACAAAAGTACAGGTTAGGGAAAGAACACTGGTGCTGGGGCCTGGTTAGCAGGCCTCAGCACACTTTCAATTGTAAACATAGCATCAGCAAAGGCAAAAAGTCAGGGGGCAACCATGCCAAGGAGGCATTTCCTTACACAACCCCCCCCCCCAAACGAAAGAGGATGAGACTAACCTTTCCCAAGAGAGTCTTCATTTTCTAAGTGGAAGAACCTGGAAAGGCCATCTGCATTGGCATGGGCAGTCCCAGGTCTGTGTTCCACTATAAAGTCCATTCCCTGTAGGGAGATGGACCACCTCAACAGTTTAGGATTTTCACCTTTCATTTGCATCAGCCATTTGAGAGGTCTGTGGTCAATTTGAACTAGGAAGTGAGTCCCAAAGAGGTATGGTCTCAGCTTCTTCAGGGACCAAACCACAGCAAAGGCCTCCCTCTCAATGGCACTCCAACGCTGCTCCCTGGGGAGTAACCTCCTGCTAATGAAAGCAACAGGCTGGTCAAGGCCATCATCATTTGTTTGGGACAAAACTGCCCCTATCCCATGTTCAGAGGCATCAGTCTGCACAATGAACTGCTTAGAATAATCTGGAGCTTTTAGAACTGGTGCTGAGCACATTGCCTGTTTCAGGGTGTCAAAGGCCTGTTGGCATTCCACAGTCCAGTTCACTTTCTTGGGCATTTTCTTGGAGGTGAGTTCAGTGAGGGCTGTCACAATGGATCCATATCCCTTCACAAACCTCCTGTAATACCCAGTCAAGCCAAGGAATGCCCTGACTTGAGTCTGGGTTTTTGGAGCTACCCAGTCCAGAATAGTCTGGATCTTGGGTTGGAGTGGCTGAACTTGGCCTCCACCTACAAGGTGGCCCAAGTAAACCACAGTTCCCTGCCCTATCTGGCATTTGGATGCCTTGATAGAGAGGCCTGCAGATTGCAGAGCCTTCAAAACCTTCTTCAGGTGGACCAGGTGATCCTGCCAGGTGGAGCTAAAGACAGCAATATCATCAAGATAAGCTGTGCTAAAGGACTCCAAGCCAGCAAGGACTTGATTCACCAACCTTTGGAAGGTGGCAGGGGCATTCTTTAAACCAAAGGGCATAACAGTAAACTGATAATGCCCATCAGGTGTGGAGAATGCTGTTTTCTCTTTTGCTCCAGGTGCCATTTTTATTTGCCAGTACCCTGCTGTCAAGTCAAAGGTACTTAAGAATTTGGCAGCACCTAATTTGTCTATGAGCTCATCAGCTCTTGGAATTGGATGAGCGTCTGTCTTGGTGACAGAATTGAGCCCTCTGTAGTCCACACAAAACCTCATCTCTTTCTTTCCATCTTTGGTGTGAGGTTTGGGGACTAAGACCACTGGGCTAGCCCAGGGGCTGTCAGAGCGCTCAATTACTCCTAATTCCAGCATCTTGTGGACTTCCACCTTGATGCTTTCCTTAACATGGTCAGACTGTCTAAAGATTTTGTTTTTGACAGGCATGCTGTCTCCTGTGTCCACATCATGGGTACACAGGTGTGTCTGACCAGGGGTTAAGGAGAAGAGTTCAGGAAACTGTTGTAGGACTCTCCTACAATCAGCTTGCTGTTGGCCAGAGAGGGTGTCTGAGTAGATCACTCCATCTACGGTGCCATCTTTTGGGTCTGATGACAGAAGATCAGGGAGAGGTTCACTCTCTGCCTCCTGATCCTCATCTGTTACCATTAACAGATTCACATCAGCCCTGTCATGGAAGAGCTTAAGGCGGTTCACATGGATCACCCTCTTGGGGCTCCTGCTTGTGCCCAGGTCCACCAGGTAGGTGACCTGACTCTTCCTTTCTAGCACTGGGTAAGGGCCACTCCATTTGTCCTGGAGTGCCCTGGGAGCCACAGGCTCCAGAACCCAGACTTTCTGCCCTGGTTGGAACTCAACCAGTGCAGCCTTTTGGTCATACCAAAACTTCTGGAGCTGTTGGCTGGCCTCAAGGTTTTTGGTTGCCTTTTCCATGTACTCTGCCATTCTAGAGCGAAGGCCAAGTACATAGTCCACTATGTCCTGTTTAGGCTCATGGAGAGGTCTCTCCCAGCCTTCTTTAACAAGGGCAAGTGGTCCCCTTACAGGATGACCAAACAGAAGTTCAAAGGGTGAGAATCCTACTCCCTTCTGTGGCACCTCTCTGTAAGCGAAAAGCAGACATGGCAAGAGGACATCCCATCTCCTTTTGAGTTTTTCTGGGAGCCCCATGATCATGCCTTTTAATGTCTTGTTGAATCTCTCAACCAAGCCATTAGTTTGTGGATGGTATGGTGTAGTGAATTTATAAGTCACTCCACACTCATTCCACATGTGCTTTAGGTATGCTGACATGAAGTTGGTACCTCTGTCAGACACCACCTCCTTAGGGAAACCCACTCTGGTAAAGATACCAATGAGGGCCTTGGCTACTGCAGGGGCAGTAGTCGACCTAAGGGGAATAGCTTCAGGATACCTGGTAGCATGATCCACTACTACCAGGATATACATATTTCCTGAGGCTGTGGGAGGTTCTAGTGGACCAACTATGTCCACACCCACTCTTTCAAAGGGAACCCCCACCACTGGAAGTGGAATGAGGGGGGCCTTTGGATGCCCACCTGTCTTACCACTAGCTTGACAGGTGGGGCAGGAGAGGCAAAACTCCTTAACCATGTTGGACATATTGGGCCAGTAGAAGTGGTTGACTAACCTCTCCCACGTCTTGGTTTGTCCCAAATGTCCAGCAAGGGGAATGTCATGGGCCAATGTTAGGATGAACTTCCTGAACAGCTGAGGCACTACCACTCTCCTAGTGGCACCAGGTTTGGGGTCTCTGGCCTCAGTGTACAGGAGTCCATCTTCCCAATAGACCCTATGTGTTCCATTTTTCTTGCCTTTGGACTCTTCAGCAGCTTGCTGCCTAAGGCCTTCAAGAGAGGGACAGGTTTCTTGTCCCTTACACAGCTCCTCCCTTGAGGGTCCCCCTGGGCCTAAGAGCTCAACCTGATAAGGTTCAAGCTCCAAAGGCTCAGTTCCCTCAGAGGGCAGAACTTCTTCCTGAGAAGAGAGGTTCCCTTTCTTTTGCTGTGTTGCAGTTGGTTTCCCAACTGACTTTCCTTTCCTCTTGGTAGGCTGGGCCATTCTTCCGGACTCCAGCTCTACTTGTTCACCCTGTGCCTTGCATTGTGCTCTGGTTTTCACACACACCAGCTCAGGGATACCCAGCATTGCTGCATGGGTTTTTAGTTCTACCTCAGCCCATGCTGAGGACTCCAGGTCATTTCCAAGCAGACAGTCCACTGGGATATTTGAGGAGACCACCACCTGTTTCAGGCCATTGACCCCTCCCCATTCTAAAGTAACCATTGCCATGGGATGTACTTTTCTCTGATTGTCAGCGTTGGTGACTGTGTAAGTTTTTCCAGTCAGGTATTGGCCAGGGGAAACCAGTTTCTCTGTCACCATGGTGACACTGGCACCTGTATCCCTCAGGCCCTCTATTCTAGTCCCATTAATTAAGAGTTGCTGTCTGTATTTTTGCATGTTAGGCGGCCAGACAGCTAGTGTGGCTAAATCCACCCCACCCTCAGAAACTAGAGTAGCTTCAGTGTGGACCCTGATTTGCTCTGGGCACACTGTTGATCCCACTTGGAGACTAGCCATACCAGTGTTACCTGGATGGGAGTTTGGAGTGGAACCTTTCTTGGGACAGGCCTTGTCTCCAGTTTGGTGTCCATGCTGTTTACAGCTATGACACCAGGCCTTTTTGGGATCAAAGTTTTTACCCTTGTACCCATTGTTTTGTGAAGAGGCTCTGGGCCCACCCTCCTGTGCAGGTTTTTGGGGGCCTGTAGAAGACTCTTTACTATTTTTAGTTTTGGTTGTCTCATCACCCTTCCCCTGGGGAGTCTTTGTGACCCCTTTCTTTTGGTCACCCCCTGTTGAAGTCTTGGACACCCTTGTCTTGACCCAATGGTCCGCCTTCTTTCCCAATTCTTGGGGAGAAATTGGTCCTAGGTCTACCAGATGCTGATGCAGTTTATCATTGAAACAATTACTTAACAGGTGTTCTTTCACAAATAAATTGTACAGCCCATCATAATTACTTACACCACTGCCTTGAATCCAACCATCTAGTGTTTTCACTGAGTAGTCAACAAAGTCAACCCAGGTCTGGCTCGAGGATTTTTGAGCCCCCCTGAACCTAATCCTGTACTCCTCAGTGGAGAATCCAAAGCCCTCAATCAGGGTACCCTTCATGAGGTCATAAGATTCTGCATCTTTTCCAGAGAGTGTGAGGAGTCTATCCCTACACTTTCCAGTGAACATTTCCCAAAGGAGAGCACCCCAGTGAGACCTGTTCACTTTTCTGGTTACACAAGCCCTCTCAAAAGCTGTGAACCATTTGGTGATGTCATCACCATCTTCATATTTAGTTACAATCCCTTTAGGGATTTTCAACATGTCAGGAGAATCTCTGACCCTATTTATGTTGCTGCCACCATTGATGGGTCCTAGGCCCATCTCTTGTCTTTCCCTTTCTATGGCTAGGAGCTGTCTCTCTAAAGCCAATCTTTTGGCCATCCTGGCTAACAGGAGGTCATCTTCACTGAGAGCATCCTCAGTGATTTCAGAAATGTGGGACCCTCCTGTGAGGGACTCACTATTTCTGACTAACACAGTTGGAGACAGGACTTGAGGGGTCCTGTTCTCCCTATTTAGGACTGGAGGAGGGACATTGGCCTCCAAGTCACTAATTTCTTCCTCTGTGAGGTCATCTTCAGAGGGGTTGGCTTTTTCAAACTCTGCCAACAGCTCCTGGAGCTGAATTTTGGTAGGTCTGGAGCCAATGGTTATTTTTTTGATATTACAGAGAGACCTTAGCTCCCTCATCTTAAGATGGAGGTAAGGTGTGGTGTCGAGTTCCACCACATTCATCTCTGTATCAGACATTATTTTGCTAAGAGTTGGAAGACTTTTTAAAGAATCTAAAACTGTTTCTAGAATCTAATTTCAAACTTTTAACAAACTTTTAAACTCTAAAAGACAATGCTAAACAGGGACTTAACACACAAGGCCCTAGCAGGACTTTTAAGAATTTAGAAAAATTTCAAATTGCAAAAATGAATTTCTAATGACAATTTTGGAATTTGTCGTGTGATCAGGTATTGGCTGAGTAGTCCAGCAAATGCAAAGTCTTGTACCCCACCGCTGATCCACCAATGTAGGAAGTTGGCTCTGTATGTGCTATTTCGAAGTAAGGAATAGCATGCACAGAGTCCAAGGGTTCCCCTTAGAGGTAAAATAGTGGTAAAAATAGATAATACTAATGCTCTATTTTGTGGTAGTGTGGTCGAGCAGTAGGCTTATCCAAGGAGTAGTGTTAAGCATTTGTTGTACATACACATAGACAATAAATGAGGTACACACACTCAGAGACAAATCCAGCCAATAGGTTTTTATATAGAAAAATATCTTTTCTTAGTTTATTTTAAGAACCACAGGTTCAAATTCTACATGTAATATCTCATTCGAAAGGTATTGCAGGTAAGTACTTTAGGAACTTCAAATCATCAAAATTGCATGTATACTTTTCAAGTTATTCACAAATAGCTGTTTTAAAAGTGGACACAGTGCAATTTTCACAGTTCCTAGGGGAGGTAAGTATTTGTTAGGTTAACCAGGTAAGTAAGACACTTACAGGGCTTAGTTCTTGGTCCAAGGTAGCCCACCGTTGGGGGTTCAGAGCAACCCCAAAGACACCACACCAGCAGCTCAGGGCCGGTCAGGTGCAGAGTTCAAAGTGGTGCCCAAAACACATAGGCTAGAATGGAGAGAAGGGGGTGCCCCGGTTCCGGTCTGCTTGCAGGTAAGTACCCGCGTCTTCGGAGGGCAGACCAGGGGGGTTTTGTAGGGCACCGGGGGGGACACAAGTCCACACAGAAATTTCACCCTCAGCAGCGCGGGGGCGGCCGGGTGCAGTGTAGAAACAAGCGTCGGGTTTGTAATGGAAGTCAATGGGAGATCTAGGGATCTCTTCAGCGCTGCAGGCAGGCAAGGGGGGGGTTCCTCGGGGAAACCTCCACTTGGTCAAGGGAGAGGGACTCCTGGGGGTCACTCCTCCAGTGAAAGTCCGGTCCTTCGGGTCCTGGGGGCTGCGGGTGCAGGGTCTCTCCCAGGTGTCGGGACTTAGGATTCAGAGAGTCGCGGTCAGGGGAAGCCTCGGGATTCCCTCTGCAGGCGGCGCTGTGGGGGCTCAGGGGGGACAGGTTTTTGTACTCACAGTCTTAGAGTAGTCCTGGGGTCCCTCCTGAGGTGTTGGATCGCCACCAGCCGAGTCGGGTCGCCGGGTGCAGTGTTGCAAGTCTCACGCTTCTTGCGGGGAGCTTGCAGGGTTCTCTAAAGCTGCTGGAAACAAAGTTGCAGCTTTTCTTGGAACAGGTCCGCTGTCCTCGGGAGTTTCTTGTCTTTTCGAAGCAGGGGCAGTCCTCAGAGGATGTCGAGGTCGCTGGTCCCTTTGGAAGGCGTCGCTGGAGCAGGATCTTTGGAAGGCAGGAGACAGGCCGGTGAGTTTCTGGAGCCAAGGCAGTTGTCGTCTTCTGGTCTTCCTCTGCAGGGGTTTTTCAGCTAGGCAGTCCTTCTTCTTGTAGTTGCAGGAATCTAATTTTCTAGGGTTCAGGGTAGCCCTTAAATACTAAATTTAAGGGCGTGTTTAGGTCTGGGGGGTTAGTAGCCAATGGCTACTAGCCCTGAGGGTGGGTACACCCTCTTTGTGCCTCCTCCCAAGGGGAGGGGGTCACAATCCTAACCCTATTGGGGGAATCCTCCATCTGCAAGATGGAGGATTTCTAAAAGTCAGAGTCACCTCAGCTCAGGACACCTTAGGGGCTGTCCTGACTGGCCAGTGACTCCTCCTTGTTGCTTTCTTTGTTCCCTCCAGCCTTGCCGCCAAAAGTGGGGGCCGTGGCCGGAGGGGGCGGGCAACTCCACTAAGCTGGAGTGCCCTGCTGGGCTGTGACAAAGGGGTGAGCCTTTGAGGCTCACCGCCAGGTGTTACAGCTCCTGCCTGGGGGAGGTGTTAGCATCTCCACCCAGTGCAGGCTTTGTTACTGGCCTCAGAGTGACAAAGGCACTCTCCCCATGGGGCCAGCAACATGTCTCTGGTGTGGCAGGCTGCTGGAACTAGTCAGCCTACACAGACAGTCGGTTAAGTTTCAGGGGGCACCTCTAAGGTGCCCTCTGTGGTGTATTTTACAATAAAATGTACACTGGCATCAGTGTGCATTTATTGTGCTGAGAAGTTTGATACCAAACTTCCCAGTTTTCAGTGTAGCCATTATGGTGCTGTGGAGTTCGTGTTTGACAGACTCCCAGACCATATACTCTTATGGCTACCCTGCACTTACAATGTCTAAGGTTTTGTTTAGACACTGTAGGGGTACCATGCTCATGCACTGGTACCCTCACCTATGGTATAGTGCACCCTGCCTTAGGGCTGTAAGGCCTGCTAGAGGGGTGTCTTACCTATACTGCATAGGCAGTGAGAGGCTGGCATGGCACCCTGAGGGGAGTGCCATGTCGACTTACTCGTTTTGCCCTCACTAGCACACACAAGCTGGCAAGCAGTGTGTCTGTGCTGAGTGAGAGGTCTCCAGGGTGGCATAAGACATGCTGCAGCCCTTAGAGACCTTCCTTGGCATCAGGGCCCTTGGTACTAGAAGTACCAGTTACAAGGGACTTATCTGGATGCCAGGGTCTGCCAATTGTGGATACAAAAGTACAGGTTAGGGAAAGAACACTGGTGCTGGGGCCTGGTTAGCAGGCCTCAGCACACTTTCAATTGTAAACATAGCATCAGCAAAGGCAAAAAGTCAGGGGGCAACCATGCCAAGGAGGCATTTCCTTACAATCTCTGTGAAATCCTCCTCCCCTTACCTCAGACCACATTACTTATTCCTCATAAATGTCTTCTTCTTTCATTTCCATCAAAGTGCTTTAGTTGGCTCTCATCTCTACATTTGTCATTGTTAACTATTATGTTAACTCCTCTAGCACTTGCATTGCCCTCGTTTTAGCGTCCACCCCTCCCCCACTCTTTTTGGGCTTGCTTACTATTGTCTCCTTCCTCTTTGCTGCCGATAATCTGGCTACAGGAGCTCACCCACTCATCTTATCCCCAACTACTACATCATCTTCCACCAACTCCTAACTCCTCTACCTTTCACATTCAATCCCTGTTAGTCCAATGTTCCTCCAAAGACTTCCCTGGAAACCGCATCCTCTAACCCCCCAAACCTCTCCTCCAAACCCTCGTTGTTCAGCAGCTCCCAACCCCTTCCTTAAATTTCCTATTACCTAGATCCCCAATAGCCAGTGGCCATTCTTCTCCTGTTCTCCAGGCCCCTGTCACCCTTTTCACTTACTCTTTAGTGATCTAGTGACTTCTCTACCTATTTATCCCTTTCATTCACAGTTGCTAATATTTCTTTTTTTATTGTTTTGTCCATGTCCCTAACCTACCCATGCTATCCTTCAACCCTCCTTACCCCCATGCTTCTATTTACCCTGCACTCCAGCCCCTTTCTTCTCCCACACTCACTTTTCCTGTGAAGCTTAACATGCTGCCTTGTCCTCACAATTTCCCAGAGCAATCCAGGGGTCGATGGCTGCTCTGTACGCTACTGAAGGTGGCAGCATTCCTTGTCCTTTTTCTCTCCCTGGAGCAGAAGACAAAAGGGTCTGTCTTTTTTGCAGCAACATCACTGGGTGTCAGTGCACAAGTCCTAAAAAAAGAAGTGGGAGAACTAACCAAGTTAGACAGTATACAAGTATCATCATGACGTGTGCTATCACAGCAGGTGACATCATGGCACGTGCATCACATGAGGAATCACAGGAAGTATCATTACAGGAAGTGACATCACAAGACATGCCATCTGAACTTAAGACCTCACACATATGTTTAGCAGGTCTATAAGAAATACATTTGAGCAAATTACCAGATTTAACAAATTAGATTTTGTGATCGGGTTCTGCCAAAAATGGGACACAACTAAAAGCAAAATCTGGGCCTCAATTTCAACATTCCTTTTTTAAAATCTCTGCCACAAGGAAATTGTCACATGTCGAAACTTGGTAATAAATTTGTTCTGTTTAATTGTTAGCAAAGACTGCATTTGAAAAAATCTTACAGGATTAACGCACCTGCTGTAGATATCTTCGTATGCCTTGTAAATCTCCTAGAGTAATAATAATATTAAAATGACTCTGGTGGTTAACACATAGGCTGGAGAGATGTGTAGTGTCTCGTCCCAGTTTTGAATCAAAATAGCATAGAGGGTTAACGTGTCTCCTGCAAAGCACATCATAACAGATTTTTATTTTATGTAGATAGATAAGTGGGCTACTGATTTTAACATGGAGATCCTATTGTAACTTCCAGTTCATAAATTGTAATCCTTCTAATAAGGCACAGTGAGCTATGAAGGACATGCAACTCCTACACCTTGTAACCCTCACTATCCTAAGTAACACATCCTGTATAAACATTTACACTTATATGATTTATTGTCAATGTATAATGTGTACATGAGCTGTATAGCTCTCAGACACCCTGTGTAGGAAAGTCCTTTTTTTTTGCCTGATCACCCCCACTCTTTCTGGATAGGTACTGGTGGTTACTAACTCTTGGCTGTGCCCTGGGTACTGCTTACCAGTCCCAGGGCCAGTGCTCTGTGTAAGATGGATATGCAAATTAGGCTAATTATAATTGGCTAAGTTAACCTACCTATAAGTCCCTAGTATATGGTAGGGCATGTAGGTTTAGGGACCACAGCATAGGTGGTGCACACCTAGGTGCATTGCTGAGGTGCCCAGTGTCATTTTAAAAGCAAGCCTGCCTTGCTGGCTGCTTTTAAATTAAAGTTATATGCAAATTCGACTTTGGAATTAAAGGTACTTCCAAAGTCTTAAACTACCTTATTTTTACATATAAGTCACCCCTAAGGTGTGCCCTATGTGCCCCTAGGGCTGGGTGCCATGTAACTATAAGCAGGGACTTTATAAAAATAGATTTATAAGCCCTGGTGAGGTAAAAACAGCCAAATTCGTTTTTCCCTCATTGAAGTAAATGGCCTTCATAGGCTAGAATGGGCAGACTTTATTTTACATTTTAAAGTCTCCTTAAATGTTACATACCAAGAATTTGGTATCAAATTGATTGTTATAATAAATCCCACAACTTCCAGTTGTTGGATTTAATATAACTAGTGCAGGTAAAAAGTTTAGACTTTACCTAAAAAGTTGCCAATTTCAGCTCTGCATTGTTTTTCCTGCTGTGCTCTGATTGGCCAGCCTGCAGCAGCTTCTGCCAGGCTACTTTAATGAGGTGTGAAGTGGCCTGGCTTCACACAAAGGAATGTGCTTGGGGGAGAGAATCTCCCCTCAGCAGATGGTGAGGCAGGAAGGGGGAGGGCTGCCAAACTGGTCTTCAAAGGCAGAGAAGGACATCTGGAGCACCCAACAACACCCCCACATCCTGCAACCCCAGATAGCTAGGTGCCCCCCTGATTAGATTAGGAGAGGGCAGGAGAGGGGTGTGTTTATGATTTTTAGCCACACCAGTGGGTGGGCTCAGCCTCAGTACTGGGGTTCACTCCTTTGGGAGTTAGTTCCCAACTCTGGGAGGGATAGGCTCCTAACCATGAGTGGGGAGGATGCAGACTCATACCCCAGTATGAAGAGTTGCTTGACTAAAAAGTTTGGTCTAACCCCAGAGCAGTATAGGCTTAAGTTTAGGGACACCCAAAAGACAAGCACCCAGTCCTGGGTGGACTTTGTGGACATTTCAGTAAAAGCACTGGAGGGCTGGATACAGGGCAACAGGGTAAGTACCTTTGAGGGGCTGTACAATTTGATTATGAGGGAGCACCTTCTAACTAATTGTGTCCAAGAGAGGCTCCGCCAGTATCTAGTAGACTCTAGGTTGACCAACCCCAGAGAGCTGGGGGAGGCAGCAGATGACTGGTTAAGAACTAGAGTTAACCAGAAACCCCCAGGGGGTGATCAGAAAAAGGGAGGACATGGTTCTTCTCAGGGGAAGAACCAGGGGAAAGATGACAAAAAAACCAAAGAGTCCTCACAAGAGTCCCCAAAAACTTCTCAGGGAGGGGGAGCCCCGAGCCAATTCACTTTTAAAGGGAAAGGGTATCAGGGAAAGAATTATGACCCTGCTAAGGCAGGAAAGTTTCAGGAGCTTGCTAAGGCCGGCAAGTGTTTTGACTGTCATCAGCCAGGACATAAAAGAGGAGATGCTATCTGCACCAAGAAGCCCCCCACTGGTGGGCAATCCCAGGGGATTGCTAGTGTAGGGTTGGGGGTGGAAGTTGGCCCAGGGGTGGAATCAGGGTACACTGAGGTCACCTTAGTATCCGTGGGTGGGGTGGACATTGCAACTATGGCCACCTTACCTCCCATCATGCAGAGGTATAGGCAGAGGCCTAAAGTCAATGGGACTGAAGTGGAAGCTCTGAGAGATACAGGAGCCAGTGTGACAATGGTCGCAGAAAAGCTGGTTTCTCCAGAGCAGGTCTTACCTGGTGTCTTCCACCAGGTGACTTATGCAGATACCAGAACCAAACTCCATCCCATGGCTATGGTGAGTCTGGAATGGGGAGGTGTGACTGGCCCTAAAAAAGTAGCTGTAGCTCCTGCCCTCCCAGTAGAGTGTCTACTGGGGAATGATCTTGAAGCATCTGAGTGGTCAGAAGTGGAAAGAAGGGTCCATGCACAGATGCTGGACCTCCCTGAATGGGTGTGTGCTGTGACCAGGTCACAGGCAGCACAACAGGGAAATGCTGGACACTTGGACCCTGGAACAATGGGCCAAGCCTCCAAGAAAAAGAGAAAGAGCACTGGGTCTGGCTTGCCAGCCCCAACAAGTACAGAGGGTCAGGAAGAATCCAACCCTGAGGGGGAGGATCTGAACTCTGAGGGAGGGACACCTTCCCTGCAAACTCTGCCTGACTTGGCAGAACTGCAAGGGGCAGGTGGGCCCACCAGAGAAGATTTGTGCCAGGGACAAAGAGAGTGTCCCACTCTTGAGGGCCTGAGGCAGACTGCTGCCAGGCAAGAACAAGGGGATACCAGTGGTACCCACAAGGTTTACTGGGAGGATGGAGTTCTCTACACTGAGGCAAGGGCCCTTAAAGAAGGGGCTACTAGGAGAGTAGTGGTCCCCCAAAAGTATAGAGAATTCCTCCTTACCTTAAGCCATGATATCCCCTTAGCTGGTCATTTGGGACAGACCAAGACCTGGAGCAGGCTGGTCAACCATTTTTATTGGCCCGAAATGTCAGAAAAAGTCAGGGAGTTTTGCAGCTCCTGTGTCACCTGTCAAGCCAGTGGCAAGACAGGGGGCAAGCCAAAGGCTCCCTTGATCCCACTGCCAGTGGTTGGGACTCCCTTTGAGAGGGTGGGGATTGACATTGTTGGTCCCCTAGACCCACCAACTGCTTCAGGTAACAGGTACATTGTGGTGGTAGTGGACCATGCCACCAGGTACCCTGAGGCAATACCCCTCCGGACAGTCACTGCTCCCACAGTGGCTAGGGCCCTACTTGGTGTGTTCACCAGAGTGGGATTCCCAAAGGAGGTGGTCTCAGATAGGGGCACAAACTTTATGTCAGCCTATCTGAAAGCCATGTGGGAGGAGTGTGGTGTTACTTATAAGTTCAGCACACCCTACCATCCACAGACCAATGGTCTGGTGGAAAGATTCAATAAGACCCTGAAGGGCATGATCATGGGTTTGTCTGACAAACTCAGGAGGAGATGGGATGTCCTCCTCCCATGCCTGCTGTTTGCCTACAGGGAGGTGCCACAGAAGGGGGTTGGATTCAGCCCCTTTGAGTTACTGTTTGGGCACCCTGTAAGAGGCCCATTGTGCTTGGTGAGAGAGTCTTGGGAAAAGCCTCTCAAGGAATCCAAGGAGAATGTGCTGGATTATGTACTAGGCCTGCGGTCTCGCATGGCTGAGTATATGAAGAAGGCAAGCAGAAACCTGGAGGCCAGTCAGGAGCTCATGAAGCTCTGGCATGATCAAAAGGCTACCATGCCTGAGTATCACCCAGGACAGCTGGTGTGGGTTTTGGAGCCCATGGCTCCTAGGGCACTACAGGCCAAATGGACTGGGCCCTATCCAATTCTGAAAAAAAAAGGTGAGGTCACCTACTTGGTGGACCTTGGCACCCCCAGGAATCCTCACAGGATCCTGCATGTAAACAGGATGAAACCCCACCAGGACAGGGCAGACATGACCATGCTGATGGTCACTGATGAAGGGAAGGAGGAGGAGGGTGAACCTCTGCCAGACCTCCTGTCCTCAAAGGAAAAAGATGGGTCAGTGGAGGGAGTGGTACTCTCTCCCAAATTGACAGATCAGCAACAACAAGACTGTAAGCAAGTCTTGGGACAGTTTGCTAGTCTGTTCTCCCTGACCCCTGGACTCACCAATTGGTGTGTCCACGATGTTGACACTGGTGACAGCTTGCCTGTCAAGAACAAGCTGTACAGGCTGTCTGACCAGGTCAAGGCCAACATCAAAGCTGAAGTGGCTAAGATGTTGGACCTGAAGGTAATTGAGCCCTCTGATAGTCCTTGGTCCAGTCCAGTGGTACTGGTGCCCAAAGCTAATCCCCAAGGTGGGAAGAAAGAATTAAGATTCTGTGTGGACTACAGAGGTCTAAATGCAGTCACTAGGACTGATGCTCACCCCATACCTAGAGCTGATGAGCTCATTGACAGGTTGGGGGCTGCCAAATTCCTGAGCACATTTGATCTGACCTCAGGATATTGGCAGATTGCCTTAAGTCCAAGAGCTAAGGAGAGGTCAGCATTTTCCACACCAGAGGGCCACTTTCAGTTTAAGGTGATGCCCTTCGGGATGAAAAATGCTCCTGCCACCTTCGAACGGTTGGTGAATAGAGTCCTATCTGGGTTGGAATCTTTTAGTGCAGCTTATCTGGATGATATAGCTGTATTTAGTTCCACCTGGAGGGACCACCTGGTCCACCTGAAGGAAGTGCTTCAGGCCCTGCTTCAAGCAGGCCTGACTATCAAGGCAAGCAAGTGCCAGATAGGGCAAAGTTCTGTTGTGTACCTGGGCCACCTTGTTGGTGGAGGCCATGTACAACCTCTCCAGCCCAAGATCCAGACTATCCTGGATTGGGAGGCTCCAAAAACCCAGACTCAGGTCAGGGCCTTTCTTGGCCTGACTGGGTATTACAGGAGGTTTGTTCAAAATTTTGGGACCATAGTGGCCCCTCTAACTGAGCTTACCTCCAAGAAACAGCCCAAGAAGGTCATTTGGACCCCAGAGTGTCAGAAAGCTTTTGACACCCTAAAACAGGCTATGTGTTCAGCACCAGTGTTACTGGCCCCTGACTGTAGCAAGGAATTTGTAGTGCAAACAGATGCTTCAGAGGAAGGGATTGGGGCAGTGTTAGCACAAGTTAATGAAGAGGGCCATGATCACCCAGTTGCCTTCATCAGCAGGCGACTACTCCCCAGAGAGAAAAAATGGAGTGCAATTGAGAGGGAGGCCTTTGCTGTGGTTTGGTCCCTGAAGAAGTTGAGGCCTTACTTGTTTGGCACTCACTTCCGTGTACAAACTGACCACAGACCTCTCAGATGGTTGATGCAGATGAGGGGGGAGAACCCAAAACTGTTAAGGTGGTCCATTTCCCTACAGGGGATGGACTTCACAGTCGAGCACAGACCTGGGACTGCTCATGCCAATGCAGATGGCCTTTCCAGGTTTTTCCACTTAGCTGATGAGGACTACCAGGGTGTAGGTTAGTACCCATCACCTTTCATCTGGGGGGGGGGGGCAGTGTAGGAAAGTCCTTTTTTTTTGCCTGATCACCCCCACTCTTTCTGGATAGGTACTGGTGGTTACTAACTCTTGGCTGTGCCCTGGGTACTGCTTACCAGTCCCAGGGCCAGTGCTCTGTGTAAGATGGATATGCAAATTAGGCTAATTATAATTGGCTAAGTTAACCTACCTATAAGTCCCTAGTATATGGTAGGGCATGTAGGTTTAGGGACCACAGCATAGGTGGTGCACACCTAGGTGCATTGCTGAGGTGCCCAGTGTCATTTTAAAAGCAAGCCTGCCTTGCTGGCTGCTTTTAAATTAAAGTTATATGCAAATTCGACTTTGGAATTAAAGGTACTTCCAAAGTCTTAAACTACCTTATTTTTACATATAAGTCACCCCTAAGGTGTGCCCTATGTGCCCCTAGGGCTGGGTGCCATGTAACTATAAGCAGGGACTTTATAAAAATAGATTTATAAGCCCTGGTGAGGTAAAAACAGCCAAATTCGTTTTTCCCTCATTGAAGTAAATGGCCTTCATAGGCTAGAATGGGCAGACTTTATTTTACATTTTAAAGTCTCCTTAAATGTTACATACCAAGAATTTGGTATCAAATTGATTGTTATAATAAATCCCACAACTTCCAGTTGTTGGATTTAATATAACTAGTGCAGGTAAAAAGTTTAGACTTTACCTAAAAAGTTGCCAATTTCAGCTCTGCATTGTTTTTGCTGCTGTGCTCTGATTGGCCAGCCTGCAGCAGCTTCTGCCAGGCTACTTTAATGAGGTGTAAAGTGGCCTGGCTTCACACAAAGGAATGTGCTTGGGGGAGAGAATCTCCCCTCAGCAGATGGTGAGGCAGGAAGGGGGAGGGCTGCCAAACTGGTCTTCAAAGGCAGAGAAGGACATCTGGAGCACCCAACAACACCCCCACATCCTGCAACCCCAGACAGCTAGGTGCCCCCTTGATTAGATTAGGAGAGGGCAGGAGAGGGGGGTGTTTATGATTTTTAGCCACACCAGTGGGTGGGCTCAGCCAGATCTCTCCTCCAAAAATCAGATTCATCCATTTTGGATTTTTAGAGACTGTTGCCTTCTGGGATGGATTTTTGCCACACTTCCCAGGAAGTGGTCATCACAGGGGGACGACCCTGTCCCTGATTGGAGAACCAGGGCCCCCCTGCTTTTCACCCAGGAGCAAGGATAAAACTGGCAGACCTGCACCCACGCCTCAGATCCCCACCAAATTTCAAGAAGAAGGAACTACAAGGAGAAGAAGGACTGCCCTGCTGGACCCCTGGCCTGCACCTGGACCCTGCACTCAGAAAGACTGCACCAGCTGCACACTTGGGCTTCACCACAAGAAGGACTTTGCCTGGCTTCCACTGGTTCAAGGAGGGACTCCCTGTTTGCTACAGGTGAAAAATTGCTATCCAGAGTCCCCTGCACCAACTCCTGAAAAAGTGACCAGCTGACCACTGTCCAGTGGCCAAAAAGGAGTTTGCGCCAGGTGTATTCTGGGAGTTGAAGTCCGCACTTCCCAAGGACCATCACAGAACTTCTGGACCCTTGGGGTGAGCTGTGGACCCCAAAAGAACCTTAAAAGAACATCTGGGTGAAGCCCCAGAAGTTTGGAAAAGATTGGAGAATTTTTTTTCAAAAGCTCCATAAAGTGACCGACCCGACGCGGAAATTCTAGCCGGCTTGCCTCAACCGCGACCCGGCCTGACTTCGTGGTTCGTCCCGGTAAAGAAAAACATCCAAAAAAGAGACTAAGTCCGAACGTAAAAAGTTGACCGGGACCTTCCAGCCATCGTATCCGAGAAGGGCTCCACGGACGTCGGATCAAGATCCAGGTTTACCCCGGTCGAAGGATTTTCATCTCGAAAAAACGACTAAGTCCGAAGGTAAAAATCATCACCGAGGAAACCGACTTCGCGTATCCGGACAAGGGCTCCAGGAGGTCGGATCCAACTGGCAGGTTCGTCCCGGGGAAGAAAAACATCAAAAAAGAGACTAAGTCAGAAGGTAACTTTTTAACCGAGGCCTCCCGCGACTTGTAGCCGAGCAGGGCTCCATCGCGGTCGGCCTGAAAGTTTGACTTTGCCCCGGTCCTGGTGCAACCAGATGACCCGATTGGCGCTTTTTGTTTCTAAGCGCTAGAAAATAATAATACTTTAAAAATTCATATCTCCGGTTCCCCTGAACCGATTTTAATCGTTTTTGTGTCATTTTAAAGATAAAAATATAAGCTATTTTTATAAATTGGTTTTGGATTTTTAAACTGTTTCCTGTGTTTTATTTAATTACTGTTGTGTGATATTTGAATGCTTTACACTTTGGCCCTCATTCTGACCCTGGCGGTCGGCGGAGAGACGGCGGTCGGACCGCGAACAGACCGGCGGTATTAAAAATGGCATTCTGACCGCGGCGGTCCCCGCCGCGACCGACCGCCACTTCTCCACTCCGACCGCCACGGCGGTCATGACCGCCGGGCTGGAGTTTGCGCACTCCGGCCCGGCGGTCGTCCCAAGACCGCCAAGGGTATTATGACCCTGCCTACCACCGCGGTTTCTTGCGGGCGGGAACCGCCGTGCGAACCATGGCGGTAAGCACTATCGGGGCCAGGGAATTCCTTCCCTGGCACTGATAGGGGTCTCCCCCACCCCCCACTACCCACCCGAGTCCTCCCCCCACACCCTCCACCCCCCTGCCACCCCCCAGAGGTGGTACGAACCCCCTCCCCACCCCCAGCCCGACATGCACATACATGCACCCCGACATGCACACACCCCCAACATGCACATATACACACCCCCTACACACACATACACAACGGGGACACATACCTGCACACATATATGCAGACATGCGCACCTGCCGAACAGCACACATTACCCATAGACACAGCAGCACCCCCCGCCCGCATACACGCACTCACACACCCCCTCTACACACTCACACGCACACCCCCATGCACGCCCACATCACACAACACCCCCCCACCCCCTCCCCTCACGGACGATCAACTTACCTTGTGCGTTGGTCCTCCGGGAGGCGACGGGAGCCATGGGGAGGTGACCGCCAACAGAAGACCGCCAACAGAAGACCGCCACACAGAAATGTGGGTCGTAATTCTGTGGGCGGTGTTCTGCTGGCGTGGCGGTGGAGGTTGACCAGTCTCCACTTTCCCGCCGACCGCCAGTGTGGCTGCTGGCGGTTTTCCGGCGGAACGCTCCCAGCGGTCAGAATGCGCACAGCGGCATACCGCCGCGGTCGGCGGTCTTCACCGCGGCGGTAACTCGGCGGTCTTGCAAAAAGACCGCCAGGGTCAGAATGAGGGCCTTTGTCTCCTAAGTTAAGCCTTAACGCTCGATGCCAAGCTACCAAGGGTAGAGCTGGGATTAATTTACTGAGACCTAACTGTACTTATGTGGAGGTTTGTGGCTTGTTGCTAGGTGTAGGTACCTACCTGCCCTACCAATAACCCATTTTCCAACACCCTGCATTGGAATAAGTAGAGCTATAAAAGAAGTAAAACAAAAGAGTAATATTCAAATTGCTATTTGTGTAAATACAGGAACAAACAAGCATATCTGACATTCTCACTGTGCATGCATATCTGTTATATCCAGGGACTGACTAAAGTCAAAATCCTGTCTCTCTTAATTACCTGTGAAGTAACAACAAGCTGTATGCCTTTGTTTCCAGCCCATTGTATTTGAAGGTAGGCGTGAGGGTCCAGATAGCTCAAGCGTGAACAAAAGGAGGCCTGATGGCCACTTAACTTGGCCACTTAACTATGGCCTTTGTTTTGGCCCCAGCTTGAATGTAAAATAAAAAAGCCCTCGCCTGCACCTGCATGCTGCTGCTCAGAAGGAAAACAGGCAACATGCAGGCGCTGCTGAATGCCCTGAGGTGCTTACACATAAAAATGGGACGAATTCAGCATATTACAGTGTGGCACAACTACTTGGCAGTGTGGATGCCATCCACCTTGTAAAAATAGTGGGTGGATGCCGTGTACCCCCGACTTGTGCCCTACTGGGTGTCACATCACACTTGATGAGACTCCTGTGACAACTCTAGCATGGTGGGTGTGCATCATGGTCTGTGGTCCCCACAGCACCTTAAAAAGTCCCACACCCTCCCAGCTAAATTCCCACACCCATGGGAGTAGAGGTTGCTGCTGAGGATCTTGCTGTGCTTGTTCTGTACATATGTACTCAGGGGCGGCTCCTCAACTAAGGTGGAGGAGTGTTGCCCCACTGAATTGTGTGGAAAGGAAAAATAAAATGATAATAACACCATGTTATTATCATTTTATTTTTCCTGGGAAAAGGGGCGGGTGGGGCTGGGCTGGAGGAGGGCTATGTGCACACAAAGTGCGCCTGTCTGTTTGGCCGGCCGTGTTGATATCGGAGAACAGAAGCAAGACCTAGCAGACTGAAGTTTGCATGGAGGTTTTATTGAAGACGATGGGTGCAATAAGGGCAATGGAACCCAGCTCTACACAATCACTCAAAGTATATCGTCTGTTAAAAAAGTTTCAGAACCAGCAGGAGATATTCTAAGACTATGGCTATCCTCAAGTGAGACTATATCTCCAGATATTCAGTCTATGAATGCCCCGAAGGATACTCTCCTTCAACATTGGGCTTAGGGTACTGTTCCAGAAGATTTAGTTGGCCATTCAAATTCTGAATGTGTTGCCATCTTTCTATCGCTTATAGATCTGGAATAACTTGGATTGATGATGCAAATTGGGCTAATCCTAAATACCAGTTGTTCAGTTGCTGGTATGGAACTTTGAGCGCTCTGGGGACCCAATGTCCCCTAAAAACCCCAACAGACCAATAATTTCAATAGCAACTATCTGTTGATGAGACAGAGGCCACTAAACTTTGGTTCCTCCTCGAGGCATATTGTAGCTAATAGTTCATTTCTAACTGCAGTAGCTCTTGTTTGTGATTTTAGCTTTAGAAGCAAGTTGGAGCTGTAACCGTTCTGTAAGAAATTGGGTCTCGAGTTGGCAGATGTTTGCACTCTGTCCAAGTAGAGACCACAATCCTAGTCAAGGCCAGTAAGATACACACTAAAAGTTGACCCATGCTCACCCTCTGGTAGCTTGGCACAGAGCAGTTTGGCTAAACTAAAGAAGCAATGTTTAAAGTATTTGTGCACACAATGTAAACACCACAGGAGTACTCCACACCAGCCAAGTTATGATTTTTCAAAGATTAAATCAAAATGCAGTGCTTAGAAGCCACTAGCTCCAACCATGGCTATCTGGGCATGCTGGATGAAGAAAATCCAAAAGTTCAGTCTGACCCCAATGGAGTGCGGGCTGGGTACAGCACTCACGCAGACCTGAAACAATACCCTCGTTGTGTCGATGCTCGGGATGATGCTTTGATCCAAAGGAGGAGATGCATTGCACTTGAAGGCGATGCGTCATTTCCTGATTGGGCAACACCATTAATCTGTCAATGTCCAGAAGCAATGGGTACCAGTTCCAATGCATCAGCCAAGTCGGGGTTGCGTTGTAAGTCGGGGTCATTGCATTGCACACTCGGTGAATGGCATCCATGGCTTCGGTGCAGGCAATTTCAAAGCGCAGTTTCTTTAGTGAGATGCATCAGTTCAAGTTGACGTGCAGGTGCTGATGCATTAGTTTTCTATGCTGCAGCACATCACTCACCTCCAAGGGTCCAGGGCTGGATCTGGCACCTCCTGGTAGAGCAGGACACACAGCAGACGAGTCCAGGTGCTGGTAGCTAGATTCAGGTAAAGTCTTTGATGTTCCTGAGAGTTCTGAAGCAGGTCGTAAGCTCAGTCAGGCCCTTGGAAAAACTTTAGCTTGCAGGATGTAGAGAGTTAAGTCCAGTCCTCATCCTTCCTGGCAAGAAGCAGCAAGCCAACACAGCAAAGTGGCAGTCCCTCCTGGAAGCACAGCAGTCCTTCCTGGTAGAATGTCCTCAGTTCAGAAGTGTTCTGAGTATATAGTGTCAGAAGTCCGGTACTGTTACCCAAACAGGCCTTTGATGAAGGGGTAACTTCAAAGGAATTCTGTGAAGTGCACAAGAATTCCTTTCAACCCAGCCTTGGCACGCTCCAGACTACTAGCAGTGCATAATCAGCCCTTTGCGTGAGGGCAGCCCACAACCTATTCAGATGTAAGTGTGAACTACCTCTCCCTCTTCCTGTCCAGGAAGACTATCAGTATGCAGATGAATGCAGTTGTATCTCCTGTCACATCCAGCCCTTCCTGTGTGTGACTGTCTGGAGAGAATGCAATGCACAATTGTAGTTGTCACCTAAACCCAGGCGTATATTCAGAGGTAGGCTAACGCACAAAAGAGTTAAAGAAAGAAAATGCCAACTTTGTAAATGTGGCATTTCAGACCAGCAATTTGAAAACCAACTTTACCAAAAGATATATTTTTTAATTGTGAGTCCAGTGAGACACCGAACTCCATATTTCTATCTTTTCCCAATTGGAAAGTACACTTAAACGATGTTTTAAGGTAACCCCAAAGTTAGCCTATGGGAGAAATAGTCGTTGTAATAGTGAAACATGAGTTTAAGAGTTTTTCAGCATCTGGCCGTGTTAAACTTAAAAACACATGCCCACCTTTTTAAATACACTGCTCCTTGCCCTTGGGGATATCTAGGGCCTACCTTAGGGTGACATATGTAATAAAAAGGAAGGTTTAGGTCTGGCAAGTGGGTACACTTGCCAGATCGAAATGGCAGTTTAAACTGCACACATATACTCTGCAATGGCAGGCCTGAGACATGTTTCAAAGGCCACTGTAGTGCATGGCACAGCCAGTGCTTCAGGTCCACTAGTAGCATGTGGCTTACAGGTCCTGGGCACACACTTTACTAGGGACTTACCAGTTAATCAGATATACCAATCACGGGGAAGCCAGTGTTACCATGTTTAAGACACAAAGCACATGCACTTTAGCACTGATCAGTAGTGAAAGTGCACAGAGATCTAAAGCCAGCAAAAACGAAGTTCAGCACACAGTCAAAACAGGATGGCAGAAAGCAAAAAGCCACTGGAAAGTAGATGAAAGATGCCAGGTCTAACGCGTTTTTACACAGAACTGTGACCAAAGCTTTGCTTAACAATGAGTGCTAGAGTCTGGTAGCCTTCTTAACTGGACATTGGCTCTTTGAATGTATAGCATGTCTGACCTGATTTCATAATTTTTCTGTGTGTGAGCACTTCAGTTCACTTGTTTACTTGTGGTGGTGGACTTCAGGGCATTAAAAAATGGGCTTTGGGATTTTTTAAAGTGAATTTTCAGCTGCTTAGATTAACATCTACTTACATGGTCCCTTTGCATCTAGGGCTGCTGAGAATTTAAGAATCCTATCACACCTCATTAATTATAGTATTTTGTTTATTACCCTTAGTTCCATTGAACAGGGGTGTGAACAAAGCAATAACAAGTGGTCTGCGATCTTAAGGTTTGTGAGGATATCGGAGAGCTCACAAATTGTCCATCATAGCATAAGCTTGCACAGAAATTCCTATGTTGTTTAAGGTGTAGTAACTTCCTACTGGGTGTGTGGCATTATATGAAGATCGATTTATCGACCTGCATTAATAGCATAATCATTACATCGTCAAAGTAAGCATGTAGTTATTATTCATATGATTATGCATGCAGTATAATAGGAATATATCTCCTATATAAGCTCTATAAATTTATTTGGTACCTTATCGCAGCCCCAGGAGGTCAAGCACATTCTAGTTTGTTTTGTTGTTCACAGTTTTAAACATCCTACTTGCCCAACTATAAGTAAGGACCTATTATTTAAAAAGACAGTTTTTAGTTTGAGCACACAAGCCTTTTTTGACCTGTTGTAAGTATTCTGTGGGCTTTTAACCATACCCATCTCACGCTCATCACTTTCACTTGTTCGTGGGTTTACCTTTTAAAAAATCCCTTGATGTCATTGGTAGTTGCTTTATGTTTGTCCCGCCTTGGGGTGGTTTTGTTACCCCCTTGCAAACTGACCCTGTTACATGGATTATTGCCCAATTGCCAATATACTTCAGAGGGCGACCATTTTTTTCTTTTGTCTCTCCCCTTCTTGCTCCATGGTGGCCATGGCACTCACAGAGTGAACAGCACAGCACAAACTCCATTGGCAGTATTGAAGCGCTGGTCATATTGTCACACTGTTACCTAATCAGAGTCATTTCTTTTGGCTCTCCCCTTCACGCTCCATGGCCTTTACAAACACACTTGTAATTGATAAATGCTTTACGTGAAAAACACAGTGGGAGAGCCAATACTAAAATATTCACTACACTCGGGGAAACTCGCCCCATAATGATTTGCAAGCATTCTTTTACAAAACATTTTTGCCCATAACTTAGCCTGTGGTGGCCCTGGGACAATGGGGCCACCACCAAAATGTTTAGCACAACACACTGTTTCTGTCTAGGTCAACTCTGGGTCCACACAATAATAACCCCTGCAACCATTCAGTGTCTTCTTAAGCTCTATTAGGGTTAGAACTGTGTTTTAAGTGCCTTGTTTGTAATATCATTGTAGTAGGCCTGTTAACCTTGAAAATGTGTAATGCACTACTCCTCTAGGGGCCAAATATATGGTGGTAGGGCATTATTTTCTGCCATTCTGTTTTCATGTGTTTATACCCTTTAGGGGCTAACTATGTGGTTACATAACCATGTTTCATAGAAATGCTATTTTTATTGTGGTGTTCTCTAGGGGCTGTTCTGAGCATTACAGTCAACATAATACAATAGTTGCGGCATTCGGAAACTCGCTCTATAATGCTTTGCAGGGCATTCCTTTTGCAAACATTTTTGCTTATAATTCAGACTGTGGTGGTCTTAGGACAATGGAACCACCTTCAAAATGTGTTCACCATCACATGCTTTCTGTCGATATCATCTCTGAGTCCCCACACTAGGTTAGTGGGGACCCCAAAGTAATAACCCATCCCACCATGCAGTGTATTTGTAAGCTCTCTTCTGGGTGGATCTTTTGTTTTGCATCAGGGAGTAGTTTGTGTTTTAAGGGCTTTGTTTGAAAAAGTATTCCACTAGGCCTACTAGTCCTTTAGTTATATGCAGGGCAACTGGAATTTTGTGGCAGAAAGGACCAAAATGTGCAGCAGGGTTGACCAATTGATGTAGCAAAAGAAGACCAGTTATAAACTTACAATGCTCATAGCGCCAACTCAAGTAAATGCGAGACCTATTGCATTGCAAATTATTGTTAATTAGTGTTTCTCGGTTTTGATTTCTACATCTTGGTAAATACCATTTGTTGATAAGAGTATGTACTTAGATATTGTAATCCACGCCAGATCCTGATCTTTGTTAAAGTTATGCTCCTATTATATTTATTAATTTTGATGTATTCATAGTTTCAGAACCCCTGGGGCACAATGAAGCCTTTTCTGTTGAAAACCAAGATGAAATTCAAGACATGTTGCCTGGAGATGACTTGAATGAATGCCTTCTGTATCCAGGACAGCTATGTCAGCATCTCTGCATCAATACAGTGGGAAGTTACAAGTGTAGTTGTTTCCCAGGATTCATAATGCAAGAGGATGGTGTCAGCTGCAAGCCTGGTAAGAAAAATTATTGAAAAGAGCCAAAGGAGAATAGAAAAACTGAAGCTGTTTAGAATAAGATGGGCATGTTGTTATTTATGCAAAATACATGCAAATGACTCCTGTGGAATACTGCGCAGGCATTCAGATGTGCGTTGATAATGGTTCGGACAGCGGGAGCTTGACAAATAGCTCCATTCCATGGTGCTAATCATGTAAAAAGCTGTCACTAAACGTGTTTACTGCGCCTTCCTTCTCCACGGGAGCGAGGAGGATTGTCACTAGGGAATAGGTGGGTGAGTTGAAGAGGCAGTGAATTGAGGCAGAAGAATTTGGGAGTTTTCTGCCGCTCATGTACGTTCCAAGATGATTTCTACCACACTTTTTCGCTGCGCCTGAAAGGAGTCAGTTCGCCTTAAAAAAAGGGGCATATTTACAAGAAAGTGGTGCATCGCTCCCGACCACCACCTAAGGACACCATGGTTGTGCCGTATTTACAATACGGCGCACCATTGCGGTTTTTAGACAATAGCGTCAACATTTTTGACGCTATTATGGCACTTTTCTGCACTAGCGTCAGAAAATATGACACTAGTGCAGAAAACCACAAGGAGGCACAAGGACTTCAATGGGTGCTTAATGGGTGCGTGAGCAGGCATTAAAAGTGGTGGAAAAAATGGCATGGTGAAATCTTGTAAATTTCACTTGCCCATGTTTTCGGGCCTCCTAACGGGAGCACACCCCCCTTGCATACATTATGCCTGGCGCAGGCTTATTGTGGCGCATGGGGTTACAAAGTGGAGCAAAGCATGTATTGCGCCACTTTGCAAATATGATGTGGGGAAAAGGCCCACATGTTTTTTTAATGTTAGCGCCGCCTTAGCATTAAAAAAAATGAAGCTAAGGCAGCGCAAGGGGCTTGTAAATATGCCCCAAAGTTACCTGTTTGGACACACATCCTTGGACCACTGCCTGTTCCCCCGAGGTAGCCCGACACAGTGGCCCAAGGAGAGCTGTCCAACAGGTATAGCTTACCCTTTGTGAATCAGTTAATGTCTCCTTTGAGGAATCTGTAGCTGCTCAGTTGTTTATGACCTCAAATGTAGTCTGTCTAGTAGGCTCGAATTAAAAAGGACTGAAAAAGTGACTCCTGGGAAGGGATTGGTTGCGCTCCTCTTTCATACAAGCAACATGACCCCATCCTCTCTTATGAGTCAAGAACCTGATATCAATATTATGAATAATTCAATGATATGATTCTAATGTTCATCTTTAGCACACGGTGAAGCCTCTGTTCATATAGTAGTGACTCCGTATTATGTTGTGGTGCCCTTTATATGGCTCCTCGAAAAGAGCGATCACACATGTGTTGGTTTTCCAGGATCACAAAAAAGCACAAAGGCATACCTATCACTGATGCAACAGGTACAGTGGCACAAATCCCAAGGATGGAATGGTCTACTGCACCCCAATTGTGACAATCGTTTATTAACTATTCAAAGATAAGGGGTCCACTTCCCTTAGATTAAGGCATATCTCACCATTGCAACACAACTTAAGAAAGAGTGTGTTGTTCTGTCGGTGCCTGGCTGAGAGATGCATTACTGGCCGAGCTGGACTGGGTTAGTGCATTGGTGTGCTGTGCCTTGCACTACATCACTGCAGCATACCAAGCTGCACAGGAATCCTCAGAAACTGCACTCTGCTGAATGCTCGACATCATACACTGCACATCGAGCAGTGTCCATAAAGCACACCACACTACAACCACAAACCTGCACTGAATATGAAGCACACAGACAGCTGTAGACATGAAGCTGTTCTATGTATTGTCACATTTACATGCTCATCGTATATTGCACATACATCATACTACACTGAGCCTAAAACACTATTAACTGCATATATAGATTTCTACATTGTATATATAGTATTCCACACTATATGTACAACACTCCCAATGCAAATACAGCGTAATATACAATACAATCAGAATTCTATACTCCATGGCCCATATTTATACTCAGTTTGCGCTAAATTAGCGTCCTTTTCTTTTTACGCTAATTCAGCACAAACCTAACTCCATATTTATACTTTCCAATGTTATGGAGTTAACGTTGTTTTCTGGACGTGAAAAACTTCCTTGCCTCAATGAGATGCAAGGTAGGCGTTCCCATCCAGAAAAGGACGATATGGCCTTTGCGCCATATTTATCCTCCGTGCTAAAATCTAGCACGGGGATGGGGGCCTTAAATAATGGCGCTAAGCTTGCTTAGTGCCATTATTTAACACCTGGGTATGGGCAGGCATTAGGGGACCTGTAGGCATATTTCCATGGTCAGAGACCATGGAAAGTGCCCACAGGTGCCCTTCCTTGGCCCCAGGGACACCCCCTCCCACACCAGAGAGACACCACAGGATGGGGGACCCATCCCAGGTAAGTCCCGGTAAGTATATATATTTTTTTATATTACCCCGCTCGGGGGCCCTGACTTAGGGCCCCCTGCACAGCACTGGCCCCAATGGCCATGCCCAGGGGACATTTGTCCCCTGGGCATGGCCATTGGGGGTGGTGGGCATGGCTCCTGTCTTTGCTAAGACAGGAGCCATCTCCATGGGAGTTGTGCGCCAGAAAATGGCGCTACACTGCTTAGACGCAATTTTTCTGCGCACAATTCCCGTTTTCCCCTATGCGTTCCAAGGATGCTAACAGGGCATTAGCGCTGGCTAGCACCATTTCATAAAAATGGTGCCCGGCAGGCATCTTGGATTGGCGCTAGCCGGCGCTATACTTTTTCATTCAAAACTGCGCTAATGCAGTTTTGGTTGAAAAAGTATAAATCTTGCCCCATATTCGTCATCCTTCACTGTAGGTACAGATAGCTACACAATCATTTGGTACCTTATAGTGCATTCATAGTATGATGTAAACCTCAAATCACCCTGCACTACTAAATAGCCTTGTTCACTACACGCATAGCATCCTACTCTACACCAATAGTGCTACATACACAACTACACAACAGCAACCTACACAAACATATAGGGGGTTATTACAACTTTGGAGGAGGTGTTAATCCGTCCCAAAAGTGACGGTAAAGTGACGGATATACCACCAGCCATATTACGAGTTCCATAGGATATAATGGACTCGTAATACGGCTGGTGGTATATCCGTCACTTTACTGTCACTTTTGGGACGGATTAACACCTCCTCTAAAGTTGTACTAACCCCCATAGTATTTTGGGCTGAACATTTAGCGCCTGACACCGCTCACACATCAACCCACCCAGCCCATTTACAAATTTAGCTGGACGTAGGCCATCATGCACTGGCCATGTAGGACTCCATAATCATAATGCAGCATCCACCACAATGTGTATCATGCCCCACACTGACTGTGCAGCATTAATGCTTTACAAATACGGTATCTTGCACTGCTCATGCTGCATCACTACTCTCGAAAAGGAGTCCACTGCTGTACATGGGCAGCACATAGTATTGCACCACCAGCATCCCAGACTACATATACAGCGTTACATATCCTGCATTTTGTGTTGAACAAGCAACATCTGATAGTACAGTTTTAGCACCCACAGTACACATCCGTCTAGCACTCTATGTGCTTCATCTTGCATAATTTTCACTTGTATAGAACAGCCTTCACTGCACTCACAGCACTCTACTCTTAATGACTTATCCACCATTAAGCATGCCATGCTCTACTGACATTTGCAGCATTCTGACACTAAGAATGTGGTATCCTGCCCTGGACATACTAAGGGGCATATTTACCAGAAAGTGGCACATTGGTCCCAATGTGCCACTTCTCTTGCGTCGCCGGTGTCCCACCTAATGACACAATGGTTGTGCCGTATTTACAATGGCGGTTGTTAGGACAATTTTTGATGCTATTGTGGCACTTCGCTGCACTAGCGTCAAAAATGTTAATGCTAATGCAGCAAAGCACAGGGAGGCCCATTAATTAAAATGGGTGTGCTATTTTAACGCCTGCTCTGAGCAGGTGTTAAAAACAATGGAAAAATGGTGCAGTGAAATGTTGTAAATTTCACTGCGCCATTTTTTTTTTGCCTCCCTGTGTCGGAACACCCCGTTGCATACATTATGCCTGGCACACATTGTAAATACGGCATGGGAGAAAAGCCTCTTTAACACCGCCTTAACATTTTAAAAAATTACGATGGCACGAGGGGCTTGTAAATATGCCTCTAAATTTGTACACCCCACAAAGAACACCTTTTTTTACTTATGCAGCATCCTATACTATACAAGCAGCATCCTTCATATGCATCTCCCTATGCATGCACTCACATCTGGGCATACACTTGTCACTTAGGGCGGTACATCAAGCACACAAAAGCTGATGCAAGGAATGCTTGAAATATGTCTAACAACTGGCAATCACTCAGGGTAGCATTATAACCCATAATTCTTTGGCCTACAATGCCACCTCAGTTTGGAACTAGCCATATGCACCTCAAACTTGGCCATGCTTCAATAGGAATTGTTCAACCCAAACTGGGGGGTAAAGAGAATTCCTCCCTGAGCTGGAACACCCGACTGACGAGCCCGAATCAGGACAAAACCATTAATAGGTTGCTTCTGTTTCAGAAGGATCTGGCTTGGCAATTTGGGCTGAACTGGTCTTGCTTGAGCAGGGTCAAGACTGATTTGCAATTGGCTGGGTCCAAACTGAGAAGGTATGGTGTGCACAATAACAGATGTGGCCCCAAGTAATTACTAGTGACTGAGATTAATTCAAGCACTCTTGGCGTAACTTTTTTTGTATACTTCACTCTTACTTCCTAAGTGCAGCCCTGAGTCCTGTCTTCACTGTGCCACTGGAACCAAGCCACACCCTGCTGACAAACATAAATCAGTCAGGGCGAAACTGATCTTGAGTTGCTTGTGTTCCGGATCAGGGTGGATCTTTCTCAGCAGTCCTGGCTGCACTCCTTCTGGAGCAAGCATTCCACCCATCACTTTTTTGTATACTAGGTGTTTTTCAGCTTTAAGCAACTATTGGTCAATCATTGGGTTTATCACTGTGTGAAGGCCATTTATGCACAAGAGACATCAATTGACAGGTATTTCAACAGTGTTTTTATAATCCCAGATTGATCTTTTTACCATATAACCATAAAAGATCTTTATTTACACACATTCCATCAGACTTTACCAAGCCAGACATAACTTTCCGATTCGTGTTGATAATTGTTCTCCAATCTAAACACATGGTATTGTTCCAGGAGCTTTCATTTTATCTCACATTCCCTACCCTGCCCCAGATATTTTAGGTTGAAGTTTCAGAATTCAGTGGGAAGTCATGTCAAGAAAGGCCATTGTGTTGTAATTGTTTTGACTTCTGGCAGCAGTTCAGGTGGCACAACCCAGCGTCTGATGCTCTAAGTTCCATCCATTGGCGGATTTCATAAAGTTCAGGCACTCTAATTTTAACTATTTCATGTAAGAAGCACCCCTGTCGTCTAATTTAATGGCTCAAGCAGTAGGTATTATCTGACAGATTACACTAATGAACATTGTTCTGGGAAAAATGATCTCAGGTACTGATGACAGAGCGAAAACTGAAAGCAATCTTATTTTAACCGTAAAACTCTGTAGTAATTTCAAAGTTTTGGGCAACTGCAGCAGGTATACATTTATGCTGTATGAAGATGAGATGCTACAGTGTGTGGGAAAAGCAGCACAACAGTTCTCTGCATGTGTTAAATTGATATAAAACACTAAATTCTCAAATTAATTTAAATTTGTAAATCAACCTTCATGGCCAAAAATACGCATATTTACAATTTAAGACCTTAACAAACACAGGTAAATTGGTAATAGTAAATCCAATGCAAGGGAGTTGAATGGACATAATAATGAGTGGGCAACCTTGTAAGTGTGGGAACACCCCCAAGCACGTACTTTGTGGGTATTCCCAAAATAGTACCCGACCCCTTCCTACACCGAATTGTTTGGAGATGCCGATTTAATTCCCCTTCCAGTTCAAAAGAAGAATTGATCGCCTAAGATTTGGTAGGCATGAAGAGGAAAATATGTCTCCACAGGGTAAATTGGAGAAAAATATGTACAGCGGGCACCACTCTCCTGCGAGTTTTGGCATTAATTATGAGTGAATTGGAAAAGTGGAGACTATCACACCTAATAAAATTCAACTTCCTGGGCTTCAGAATTTCTCAAGTGCGATTAAAATCACCCATTCCAGGTTTTGGGGAGTAATGTGCATATTTTAGTGCTTACTGCACTAAAATCCACATTTTGTAAATAATGTATTACTCCCCCGTTAAATTCTAGGAGGTATTTAGTGCACCCAGTAATTACCAGGTGAGATAAATACCACACAACTTCAAATTCTGACCACTGCGCAGACATATTTAGCACCTCACAGTACACATCTGTCTAGCACTCAGCGCTTCATCTTCCATAATTTTCACCTGTATAAAGCAGCCTGCACTGACCTCACAACACTCTACTCTAAATGTGTTATCCACCAGTAAGCATGCCATGCCATTTTGCAGAATTCTTACACTACGGATGTGGTATGTTGCCCTGGACATACTAAGGGGCATAATTACAAGAAAGTGGCACATTGGTCCCGATGCGCCACTTTTCTTGTGCCACCCATGCCCCACTAACAACACCTCAGTTGTGCCATATTTACAATGGTGGCCATTAGGACTATTTATGACACTATTGTGGTGCTTTGCTGTACTAGCATAAAAATGTTGATGCTAATGCAGCAAAGTACAATGAGGCCTGTTGATTAAAATGGGTGCGCCATTTTAACGCCTACTCTAAGCAGGTGTTAAAAATGACAGAAAAATGGTGCAGTAAAATGTTGTACATTTAACTGCTTATTACACACAGAGAAAGATAAGGAAGGTTATAGCCCCATACTGCCTCCCAAAATCAAAGACTGCGTACACAAAAAGTATGGGGGGGGACCGAAAGAACAGGCCCACTGGACCTGTTCAACCTGTGATAAAAACCACTCTTTTCCGTGATCCAGTCAAAGTGACACATGATTGTGATAACTGTGTATTGGGGAGCTATCTCAGGGGTTCCTCCTTACGGAATAGGTGATCTCACACACATTATAGTGTCATGCTTCATCATTTGGCCACCTATCCCCACTCAGGTAGGACAATACCACCTGGGCGGACTCAACCTTGTGGTTAAATGAACCATGAGGGAATGCTGAAATAATGTTTTTCTGGATAGTATGGGGATCCAGTTGTATGAATAAACTACATAGCAAATCACTAGTATGGATCACACCTTTTGACCCCTTCGCTGCCAGGCCTTTTCCCCCCTCAGGTGCTAGGCCTTTTTTTGGCTATTTGGGACAGTTCCCGTTTAGGCCCTCATAACTTCTTGTCCACATAAGCTACCCACGCCAAATTTGCGTCCTTTTTTTCCAACATCCCAGTGATTCTAGAGGTACTCAGAGTTTGTGGGTTCCCCTGGAAGGAGGCCAAGGAATTAGGCAAAATACAGCGAGAATAAAAAAATGGGGAAAAAGGGCAGCAGAAGAAAACGTGTGATTTTTTCCCTGAAAATAGCATCAACAAAGGGTTTGCGGTGCTAAAATTACCATCTTCCCAGCTTTTAGGAACAGGCAGACTTGAATCAGAAAAATACATTTTTCAACACAATTTTGGCATTTTACTGGGACATACCCCATGTTTCATATTTTTTGTGCTTTTAGCCTCCTTCCAGTTAGTGACAGAAATGGGTGTGAAATCAGTGCTGGATCCTGGAAAGCTAACCTTTTTTGAAAAGTAGACAAAATCCTAAATTCAGCAAGTGGTCATTTGTGTAGATCCCACAAGGTTTTCCTATAGACAATAACAGCTGAAAAAAACCAATTGAAATTGGGGTGAAAAAAACAGCCATTTTTCTCCACGTTTTACTCTGTATCTTTTTTCTGCGATGTCAGATTTTCAAAAGCAATATATACCGTTACATCTGCTGGACTCTTCTGGTTGCAGGGATATATAGGGATTGTAGGTTCATCAAGAACCCTAGGTACTCAGAGCCAATAAATGAGCTGCACCTTGCAATGGGTTTTCATTGTATACCGGGTATACAGCAAATAATTTGGTGAAATATAAAGAGTGAACAATAGGTATCAAGGAAACCTTTGTATTTCCAAAATGGGCACAAGATAAGGTGTTGAGAAGCAACGGTTATTTCCACAGCTCTGAATTCTGAAGTCTCCATACTAGCATATGAATTACAGGGCATTTCTCAAATAGACGTCTTTTTTACACACTGTCTTACATTTGAAAGGGAAAAATGTAGGGAATGAGAAGGGGCATTAACACTTATTCTGCTATTCTGTGTTCCCCTTAGTCTCCCGATAAAAATGGCATCTCACTTGTGTGGGTAGGCCTAGTGCCTGCGACAGGAAACACAACATGGACACATCACATTTTTACATTGAAATCTAACGTGTTTTTTGCAAAGTGCCTAGCTGTGGATTTTGGACTATAGCTCAGCCGGCACCTAGGGAAGCCTACCAAAACTGTGCATTTTTCAAAACTAGACACTTAGGAGAATCCAGGATAGGATGACTTGTGGCACACTCACCAGGTTCTGTTACTCAGAATCTTTTGCAAACCTCAAAACTTTGGGAAAAAAACACTTTTTCCTCATATTTCGGTGATAGAACGTGCTGGAATCTAAGAGGAGCCACAAATTTTCTTCCACCCAGCCTTCCCCCAAGTCTCCCGATAAAAATGGCACCTCACTTGTGTGGGTAGGCCTAGACCCTGCATCAGGAAATGCCCCAAAACACAACATGGACACATCACATTTTCCCAAAGAAAACAGATCTGTTTTTTGCAAAGTGCCTAGCTGTGGATTTTGGCCTCTAGCTCAGCCGTCACCTAGAGAAACCTACCAAACCTAGGCTTTTTTTAAAACTAGATACCTAGGGGAATTCAAGATGGGGGTACTTGTGAGGCTCTCACCAGGTTCTGTTACCCAGAATCCTTTGCAAACCAACTGGCAAAAAAACAAAACTTTTTCCTCACATTTCGGTGACAGAAAGTTCTGGAATCTGAGAGGAGTCACACATTTCCTTCCACCCAGTATTCCCCCAGGTTTCCCAATAAAAATCGTTCCTCACTTGTGTGGGTAGGCCTAGTGCTCATGACAGGAAATGCCCCAAAACACAACATGGACACATCACATTTTCCCAAAGAAAACAGACCTGTTTTTTACAAAGTGCCTAGCTGTGGATTTTGGCCTCTAGCTCAGCCGGTACCTAGGGAAACCTACCAAACCTGTGCTTTTTTTAAAACTAGATACCTAGGGGAATCCAAGATGGAGTGACTTGTGGGGCTCTGACCAGGTTCTGTTACCCAAAATCCTTTGCAAACCTCAAAATGTGGCAAAAAACACTTTTCCTCACATTTCGGTGACAGAAAGTTCTGGAATCTGAGGGGAGACACAAATTTCCTTCCACTGAGCATTCCCCTAGTCTCCCGATAAAAATGCTACCTCACTTGTGTGGGTAGGCCTAGTGCCCGTGACAGGAAATGCCCCAAACCACAACATGGACCCATCACATTTTCCAAAAGAAAACTGACCTGTTTTTTGCAAAGTGCCTAGCTGTGGATTTTGGCCTCTAGCTCAGCCTGCACTTAGGAAAACCTAGCAAACCTGGAGGTTTCTGAAAACTAGACACCTAGGGGAACACAGGATGGGGTAACTTGTGGTACTCTTACCAGGTTCTCTTACCCAGAATCCTTAGGAAACCTCCAAATGTGGCAAAAATAACACTTTTTCCTCACATTTTGGTGCTGCAAAGTTCTGGAATCTGAGGGGAGCCACAAACTTCCATATTCCCAGTGTTACCCCAGGTCTCCCGATAAAAATGGTACCTCACTTGTGTGGGTAGGCTTAGTGCCCGTGACAGGAAATGCCCCAAAACACTATGTGGACATATCAAACGTATCAAATACAAAACTACCGGTTTTTGCTGGTAGGGGCACCTGTATTTTTGGTTCTGGGCTCAGCAGCCATCTAGGGAAACCTACCAAACCCAAAGATTTCTGAAAACTAGACACCTGAGGGAGTCGAGGCAGAAATGTCCTAAAATAAATTTGCCCCCAGGGGAACGACCCTTGATTAAGGGTTTGCCCCCCTGCTAAAATAAAAAAGTAAATAATCCCTGGCATCTAATGGTTTCTGACCCCATTACAGTAGGCTGATCTTCCCCCATAGGGGCAGAAAAGGCCTTAAAAATGTTTTCCCCCATGGGGAGCGGCCCTTGGCAAAGAGGCCACTTCCTTTATCGATAAATATATAAAACAACAAACTCCCTGGTGTCTAGTGGGCTTTTCTGCAGCCGATCGCTTCACGATCGGGCTGCTGAAATGCTCATCGAGACATCAAAGGAAACAAAAAGCCTTTCCTTTCTTTTGATGCCTCTCCTGCCCCCAGTCCATGATTGGAAAGAGAAATGAGATTCCCCTTCCATCCCTGACGAGGGGTGTGGATGGGAGGCCTACAGGGGGAGCGCTAGCACTCCCCCACTCCCCTTGTGGGCCGGATGCAGGGCGAGCTGATCTCGTCCCTGGCACACGGGAACCGTGGCCGAGGACGAGGCCACCGCGCCCCAGGCAACCAGGGGGTTAATAATGGTGTCTGCTGGTAAATTAAAAGCAAAGTAGGGACAATTTTGAGTAGAATGACTCATAATGTTGCTCTAATCCTAATGGCCAACATGTTTCTGCCCACGCGTCTAGCCTTTACTGGTCTGGGGCATTCTTCAGGGCCTGGGATCCCTCCTAAGTATAGTGAGAAGAGAAGGCCTCTTCTAAATTAATGGTGAAAGGCTCATGTATAACACACTCAGGCCTACCTGAGTGCATACTCAAATCTGGGAGGCCTATGTAAAGAAAAGAGGAAGGAAGCTTAAAACATGTAATGCACAAAAGACTATGGGGGTCATTACGACCTTGGCGGGCGGCTACGGCCGCCCGCCAAGCGGTAACCGCCGTGCGGCCGCCAATGCGGCCGCACTTCCGCGGCCCCCATTACGACATCCCCGCTGGGCCGGCGGGCGCAAACCAAGTTTGCGCCCGCCGGCCCAGCGGGGATGAGGCCGCAACATAGGAGCCGCCAGCTCCTAATGGAGCCGGCGGTATTGCGGACGTGCGACGGGTGCAGTAGCACCCGTCGCGCTTTTCACTGTCTGCTATGCAGACAGTGAAAAGCTGGCCAGGGCCCTGTTAGGGGGCCCCTGCACTGCCTATGCCAGTGCAGGGGCCCCCAGGGGCCCCAGGACACCCCTTACCGCCAGCCTCTTCCTATCGGTGCAAACCGCCAGAAACAGGCTGGCGGTAGGGGTGTCATAATCCCCAGGGCAGCGCTGCTTGCAAAAATGGCGGGAAACCGCCGGCCCCGGCGGTGCGACCACGGCGCTACCGCCGCGGTCGTAATATGGGCCTCCGTACCGCCAGCCTGTTGGCGGTACGGACGCGACATGACCCCCTATATGTATGTGAACACATCTATCACGTAACCACAGCAAACCACTGCACACAAAGGGGGTCATTCTGACCTCGGCGGTAAAAGGCGCTTACTGCCGGTCAGGAGACTGCCATAACACCACCGCGGGTGCGGGAAACCGCCACGGTCATTCTGACCCGCAACAGGCAAACCGCCAAAAACCCGCCATCCACAAAAGTCCGCCACACCAACGGCCAGCGAAAAACTGGCGATGACCAAACCTCCACCGTCACGCCAACAGAAATACGCCCATTCCATTCCGACCCACGAATCCACGCGGCGGTCTTTCAACTGCGGTATTCCATTGGCGGTACACACCGCCGCGGTCAAAATACACACACAGCTCCAAAACACTGCCACATTGGACATTTTGAAATACACACACCTGATACACATACAAACACCACTCCCACACACCCAACACAATATAAAACACACACCCACATCACCCACAAACCCCTACGACCACCATTTATTGACTAAGGCCAGAGAGAGACACCACCAGCTAGTACAGAGCATTCACAGGCACATTACACCATCACCCACACAACATCCACGCACAAAACACCACACACCACCACACTCACCACACTCATCACCACAAACACCACCCCACACCTCATCCACACCACCCCATGGCACCCCAAAGACACCCCAGATTTTCAGACGCTGAACTCAGGGTCATGGTGGAGGAAATAGTTCGGGTAGAGCCCCAGCTCTTCGGGACACAGGTGCAGCACACCACCATTGCCAGGAAGATGGAGCTATGGCAAAGAATAGTGGACAGGGTCAACGCTGTGGGTCAGCATCCACGAAATCGGGACGACATCAGGAAGCGGTGGAACGACCTACGGGGGAAGGTGCGTTCCATGGTATCCAGACACAACATCGCAGTGCAGAAGACTGGCGGCGGACCCCCACCTCAACCCCCAGAATTTACAACATGGGAGGAACAGGTCTTGGCGATCCTGCTTCCTGAGGGCCTCGCAGGAGTAGGCGAAGGAATGGACTCTGGTAAGTCTAATCTCAACTACTTCATCCCCCCCCCACCCACCGGCATGCCAAATCATACCCCCACCCACCCCCCCACCCCCATCACACATCCTCCTTGCTAATGTCTCACCATCACAACCCACCCATCCCAACACCAAGCCCTGCATGCGACCACAAACCATGGACACCCATCACCTAAGCATGCCCACTGCACATACCCATCCCCCCAAACCACCCTCACAACAGCCCCCACAAGGGAATGCCAGCACTGGGGTACGCGGGCACCCACCCATTGCACGCTATGGCACACACAGAAGCACTAACCATACTCTTATACCCCTGCAGGACCCGAACGCCACAACACTGCCCAGGAGGGTCCAGAAATGTCCATTCCACCCCAGAAGAGGCCCACAGTGATGACAGCAGCTCTGTCTCCCTGGACCCAGATGACCAGCCCGGCCCATCGGGGACCTCGGGATAGTCGGTTCCCCTCAGACAGCCACAGGCCACTGCAGACCTACCCCCCTCTGGGAACACCAGCACAGCACCCACCCAGCGGGCCCATGCCTCAGTCTTCAGGACACGTCAATCAGCGGTGTGTCCACCACTACAGGGCACCCAGGTTAACCCACCACCCCAACAACAACAGGGACCTGGGGGCAGTGGTAGTGGGCACACAGTCCAGGGGACAGAGGCCCAGGGAAACAGGGGAACTGGAAGGGCTACTGTGCGACAGGGGGGGGACAGGCCCAGGGAACCCACTCTCCACGAGGCCCTATCCTCCATCATGGGAGCATACCACCACTCCCAGGAGACGATGGCGACGGTCCTCGCCAGGTTCCAGGAGATCCAGGTACTGCAGGAGGAACAGTTTATGGGGTTCAGGGAAGAACTCAGAAACATCAGTTCCGCAATGGGCACCATCGTTGTGGCTCTCAATCAGATTGTCAGCACATTGCGGGACCATGTGGCACCACAAAGGGCCCATGTCACTAGCATGGACCAAGAACAGGCTACTACCTCCGCCGGCGCTAGTGGACAGGAGGCCCCGACACAAGAACAACAGGCCACCAGAACCCCACCCCCTGCAGAAGGAGAACCACCCCGCAAGCGGGGCCTGAGATCTAGGAAGAAGACAGAGTAGGATGCCAAGACCCCCGCCAGGAAAGGATACCCCCTGATTGTCATCCCACTGTCCCACATTGTCACCCTGTCCAACCTTAAACTGCCCCTGCTCCACCTTCCACAGGCATATGGACAATGCACCTGTGAGACTGAAAATCTGGACTCTGCCATGGACATTCCTCCACCATCACCCATCACCGAATTGCAACCATTACCCAAAATTGAGCACTTTAATAAACACACTTATTGCACAAAAATAATCTGGAGTCTGCCTGTATTTTTGAACAAATGTATTACACAGAACCGTGCAAAAATGTCCAGTTACATTGTGATGACAACATACCACTGTCACACAGCTGTAGTCCATGGGGAAACAAAGCAGAGGTCACGGAGTGGGGCCCACATCTCTGAAATTGGAAGGGAAAGTCACAACTCAGTTAACATACACTGGGGGGAAACTCAGACAGTAGAGAGGCAGGAGACTTTAAGTAAATGTAAAATGCCGGTGTGGATTCTTACCTGTATGTCATTGAAAATACTGCTGTATTACTGTGTCCCTGTTGTCTGTGTCGTCCTCTTCGTCTTCCTCCTCTTCACTCTCCGCAGGCTCCACAGCTGCCACAACACCACCATCTGGACCATCCTCCTGCAGGAAAGGCACCTGGCGTCGCAAAGCCAGGTTGTGAAGCATACAGCAGGCCATGATGATATGGCACACCTTCTTTGGTGAGTACATTACGGATCCACCTGTCATATGGAGGCACCTAAACCTGGCCTTCAGGAGGCCGAATGTCCGCTCGATCACCCTCCTACTATGGCCATGGGCCTCATTGTACCGTTCCTCTGCCCTTGTCCTGGGATTCCTCACTGGGGTCAGTAGCCATGACAGGTTGGGGTAACCAGAGTCACCAATTAGCCACACACGGTGTCTCTGAAGTAGTTCCATCACGTAAGGGATGCTGCTATTTCGCATGATGTACGCGTCATGCACTGACCCAGGGAACTTGGCATTTACATGGGAGATGTACTGGTCAGCCAAACACACCACCTGGACATTCATGGAATGATAACTTTTTCTGTTCCTGTACACCTGTTCACTCGTGCTGGGGGGGACCAAAGCAACATGTGTCCCATCAATTGCACCAATGATGTTGGGAATATGTCCAAGCGCATAGAAATCAGCCTTCACTGTAGCCAAATCGCCCACCTCAGGGAAAACAATGTAGCTCCGCATGTATTTCAGCAGGGCAGACAACACTCTGGACAACACCTTGGAAAACATAGGCTGAGACATCCCTGATGAAATGGCCACTGTTGTTTGAAATGACCCACTTGCCAAAAAATGGAGTACTGAAAGAACCTGCACTAGAGGGGGGATCCCTGTGGGTTGGCGGATGGGTGACATCAGGTCCGGCTCCAGCTGGGCACACAGTTCCTGTATAGCGGCTCTGTCAAGCCTGTATGTCAGTATGACATGTCTTTCTTCCATTGTCGACAGGTCCACCAGCGGTCTGTACACGGGAAGATTCCTCCATCTCCTCGCAAGTCCCAGCGGACGGTGCCTAGGAAGGACAACATGGAGCACAGAGTCAATCAACCCACAGGTATGTTCCCACAGCTTGCACAGTACATGATTCTCAATGCATTGAATGGCTTGTATGAGTGTTGATGCAAGGCCTAGGCATGTGTGACGCAGTAGAAACTAAGATATGGGGGCCCTTGAAATGGCGGCTGCCTGACCTGTGAAGTGCGACAGTGGGATGTGAGGTCAATGCGCTGGCGTGGCACACCGTGGCGGTAGGCGGTCGAAGACCGCGGCGCAAAGCCGCATTGGTTAACATTGAACCCTATGGGTTTCAGGAGCCAATGACGATGTGCGCCGGTGGTTGCGGTACGCCCCGCCACGGTACGCACCGCCGCGGGCGTGACTGCCATTTTCTATCAGCTTAATCACTCGATACCTGATCATCCACAGGAGAGGACCTATACTGCAAGTGCTGCTGTGACCTCGGTCTGGAAGAGACAATGGCTGCTGCGACTGGGGAAAGGGCCCCTGCCTTCACTTCTGAAGAATTGGAGAAACTCGTGGATGGGGTCCTCCCCCAGTATGCGCTACTCTACGGTCCTCCAGACCAACAGGTAAGTACACTGGGACCATGCTTTGTGGCCAATGCCTGGGTTGAGTGGGGTGAATGAAAGATGGTGGGGAGGGGAGCGAATGAGGCATGCATCAAACGACAGATGAGAGCATGTGCCACATGGCAAGGGTGGGGATGGGGGGCCACTCACATTGAGCATGCAGAAGGTGATGATTTTTTATTTTCTCCCCCTGTACATGTCACATAGGTCAGCGCCCATCAGAAAATCGACATTTGGCGTGCCATCGCCAAAGACGTCCGGACCCTGGGGGTCCACAACAGACGGGGCACCCACTGCCGGAAGAGGTGGGAGGACATCCGCCGCGGGAGCAGGAAGACCGCGGAGGCTCTACTGGGGATGGCCTCCCAACGTAGGAGGGGTGCCAGTCGTACCTTGACCCCCCTGATGTCCCAGATCCTGGCGGTGGCCTACCCCGATTGGGATGGGCGTGTGAGGACATCACAGCAGACACAAGGGGGTGAGTACAAGCACATTCTGCTGATTTTGCGCACATTGGAGGTGTCTGGGTGGGGTAGGAGGTCTGTGGGTATCCCTAGGCCAGGGCGATTTCTGTAGGCTAGGCCCCTCCGTTAGGCATGGCCGTGTGCCCCCGCCCCCCACCTCTGTAGGTTGCCTAGTACAGCTATTCATGGCCCTGTGTCACCTATGTGTGGAGTTGTCGTCCATAGGCTTGTAGGCCATGTCCCACGGATTGAGTAGTGTACCCCAAGTGCGCGGCGTAGGGCAGGGGGCTTCTGTGTCTGTCCTCTCCGCCAACGGTGTCGCCAATGCATGCACTCAACATGTCTTTGTTTCTCCACCCCCCCCCCCTTTTTTGGTGGTCTTCCTGTTCATGTGTGCATTAGCATCATCAGGCGGAGGAGAAGTGGCATCGGAGCACGAGGGAGCTGCATCTCACATGGCCATGGAGGGCCATGCAACTGACTCGGATTTCACCAGTGAGACGGAGGGCGAGGGGAGCTCCACAGCGGGGACACGTGGTGACACCAGCGACACAGACACGTCCTCGGAAGGGAGCTCCCTTGTGGTGGCGGCAACATCCGTGCCCACCGCAACAACAGGTACAGCCGCCATCCAGCGCACCAGCTCCGCCCTCCCAGCAGCCCCTCAGCCTTCGCCCTGTGCCCGCTCACCCAGGAAGGTGGGCATCTCCTTCGCCCCAGGCACCTCAGGCCCTGCCCCAGTTACCCCTGCTGCCCTCAGTGAGGAGGTCATTGACCTCCTGAGGACGCTCATTGTTGGGCAGTCTACCCTTTTGAATGCCATCCAGGGTGTAGAAAGGGAGGTGCACCGGAGTAATGCATACCTGGAGGGCATTCATTCGGGTCAGGCTGCCCATCAGCGATCGTTGAAGGCTCTGGCCTCAGCACTGACGGCAGCCATTGTCCCTGTCTCCTGCCTCCCTCCTCCAACTTCCTCAACCCAGTCCCACTCCCCTGTACCTCTGCCTATCCCAGACACACCTACAGACCAGCCTGCACACACCTCAACACCCAAGGGAAGCTCATCCAGACATAAGCACCACACATCACACAAGCATTCACCCAAGCAACATCCACATGCAGACATGCCAACAGCCACTGCCTCCTCTGTGCCCCCCTCCTCCTCGTCTCCCTCCTCCCTCCCTGTGACGTCTCCACTCACACTTGCATGCACAACATCTTCAGCCACTATGTCCATCACCAGCACACCCACCAGAACACTCCGCACATGTGCAGTCACCACCCCCACTACCATTTACACGTCCCCTGTGTCCTCTCCCAGTGTGTCTGTCACCCCCTCTTCCACACAAACGCAGGCAGTCACCCACCCAACAGCCATCCACCTCACGACAGCATCCAGCACAAGCACCTGCACCCAAAGACACCAGACTTCACTCTCCTACAACCACATCCTCTTCCTCCACTCCCATACCCACTACAACTACCCGTCCCTGTCTTTTCTAAATTGATTTTCCTTTCCAACCTTGACCTCTTTCCAACAACTGACCCACCCCCTCCATCTCATAAGACTCCAATCAGCACCTCAGCCACCACAAAACCTGGACCTACAAAGACAATAGTCCAAGGATTTTGGAGTCCACCACCTTCAAGGCCAGCTACTTCGGCTAGGAGTAAAGAGACGGCCAGCCCACCCCCTGAAAAAAAAAACAAGAAAGCCAGTGCCCGGCGCGAGAGGCCAAAGACAGCAGGCTCCAAAAGCACTACCCTGGCACCGTCAGGGAGTGGGGTGCCACCTGGCACACCGCCAAAGGGAGGAAAGGGCCACAGACGAGCAGGGAAGGGTGGCAAGGGCAGCACGCCTGACAAGTCCGGCAGCAGGCGAGCTGCCCAGGAGGGCCCCACCAGCCCCATTCCAGGTGTGCAGGAGGACACCCACGGGCCCGGGACGGCAGCACAGGAGGGCCCCGCAAGCGAGAAGACAGATGTGCACGAAGGGCCCGGCACTCACATGTGGCGAGTGAAATCCATGTAATGGCCGGATCTGGTGACCTGGACACACATGTCAAGCACCGCTGAACAGGGCCCTTCAAGCCAAGCACCGCTGAACAGGGCCCTTCAAGTCAAGAACCGCTGAACAGGGCCCTTCAAGCCAAGCACCGCTGAACAGGGCCCTTCAAGTCAAGCACCGCTCCGCTGGGCACCGCCGTCTCTGCACCGCTCCGCTGGGCCCTTCATCTCAAGCACCGCTCCGCTGGGCACCGCCGTCTCTGCACCGCTCCGCTGGGCCCTTCAACTCAAGCACCGCTCCGCTGGGCACCGCCGTCTCTGCACCGCTCCGCTGGGCCCTTCATCTCAAGCACCGCTCTGCTGGGCACCGCCGTCTCTGCACCGCTCCGCTGGGCCCTTCAACTCAAGCACCGCTCCGCTGGGCACCGCCGTCTCTGCACCGCTCCCTGGGCCCTTCATCTCAAGCACCGCTCCGCTGGGCACCGCCGTCTCTGCACCGCTCCGCTGGGCCCTTCAAGTCAAGCACCGCTCCGCTGGGCACCGCCGTCTCTGCACCGCTCCGCTGGGCCCTTCAAGTCAAGCACCGCTCCGCTGGGCACCGCCGTCTCTGCACCGCTCCGCTGGGCCCTTCAAGTCAAGCACCACTCCGCTGGGCACCGGCGTCTCTGCACCGCTCCGCTGGGCCCTTCATCTTAAGCACCGCTCCGCTGGGCACCGCCGTCTCTGCACCGCTCCGCTGGGCCCTTCAAGTCAAGCACTGCTCCGCTGGGCACCGCCGTCTCTGCACCGCTCCGCTGGGCCCTTCAAGTCAAGCACCGCTCCGCTGGGCACCGCCGTCTCTGCACCGCTCCGCTGGGCCCTTCAACTCAAGCACCGCTCCGCTGGGCACCGCCGTCTCTGCACCGCTCCGCTGGGCCCTTCATCTCAAGCACTGCTCGCTGGGCACCGCCGTCTCTGCATCGCTCCGCTGGGCCCTTCAAGTCAAGCACCGCTCGGCTGGGCACCGCCGTCTCTGCACCGCTCCGCTGGGCCCTTCAACTCAAGTACCGCTCCGCTGGGCACCGCCGTCTCTGCACCGCTCCGCTGGGCCCTTCAACTCAAGCACCGCTCCGCTGGGCACCGCCGTCTCTGCACCGCTCCGCTGGGCCCTTCAACTCAAGCACCGCTCCGCTGGGCACCGCCGTCTCAAGCACCGCTGGCCCATTGGCAGAAGGGGCAGGCCCGCATCTGTGTCGGGCAGGGCTGCACGAAGCACTCTGGGCACCATGCCTCCTCCAGAACCAGTGGAGTCTGTAATCCACTTGTGAGACTGTGGCTTTGCACTCCCCAGGATGGCACAGTGGGCAATCCACCCACTGTAGAGACTTGTGAGACTGTGGCTTTGCACTCCCCAGGATGGCACAGTGGGCAATCCACCCACTGTAGAGACTTGTGAGACTGTGGCTTTGCACTCCCCAGGATGGCACAGTGGGCAATCCACCCACTGTTATCCACTTGTGAGACTGTGGCTTTGCACTCCCCAGGATGGCACAGTGGGCAATCCACCCACTGTAGAGACTTGTGAGACTGTGGCTTTGCACTCCCCAGGATGGCACAGTGGGCAATCCACCCACTGTAGAGACTTGTGAGACTGTGGCTTTGCACCCCCCAGGATGGCACAGTGGGCAATCCACCCACTGTTATCCACTTGTGAGACTGTGGCTTTGCACTCCCCAGGATTGAACAGTGGCCATGGAGGCCCCTCGTGGATCTGGCGTCGTGGACTCATCTGGCTTTGGTGCCCCCCCTTCCCTTCCCCCTGAGGTGCCTGTAGTTTTGCTATCTGATGCCCCTGCAGTGTTCTCTCCATTGGAGTCGGGTATCCTGTGTGGGCTTTGCCCATGTGTTTAGGCCCATTGGCCCACGAACAATGGCTGATACCCAATTTGGACAGGACAATTTACATATGTATATATAGTTATAGATGTTTGATATATTTTTTAACTTAGCCGTACAATATACTTCAATTTAATGGTCATTTTATTTTGTCTTTGCATTCTTCCGGGGGGTTTGGGGGTGTCACTCTGAGTTGTTGCTCTGCATTGATGTGTATGTAGTTGTGGGTGAGGGTGGGTGTGTCGCGTATGTGTGTCCCCGTAATTTTTTGCCTCCCCCCTCCCCTGTGTCGTAGGTGCAGTACTCACCGTTGTCTTCTGCACCGGCGTTCGTGCTCCTGGTAGAGGAGCAGGAAGACAATAGCTGGTAGGATGTGTAGTTCGGGTTCCATGCTGTCCAGATTCCTCGTGGAGTGTGTAGAGGTGAGCGTTTTCCGTTCATAATGTCTGTTTCCGCCGTGTTTTTATTGGCGGGGCTACCGCCCCGGAAAAGGTGGCGGATTGGTGGGTTGTGATAGGGTGGGCGGTACATTGTCTCCCGCCTGTCTGTTGGCGGTGACCGCCGCGCTGTTTGTTTGTCCCGCCGTGGCGGTCGGAGTGTTAAAGTGACGGTCTCTGTTGGCGGTTTCCGCCAGGGTCAGAATTCCATTTTTTTTACCGCCTGCCTGTTGGCGGGTTGGCCGCCGCTTTAACACCGACCGCCAGGTTTGGAATGACCCCCAAAGTGTCAAAACACATGCCAATAGTGGTTTCACAACCATGCAATTATTCATTGTTGTGGATGCAGTGCTAGGAACATAATTTTTTACATCCTCTGCATCTGTAATGAAAAAGGAATTTTATTCTCTCTTACCCTAAACTTTAAGGGCAGCTGGCACCTGGTCTTGTGTAGGGATGATTCCCCTTGTAGTCACACACTGTAAAAGAAATCAAAGGGAAGGATGAACAAATGCCGTAGGGTGGTATTACATGTGTCGCAGTTTCCCCGACCTCCTCCCAGTGAAGCAGTGGCAAATGTGCTCCAGAAGGAGGAAATCCGTAACAATGCGAGATGCCTGGTCTCTCTTTATATTATCACTAGGGGTAGCCGTCAATACATTTAAACGAATCAAAACGCACAGCAGACATCTGTCCAGGATACTAAGGAGACCCCGTTCAAACTTTGTTATGTTAATTACTGGAAAGGCAGCAGATCAAGAGTATAATTAAACGACGCCTCTGCAGCTGAGAAAAGAATCATGAAGCCCCCGCCCTCCCGGGGACCTCACTTCCACATGCCTGTTTTTTAACAAGGCACTTATAGTGCAAACCAACACAGACCAAACAATAACAGAAACAAAACAAGACGAGAAGAAAGGAGACTCATCTTTGCTCCCGCTTGGAGTATGGAGCTCACTCGCTCCCGAGCACCTGAGAGATGGCTACCCGTAGTAATAATTTAACGCGAGACCAAGCATCTCACATTGTTCCGGATTTACTGCTGCCGGAACACATTTGCCACTGCTCCATTGGGAGGAAGTCGGGGAAACTGCGACACGTGTAATACAAGGAGGAACCCCTGAGATAGGTCCCCAATACACTGTTATCACAATCATGTGTCATTTTGAATGGATCCCGGAAAAGAGAGGTTCTTTCACTGGTTGAACAGGTCCTGCGGATCTGTTCTTTGGGTCCCCCCCATACGTTTTGTGTACACAGTAAATTGCACTGTGACATTTTGTTAGGCCTCCCTATGTCAGAACGCACCCCTGACATACATTAGGCCTGGCACAGGCATAATGTGGCGCAAGGGTTTACAAAGTGGCGCAATGCGAGCATTGCACCACTTTGTAAATATGGCGTGGGAGAAATGTCTCTTTAACGCCGCCTTAGCGTCAAAAGAAATGATGTTAATGTGGGGCTAGGTGGTGCTAGGGGCTTGTGAATATGCCCCTGAATTTGTACACCCCACAAAGAATACCTTTTTTTTACTTATGCAGCATCTTATACTATACAAGCAGCATCCTTCATATGCATTCCTCTATGCATGCACCCACATCTGGGCATACACTTGCCACTTAGGGCAGTACATCAAGCACACAAAAGATGATGAGAAGAATGCTTGCAATATGTGTAACAACTGGCAATCGCTTGGGGTAGCATTATAACCCATCATTCTTTTGCCTACCATGCTAACTCAGTTTGGACACAGCCATATGCAACTTAATGTTGGCCCTGCTCCAATAGGAACTGTCCAACCCAAACTAGCTGGTAAGGGGGACTCCTTCCTGAGCTGGAATACCCAGACATGGGTGCACTCGACCGACGACCCCGAATCAGGACAAACCATTAATGGGTTGCTTGAGTTTTAAGGAGGACCAGGTCTAGCAATTTGGGCTGAACTGCTCTTGCTTGAGCAGGGTCAAGACTGATTTACAAATGGCTGGGTCCAAACTGAGGTGCTGTGGTGTGCACAATAACAGATGTGGCCCCAAGTAATTACTTGTGACTGAGATTAATTCAAGCATTCTAGCAGTTACATTTTTGTATACTTCACTCCGACTCCCTAAGTACAATGGGTATACCCAGCCCTGAGTCCCGTCTTCACTGTGCCACTGGAACCAAGCTACACCCTGCTGACAAACTCCTGTCAGGGCGAAATTGATCTTGGGTTGCTTATGCTCCAGCTCAGGGTGGAACTGTCCTGGCAGTCTTGGCTGGACTCCTTCTGGAGCAGGGTCAAGACTGATTTGCATATGGCTGGGTCCAAAATGAGGTGGTGCTGTGGGTGAAAAACAATGGAGTGGGATGCAGCCCGAGTAATTACCAATGGCTAAGACTAATTCAAGCATTCCATCCACCACTTTTTGTACATTAAGGTATTTTTCAGCTTTAAGCAACTATTGGTCAGTCATTGGGTTTATCACTGTGAGAAGGCCATTTATGCACAAGAGACATCAATTGACAGGTATTTCAATAGTGTTTTTATAATCCCAGATTTATCTTTTTACCATAAAATCCTAAAAGATCTTTATTTACACACATTCCAAAAGACTTTGCCAAGCTAGACATAACTTTCGGATTCGTGTTGGTAATTTTTCTCCAGTCTAGACACATGGTATTGTTCCAGGGGCTTTCATTTTATCGCACATTCCCTACCCTGCCCCAGATATTTTAGGTTGAGGTTTCAGAATTCAGTGGGAAGTCATGCCAAGAAAGGCCATTATGTTGTAATTGTTTTGACTTCTGGCAGCAGTTCCGGTGGCACAACCCAGCGTCTGATGCTCTAAGTTCAAACCATTGGCGGATTTCTCGAAGTTCAGACACTCTTTTTTTAATTATTTAATGGAAGAAGCATCCCTGCCTTCTGATTTAATGCCTCAAGCAGTACGTATTATCTGCCTGATTCTACTAATGAACATTGTTCTGGGAAAATATTCTCAGGGTTTATGATAGTACTGTTGACAGCGCCAAAACTGAAATCAATCTTATTTTAACAGTAAAACTCTATAGTAATTTAAAAGTTTTGGGCAACCGCAGCAGGTATACATTTATGCTGTATGACAAAGAGATGCTACAGTGTGTGGGAAAAGCAACACAGCAGTTCCGTGCATGTGTTAAATCGATATAAAAGGCTCAATTCTCATATGACTCTTCATCTGTAAATCAACCTTCATGGCCAAAAATTCGCATATTTACACTTTAAGATCTTAACAATCACAGGGAAATTGGTAATAGTAAATCCATTGCAAGGGAGCGGAGTCGGCATAGTAATGAGTGGGCAACCTTGTAAGTGTGGGAACACCCACACGCATGTACTTTGTGGGCTTCTCAAAATCGTAACCGACCCCTTCCTACACTGAAAAGTTTGGAGATGCCGATTTAGTTCACCTTCCAGTTCAAAAGAAGAATGGATCGCCCCTGCTTTTGTAGGGATGAAGAGGAAAAGATGTCTCCAAAGAGTACATTGGAGAAAAATAAATACATCTGCACAGCGGGCACCACTCTCCTGCGAGTTTGGCATTAATTATGAGTGAAATGAAAGAGTGGAGACTATATATCGCACCTAATAAAATTCAATTTCCTGGGCTTCAGAATTTATCAAGTGCGCTAAAGAGCACATATTTCAAGTTTTGGGGAGTAATATGCATATTTTCGTACCTACTGTAACAAAATCCAAATTACTGTAAATAATGTATTGCTTCACGCAGTTAAATTCTAGGAGGTATTTAATGCACCCAGTAATTACCAGGTGATATAAATACCTCACAACTTGAAATTCTGACCTCTGCGCAGACAAAGGTTTACACAGGCTTTGAAAAATACCAATCGCGTGTCTGGGTAAAATGCCACTTGACATTTCCAGTAGTATGCTCAGAAACGTGTACCTGATGTAGTTGTCCAGGTGTACTGCTGGGAAAATCTGTGAATACCAGAATGTAATAAACTGGAGCTAGAGGCCAAAATCCACCGGTAGGCACTTTGCAAAAAACACCTCTGTTTTCTGTGAAAAAATGTGATGTGTCCACGTTGTGTTTTGGGCCATTTCCTTTCGTGGGCGCTAGGCCTACCCACACAAGTGAGGTACCATTTTTATCGGGAGACTTGGGGAAACCCTGGGTGGAAGGAAATTTGTGGCTCCTCTCAGATTCCAGAACTTTCTGTCACCGAAATGAGTGGAAAACGTGTTTTTTTAGCCAAATTTTGAGGTTTGCTAAGGATTGTGGGTAACAGAACCTGGTCAGAGCCCCACAAGTCACCCCATCTTGGATTCCCCTAGGTCTCTAGTTTTCAAAAATGCACAGGTTTGGTAGGTTTCCCTAGATGCCGGCTGAGCTAGAGGCCAAAATCTACATTTAGGCACTTTGCAAAAAACACCTCTACTTTCTGTCAAAAATTGTGATGTGTCCACTTTGTGTTTTGGGGCATTTCCTGTCGCGCGCGCTAGGCCTACCCACACAAGTGAGGTATCATTTTTATTGGGAGACTTGGGGGAACGCTGGGTGGAAGGAAATTTGTGGCTCCTCTCAGATTCCAGAACTTTCTGTCATCGAAATGTGAGGAAAACTTGTTTTTTTAGCCAAATTTTGAGGTTTGCAAAGGATTCTGGGTAACAGAACTTGGTCAGAGCCCAACAAGTCACCCCATCTTGGATTCCCCTATGTCTCTAGTTTTCAAAAATGCACAGGTTTGGTAGGTTTTCCTAGGTGCCGGTTGAGCTAGAGGCCAAAATCTACAGGTAGCACTTTGCAAAAAACATCTCTGTTTTCTGTCAAAAATTGTGATGTGTCCACGCTGTGTTTAGGGGCATTTCCTGTCGTGGGCGCTAGGCCTACCCACACAAGTGAGGTATAATTGTTATCGGGAGACTTGGGGGAATGCTGGGTGGAAGGAAATTTGTGGCTCCTCTCAGATTCCAGAACTTTCTGTCACCAAAATGTGAGGAAAATTTGTTTGTTTAGCCACATTTTGAGGTTTGCAAAGGATTCTGGGTAACAGAACCTGGTCAGAGCCCCACAATTCACCCCATCTTGGATTCCCCTAGGTCTCTAGGTTTCAAAAATGCACAGGTTTGGTAGGTTTTCCTAGGTGCCGGCTGAGCTAGAGGCCAAAATCTACAGGTAGGCACTTTGCAAAAAACACCTCTGTTTTCTTTCAAAAAATGTGATGTGTCCATGTTGTGTTTTGGGGCATTTCCTGTTGCGGGCGCTAGGCCTACCCACACAAGTGAGTTATCATTTTTTATCGGGAGACTTGGGGGAACATAAAATAGCAAAACAAGTGTTATTGCCCCTTGTCTTTCCCTACATTTTTTTCCTTCCAAATATAAGAGAGTGTGTAAAAAAGACATCTATTTGAGAAATGCCCTGTAATTCACATGCTAGTATGGTCACTCCGGAATTCAGAGATGTGCAAATAACCACTGCTCCTTAACACCTTATCTTGTGCCCATTTTGGAAATACAAAGGTTTTCTTGATAGCTATTTTTCACTCTTTATATTTCAGAAAATGAATTGCTGTATACCCGGTATAGAATGAAAACGCACTGCAAGGTGCAGCTCATTTATTGGCTCTGGGTAACTAGGGTTCTTGATGAACCTACAAGCCCTATATATCCCCGCAACCAGAAGAGTCCAGCAGACGTAACGGTATATTGCTTTCAAAAATCTGACATTGCAGGAAAAAGTTACAGAGTAAAACGTAGAGAGAAATTGCTGTTTTTTTCACCTCAATTTCAATATTTTTCTTTTTCAGTTGTTATTTTCTGTAGGAAACCCTTGTAGGATCTACACAAATGACCCCTTGCTGAATTCAGAATTTTGTCTACTTTTCAGAAACGTTTAGGTTTCTGGGATCCAGCATTGGTTTCACGCCCATTTCTGTCACTGACTGGAAGGAGGCTGAAAGCACAAAAAATCGTAAAAATGGGATATGTCCCAGTAAAATGCCAAATTTGTGTTGAAAAATTGGGTTTTCTGATTCAAGTCTGCCTGTTCCTGAAAGCTGGGAAGCTGGTGATTTTAGCACCGCAAACACTTTGTTGATGCTATTTTCAGGGGAAAAACCACAAGCCTTCTTCTGCAGCCACTTTTTCAAATTTTTTAGAAAAAAACGAATTTTTCACTGTATTTTGGCTAATTTCTTGGCCTCCTTCAGGGGAACGCTCAAAGTCTGGGTACCTCTAGAATCCCTAGGATGTTGGGAAAAAAGAACGCAAATTTGGGTTGGCTAGCTTATGTGGACAAAAAGTTATGAGGGCCTAAGCGCGAACTGCCCCAAATAGCCAAAAAAAGGCCTGGCACAGGAGGGGGAAAAGGCCTGGCAGCGAAGGGGTTAACCCTCTCTTGACAACTTTGTAAAGAAACTTTTCTTATGGTATAGCCTCCACCAGCTCTCGCTGTGCTTTAGCAGGAACTGCCATGTCCGCACCGCAGACCCCAGCTGTTCACTTCTTGGTCTACCCCAGTGGCCTAGCCATTTGGCTTCCTAAGGTTCGGTGTAAAGGGCTGACAGCAACATTTTGTCGTTCCTTTGAACTTGCCATTGCCCTCTTTGGGTCCTATCACTATTGTTACTGCCGCCAGTTCGAATACAATGCTGTCTGTGACGTATGCCTTCTCCCAGGGTCAGACTGGCCCATAGGGTAATCAGGCAGTGGCCGATGGACTGGCCTGACATATCAATGTGTGGGCCGTTTTCTATAGCAATTTGTGGGCCGGTTTCATGTCCAGGTGGGCCGGTGTTTACTGTTGATTTCCCTGATATTACCACAAGCATTGCTTGCAGCAAACATGCATGCTTGCAGTCTTCCATACAGCATGTCTTTACACGTTCAAAATTGGCCTGATTTCCAAATGTGGTACATTTTTTTAGTCATCTGGCTCGCTGATGGGGGCCACTTTTATTTTGGTGCCCGAAGCTGTTTTTTGCCCAAGTGGGACCCTGCTTCTCCCTCTTCATTTTCAATGTGGATCTATCCAGACACTAACGGACAGCAACTGCTGACCAGGCTCTGTCACACACCCATAGGTAGGTTCAAATGTTGAGGTGCCCTCCCATTTACCCCTTTTTACACCTTGCCTATCCAGTTCTCCCTCCTTCAGTCCTCAGCACGGGGGAGGGTTGTTTCTGGTGTCCATGTCCATCATGGCCCCTACAAAAGGGAGTGGGTGGAGGAAACCAGACTGTCAGCCAGGTTAAGACTCCTGTCCCCTAGACCTGCATCACTGTCTAGTACCTCACTAACTACAATAAATACGAATACTGTCCTGCTCAGCCTGTATCTGCATACACCATCTCCACTGTCTGGTCTAACTAAGTGACTTTCTAAAAATCTGCTCCTGTCTTCTCCTTCTCCACTGCAGCGCTCCCAGTGCATGCTTCTCGTCACCTTTTATATAGAGGGCAGCCATTGTGGATGTCTGGGTTGCATTTTGTGGGCATTTTGTACTCATGCACCTAATTCCATTTGATGGCATTTTGCACGTACACATTGGTTGTTTTTCAGATACTCACAATTTGCAACTTGCTTCTATATAGAATGCACAAGTGGCCTTTTGGAATTCGCAATTCGGGTCACTTTTTGCAATTCGGAATTGGGTTTCAAGACAGTGCAGTTTTACTAAATCAGTACCTGCGGTCCTTTAGTAAATCATTATGTTCATTTTCGCCCTGTGTTTCAATTTGAAGGTACTTTCTTTTCGTCTACTAGTTTGGCCAAATTTCGACAGTGTATGAGCGAGCATTAAAGGACATTTCAAGGTACTTATCTGTAAGTAGCAGCCTATGTAGAACACAGCCGGCAGCTTTCAGGTGTTGGAGAGCCCGGCGCTCCGATATGAGATTGTACTGCTTTTAAAATTGGAAACTCCTACTTGCGTTGGCTTCTTATTTCATTGAGGGAAGTTTGGCTTCAGATACAATTTACTGATACCAGCCTATGGTTGCCTGCTGTTTTCAAATGTCAGGTCCACTGTGATGATGAATGGAAAATAGGTCAATCCTGTGATAAAAAAGCAGCACAGAGCTTTTAGTTTCTAAAAAGTTCTCATAAGGGATTTGTTTTTCCTGAGACGGCTTTTTAACGTCTGCAACTGAAGTTTAAGGCATTTTGTTCTCGTCAGGATAACGGGTCTCTGCTTCTTGTGTGCTTCCGTCTCCTGTCCTGTTGTAAAAGCCCCTCCTTCAGTCTCTGTGATATCAGTCAAACTGTTTAAATGTCTTAGAACCTGGTGTGGCAGGTATACAACTCACATCAGTAATTTTTAGGGGAGCAACTTAAATGCATTTACAAATTTTCTGTTGTAATTGGGATAAGGAGCATTCGAACTAAAGCTGTCCAAGGCAAATCTCTATTTTGAGAATTTTAAAGAACTGTTTTTCAAAGTTGAACAGTAAAGATGAAAAACATCTCCAAAACATTTTCACCTTGCAATTACATTAAAATTGTAACCACAAAGAAGCATAAAGCTTCTAATATAGCTTGTTTTGTTGTACATCTGACCAGAGAGCATTGTGTATAGTTTGTAATGTGCAAATTTGCACTTGCATTTGCACAATCCAAACAGCGGAAACAAGTTTGCACAAACAGGGCAGGGGGAAAATGACATTTGCACTGATTAACCAGGGAGTGAAGAATATTCAACAAACTACATTTGTATGAATAGATTGTTGCAAATTTTTTATTTTCTACGTATATATTTTTATTTAAGATTGAAAGACATTTTGTGGGCTTACCAGAACAACTAAGGGGCTTGCAACCCACCCATTGCTTACCATTGGTTGGCTTCAGTGTTGCTCTCATTTACCTTCTTTATCTTTGATCTGTAATTATAAAAGGAAAAAAAAGCATCTGCGTCATTTTGTAGTTCCATTCATCCGTGTTACCTGCACCTACAAAATGAAGTGGCCTGCCACATCAGGGACTTCTTTTCGTCTATAGCCATGCTGCACAGGGATGCTAAAATAATTTACTAAAAACCATTGTCAAGTCAATAGGCCCCAAAAGCAAGACTTATTGACTTTGCCAATCCTCATTTAAAGGGTGATTCGTTGATGTCAATGAAAAAAACAACATTTCAGTGCACCACATTTGCACTCTGTGTGCATCAGACTGGCGAGTCTTTCCCAAGGGTAGTAGGAGAGATCAAGCTGTCTCTGACTTTGGTACTCCCCCAACTACACTCATTTACAGTTTTTTGGGAGATACTTCTGTTTTCTGTGTGCTTTATAATATTTTATTGGACATGTCAGAATTTAAAACCTATGTATCCTTTAATTTTATTTGCATACGCTTAGCAATCGTAGAGTAGATTTTGAGGAAAAGATTAAAATAGGAGTGGACTTTTACATTGTTGGAAATATGACAGCTGTTCCTCATGTCCCTGATATTGATAGGTTGTGCCTTGGGATTATGCAGCACAGAGTGCCACCTAATTACTTATGTAAAGTGCTGCAAAAGTGACCCATAATATCCCATAGTGAGTTAGAATGGAACAGATATCCAAATAGTTTTTAAAGTTGAATGATATAGAATCAAGAGCGAAGCGTGGTGGATTGAAAGGAGCCATTCATTTCACTGTGTAGGTGTTGCACAAGAAAATAATGCCACTGGAGTCATGCATGTGGATTTAAGCATCTGCTGCTAGATGACCACTGAGCTGAGAGTATGACTAAACATATAGCGTAGAATAATGTGTCTAAATGTATCAGTTCAAGGGCAGGTGTGCATTTATATGTGAGGCAGAAGATAGGCCCTCAATTCTAGAGCCAACCAATCAATCAAGGACCAGACCTATCAGGACTCCTGCCACAAGTCTTCATGCCAGCAATGGGTGCTACTTACCTGGTGTAAAATAGAGTATTTGGTGTAAATATATAAGATGATTGTCAATTTCACACCTATGGTCTCTTGAAAGTCCTCCTTCTCTGGTCAATGACAAAAACACATACATTTTAGAGAAATGTTGTAATAGGTATCCTACTTCAAAAAAGTGGGAGGTAAGTGCACTTTCATTAGTTTTACCCACTAGAGGAATACGCTACAGGAGTTACTATAGCAGGAGTTCTACTTCAGTTACCTAGAACTGCCTTTGTCAATGGCCCAGACTTTTCTAACTTCCTATTAGTAAAAGTGCAAACAGTCCTTTCACTTTGTACTAATTGTATATGAATTGTATATGAATGTTCCCTAAATATTCTCATTGTTAGATGTTTTGGGGGCAACTGTAATATTGCAGGTACTCATAAATGCCTGTGTGAAATGACCTCAAAATGTTTAGGTCCATCAGAAACATGATAGCCTGGACCATATATGCTTTCTCATACGTCTAATGTATCTCGGCCCCTCCAAGCCAGAAAACTGATCCTCCGCTCCCTGATGCACAGATATATCTGTTTGTCATCTGCCTAAGATTTGAAAATTGACCAAAATTGAAAAACAGAGGTGAAGATCCTTTTGTTGTTTTCATATTTTAGGGTTGCTTTTGAAAGTTCTTCGGTATTTTCTTAATCTTTAAAACAAGAAGGGAAAATGTGAAATTCCTAAACAATTTATGAAACTTTTTCTTGCTGGGGGGTACACTCTATATTGGAAAGATTACAGAGCAACATATGGAAGTGATCTGTCCAATTGCTAAGGCCACTACTTCCTTATTTAGTTAACTCCAGATTGAGCAGAAATAAACATTGGAAAAGCAAATAGGGCTCACCTTCAGAACCGAATGACGTTGCCAGTGCCTTTTGTCAATACTGTACAGCATTTCCAAAAGATATTGTACAGCATGGCCAGCAGAAAAAAAGTAGCATATGCACACTCATACATCACCTTGCATGGGCCTGCCTGTGAAATGATGCAGGAACCATTTTTTGGTTTACTTATCCAAGAAAGATTGATAAATAACAAAATTAAATTCAAGTAATGCAAACATACTTGCTTTAATGCAAGGGGGAGGGGGGGGGCACAGCAATTTGCTGCCTGGCTCGTCCAAAATAATACAATATTTTTTAAGAAAATGACTGTGGGGCACATTGGAAGAATAGGTGATGGGAAAAGGTAAGAAATAAAACATAAATAAAGCCGTGGGAGAAGGGTAAAGGAGCACATGAGGGAGAGAGCAAAATAGGGGTGAGGGGAGATGCACACAGGGGAGAGAGCATCACAAAGTGCGGGCAAGAAGCACATGAGAGACAGAGCAACACAGATTGCAAGGGAGCGGGCAAGAAGCACCGAAGGAAAGAGTTACAAAATATATGCCCTCTTAAGGAGTACTGAACCAAAGAAATAGTAGTTCCCTAAAGTGTACAATGGAACAGTGCACAGGAACTGACATCACTGGATTTCCCATCATCAATCTGCGCAGAAAGTGACATCACTAGTTTCCCACCCAAGCCATCATTAAAAGAAGAAAGAAGAAGCCAAGGAAAAGGGAGCATTTCCAGCATCCATCTAGACAGGAAGTGACATAATTAGATTTCCCATCATTCTTCTGCACAGGAAGTTACTTCATTACTCACCCCTCCCAGAACCTACTTAATAGATTCCACAGCATGGATGTGCAATAGGTGCGTGCTATGGGCATGCAGCTGGCACACAAAAGGCGCATCAAAGGCAAGCCCATCTGTGCCTGTCTGCGCCAGGCCATGCTCAGCACCAGGAACCATGGGCCTCCCTCTTCTGCTGCTACCATGCTATGACCCTATGCACCCTCAATCCCAGCAGCTACTCAACATGCTGCTATCTTGCCACACCGCTCAGCACTGAGAGAGCATTCTCCTGCGCTTCCTGTAAGTTTTATGCTCTTATCCACACCTAACACCCAAAACACTCACAACACTCAGCACTCCACTCTCTGACACTCACACAGTCCTGCAACCTCCCACACAACAATCCACACTTGCATGCATGCCACTCAACACCAGCTCAAATCTGGGATTTGTTGTACGACAATGCCCATGGCCTATTTTTTCTAACGAAATCTGGCTAAAACCTGCATCGCCACTTGACATCGCCACAGCCATCCCCCATGGCTACAAGATTGCCAGGCAAAACTACACAAACTCAGAGGTGGAATCGTCATCATTCACAAAAACATGATCGGCTGCACCACATCCACAAACACATCATCCTCTAACATGGAACACTTGTCGTTCAAGCTCCACATCACAGCGAACTTCACCCTAAGTGGCACTCTCATCTACAGATCTGTGGGATCATGCACCAACTTCACCAACACCAGCACGTCTTTGTTGCACCACTTATCCTTGATGCTAGCAATTATATTCTACTCAGAGACCCGAACTTCCATCTGGAAGACCATGCTGACCTCAACTCAAGAAGCCTCATTGAAGACCTAGGAAGCCTGGGCCTCACCCAGCGAGTAAAGGGACCTACCCTCATCACCAGACTCCTCTTGGACCCTATTTGTACCCAGTTCCACAGTATCTGAGTTGATGAGCTCATGCCAGTGTCCTGGACAGACCATTCCCTCGTCAAGTTCAGCACCCGCATCCTGGCCTAAGTACATGCACCACAACTAGACCAATCCACCAAAACTGGAACAGTGTAACTGACAAGGACTGGGACACCACTTTCAACACCCACCGACCTGAACACAGCAAAGCCACCCCAAAGCCATAAAGAATTTGAACAATTGGAGCATCTCCTGCACCAATTAACTGCCCCCCTCAAGTTCCAGCCCCAGGCCAGAGGCTACACAGAGGAACACAGGCTGAAGAAATGCCACTGCAAACAACTGGAGTGCAATTAGAAAATGAGCCAGGACAATGCAGATGGGATCACTTACAAATTGGTCCTGAGATGCCATCACCAAATGATCCAGACCACCAAATGTGCCACTCTGGTGAACTGCATTGATGCTAGCACCAACAGAAACAAAGAAATCTTTTCCATTGTAAAAGATTTCACATCACCTTCGACCGTCTCCAAATTGATGACTCTATTGCAGGACCTCTGCAACAACCTCTCAATTCTTCAGCAACAAAATCACCCCTATTTACAGCAACGTCAGTCCACAACCAGACCCGAAAGGCCTCACCAAACTCCTCCCTATCTTATTCAAAGAACCAGTGCTAACCACATGGTCTGTTATCACCCCACAAGAAAGTTCCACCACAATGATGTCCATCCACTCAGGAGCCCCATTGGACTCTTGCCCCCACAACGCCTACTCCACAGGACTTTAACCTGTCAGAGCCATCCCACACCCATTCTGAATTCCGCCACCTCTTCTGCGACCTTTCCAGATGCTTGGAAACATGCAACTGTACTCCTTTTGCTGAAGAAACATTCACCAACTACAGACAGATCTGCCTGCTAACATTCTAGGCCAAAACACCTCAACGAATACTGAAATGACCACCAACCCCACAACATCACTCAGTCTGGTTCCAGACCCAACTACAGCTCAGAAACTGCCCTCTCACTGCCACGGGTGACATTCACATGACTCTGGAAAGAGAAGACATGGTGGCTCTCATTCTTTTGAACCTCCCCGCAGCATTTGACACATTCTTCCACCCCATCCTCATCCAATACCTACATAATAATACAAGGACGGACATTCTGATGGATCTGCTCCTTTCTGACTGTCAGGACCAAGTCAGTCAGTCTGGCACCATGCACCTGGGTTGCCTGTGACCTAATCTGCGGAGTTCCATAAGGATCCTCCCTGACCATCTCAATGCATATATGATCCTTTTAGCCAGCATCATCCACACATCACAATATCAATGCCCTGTCCAACACTGACCACATACAATTCACTCCCTCCGTCACAGACAACTCATCTTATACTCAGATCAAGTTCAATATCTTCTTGACTGAAATTGCCCACTGGATGAAAACCAACTATCTAAAGGTGAACACAGACAAGTCTGAAATTGTGATCTTCAGGAAGAGCTAATCAGTGTGGGACCCCACCTGGTGCCAATAAAGCTAAAAATGACATTCCCGCCCAAGCCAATACCCTTGGTATCATCATTGACAGCAAACTTCACATGACTGCCCAAGTCAATGCCATCACCACTTCATTCTTCCATACCCTGAAGGTGCTGAGGAAGATTTTCAAATGGCTCCCAATCAGAACCTGAAAAACCATCATGCACACCCTGGTCAAAGGCAAGATTGACTACAGAAACATCATCACCAGAAGGCTACAGACCATTAAGAATTTAATGGGCAGAATCTCTCACATCCTATCAAAACCTTAAAAAGCTTCACTGGCTCCTTGATCACGAACAAGCACAATTCAAACTCCTCACCCACACTTTCAAGGCACTACATAACACTGGCCCAGTATGCTTCAACAATCACATCTGCTTTCACAAACCAAGTCCCATGTATATAGTAAACACGTATGGAAAACTAGATCTGGCGGTCAGTCCTTTTCCTCCATTGCTCCTTAAACATTGAATGACCTGCCGGAACACATAACAGACTCCTTCTCAGTTCTTGAATTCTGCAAGAAGCTAAAGAGCTGGCTTTTCAACTAGTCCCACTAGGCGTTAGGTATGCCTAGACTTACATCTGCTCAGTGCCAGAATACCCTCCCAGGTGATAGTGTCCTTTGCAAATCTGCATAACATAACAGCAAGACTACAAGTCAGCCAATCAAGAGAAAGTCAAGCCATTGAATAAGAAGTATGCAAATGTTAGGGACAGTAAAAAACAAACAGGTAGGCAATGGGAGTGCTCTAAGCCCACTGTAAGTTCAAATGGGTCATCCAAAACCACCCATGCCTAGGAATGTGTTGAAAGTGCTCATAGGTTATCGTTCTATAATGGAAAAATGACAAAAAACCAGTATAGAAGTACCAAAGCAAATGCTCCACTGCAGCCATGCAAACCACACCCAGGGTCCCACGAGTCACCATCCCACATCTCTTGAAAGAATTAACAATATATTGAACCACTGAATAGAAATGTATCACAAATAGCAGTTATTATTGTATCTACTGCATAAACCTTATAGGGACCTCAAGAGCTGCCCTTTCTGAGAGGTATAAGGGTGGGGTGTAGGGAGATCAAGAGAATTATTGAACAATGCAAGAGAGAAAAGGTTAAAAAAATAACCTATTTGCAGGGTACACATAGTAACAAGAATGAGCAAATGGAAACTCAGCTTTTAGAGACACAGTTTGAACATGAGTAGAAGAACATATGAGAAGAAATCATTGAAATGAGACATAGGACCAGATAGAAGATGGTTCACAGCTCAGGAAGTAACCGAGCTATACAGTGCAGCTAAACCCCTCTCTAAACAAAATACTAATTCTTATCTACCAGCTCTTAGTTCATCTAGTCCCTACTGTTAGCGGCTTACACTGCCCCTCCACAAATCAGTAATCACAACTTATGATGGCACCCCTTGAAGATGAATACAGTAAATGTGTTTGACCAATATATATAATAAGTCCTTCATACACTGCTGATGTGTGCTGACCCAAAATATTTAATGCGTTATCTGTTAAAGATTTGGAAAGTTGTCAAGATTCTACCTTGCACTGTCTTTGGCTGCCGGCCTCAGACTTCTTTGTATGTAAGAAGGTCCATTGGCTAACTTGAGTGAGCGACAGTATTCAGCGTTTCACGAGTTGTACAACCACACAGTAGTCCCTTTCAGTGCCAGGGACTAATATAGTAATGCATGCTTCTTGAGACCAAAAAACCTTTTGCTTTGAGTAAAGTTTTCTGTCTCCTTCATTAATAAACATTTAAAAAACCTAAGACAAAATAAAGATAGCATTGACAAAACCAAATGGCTGGCAGCAAACATCAGACTTATTGGCATTGCCATTGCTTGCTTAAACTGTGAGTGGAGTCCTCTGTGACAGCATATTACATGCGTATTCATGTAAAACAATAGGAAAGGACTCCTTTAACCAATTATTCAGAAAGAAGAGTTTTGGCATGTGTTTTAAATGCAGGTTCAAGTTCAAGTGTCTTTCCTTTTGTAAGGCTACACAGACACATTAATGAGAGTGTGCCCTTTAAATTAGAGGTACGTTTAAGACAAGCCTTTAAATTGTGAATGTAGCACAACCTCTCTTTTATTACTGCTGCCATCACCTACCAACTGCCTGGAAATGTTTCTGCTTTTATTTGAACACATAGTGTAAACTCATGCAACTGCTTGTCTGCACTTCTATCCATGCTGTGGGTACATATATCAATGGTACTTTGTGCATCCATTTCATTTTGTGCACAGGAGTGTAGCTTCTGGCAAGGGGGGAGGTTGAGGTGTGATACCCCCTGAATAAATGCATTCTCTGCTTGGTAGTTGGGTCTGGGGCCCTGAGTCAGGTCTGCTATTTTTGTTTTTGTTTTTCTTGTCATGCAGCAAGAACTGAAGATAAAACAGTGACCTTTGCTATAAAAAAGGATGGCAAATATTCAACAGATATATACATCTGGTCTCCAAGCTTCGAAATGTGGAACCAAATCACCTGGAATCAACACCAGCCTCCCTACGTTTTCAAATTGTATGAGCCCAGGCATACATTGAATTTCACAAAGCCTCCTTTTCTTTATTGTAACATATGAAAGCACTTGTAAATACCTGAGTTCAGAATGTTCACTGAACATGCACCTCTTATGACTCCTGGCTTACCTCTTAGTTCACACATGGCATTATGTTAGATACTGGGTTTTTGGTTGGCAGAGGTATGCACCCTGACCAAACACGAACCACAATCTTAGTAGGGTAAGTCACCAACACACCCTAAATTAACCTGTACTTATCCTCTAGTAGCTTGTCAGAGGCAGACGTAACATAAGAAGCAATTTTTTAAGTATTTATGCAACACTTTACAGTAAAACAGTGAAAACAGCACATAAAAAGATACATCAAAATAACAACCAAAATGTCAAAAATACAATAATTACAAGTAGAGATATGATTTTCTAATGAATACATTTAGTTGTAGTGCTTAAAAGTATAAAGAGCGAATAGGGGCTATATGGTCACACTGGACTGGGTCGAATTTAAAAAATCTTGCTGGCAGCAATGGAGCACAGGTCAGGTACAGGACCAGCCTTGGCCCACTGAAACCGTATCTTGGTTTGGAGTTGCATCAACGTCGAGAACAAGATGAGAGGAGAAAACAGGGCGATGTGCTGGTGTCAGTCCTGAAGATGGACGGAGTGTAGAACAAATCAAACATTCACCCCTAGTCACAATTCTGGGTTTAATCTATTGTGTTTTTGCACACCATGCCATTCCACTTTGGACCCAGCCATATGCTAATCAGTCTTGACCCTGTTCCCCATGGGAACAGTCCAACCCGAACTACCAGGCCAGGTCCTCCCTGGACCACAAACAAGCATCCTGGGACCAGTTTTGGGGTGTCACCCCTCATACTCGTACTCTTGGAGCCAAGCCAGACCCCATCTTTAGCTTCACTCTAACTTCGTTCACCCTATTAATTTGCTAGAGCATCTACTTCGATTTGTGACTTAGGTTTAGTACATGGGTGTAAGGAAATGCCTCCTTGGCATGGTTACCCCCTGACTTTTTGCCTTTGCTGATGCCAAGTTATGATTTGAAAGTGTGCTGAGGCCTGCTAACCAGGCCCCAGCACCAGTGTTCTTTCCCTAAAACTGTACCTTTGTTTCCACAATTGGCACACCCTGGCATCCAGGTAAGTCCCTTGGAACTGGTACCCCTGGTACCAAGGGCCCTGATGCCAGGGAAGGTCTCTAAGGGCTGCAGCATGTCTTATGCCACCCTGGGGACCCCTCACTCAGCACAGACACACTGCTTGCCAGCTTGTGGGTGCTGGTGGGGAGAAAATGACTAAGTCGACATGGCACTCCACTCAGGGTGCCATGCCAACCTCACACTGCCTATGGAATAGATAAGTCACCCCTCTAGCAGGCCTTACAGCCCTAAAGCAAGGTGCACTATACCATAGGTGAGGGCATAGGTGCATAAGCACTATGCCCCTACAGTGTCTAAGCAAAACCTTAGACATTGTAAGTGCAGGGTAGCCGTAAGAGTATATGGTCTGGGAGTCTGCCATACACAAACTCCACAGCACCATAATGGCTACACTGAAAACTGGGAAGTTTGGTATCAAACTTCTCAGCACAATAAATGCACACTGATGCCAGTGTACATTTTATTGTGAAATACACCCCAGAGGGCATCTTAGAGATGCCCCCTGAAAACATACCCGACTTCCAGTGTGGGCTGACTCGTTTTGCCAGCCTGCCACACACCAGACATGTTGCTGGCCACATGGGGAGAGTGCCTTTGTCACTCTGTGGCTAGTAACAAAGCCTGTACTGGGTGGAAGTGCTTCTCACCTCCCCCTGCAGGAACTGTAACACCTGGCGGTGAGCCTCAAAGGCTCACCCCCTTTGTTACAGTGCCACAGGGCATTCCAGCTAGTGGAGATGCCCGCGCCCTCCGGCCACGGCCCCACTTTTGGCGGCAAGGCCGGATGAGATAATGAGAAAAACAAGGAGGAGTCACTGGCGAGTCAGGACAACCCCTAAGGTGTCCTGAGCTGAGGTGACTCTGACTTTTAGAAATCCTGCATCTTGCAGATGGAGGATTCCCCCAATAGGATTAGGGATGTGCCCCCTCCCCTCAGGGAGGAGGCACAAAGAGGGTGTAGCCACCCTCAGGGCTAGTAGCCATTCGCTACTAACCCCCCAGACCTAAACACACCCCTAAATTGAGTATTTAGGGGCTCCCAGAACCTAGGAAAATAGATTCCTGCAACCTGAAGACTAAGAAGGACTGCTGACCTGAAGCCCTGCAGAGAAGACGGAGACACCAACTGCTTTGGCCCCAGCCCTACCGGCCTGTCTCCCCACTTCAAGAAAAACTGCAACAGCGACGTGTTCCCCAGGGTCCAGCGACCTCTGAAGCCTCAGAGGACTACCCTGGATCTGCAAGGACCAAGAACTCCCAAGGACAGCGGCTCTGCTCCAAAGAAGAAACAACTTTGCAACAAAGAAACAACTTTTAAAGGACTGCACGTTTCCCGTCTGAAGCGTGAGACTTTCCACTCTGCACCCGATGCCCCCGGCTCGACCTGCGGAGAAACAACACTACAGGGAGGACTCCCCGGCGACTGCGACCCTGTGAGTAGCCAGAGTTGGCCCCCTTAAGCCCCCCCAGCGATGCCTGCAGAGGGAATCCAGAGGCTCCCCCTGACCGCGACTGCCTGCTTCTAAGAACCCGACGCCTGGTAAAGACACTGCACCCGCAGCCCCCAGGACCTGAAGGATCTGACCTCCAGTGCAGAAGCGACCCCCAGGTGGCCCTCTCCCTTGCCCAGGTGGTGGCTACCCCGAGGAGCCCCCCCCCCTTGCCTGCCTGCTTCGCTGAAGAGACCCCTGGGTCTCCCATTGAACTCCATTGCAAACCCGACGCCTGTTTGCACTCTGCACCCGGCCGCCCCTGTGCCACTGAGGGTGTACTTTTTGTGCTGACTTGTGTCCACCCCGTGCCCTACAAAACCCCCCTGGTCTGCCCTCCGAAGTCGCGGGTACCTACCTGCTGGCAGACTGGAACCGGGGCACCCCCTTCTCCATTGAAGTCTATGTGTTTTAGGCACCACTTTGACCTCTGCACCTGACCGGCCCTGAGCTGCTGGTGTGGTAACTTTGGGGTTGCCCTGAACCCCCAACGGTGGGCTACCTTGGACCCAACTTTGAACCCTGTAGGTGGTTTACTTACCTGCAAAACTAACAAATACTTACCTCCCCCAGGAACTGTTGAAATTTGCACTGTCTAGTTTTAAAATAGCTTATTGCCATTTTTGCCAAAACTGTACATGCTATTTTGCTGATTCAAAGTTCCTATGATACCTGAGTGAAGTACCTTACATTTAAAGTATTGATTGTAAATCTTGAACCTGTGGTTCTTAAAATAAACTAAGAAAATATATTTTTCTATATAAAAACCTATTGGCCTGGAATTGTCTTTGAGTGTGTGTTCCTCATTTATTGCCTGTGTGTGTACAACAAATGCTTAACACTACCCTCTGATAAGCCTACTGCTCGACCACACTACCACAAAATAGAGCATCAGAATTATCTCTTTTTGCCACTATCTTACCTCTAAGGGGAACCCTTGGACTCTGTGCATGCTATTTCTTACTTTGAAATAGTACATAGAGAGCCAACTTCCTACAATGGGTATGTAAGTCACTTTATAAAATGATGTGTAAAACCTGAGGACTGGAAACGTATCCTTCACTACGTGCACTGATTTGGCATCCCATTATGGCTTCTAGTAGCAGCATAAAGATGAGTACGCACAGTGAAAATACATTTAAAATAAGTGATCTAAGTGCAGGGACCCCAGGCCATTGGGTTGCATGTGGCCATAGTCATGAGTTCCAAGGCCCATGTGGGACATGTAGGGGCCTTGCTTCAGGTGTTTGTTGAGTGGGACACCCCACAAATGCAATCTTCGCTTGGTAGTTGGGTCAGGGGTCCCAGAGTTGGGTCTCTTATGTCTGTGTCAGTGCTCACTGCTCTCATTTCACAAAAAGCTTTTAACTTAACTTCTTAATTATTTTGATTGGAAACATAAATATATGTTCGATGGCATGTGTAGCTGCAGATGCACATGCTATGCATAGCTCTTCCGACATCTAGTGTTGGGCTCGAGTGTTACAAGTTGTTTTTCTTCAAAGAAGTCTTTTCGGAGTCACGGGATCGAGTGACTCCTCTCGGTTTACACTGGGTAAGGGACATTTTCCATACTTATTAGGTCACCAAAAAAGTATCCATAGAATTACTCTTTGAATGGGTGCAAATCTACTATGTTTTTAAATTTGCAAACATTGGCAGTACTAGACCTAGAAAGTTGTGTCAGTCACAGACATCCTACTGGAAATCAAACACCCAAAAGGTTATGGGGTGAATGCTTGCAAATAGTCCACCCAGTTGCAATAGTTTGGGGTAGAATTTCAGTCCATTGTTTTTTGCCCACTTTGCGACTTTAGAAATAGGCCCACCTAATGCAAATCAGTACTGACCATGTTCCTCATGGAAACAGCTCATCCTGAACTTTAGTCATCTCACTCTCCACCCTGCAGCCCACTGTATCTTTTTAATTGGGAAATTTGAGACTCAACCGATTCTCAATAACTAAGCTACACCCCTGGCTGCACACACAATTATAAATACATCTACTGCACTGGAAATCAGTATACTCTAAGCCAGATTCAATTATGGACAGAATTTAACTGGATATGGACCCCATCCTGATATAGAGAGTATCTTTGCTCCACAGAGGAGAGCAGAAATACTACCTTACTGGGCTCCTCTGGATTACTCCTGGCACTTGTAATGAGGCTGGCTAAGGTTTGTGTGTTTTTAAGAATGCTTATAATCTTTAGTTGCAGCTTGATATTTGAATATTTTACTTTAGCCTACAACATCTGCATTACAATTTTTTGTGTTTTTGTGTTAAATTCGAATCTTTTCTTCCAGGATACAAAATAAAAGCAATGCATTACCTGCACAATAATATTTCATTAAATTTCCAATATTAACTTTTAAAACTATAGATTGACTAACTGGCAAGAGTTTATTTACGCTTAACCACTCTAATTACAGAGCTTACCCACAAATGCCCACTTGCCTTTTGGCTTGTGGATTGAAATTCCAGCATAATATGGCGGGGACTCCTTTATATGTCTTTTTGGTGTGGCCCATTTTATCTATGCGTTATGATAACAAAACAAATTCTGTAGCTGTATTATGTTTGCCTATTTCCCTAGTGAGTACATGCTTTCTGATTCTGAGTGTCAGCAGGATACCAAAACTGACGTGTTATGGACTTCAAATATTCCATTCACCATCTTTCCTCTGCCCATCATTCTCATCCAAGTCTGAATTACATATAAGTGCATTTTATCAATAAAAACCTTACTACCGGACTCTAACATCCTCTCCACGAACACACATTCACGGTCAAGTTATCTACTAAAGATTTAATATTAAAACTAAAATTAGGTGCCAGGGTTGCTCTATAAGGAAATCAACACACATTATTAAAAATGTATGATAATCTGTTATTTTCTTTAAAATGAATTAGTGCATGTAAAATTTAAAAGGGGGTGTTTTCCAAAATGATGGAATGAGAAGATGGTAAGTTATGCTTTGTGTACACCTATCTTCTTGTTGGCTTTCACATACTTACCTTTGCTTCCTTGCATTCCTGCTCCCATTACCTAATGGCGTGTTTGTCACGTCTTCACCTGTCCTCTTGTAGGCACTTGTGTTTGCTTCTTTGCATTACTGCTACATCATGTCCTAACTGCCTGTGCTTTTATCTTAACACACTTTCTCGTGCCTTCACCTGACCTCTTTTAGGCAGTGCAGAGGCAAGTTGAGGAGCAAGAGAAGTTTCCCAAGGAATCTGTTACACTATGGGCCAGATTTAAGAAGGCATACCGCCTCCTTGCGCCACATTAGCGTCATTGTTTTTACGCTAATGTGGCTCAAGGAGGCAAGTTTCGCCATTTAATATTTACAAAGTAGCGCAATGCATCCATTGCGCCACTTTGAGACCCCTTGCACAACATTATGCCTGCAGCAGGCATAATGTATGCAAGGGGGGCATTCCGGCGTTAGGTGGCCCGCAAAAATGGCACAGGGAAATCTACATGATTTCACTGCACCATTTTAGTCATCATGTGTAACGCCGCTCAAGGGCAGGCGTTAACATGACACACACATTATAATCAATGGGCCTCCTTGCACTTTGCTACTGTCAGAGTCACCAGATCCTCGGGGTCTGCGCACGTTCCCAACATGTCCACCACAAGACAGCTCCAATACTCCAATACAGAGTCTAAGAGTCCAAGTGGGGAAAAGGGGATTAGGTAGGGAACAGCTGGGAAGGAGACCTGTAGGAAGCAAAAGGTTAAACAACACAACATCAGAATAAAATCACATTGACTGTCACTAGATTATGATTCTTAGTATTGTCTTACTGTTACCATGGATACTCAAAGAAGTGATTTTAACTAGGCCTCAAGAACTCTGGATACCTGGAATAAAATCAAGGATGATTAATCCAATGTTTCATAAAAGCTTTTTATAACATGTCACGTAATCTAGAAATACAATAACCTTCTAGAATATAGCTTCAGAACAAACACTGCCTTATTTAACATGAGGACTAAAGGCTGTCTGAAAACCATCCCTGGAAAACAATTAGAATTATGCTAGGAACTTAATATGCACAAGAACGGCACATTTAGGATTTGTCATCTTCACAAAAGAAATGTGTGCACATGAAATAACATTACACTTCAGAGTTTTTTGTATGGCCATGAAATGATTGCACACACTGTTACCGATCTGGGAATCAAGTTTTACATGAGGGAAACGAATCACGCACACTATCAATTCCAACAGGAATTATGTAAATGCCATGAAATGATCGCACAAACCTTTGCCGATCTGAACACCAAGTTTGTCATGCAAGAAATGAATCGCGCACACAGCCGATTCTAACCAGAATATATAAATGTCATGAAATGACCGCGCAAGCCTTTGCCGATCCGAACACCAAGGTTGTCATGCAAGAAATGAATTGCGCACACAGCGGATTCTAACCAGAATATGTAAATGCCATGAAATGATTGCGCAAGCCTTTGCTGATCCGAACACCAGGGTTGTCATGCAAGAAATGAATCGCGCGCACAGCCGATTCTAACTAAAGTATGCAAATGCCATGAAACGATCGCGCAAACCTTTGCCGATCCGAACACCAGCGTTGTCATGCAAGAAATGAATTGCGCGCACAGCCGATTCTAACAAAGTATGCGAATGCCATGAAACGATTGCGCAAACCTTTGCCGATCTGAACACCAAGATTAACATTAAAGCAATGCTTCGCGTACTCTGAAAGTATTCAAGAATAGGACCAAAAATTACAGAGACTTTTTAGGGTGGGGTCGGGGGCCCAGCCCGACCACCGTCTTACCACCCTGCTCTAGGATCACCAAGATAATGCCGTGCAGGCCTGGAACTTCAAGGTAGGCCTCCGGAACAAGAGCTCAGGAAATTGTTGCTGCTCTGTACCGGACACTCTGAATAGTGAGCACGTGGAGTTGGGCTGGCTCCCTTATATAGAGTCTGGCCCAGCCCACAGACCACACCCAGTCATACTGCAGAGGAAACTTCTAGAAGGTCCTAGAAAGGGACCACACCCTAACACACTCTATAAGTCTGCAGCAATACCTTGCAACTGAACAGTTATTGCAAACATCATGAATAGTTTTTTTCAAGGTTAAAATCTGCATTGCAAAAGGTTAACAAACTGCATATAAACACAATGCATGAATTATGCTCTTGCATAAAGGCTGAGTTTTTGCATTTTTGTCGTCCGTAGAGCGCGCACTGTCCTGATGTTGACAGCTACACTAGTACCAACATTTTTGACACTAGTGTGGCAAAGCGCCACAATAGTGTCAAAAATGTTGATGCTATTGTCCTAGCTACCGCCATGGTGTGCTGTATGTTAAATACGGCGCAACCTTGGTGTTGTTAGGTGCTGGTAGGGGAAGTGCTGAAAAAGTGGCGCATTTTTTCATAAATCTGGGCCTATGTGTGCACAGGTCAGGATGGCAGTGCCACTAAATCAGACAACTCTAGTACTTTTGTGTGGTGCTTTTCAATGATTGGAATTGGTATGATGAACATAAATACTTTTTAAGTGAAAAGCATAAAAAGACTGGTCAGAAAACATGAGAGGAGCATCTTCTTTTAGTGCAAATTGATACTTGCCATCCACAGCAGTGTCCGTAGAGGCAGACCTTGCTGATTTAGGTCTCACCTACAGAGAGCTTTTAGCCGTTGATTGTCACCTTTGGTTGGCTTTCGTGTCACTCTCATTTCCTTGCTTCTTTTTCAAGGATTTTCCTTCCTCTTCTTGTGTGTGTCACTTCTCTGGAGCATCCTTTTGATTGGATGACTTGTGTCCTTCGATTGTTCACATTTTACTATTTGTTTTTTTTTCTCCTTCTTCTTCCACCACACTTTGAGTCTGTATGGTTTTCTTAATCTCTCCCTGAGTGCTGCTTCACTTTTCAAATAAGCACCCTCCATCTGCACTCCATGTTGCTGTCACTCCTCCCATCCCAGCTCATCTATTACTTCTTCTACCCCTCCCTGACTTTTTCAATTCATTTTTCCCGGCCTACCTGCCTCGGTGCTTCTGTTGCTCCACCGCCCCCTCCCCAGTCTCCATTTCTTCCTTGAATTGACTTCTCCCCCGAGAATTCCTCTGTTGCTGTGCCACCCCTTCCATCACATCCTTTTAAAAATATATATTTTCCTGTTTTCAAATGTGCTTTTGGTTTAAATTCCTTTGCTTGCATTTACTACTCCAAGATTGACATCCACAATCTTGGAATGATTAAAAAAAGCAAGGAAAATATCGGCTTTGCATGCTTTTTCTATGCAAATGCATGGTGATCTATGTGCACAAACAAGTCTTTGCACTTTTGTTTGCCGATGATGCACATAGTCGGCAAAAGCATTGGCATAATCAACAGGTCAGAAATGACCCGACCTATTGGCTTCGACAATGTTTGTTTCAAAAAGTAAACCAAAGGAGCTTTCCCAGATGGCCTTGCTAGTGCTTGCTACCATGAGGATACAAAAGCAGTTTCACTGCAGCATTTTGGATTAACTCCAAGCAAACGATCAGATATTTGAGAAGTCCTAGAATTTCCGAAGCTCCATTACCTAATCAGGAAAAATTGGTTACATTAGTTACCTATTTCCTGGTGAATGCAGACAAGAAAGGCAGCCTATTCCTGTTAACACTAAGAGCTGTAAACAAGAAATAAGAGATTTCATCTATGTGAGAGGGAAGTCTAAGGTGCTGGAGGAACTTCAGAACTCAATTGTGGCAACCAAGTGTCAACAGGTTCTTTAACTTAAAGGAATTTGCCATCATCTGCCCTGCAAAGGCTGTCATGTAGTTGTTAAAGCAAGCAGTTGTTTTTCCAGAATCATATATGTATGCCTTAACATTATGGGGTCATTTAGACCCCGGCAGTGTGGATTTCATTTTGCAGGGCAGTAGAGGAAAGTATTTCACTGCCTTGGTGGATATACAGCCCTCTATATACAGAGCTCTTCAGCTGCCAAGCGGAAGCACTGAAAATTTGCTAAGCGAACATCATTTTTTATGTAGCCGCTCAGCAAACTTTCTTGTTTCCCACAGCAGGAATTGATTTTGTAAAATAAAGAAAATGTGTTTTCTCCCAGGGCATGGAAGAGTCTTTTCTGTACAGGACCATTGGGCTTTTCCTTTCATTGTAAGGTTTCCTCTGGCAGAGCCAATGGAGCCATCATTGCCGGAAACATGAATAAATAGAGCCTGTGAACCATCAGTTTGGCGGACAGGTTACATTTGTGGCAGAGTAAGTTGCCTGCCAAACTGTAAATGGTGCCTTATGTTCTAATTACCATGGGGCAGTGGCGTAGCATAGTATTTGAAACAAGCATTAGGAAAGCCAATAAGTTTTGCCTATGCAAGATCTTTTGGCTTTCTGAATGTTTTTGAGATATGTTGCACAGCAGCACAGGCTGCTCTGCAACATGGCTTAAAGTAAAGTAAAATAAAGAAAAAAAGCACTATAATGCATCATATCTGCTATTTTTTTCTTTACTTTCAGCCGTGTTACATGGGATCGATGTCACTGCTGCGTAGCTTGGCTAAAAAGTAGGAAAAACCTGTGACACAGCTAGCGCTGGCTGCATCAGAACCTTTTTTTTGATGGATGGGGGTGGGCAAGAAAGAAAGAAGGACACAGGAGGGGTGGGAGAGATGTGGAAGCAAAGACAAAGCAGGAGGCTTGGGAAGAACAGGGCAAGCAACAACAACGTGGGAGGGGCCTGGCAAGGATAGGGAAAGTAACAATGTTGCAGGAGGGGATGGGAGGGACATGGGCAAGCAAAAAGCTTGCCGGAGGTGGTGGAAGGTTCAGGTACAAACAACAAGGACACAGGAGGGTGTTGGAGTGACGGGGGCAAGCGACAAGGACATTACAGAGGATATGAGGGACGGGGAGGGGTAGAGAGATTTTAGAAAAACAACCTCTGCAAGCAAACAGCCAGCAGAGGGAGAATGGCCGTAGACATGCAGCTGTACTTATTCCATGCTCCATGCAAGACAGAAAGACACGAACAGAAAATGGAAGCAGGAGGCGCTGACCAATGAGAAGCATCTTCATACTCACTGCTGTGGAGAATAATCTTCTTGTTCAAACTCTGATAAAGTCACCATCTTTTTTTAATTAACACACTGAGGTTGTTCACGACGCTATTGAGCTGGTAAACATTACCCATTTTCCTGACTACAATTTAGTGAATGATCCACTTATAAGAAACTCTGAGGCGTTTCTCAGGCTTACAGCAGCCACGCAGCTCAGCAGGATTTGAGAATGACTGTTAACTCACTCAGATTCATTAGGGTTGGAACAATGTTCTGAGCAGCAGTATTGGCTGTTGTCACCAGCTTACTAAAATCATGGTGAATTTCAGAAGACTTTGTGTTAATGAAGGAGCGAGTGCAATATATGAGCAAAACACCCCAACCAAATGGTGAATGGACCTCCCAAAGATTTTGTTTTATAAAAATGGATTCCAGTGGTGCCATTATAGAGAGCATATTTTCCAATGTCATAGCCTAGCCATCCCCCAGCGGATTTGAAGTGTCATTCTGGTGCCAGGTTTTCTGCTTTTCTGTTATTGCCCTTGTTACTGGTTCGCCTCTCAGGGATGGCACCCAAATTTCCATTTTTCAATCAGGAATCGTCTTCCTGATTCTCCAGTTCCAGGTTCACCTTTCAAGTTGACGCTGATTGTGGTTTACACCTTGTTCATATGAAGGAATTCTTTGGAGCTTGCCAGTGCTTAATTTGTAAATAAAAACGTGCTGGTGCCTAAAGCCCTCCTCCTAAACACACGTCTGCTGCAATTAAATGTTCAAGCACGGAATTCTGAGGCAGCGTAATCCTGAAGCCATCTCGGGCCTCCTCAATCCATTTAAAGCCACTCCATGCCCCTTCAGCTCACTCTTGCAGGTTTCTGCTTTCTCCCATTGTGACGCTTTTTCGTTTTTCTCTTCCTCTGTCATTTCCAAATGTGTCTTTTGCTCTCAGTAATTGCCTGATTCAGAAATATAAGTTCCGGCCCTAAAAAATAAGTGCTGGTGCTCCCCACCAGAAACAACAAGCACAAAGTAAGCACTGGAGCTTGCCATCATCTGCCTATGCGCTCTTGTGATCAGCATCCAACTGCGTTATGGTAATACTGACCGACCGTTCACCTCTCTTGTGAAAGTCGAGTTAGATTTCATTTGCAGGGAGGGAACTATTGCCATATCGGAAACTGACACCACATGAAAAGTGCTGGTCGAAGGCTTTCAGGAGACAGGTTGGCCACTATTGGAGGCAATATACAGGAGAATCTCCGTGTCTCCATAAAATGTCGCAACCAATCAGAACACTGCTGGTCTACACTCAGTTAATAAGGTCAGCATGAGAAAGGAAAAGCCCTTCCCAAGTCTCTTTCTGGAGGGCCCAAAATATCACCAGAGCATCTAAAGCTGATACTATTTCCCTCTAACATCCACACAGAGGTGTGAAAGATGTGCTTGCAATTTATTCAAGTCCCACTCTCAATCGTGAAGGGATGATTGAAATGTTTATTCTTCTGAGGCCAATAAACGTAGTAACTCTGACTTTAGTCATATTAACACCTCTTTTGTGTTTTCAGACATATGAATACATTTAATGTTAACATAGCTACTGCAGTCAATATGACTAATTTTTGTGAAAGATGCAATTGTCTTTATTTTAGGCAGTCCTAAATGTGAAGAACGTACGGTCTGTCGGATGTGAATTGTTGCAGCAGTGTCAAGCTACGGGGAAACAGAATTTCAGTCTGAATGTATTATAACACGTTGCCTACAGAAGCTGTATGTTGGTTAGTTCTTCAAACCACCAGAGTCAATATGGCACAGTGGAAGACTGTAGTCGAGGATGGGAGGACTATGCTGGGGGGTGGAGATGGAGGCGTTTGCCCCCTAAATGACCCTGGCAGCTGGCAGACATTTTGGTGTAATAAAGGTTTGACAGAAATAATAATGTAATTATTTAATATAAAACTAAGGATTACGCACATTTTTATTTACATCAAACATCTGACCTTGGGTCGTGAACCTTGCACACAGGTCAGGTTCACGGCCGCCTAAGCAATCACGGGTGTAGCTAAGGGTCAGTGAGCATATTTGGTCTGGCAGTCCATTTCACTGATGGGAGTTGCTTCTCTTACCTAGAATTAACACAGGTCAATATTTTAGTCTGGAATGCAAGCAACTATGTTTTAACGAATTTCAGAGTTATATTTAAATTGCTTTTAAAGGCTCAGACCACACACGAGAGTAGGGAGAGGAAAGAAATAAAGGAGATAAGGATACATGTGGCATGAGAGTACTACGCATTGGTGCCAGCAGCGGGTTTGCATCTTGTTTAATGAAGCCTTTCATGCCGGTGGATGAGTGTGCGCCGTGTTCGTGATTTTGTAAGGTCGCGTGAGGGAAAGGGCATTCCACGTGATGCATGTCTTAGTTCCACCCCCTGGTTTATAATCCTGGCTTCCCCAATCAATCACACTGATTGATTCTGGGAAAATCACTTTATCCCAGCTGCAATGTCAGAAAGCATTTTGAATGGGTACAACATGAATTTGAATGAACATTTACAGTACATTGGCATTATTTGTGAGCAGTCTGAAATTGACAGTGTTTGCATTGTTGTTTATGTAGGAACAGAGAGCCAAAAAGCATCTGGGAACTGAACAGAAGATAAAATACTCCGCCCCGATTACAAATTGATCGTGGCGGAATTTCCTGTGGGCGGCTACGATCCAGATATACTCCTTGGCCCCCCTCCCTCCCATTTTCCAACCTTTCCAAGGCACAGGAAGGGTATATGTAATGCCCCCCTTCCTTTTTATTACAGAACTATTGGTAATAACAGTTGATAGAGCGTTCCGTACTAATAATTTACCTGTGTTTGGACGCTCTTCGGGTCGATGAATCTTTTGGCTAAGTGAGACTCTCTTCACCCGAGATCAATCAATTTAATCTAATCAATAATCAATAACGAACATAAGCAATACCCTGATCAACATAACACTTAGCAATTAATCCAGAATACATTTCGGCGAACCATGACCTTTCGGCCATGAATAACCACACCAGTTTATTCAAAGTTAATGAATTTATTTCCCTATATTAACAAAGCTAGCACAATATAGATGTGTCTCAACACCAATTGATATATGTAAATGAACATTAATAGCTGTCCATAACGGCGGAAAAGATGCAATCTATGCAGTATTTGAATAACAATGCATTCGATAATAGCAACGCAAACCACCAAAACTATAATCTGTAATGAGCTAATTGAATACATTAGTCAGCATAACAAGGTCTCAAATTGCATCGTGCACCAATGATTCCTCATCTAACCTCGAATTAGCATCTGCATGTGAGACTTCATGCAAAAACAATTTAGTAACATTAATTTAGAAAACTCCTAGCTAGGGCTCTTATCAAAAATCAGCAGTTGGTTACCTAAAAGAAACACAATGCAATTGTACAATTTCCTTTCATATTTACCAATTACAATCAGCATTCAAGGAAGTCTTCGTCTCACAGGTACCGGTTTTCGATCAGCATGGATACCGGTTTCGATCAGCATGGGACGGGGCAAAGGGGCAAAGTGGACGGGGCATTCGCCTCTCAGCGGCAAAGGGACAAAACTATTACTTCATGCAAAGGGACAAATCAAAGTTAAAGTCTCTAGGGCGAGAATTTCTTAAAGTCTCTTTCTCTCGATTAGAGAAAGCATCAGAGTCTCTTTCAAAATGGCGTCGCAGCAAGGTGGGCCATAATAGCTGCAAAGTCCTGCAAATGGCGGGCAATGGCTGGTAATGGCTGCTTTCTTCTCGTGCACCTGGTTTAAATAGACAACAGTTCAAATCCAGTAGGGTCTTCCATTGGAGGGTTCATAGGTTGACTTCAAATTGTCCAATCAAAAACAACAGTTCTCAAGCTTCTACCTAGGCATACATTATCCTTGGAGACGGGTACGTAAGTTGCAACATATTATACCAATTAACTCACTTTCAGAGCTTCCATTGTCCGCACCTGCAGATTGACCTTGGAGCAAAGAAGAAGATGCCAGGCTGGCACGAAACCTTATAGATAAGCATGTGAACGATCTCAGTGGAAAAGTACAGCTTCAAGCAGAAATACACGTTTATTAGCACATTGGAAAAACACGAGCATCTAAACCGTGAGACCAGGCAACTAGGCCGAAGCCTCCACTAAAGTAATGCTAAGCTAAAACATTTCAAACAAGCAAATCATAGCACACGTTTACGATTATGTCAGATTCGTGCAATTCTAATACATCACGTTATATAAAGCACGCTTATAAATGTTGGCAAACTACTCTGAGGGCACATTTGTCCCCGTACAATCTTTATTCGTTCGATTAAAGTCACACTTGATTATTGCGGCACTACGTTTAAGCGCTAATAAATGTAAAACCTTCATTTCTGCGTCATCAATCCCTCCTCTGATGACTACTTGTCATCACACAAACTATTCCCACAAATTTTATTCCACTAAAATTCTGTCAGTTCTCTTTTCCTTTTAGTTCCCCTTGTTCTCTCTTTGTATTCTTCTGCCATTCTTTTCATCATTTTCTCTTCCTTCCTCCTCTTAATTCTTTCCATTATCATTATTATTCCCCTTTTTATTCCCCAAATCCCAAAGATGCAAATTATTACTATTAGTATTCCCTGTATTATTTTGAGTAATATTCCATTCCAAATGCCACCAAGCCAATTTCCCACTGAAGCAATTCCCTTTCCAACCTTCTCCCACACTCCTGGTTCCTTCAATTCCTTCAAGTCTGCACTCTCTCTTGTTAGATTAGCAAGCATTGTTTTAATCTTTACACTGTTGTCAGGAATATACGTACAACAGTGACGCGCACCAAGCATTTTGCAAACGCCACCATCCTTTGCTAAAAGGATGTCTAAGGCAAGCCTGTTTTGAAGAGTCATAGCTCTTTCTGCTGCAAGTTCAGCATCCATCAGGATTATAGCACCTGAAAACTTTGTCAACATGTTATCCACTATAGTAGACAACTTTCTTATTTTGATGGAATTCAGCACAACTCCCAATGAAGGAATCATGGCTCCAAATATATCTCCTACCACAGCAGCTGCGGTCTCTCTTTTCTGGATACGATGGGATCCAGACGTCTTTGGAATCATCGATAAGTCATCCAGTTGATAAACCTTTGGGAACACTATACCCAAATAACATCTCCCCCACCACCCTTTTGGGAGACGATAATAGGCATTATACCCGCAAATGTAATATACACCTGGTATGACAGGGTCAAGTCCGTTCATCATGAATGTCCATTTGGCTTTAAAGATAAACGTATGTTTACATTCACTCGCTCCCACAAAAATGTTGTCATAATAAGATTCACCACGATATATAAAAAATTTCCCTACATGCCAAGCATCTAAAGCTTTTTTCCCTTGTGTTTTTATTGCGGCAAAATCATAATGATCTACTGAAGTCCTCTTACTTAGCTCTTTTTCTAATTTCGCATTCATTTGTGCCCTTCTATCATCTGTGCGATCTAAAAAGCTTATTTCTACTGCAGAGAGCGAGCAGGTAAGGTTTTCCCTATGTGCGTGAGCCGTTTCAAAAGGTTGCATTGGCTCGAAAAATTCCCTCATTATTTTAGCATCCCAATCTTTAGCAATCTGACTTAGCTGCGCTATTATAGGAACATATGCAAAGGTAACATCATAATTTGAATAAAAATACTGTATGTTTGTCTGACCATAAAATCTAGAAGTTACTATACTACATGTAATCCCGTATGTAAGAGGCATGTGGTGATAAGTCACCCCTTCCTTTACCGATGTCGGTATCTGTGTACACACATAACAATCTTTCGCATCCATAGTCTCAACATATTCTGTTAGCAAGCGATAGAAAACGTTATATGAAAGTTCCTTCTTATCATGCAAGTGTCTCTCATCTAATTCTAATCTTTTCAATGCAGTTAGTTCAGTGACAGTAACAGGAGCAAAAGTAGAAGCATCAATTTTCTCATTCTCACCCTTTCCCCGTGTAGCAAGCACTATTGCCATTATTATTAGTACACATGCAGCTATCAAGCCTATACACGCATATTTACAATATTTCACTCTACTGTTTTGTGTAGCCATGATCTGTATAGAATCAGAGAGCTAGAAGCACCTATAAAAAAACGATTTAGCAATTTGTTACAAAGCTGAACGAGCGCAATGGTCACACAGTCTTCTTCAAGAGGCCAGTCACTTATCGGTTAGCAGCATTTGTCTCAATTCAGCAATTATTCTTTCAAATCGGGTTTTAGAGTCAATCAGGTTTTCAAAGTCTTATCAAGTTATCAAATGTCTCATCCGGTTTAGCAATGTCTCAGCTGGTTGTATCACGTTAAATCGTAGCAAGCAATGTCATTTTTCACCCTTTCAATCAACAGTGTCCATAAAACTTTTCTTTTCTATTGGTATCTCTTCTTCTTCGTTCTCGAGGCTAAGAGATACAAATTCGTCAGTCCAATCGTCATTGATTGCATATGCCCATTCTGGACCGGAATATCTCCTGTTTGGGATTCTTTTCCTTTTCAATTTTGCCTCTCTCTTTGATTCTGCCTCACTGGTACTTTCCTCTTTGGCAAAGTCTTTTTCTTCACTTGAGGTTGGTACCACGACAGACACTTCTTTTCTTTTCTCTTTCACCTTTGGCCCTTCACTGTCGTTCAACTTTTCTCTAGTCTTTGCTTTCACTGGTGATATACTTGGTCTTTTCTTTGCACTGTGTCCACTTGACGGACCTGCGATCTCTTCTGAGGAACTTTGAACAGTTTTGTTCTGTTTTGCCTTGTCCCCTCCTTCTGGGGAGTCAATCAGGTTTTTCTTTTCTTTTTCTGTACCGTCTGCTTCTGGGAAAGCCCTCCTCTGATCAGGCTCTCCTGCTTTTTCACCTCTTTCGAGCCCTTCGTCACCGTTACTTTCGTCAGACTCTTTATCACTTTCAGCTGCTTCAGGCTCTTTGTCACCTTCAGCTGCTTCAGGCTCTTTGCTACCCTCAGCTGCTTCAGGCTCTTTGTCACCTTCAGCTGCTTCGTCGCTGTCTGAGGTTTCTCCTTGGTCTTCCCCAAGCGAATCTGTTGTTTCGTCCTCAGAAAATATTTCTCTCTCTCCTGTTTCTGCCTGTTCGCTTCTACTTCTGTTTTGCTCTGTCTCAGCGCTCGGCACTGTGTTATCAGTTACTGGCAGTTTCAGCGCTTCAACTTCCTCATCTGTGGGACACAACACCTTCTTTGTGTGACTGGCGTGAATCCAGTTGGGAACTCCCGCACACTTCACAGCGGTAGTTGTCGTCAGGATCACTTGGAAAGGGCCTTTCCAACGGGGTTCCAAACACGACTTCCTCACGTGCTTCTTTATCACGACCCAGTCACCTGCTTTCAGTGTGTGTCCTGGACCTTGGATCGGTGGCAAGGTGGTTGCTTCCACCTGGTGAGAGAAAGAGCGAACCACGTCAGCCAGACCTTTGCAGTAGTCTAACACCATATCATCTGTAATATTCAAAAGCGCGTTTGCGGGAACTGCAGGAAGTCTCATGGCCCTGCCCATGAGAATTTCGTGCGGGGACAATCCAGTCTTTCTGTCAGGGGTGTTTCTCATTGACATTAACACCAAAGGCAACGCGTCAGGCCATTTCAAATTTGTCGATGCACATATTTTCGCCATTCTTGATTTCAGGGTACCATTCATCTGTTCCACCAGTCCTGAGGCTTCAGGGCGATAGCTACAATGCAGTTTTTGCTCAATGTTCAGCGCTGCGCATAGTAACTTTATCACCTCGTTATTGAAGTGACTTCCTCTATCTGATTCTAAAGAGATCGGGAATCCGAAACGTGGTATCAACTCCCTCAACAGGAGTTTTGCAACTGTAAGGCTGTCATTCCTACGTGTGGGGTATGCTTCAATCCAGTGACTAAAAATGCACACAATCACCAACACATACTTCAGACCTCCATGCACAGGCATCTCAATAAAGTCCATCTGCATTCTGCTGAAAGGGCCACTTGCCCTGCCAATGTGGCCCATGTTCACAACCGTTCCCTTCCCCGGGTTAATCTGCTGGCAAATGACACATCGATGGCAAACTGCTTCTGCAGCTTGACGGAATCTGGGGTTAAACCAATCAGTTTTGAACAATCTTATCATGGCATCTCTCCCTAGGTGAGCCTGCCCATGATAGAACCGCGCTAGCTGCGATAAGAGACTATTTGGCAAAACAAATTTTCCCTCATTTGAAACCCATAACTCATCTGGTCTCTTTGTACATTGTGACTTAATCCAGGAATCTCTTTCATCTTCCCTGACGCTATTCTGTAATGCTTTTAGTTCATCCATTGTATCTACGACCTTCAAGGCAAATGCTTCAGCTGGTTCGAGTTCTGGTTCACTTATCGAATTCCATTCATCCCTGAGTAATATACAGTTCAAGGCACAAAATCTTGCGACTTGATCCGCATATGCATTTCCCAGAGAAACATAGTCCTGTCCTTTTGTATGAGCACTACACTTTACCACTGCAACTTCGGCTGGCATTTGGATGGCGTGTAACAATTCCCTTATTCTCTCCCCGTTTTTCACTGGGGATCCTGAAGAGGTCAGGAAACCTCTCTGTGACCATAATTGCCCAAAATCATGCACAATTCCAAACCCGTACTGACTATCTGTGTAAATGGTAACCTTCATCAATGTAGACAGTTGGCATGCTCTTGTAAGTGCTACAAGCTCTGCTACTTGTGCAGAATAGACTCCTTGAAGCCAGGACGCTTCCAAGACACCTGTGACAGTACATACAGCATATCCTGCTTTCAGTATTCCCAATGCATCTCTTAAACATGATCCATCAACAAAAACAATTTGGTCATTTTCATCAAGCTTAGTATCCTTAATGTCAGGTCGAGGTTTTGTGCAAAATTCAGTCACCTGAAGGCAGTCATGCTCGACATCTTCAGCGTTCTCAATTTCAGCATTCTCACCAGGAAGCAAGGTTGCTGGATTCAACGTAGTGCACCTTTTCAGCTGCACATTCGGTGAGCCCAGAATTATTGTTTCATACCTTGTGAGTCTTGCTCCAGTCATGTGTTGCGTTCGGGAGCGGGTCAAAAGTATTTCAACTGAGTGAGGGACCATGACTGTTACTGGGTGTCCCATCACTATTCCTTCACTCTGAGTGAGGCTGATACCAACTGCTGCTACGGCGCGCAAACACCCTGGCAGTGCTGCTGCGACCGGATCCAAAGTAGCTGAAAAATACGCTACTGGTCTGTTTATGCCACCATGGGCTTGAGTCAAGACAGACAAAGAACATGCATCACGTTCATGACAAAACAATGTGAAAGGCTTTGTGTAATCAGGCATACCTAAAGCTGGAGCCCTGCACATGCATTCTTTCAATTCAATAAAAGCATCCATCTCATCTCCTTTCAGCTCGATTTGATCCAAGGCATCCTTCTGGGTCAGTTTCAGTAGAGGCTTCGCTAGAGTTGAAAAGTTGGGGATCCACTGACGGCAGTAGCTCACCATCCCCAAAAACTTCCTCACCTCCCTCCTCGTCTTTGGTGGACTCATTTGAAGTACACTTGTTATTCTTTCCTTCATTATTCTCCGTGACCCTTTCTCTATTTGATGACCCAAGTATTTTACTTTCTTCTGACAGAACTGCAACTTTGAAGGAGACACCTTGTGTCCATTCCTTCCCAAATGGTTCAGTAGCGCAATGGTGTCGGCTGTGCAGCCACTTTCTGTCTTAGATGCAATCAATAAGTCATCGATGTACTGTACTAGGGTTGACTCGAATGGCAATTCTAACGCTTCCAAGTCTTTCTTTAGAATCTGATTGAAAATTGACGGTGACTCCGAAAACCCTTGAGGAATTCGACACCAACTGTAGACTCTGTCTAAGAATTTGAAACAAAAGAGAAATTGGCTGTCCTCATGAAGAGGCACCGAAAAGAATGCTTGTGACAAGTCAATGACTGAGAACCACTCGGCATCGCAAGGGACTTGAAACATTATCACAGCTGGATTGGGTACAACAGGGCAACATTTAATTATGATGTCATTTATTTTCCTCAAGTCCTGCACTATTCGGACCTTTCCACTCGGCTTTATTAGTCCCATGATTGGTGAATTACATGGACTGCTCAACACTTCTTTCAGTACTCCCTGTTTTACAAACTCGTCAATGAGTTGAGCGACTTTCATGAGGGTGTCTTGTGCCATGTGGTATTGTGGGGTCTGGGGAAAGATTGCATTGGGTTTTACAGTCACTTTCACTGGTTCCACTCCTTTCATCAATCCCACTTCTTTCCCTGTCATATCCCACACTTCCTTTCCGACTGTTTCTCGTAATTCAGTTGGAATATCTTCTTCAGTTATCATTGGAAAAAGGTTAATCAGAGGATATTTTTCATCGACAGTTTCCATCTCATCCCCTTCTTCACTGTCCTCTTCTTCCCCATCACTGCTCGTCTGAATTCTAATTCCATCGTTCGAACACATAATCGAACATCCCAATTTGCACAATAGGTCTCTCCCTAACAGTGCTATCGGGCTTGAGTCACATACCACAAATTTATGTAACCCTTGATAGTTACCAATGCTGACTGGTACTGGATCTGTGATTGGGTTCGTCAGGTGCCTGTTTGCTACTCCCACCACTTGGACTGTTCTCCCTGAGAGTGGCAAATTTGGTACTTCAATGCTCCTAACAGTTGAACGTGTGGCTCCTGTGTCGACCAAGAATGAAACGCTATGACCCATAACTCTTCCCTCCACATATGGACCCTTTTGATCAACTTCCAAGGATGCTGCAAGCACACAATTTCCCTCCTCATCTGAACTTTCACTCTCCCATACATTGTTTATTCCACTCTCACTGTGTAATGGGAACTGTTGTACGGTGCCATTTGTACTCATTACCTGACCCGAGACCTGTGGAGGAACCATCACTTGCTGCTGACTCACTGGTGCCAAAGGTATTTGCATTTGCTGATTAGGTACCATGGGAAACTGCTGTTGCATTGGTTGCATTTGCGTCATCTGCATACGGGGCATCTGCTGCGGCTGCATGGGCTGTAACCCCTGCAGCTGATTTATGGTCTGAAAATTTGGGTTTGGACCTCTCATTTTCGGTCCCCTCATTGTCTGGAATGCATTGACATCATTGTTTTGCTGACCAACACCTGCACCTTCCTGCACCACCATCGGGCACTCGCGTTTCCAATGACCGACGATTCCGCACATGTGACACGGCATCACCCTTTTCATTGCCTGTACACCATTCGGAATTACAACAGTGTTCAAATCCGGACCATTACTTCCAAAACCTCCTCTGCCTCTGCCTCTCGCCTGTGGCTGAAACACCATATTTCCCTGCGGCTGCGGCTGCGGCTGCGGCTGCGGCTGCGGTATCTGCTGTTGGAACCCTTGCAACCCTTGCAGACCTGTCTGAGCTGCTTTAAGTTGCATCATCATCACTTTCTCCTTCAACCTTTTCTTTTTCACTTCAATTTCGGCGCTACAGTATTTCGCGTAATTCAACACCTCATCAATAGGTTTCGACTGCCAACAAATCAAATGCGATTTTATCATCTGACTTATCTCTGGTCTCAGCCCTTCCACAAATCTAAACACAAAATGAAGCATGTCCTTCGCCTCTATTGTTTCCGTGCCACTGTAGTTCTTGAACGCCTTCAACAACCTCTCATAGTAACTATGAATCGACTCTTTAGCCTCTTGGGCAGTTCGATCAATCTTCTGCCAATCCACATTCTTCGAAGCAACTTTCGTCTTCAAATGCTCAATCACCTTATAGTACAAGCTCATCACCATAGGTGATGGTGCACCCGTATCCCTGTCTCTCTCTGGTTCACTTGTCGGCCAACCTACAGCCCTTTTGCAATCCTCCCACAAATCTGCCGGAACCACAATCTCAAAGAGGGTGTTCAGGTCTTCCCAGAGACATTTTGCAGGCTTCACAAACCTATCAGTCTGTTGATACCATTCAATCGGTTTCTCTCTCAGTTTGGGAAAGTCATCCGTAAAAGACTGAATATCGCTCCTGTGCCACGGTACATGTACTAATTTTCCCCCTGCTGTCTCCCTCATTGGTAACATGGTTATTGCATCACTGCTCTGTGGTCTTTTCTCGTTGAGCTCTGGGACACTGTCTTTCCTCTTTTCCTTTCTCTTTACCCATCTGCTTTCCCATTTGTCTAAGCACCTCCACACTTGCGCACTCTGCAGCAATTCTCTAAGGTGTGTCTTCATGCCTGCTGACCTCATGTGTTCAAAGTCTGTGGTCCCGAAATCCAATCTATAGCTCCTGCTCAAGTGTTTCGTCTTGTCTATCTCAACCCCGTTTTTGTCAGCTATTTCTTGCAACCTTCTATGTACCTTGTTCACTTCTCTCGTAATCCTGGGACATAGATACCTCAACTCTTCTTCCGAGTAGGACTCTAACCTATTCACGCCCATAGTCCCTTCCACCAATTCTTCTGCTTCCATGTTCAACCTCTTCCTATTCAGATAATCTTCTCCCTTCCCACTGTCTGGGCTTTGTGTGGAATTCAGACTGTTGAACCACTGTGTCAGCTGTTGCGCATTCAACCCCATCAGTGTAGCATTCACATCGACTGCCATTGATGGTTGCGGCAACTTTTCAGTGTTCGATGATAGCGGTATCATCAGTGGGGGACTCGACCTCACCACTGTTGACTGAGCACATACGGGACTGAAATCCATCAAGGACCCAGATCCAGTTGGCAGAGCCGCTATCGGAGTTGTCTCTGGAGTGTTTTGAATGCACCTCCTTTCCATTCCACTCTGCACCATTGATCCTTGACCGCTCGTACCTGAATTAGGCTGAATGTACAAAGGTACCGGTGGACCTACAGTAATAGGTAGGGATATCGCATCTGCGTTCTGTCCATTCCCCATGTTCTGAGACATGTTCATTCCCACACTATGGGTCATCATTGCCGGCATGCCCATCTGACTCCCCGTCATCTGAGCATGTGCGGTCCCCCCCTGCATCTGCTTTTGAGGCATCAAAAACTGAGTTGATTCAGCTTGTGCCAATGTTGGGTTGCGACTATTCTGTACTCCCATTACAGTTGGATCTAGGGTCATTCCCGTACTGTTGTCACTGCTGTAGTACCTTGGGACCTGCGGTTGATAATTTTCTGCCGGTTTCAACATGGGCACATCTGGATATATTCTCCTAACCTGCGGTATCTGCGGGGTGAACAGTAAACTCGGGTCCTTAGATCCCGATGGCGTTTCTGAACTCGGAGTTTCATTATTCTGTACCGGTGCCTGAGGGGCAGAACTGGTACTTGGACCTTGTCCATTCTCTGCATAAGGTGGCGGACGGTCGTTCAGCAATTGCATTATTAACTCCTCATCCTCTAACTCCTCTTCTCTCCTTAACTTTTCCTCGTCCTCTCTATCTTTGGAACACCCCCTGTTTGTCTTACAGGTAGCTTTCTTGCCTGTCGCCTCTTCTTCCTTAGTAATTGCTGGAAACAATTTTATCCCCTGCAATACATCTGATCTCCACACCTTCTGTGCATTATCCCACCTAGCGTCCGCTAGTGTCTTTTCTACCTTCTTTATCCTGGTCTCGAACTTGTTTTGCTGTTGCTGTCTAGCCATTAGTTCCCAAATCGCTAGAGCCTCAAACTGTGCTGGCCTTGGAGGTACCTTCATGTCGTACATCGCGAATCTCAGATTCTCTAGGATCCTTATATTGAATGTCCCATGGATCGGGAACGCTACGCTCCCATGTTTCTCTGTCAGCTTGTGCCATTGCTTTAGCCAAAGGCACGGAGCTACCCCTTTTTCCTCCATTACAATGTAAGCTGGTGTACCTTCGGGCGGCGTCTCTTCTCCTACGCTCGCTTTAATGTAAGACTCCCCCTTCATCGCACTCTTAAATGCTTTAAAAAATTTCATTTTCTCGTCTTTTATTTCACAAAGTTTGTAATCAATAAGTGACTTTTATTCCCGGAATACTCTTCGCTTGCCTTTCCCCTTCCAATCGAGCCCCACGGACTGCGTCCAATCCGTGCACGACCCTTCTCTGCAACCAACCTATCCCAGCGCGGCTTCTAGTGACGTCACACTCACACACACTGCGGCTGACAAAGCCTCGCGGCTTGTCCTCCTTCACTCAGCTCCTCTCGTAACAGCTTCTGGCATATATCGCGAGCTACCAAAAAAATGATAATAAAACAGATCTGTCGGTTTACTACAGGAAGGGTAACACAATCGCTTCAGGACCTTAGGGATTTTTCACTAGCCTCGGCAGTTATTCCATCTTTCTCGGTCCCCACTTTCGCAAGCAAATCTGACCCGCAGACTGCTCTCAACTTGTCAATGATCTATTCTAGTGCACTTAGAATTTGTCAAAGCCCGAAGTCGAAGTTTTCTTTCACTCCCTTAACACACGTACCGACTCGTTGACCACGCCCGGTCAACCTATTAAACCGACCCGACCACAACATAAAACAAGTGTCTCATACACTTTTCAACATACTCCGGAGTCTCTTGACCTCGCAGGGCCCGTCTCAACAACAACAACCACGTGGACCTTTTTCTGCACAAAGCGCCACATGCACATGAAGTTCGACGACTTCCCTACTCTCACACTCGGAGTCGCACCTCCGCTATTTTCTATGAAGTTCGACGACTTCCCTACTCCTACACTTCGGAGTCGCACCTCCGCTATTCTCTAAAATCCTCGCAACCTTTTCAAACAATCTGCAGCAATAAGCTGTGCAAGCGCAAAATCCTAACTTCACTCATACCGTCACTAGTACCGCCAACGCTGATTTCACACCTCCATTCTCTCCATTCGCAAGCTCCGAGATCCCGGGAAAGTCGCGGGGGACTTAGCCCATCATCATTTTCTCAATCTGTTTTACCCAAGAAAATCTAATTCAACACCATATACCTTTCGAGTGGGGTCTCAAAAGTCTAAACCGTCCTCTGCTACCATCTACTGATAGAGCGTTCCGTACTAATAATTTACCTGTGTTTGGACGCTCTTCGGGTCGATGAATCTTTTGGCTAAGTGAGACTCTCTTCACCCGAGATCAATCAATTTAATCTAATCAATAATCAATAACGAACATAAGCAATACCCTGATCAACATAACACTTAACAATTAATCCAGAATACATTTAGGCGAACCATGACCTTTCGGCCATGAATAACCACACCAGTTTATTCAAAGTTAATGAATTTATTTCCCTATATTAACAAAGCTAGCACAATATAGATGTGTCTCAACACCAATTGATATATGTAAATGAACATTAATAGCTGTCCATAACGGCGGAAAAGATGCAATCTATGCAGTATTTGAATAACAATGCATTCGATAATAGCAACGCAAACCACCAAAACTATAATCTGTAATGAGCTAATTGAATACATTAGTCAGCATAACAAGGTCTCAAATTGCATCGTGCACCAATGATTCCTCATCTAACCTCGAATTAGCATCTGCATGTGGGACTTCATGCAAAAACAATTTAGTAACATTAATTTAGAAAACTCCTAGCTAGGGCTCTTATAAAAAATCAGCAGTTGGTTACCTAAAAGAAACACAATGCAATTGTACAATTTCCTTTCATATTTACCAATTACAATCAGCATTCAAGGAAGTCTTCGTCTCACAGGTACCGGTTTTCGATCAGCATGGATACCGGTTTCGATCAGCATGGGACGGGGCAAAGGGGCAAAGTGGACGGGGCATTCGCCTCTCAGCGGCAAAGGGACAAAACTATTACTTCATGCAAAGGGACAAATCAAAGTTAAAGTCTCTAGGGCGAGAATTTCTTAAAGTCTCTTTCTCTCGATTAGAGAAAGCATCAGAGTCTCTTTCAAAATGGCGTCGCAGCAAGTTGGGCCATAATAGCTGCAAAGTCCTGCAAATGGCGGGCAATGGCTGGTAATGGCTGCTTTCTTCTCGTGCACCTGGTTTAAATAGACAACAGTTCAAATCCAGTAGGATCTTCCATTGGAGGGTTCATAGGTTGGCTTCAAATTGTCCAATCAAAAACAACAGTTCTCAAGCTTCTACCTAGGCATACATTATCCTTGGAGACGGGTACGTAAGTTGCAACATATTATACCAATTAACTCACTTTCAGAGCTTCCATTGTCCGCACCTGCAGATTGACCTTGGAGCAAAGAAGAAGATGGCAGGCTGGCACAAAACCTTATAGATAAGCATGTGAACGATCTCAGTGGAAAAGTACAGCTTCAAGCAGAAATACACGTTTATTAGCACATTGGAAAAACACGAGCATCTAAACCGTGAGACCAGGCAACTAGGCCGAAGCCTCCACTAAAGTAATGCTAAGCTAAAACATTTCAAACAAGCAAATCATAGCACACGTTTACGATTATGTCAGATTCGTGCAATTCTAATACATCACGTTATATAAAGCACGCTTATAAATGTTGGCAAACTACTCTGAGGGCACATTTGTCCCCGTACAATCTTTATTCGTTCGATTAAAGTCACACTTGATTATTGCGGCACTACGTTTAAGCGCTAATAAATGTAAAACCTTAATTTCTGCGTCATCACAGTCAAGAACCATTTTTGTCTTGCTAGCAAAGGCATTGTTATTTCACTCATCATTCATATCACTCTCCTACAGAAACATTTAATATCTTAACCTGGGTGTGTAGGTGGGGGTTGAGTTTGTTGTCTGGGTCTCAATGTTTGGAAGGAGTTGGCAGCCATACCACTACAGAGTGCCATGAAACAGGACACACGTTTTCCTAGAGATAAGCACTTTATTAAACGTCCCTATCTGCAAGAGGCATGGCAAGTAGGCTTCAGTTCCTATTTTTTGATATTCCTAGGGCAGTCTTTCAACGATAATGGTATTTGTAAAAACTAAGGGCCTGACTTAGGAAAAATTTGCGCCGCCTTTGTGTCATTTTGTGACGTAAAAGCAGTGCAAATTTACAAAATATAATTGTATTTTGTCAATTTGCGCCGCTTTTGCGTCAAAAAATGATGCAAAAGTGGTGCAATCTTTTTATAAATCAGGCCACAAGAGTACCTTCACCCAGTCCAGGACCACACTGCCACTAGCTTAACCTTTGCGTTTTTTTTAAATCTCCCTCGACTTCTGTTCAATGCAACACTTGCCTTGCCCATTTCTAGCATCCATGCACCCAGGTCAAATTCCAGGTCTGTGTTAAACATTTTTGGAAATTGACATTGACAATTAAAAATGGCATTTTATACATTTTTGGTAATTATTAGTACTACCTTGAGAAATCTGTTTCCCAGTTTCTACCTCCTTCTTTAAATTTATTTACACCCTTTGGAGTAAGTGCAATTTCTAGCATATTTGCTATGGTACCCCAGTACTAGGCATGTCCAAACCATGTGATAGAAATCTGTCTCTAATGCACCATACGTAGTGTAGATTGCTGTCAGGCCGGGTACATTGTAGACAACTATTTGGACGTCAGGAACGTTCTATGTATGAAGTTAAATTGAAGCACAGCTGTGGGTTTAGGGTATGTGCCTTAGTACTGAATCCCATTCCCTTTCCTCTAGATCTCTCCTTATGTCTGGCTCCTACCTCTCCTTCAGGCTGGTCAGGTCTGTCCCAAACACATTCTTGAGGGATTCGTATAGCAAAGCACTCACCTTCCTTCCCGTACCTACCATAGGCAACAATTATAGTGGTGTAAACGTGGGTGGTTCAGTCATTTTGTCTCCACCCAGTGTTAAGTGCATAGCTCCTACGAGTCTGGCATAATTTAGAAACTTGCCTGTCAAGATCTTATGCTCCCATGGTATATTCAACATGGGCTGGCATGAGCTTAACTCAAACCGGTGTGCTATAGTCCAGATGACATACTACCATATTTGACCACTTCTTCACCACTCTCGGACATTAGCAACTCAGGACCATTGGTACATAAACGGTCATTTCAATTTTTCTATATATTCAAAATAGCAAGAACTCCACTATAAAGTACCTAGGGCAGTTCTTGACATTTTTGCTTAATAAGCCAGTGCCCTCGGTTAGGAGGGGTTGCTCTTTTTTTTATTGGACGATCGTCTATCTAAGCATCACATCCAGCAAAGCCTAATTGCCCTCATCAAGCACTTTAGGTTTTTTTCTCACCAGCTTTGAAGCTAATGGTATAGCCATGAATTCCTCCTTCAGGACATCACCCATTATATTCGGCAGGGGCTGTCTCCGCAAACCACCAGGGCACCTGTAACTGTGCATCAAAATAAAAAAAAAATAGTTAGGGAAGTTCATTTGACTCTCTGAGCTGGGCAACCGCAGCATGTGTAGTGCTACCCTGTGTCTGCCATTACCCCAGGTCAGAGTCTAAAATATGTCATCCTGTTCCTGAAAAGTCCTTGTTGGCACTATGAATGGTACGTCTCCAAAGCATAGGCAACTGCTAGTGATTATAGGGGGGGGCAGAGGATGGGGAGGTGAGTGGTGGGGGTAAATAAAATACATTTTTACTTACTTGCCGGCCGCCATATGTCTCCGGGCCCAATTCCACAGGGTTGGTGTACGCTGCGCAGGCTCCCAGCTGCCAATCAAGACACTGTTCTCATGCTGGCAACACTGTTTACCAGCAGGAAAGCAATGCCGTGATTAGACTGAGCAGGCTGGTTTAGCACCTGCTCAGGGCCCCAGAGCCTGTTCCTCTTCTCCACCCGGCTGTTGTAGCACAGCGGGTGGAAAGACCTAAATGCCCATGTCGGTTTGGCTGGGCTTGTCCAGCCCGCCAAATCGACATGCGCATTTACTGTGTGCACATCTCAACCTCCCCCCAGCTGCCATTATGGCTCCGCCCTACCCTAGTGTCAGTGGGCTCTAGTGCCCTACAAAAAATAAAATGATAATAAAATTTGTTAGACCTGACAGCCTTAGGGTGGTCCCCCTAACTTTTTGCCTGCCTCCCTCCACTTTTTGGACACTGTTTTTGCTGGCTTTTAGACTCTGCGCACTTTACCACTGCTAACCAGTGCTAAAGTGCATATGCTCTCTCCCTTTAAACATGGTTATCTTGGATCATTCCTGATTGGACTATTTAATTTACTTATAAGTCCCTAGTAATGTGCACTATATGTGCCTAGGGCCGGTAGATTAAATGCTACTACTGGGCCTGCAGCACTGGTTGTGCCACCCACTTAAGTAGCCCCTTTTCCTTGTCTCAGGCCTACCATTGCATGTCCTGTGTGTGCAGTTTCACTGACACCTCGACTTGGCATTTAAAAGTACTTGCCAAGCCTAAACCTCCCCTTTCTCCACATATAAGTCACCTCTAATGTGTGCCCTAGGTAACCCCTAGAGCAGGGTGCTGTGTGGGGGAAAGGTAGGACATGTACCTGTGTAGTTTACATGTACTGGTAGTGTAAAACTCCTAAATTCATTTTACACTACTGTGAGGCCTGCTCCCTTCATAGGCTAACATTGGGGCTGCCCTCATACAATATTGAAGTGGTAGCTGCTGATCTGAAAGGAGTAGGAAGGTCATATTTAGTATGGCCAGAATAGTAATACCAAATCCTGCTGACTGGTGAAGTTGGATTTAATATTACTATTCTAGAAATGCCACTTTTAGAAAGTGAGCATTTCTTTGCACTTAAATCTTTCTGTGCCTTACAATCCACGTCTGGCTGGGCTTGGTTGACAGCTCCTTGTGCATTCACTCAGACACACCCCAAACACAGGGTACTCAGCCTTACTTGCATACATCTGCAGTTTGAATGGGTCTTCCTGGGCTGGGAGGGTGGAGGGCCTGTTCTCACACAAAGGACTGCCACACCCCCTACTGGGACCCTGGCAGACAGGATTGGACTGAAAGGGGACCTGGTGTACTTCTTAGCCACTCTTTGAAGTCTCCCCCACTTCAAAGGCATATTTGGGTATAAAACAGGGCCTCTGCCCTACCTCATCAGACACTTGCTGGAGAAGAAACCTGAACCAGAACCTGCATCCTGCCAAGAAGAACTGCCTGGCTGCCTAAAGGACTCACCTGACTGCTTTCTACAAAGGACTGCTGCCTTGCTGTTGCCCTGCTGCCTTGCTGAACTCTTGTCTGGCTGTGAAAGTGCTCTCCAAGGGCTTGGATAGAGCTTGCCTCCTGTTCCCTGAAGTCTCAGGACCAAAAAGACTTCTCTTTTTCACTTGGACGCTTCGTGCGGCGAAATTTTCAACGCACAGCTTGTTCCGCGGTGAGAAAAAAACTGCACACCGACGCTGATCGACGCGACGCCTTTGGGACGACTGGAACTTCGACGCATGGCCTCGCAAGGACAACGCCGCCTGACCTCCAGAGGAGAAATCGACGCAACGCCTGCCGTGAGAGCGAAACTTCGACGCGCAGCCCCGCAGAACGATGCGCAGCCGGAAAACAAGCAGGATAATCCACGCACAGACCCGGTACATCTGGTAATCCCCGCGATCCACAGAAAGAGACTGTCCGCGCGCCGGAAAACGACACACGACTTCCCCACGTGAAAAATAACGACGCAAGTCCATGTGTGCTGGGGAGAAATCGACACACACACCATTTTTCCACGTATCTCTTCTTCTGTGGCCCCCTGAGGAGATTTTCCACTCCAAACCAGGTGCTTTGTGCTTGAAAGAGACTTTGTTTGTTTTTTAAAGACTTAAGACACTTTATATCACTTTTCAGTGATATCTCTACAAATTCACATTGCAACTTTATTCGTTTTGACCTACAATTATCCTGATAAATATTTTATATTTTTCTAAACACTGTGTGGTATATATTTGTGGTGTTATATGGTGGTATTGTATGATTTATTGCACAAATACTTTACACATTGCCTTCTAAGTTAAGCCTGACTGCTCGTGCCAAGCTACCAGAGGGTGGGCACAGGATAATCTTGGATTATGTGTGACTTACCCTGACTAGAGTGAGGGCTTTTGCTTGGTCAGAGGGTAAACTGACTGCCAACCAAAAACCCAATTTCTAACAAAATTGTTTTATTATCATTTTATTTTTCATTTTTCCCTCTGCTTGCTTACAGCAGGCGCTCCAAAGTAATATCTCAGTCACAGTAGGTTCACCATTTTTGACAGTTCTGTCCTGCCCATGATTGTGATGAAGAATGTCTTCCAAAATGTTAAGCTGCCTCTGATGTCCATGAAAACTCTCTCCAGGTACCCCTCAATAACATCTGGAACCACATGATAATTTTGAACCCGTAAGTGTTTGAACATCTAGGACTCCATGCAGCATGTTAGAACGCCTTGCGGTGACCTAATCAGGAAAAACGTTTCCTTTCAATCTTGATAATGGTTCGTATTTTTAAAGGACCCTCATAACTGTCCTGAAGTCACATCTTGTACATAGATTAGGACACCATTCACATAAATGGAAAAATCATATGTTGTGCTCGATACTTGAATTGGAACATGCCAGGCATGGCCATTATCCCCATCAATTTTTACCCTATTTATAGAACCGTTAGCAAACGTCCTGTGAGTCCTTGGAGCGTTGCATTTATTTGGCTTATACTGTCTCCAAAATAATTCCAGCAATGTGTTTATTTTGTCCACTCAATAGGCAATTTATATGCTTTTATGTTCTACTTTTATCAATTGTTTAGCTTAGTTGTTCACTACTGAAACGCAGAATCCGTCTGTGGACCAGTTGAACGTTTCTGTACTGTACGGCTTTGTCAGTCATTTTAGCTGATGGGTATGTTATCTGATGCAGAGTACAGAATGAACTGAGCTTCATGAAGTTTGCAACTTTAAAGTTCTTCGTCTGCCTGTTTCTCTGCATCACATCAAGTGAAATTGTTTGATACATTTTCAATAACCTTTCCAAATGTAACCACTAAGCACACCGCATTCCTGGGTGCCCTTCATGCACTTAGCTGAAGACACCAGTTTGCTGCAATGATTGGAGCACATCTCTGGCTCTTACTTCAGACACCCAACTACTCCCATGTAAGGCAGCTGCAAACATGTACCTTTCCAGCCACACAGCAAGCCACAAATCCTACTAATCTCTTCAGGACATGACCACGCATAGCCACAATGCCAGCGTTGTTGTTGTACTGCCCGAGCATAGGTCATACCCTCACATATGAAAGTTAAAGTTTATCATAATGTACACACTAGGCACATACACCTATAATGTTTGTGGGAACTATGGTTTGCAAATTCTCGGACAATGTCATAACGCAACAAACCACACAGTTTGCAGCTGGTTGCTATAAAAATACAAATTACAATAGTATTTTAAAGAAGTAGAGAGTCTCAGAACCTTTGTTCATGGTAGTCAGGTGGGATTTCACTCACTAAAGGGAAACAAATAGCTTAACCAGCACCAAACTAGCTATGAACCCAGGAGCTAATTTTAAGGGGTGAAAATTAGTTTTGGTGTCCCTGGTCAAGCTCCGATTGTGCTTTTTCACCTCTGGAATAATGTATGAAAACTGTCTTTGCAACTGTTTTACTTACAGAATGTTATTATCCCTAAAGCATGCACAATTTCCTCCAAGCTGGAACTGAAGCTTTGGTGTCACTTGGAGGCGATTTGGGGGGCAGTGACCCAATGGTGACTTTCATGGTCCTCTCTTGTGGCCCAGTACCAGGCAGCATGGCCATGGCACCTTGGCAGCCACAGCGGTGCAGCTGTGCTGGCTCAGAAAAAAACAGGAAAACATAGATTAGTATCCTCTCAGTCTACTTTGCTGGGCCCGGATCCTGTCAGGTCTGCACTACACCACCAGACACGAAGGTAGGGTTTGTATTTCTTTATTCGGACCTCGCATGTGGGTGACTGTCCCCAACCTCCTTGCTCGCCTTCTGACCCTCCCCTTCTGCCCTCAGCCCTCGCTGGACACCTCCTGGTCCCCGAGGCTCCTAGCGCTCTCTTGTCACAGCTTTCACCGTGGCACTACATCTCCCCTCTTGCACAGATGAGTTTGTTTTGGGAAAACATCAATTATATTTCTTCTATGAGACGTGCAGATCTGTGACATGCACGCTGTGGTCGACTTGCTAAGGTTGGCTGTGTATGTTCCCCCACAGCCAAGGAGAGGGGTGGACCCGATCCCGCGACTGGTGTGGGAGCCTCTTCAGTGACGTCGCTGTCCACTCCTGACGTTGCCTCTTTGGGTGGTGTGTTACATTTCTTAAAGTGGGAGATGTTCTAAGTCACCCTCTTATCATCCGAAACAGCTGTGACCATTGTGCCTTTCCGGCTTGTTACTTGAGGTGGGTGCTCGTGTTACAGGCTGTCCAATTTTCTCTTTTGTTCTTGTGTGATGAGTACCCAGTCTCCTTCTTGGACTGTTGATGGCTGTGCCCTCCGACGCCTGTCTGCCTATTCCTTCATTTTAGCTTTTTTGATTCTGTCCATCTTCGCTAGCTCAGCATGTTCAGTGGCTTGCTGGACATGGAGAACTCAGTTCTCCCAGGTGGGTATTCTGGTGTGCACAGTATGGCCTAGCATCAGCGTGGCGGGCATATGTTTGGGATGCTGTGGGACGTGGTTCGGTATGCCCTCAGCACTTCGTTCTGTGCTGCCTAGACATCCCTTCTGGAAAGTTCAGTTTGTTGTATGGTCTTCTTCAGAGTGGCCATGAACCTCTCCACCATCCCATTGGCCTGAGGCCACAGGGGAGTGATCTTTTGAGGTCTGAAGTTGAGGTGTCTGGCAAATTTGGCAAACTCTTGACTGTTAAATGGAGGGCCATTGTCTGGATTGACTACTTCAGGGATTCCTCATGCTGCAAAGACTTCATCTAGCACAGGTATGGCAGTGGCTGCCCTGGTGGACGATACTTGTGTGCAATCGGGAATATTCATCCATTATAACAAGGATGTATTTGCCAGACTATAGTGGGGCAAAGAAGCCTGTTGTCACTTGTTCCCAGAATCTGTCCAGTAGTTCAGACATTTGGAGTGGCTAGGGAGGTTCTTCTCAGCTGACCAGTTGGCATTGTAGACAGTCCTTTAGTGTAGCTTTGACCATCACGTCCAGGGAGGGGAACCAGACACGCCTCCGTAGGGCTCTTTTGGTGGCTACTATGCCTCGATGGCCCTCATAGGCTAGGTTGATCACCTGAGCAGCAGACCATCCTCTACAATGGACAGTTCATCGTTTACATGTCAAAAGGATGTAAGCTCTTTGGGGTCTGTGAGGTGGTTGTTCTTGAATTCTTCTATGTGGCCCCACCAATTCGTTCTTATGCATCGCGTTACATCTTGTAATGTGGCATCCGCTGCAGTTGCTTCAGTTATGGCTTCAAAGGGGACCGCTGCTGGTCTTGCTAATGGTGGTCTTGTTGTAGAGGATGTTCTAGGGTGCTGTGACATGTAGTCTGCTGGGTTTGCTGCTTTTTTGGGTTTATGTATGATGATGTATGTGTATTCTTGCAGTCGAATTCCCCATCACTCCATCCTGGAAGGCATCTTGGCTCGGGGATTTCCAAATATGGTTTTCAATGCCTGATGGTCCGTGATGAGTGTGAAGTGTTTCCTGTATAAATGAATATGTGGAAGTGCTTATAGGCCAGACTTTCCTTTTCCGGCTGCGAGTATGCTCTTTCAGTGTCAGTAAGGCTGTGGCTGGCATATGCTACTATGGCCCTCATTTTGTCCCTGGCGGTCTTTTGACCACCAGGGCTAATGTGGCAGTATCACTGCCAACAGGCTGGCGGTATTTATCGCCACATTATGAGTGTGGCAGGTTGGCCGCTGCCAACCTGCCACATCTTCACTCATACCGTCATGGCGGTATGAACTGCCGGGCGGAAGATGTACATCTCCGACCCGGCAGTCCACAGCAGACCGCCGGCGGCATTATGATCTAGCCTACCACCATGGTTTTTGCGGCGGTAGCACCTGACCCCCCCCTACACACTTAGTCCCCCCCACCCCATACTGTCACAGCGCCCCCACCCCCTCTACCAGCACTGGTGGAAATCTTGTACCAATGGCTCTGGCGGTCTCGGTTAGAGACCCCCAAAGTCATAATGAGGGCATATATGTTTTTGTTCACCTTCTTTGTCATACTGATGTAAGATGGCTCCGAGTCCCACAGGACTGGCGTCCACAGTGAGCTAGGTCGTTTTATGGGGTTTGAAGTATGCCAACAGTGTCTTTGATTGCCTTGAACACTTGATCACATCTCGCTGACCACCGGAATGGTTGACCTTTTTTGGTCAGCTCCTTAAGGGGGTAACTGATGGTAGCGTAGTCCTTGATATACCGGGCACAGCAACTGGCAATTCCCAGAAATGACTGAACCTCACCTGTGTCTTGAGGGTGAGGAGTGTCAGTGAGGGCCGCGACTTTCTCGGGGTCTGGCCTCATCCAGTCACCTGAGAAGATATTTCCGTAGAACTTCAGAGTGGACCTGTGAAATTCATACTTGTTCTTATTGAGGGTTAGGCTGGCTTCCAGAAGAGCCTGACATGACTGATCCCGGGCTTTGTCATGTTCATTGCCAGTGGCTCCAAATTCAAGGATGTCGTCGCTACAGTTAAGGGTGTTCGGAATGTGTCAGATTACTCTACTGCTCACTTCATGAAATATCTCAGCTGCTGATGAGATGCCAAAGCTGATCCATTTGTACCGAAATAGCCCTTGATGCATTTAAAACGAAGTCATGTAACGCAAACTTTCATGGAGTTTGAGCTGGTGGTAGCCCTTGTTTAGATCTAGCTTTGAGAATACTTTCACCACATTAAGTAGTGTGGTCATGTCACTGATATAGGGTCCCGGATGTCTTTCCCACTCAATGGTGGTATTTGGAGCTCTCATGTCCACACATAAACACACTTTGCTGCCGGATACTGGTTTAGGCACCACCACCACTGAGGACACCCACGGGTGGGTCCCTCGGTTCTCTTTATGATGTCAGGCCTGAGGAGGTCTCTTAGTTCGTCCTCAACCGCCTGTTGGAGGTGAAAGGGTACCTTTCTGTGATGCTGAGCCACTGTTGTTATTTGTTCATTTATGTGCAGGTGGACTTGAATATGAGTCATCTTTCCTAGTCCTGTGAATAGCTTTGGAAACCTGCGTACAATGTCTGATTCAACCTCCACTCGATATAGTATCTCCACCAACCTCAGTCATTTGGCAGTGGGCAAGCTGAGGAGGCAGTCTGCTCGGGCCCTTCGATAGCATGAATCTGTGCTTGTATGGTCCAGTCTTTGTAAGTGAAAGGTGTTTGAAACTGCCCTAGACATGGCAGACGGTCTTTGGACATCCAGATATAGATTTGCACGGCCTCTTTGTGTAATTTGGGCTTCAGGTTCATCCTGTTGTACTCTGTGACACTGATATAGTTGAGGGATGCACCACTGTCAAGTAGAAATGTGGTAGAGTGTGTTCCCATTTGGAGATACAGCCTTGTGTATTTCTTTAGTCTGTTGTGGTCGGCAACCAGGCAAATGTATTCCTCACTGTCTTGAGATTTGTGTGAGAGATCACGACTCACAGCATTCAGAGCGTCTTGATTTGTATGTGCCATACGAGTAGAGGCTTGATCTGGATGAGCTGGAGGAGTAGTCTAATCGGTCATGCACAGCCTTTGCATGATGATGCAACATGGGCTCCTGGGATTCTTGCTGTATGCTCTTCTGTGAGGCCTGGCACACCTTCTCAAAGTGGTTTTCTTTTCCGCAGAGGCGACACTGCTGACCCAACGCTGGGCATGGATCAGTGTGTGGGAAGTTTTGGCTGCAGCAATAGCATTTCAGCTGGACTTCCTTTGTTGGCCCCGTTTGTCGGGTCTGTGATGACGCCCTGTTCTTCGGGGATAGTTTGTGAATTTCAGAGTCCTCCACCGTTCCGGTGGCTGGCGTCCCTTCTGACGAGTTTGAGGCCTGAATGCCTCTTCCTGTTTCTCTAGCTTTCCAGCTTCCATTTTCTTTGTGTGTTCCTCTGCTTGATCGTTGACTCTCGTAATTTCTTCAATTTCATCTGAGTAGCATTTCTTTAAGAGGCATCTGCACAGGGTCTCAGATTGGCATCCTTCAATGATCCCCAGGTGAAGAGTGTCTTCAGTGGTGAACGTGTCAAAATCTCAGTATCGGGCTGGATGTTTTAGTCGTGAGATGAACTCCTCATGGATTCATCACTCTTCTGGGACACTAGGTTGGAACTATAACGTTCATAATTGATGTTCCTTTTGTGAAGAAATTTCCTGTTAAGTGCCTGAGGTTACATAGAGCAAAGAGCTTTTGCACAGGGTCAGTGACTTGTGACCCTTTCATGAAGTCTTCTAAATCTTTCAGCCAGTCTTGCGAGTGGAGGCCCATGCCCCCTCCTGATACAAGAGAGAGTGGCTCCAGCTGGTGTAGAAACGAAACCCTGAGTATAACTGGACTACGCTTGGCATGAGGTGGAGAGCAGGGCACCACTGATGTGACCCCCATCCGTGTTGTGGCACGTGCATCGCGTGCAGTCTGGTAACGTAGACATGGCATGCTCATCAGTGGTGCCATCAGCCAGTTGCAGAGTGAGGTATGTTGTGCAGGAAGTTACATGGGTGGCCTACGACCTGCGGGCAGTGTGGTGGTCGCAGTGGTGCAGCGTCGGGGTGGCCCTGCAACATAAACATTTAACCAGCTCCAGTGGGCTGCCAGAAGCTGGGCACGTTTGTATGTCCCTTCAGAGCCCTTTTGTGGGCTATGTATGTCCCTACAGTGTTTCTTCTGTGGGTTATGTATGGGCGCCTGACCTCAGAATGGCCTTCTTACGGTTCTCGCAGCTCATTGGCTGAGCTGCCTGACTCCAAGATGGCCGCCAGGGAAATCTGTAGTCTTGTGGGATTTACTGCAGGACTTGCAGAATGTTTGTCCAGGGGCTGTGGAGGTTGGTCCTCTTACCTCCTTCTGTGCACTGCTGCAGCGGATTGGATCATGATAAGTTAATGTAGCTGGGCTGTCACCAATCCCAGACGTGTATTCAGAGACAGGCAGAGGCACAGAATGGTTAAGGTAAGAAAATACCAACTTTCTAAAAGTGACATTTTCAGACTTACAATTTAAAATCTAACTTCATCATAAGTTGTGGTTTTAAATTGTGAATGTAGAGACACTAAACTCCAAATTTCTATATTTTCCCAATGGAAGTTACACATGAAGGCTGCTTCACAGTAACCCCAATATTAACCTATGGGAGAGATAGGCCTTGCAGTAGTGATAAACAATTTTAAAAATGTTTCACTACCAGGACATGTTAAACTTAAAAGTACATGTCCATCTATTTAAATTCACTGCACACTGCCCTTGGGGCTAACTACGGCCTACCTTATAGGTGATTTATATGCAATAAAAAGGAAGGTTTGGGCCTGGCAAGTAGGTGCACTTCCTAGAACGAAATGGCAGTTTAAAACTGCACACACAGGCTCTGCAGTGACAGGCCTGAGGCATGTTTGAAAGGCTACTGTAGTAGGTGGCACAATCAGAGCTGCAGATCCACTAATAGTTTTTCATTTACAGGCCTTGGGCACATAAGGTACACTTCACTAGGGATTTACAAGTACATTAAATATGCAAGTTGTGGACACACTAATGTTACCATGTTTTAAGCAGAGATCACATGCACTTTAGCACTGGTTAGCAGTGGAAAAGTACCCAGAGTCTTAAAGCTAACAACAACAAGGTCAGAAAACGAGGAGGAGGAAGGTGAAAAGTCTGGGGATGACCCTGCAGAAAGGGCCATTTCCACACATAGCCTGTATGTGGTCCAAATTTGTAATATAGATGGAGCAACATTGCAGGCTATTAAATCAAACACAAGATGTTTTGGTAGAGTGCACATCCGGAACTCAGGTATTTGAACAAATATGTGGTAATGAACAAAAAACTCTGAGAAATAAAGAATGTGTCTAAAATCACACAATGTGATCAAGCAGAGAGTGAGAGGCAAGCATTTGTACCTGGTTCTCATGTTACATGGTCGGTAGCTGTACCCACAAGTCCACATTGCCTCTTGTGAAAGCTTAGTTCATATTGGGTTTACCTCAAGCTGAACCAGAGCCAGGCATCTAGCTCCAAACTGACTTGAACTTTTAATGGCTCACCCACCTCTATATGTGCAATGCTGGTTTGTTTTATGATGTTGCTTCCTATCTCTCTCTCTCTGCAACAGTGATATCTTTTGTACTGCTCTTCTCTGAATGTGCGCCCTTCTACCTTTACCAGACCCACCTGGTTACTGAGGGGAAAGGAGAAGCATGCCCGCAAAATAGAAAATAGAAGGCTACTGGACACCAAGTCAGACACCCCCGAAGAGATGGTAGTGACAGGGAGAGTGAGTTGCACTTCAGTGGTGAATTAGTAGAATGGGGTGGGCCTACAGGCCATCACCTGGCACTCTGTCACTGCCCTATGTGCTTTTCAGTGACTCTGGGAGCAGCAGTGCAGTTTAAAAAGAGAGGTCCTTGAAAACTGTGGCAATCCACCACCTGCAAATGGGAGTAGGTGTCCAGTGACCTATGTCACAGGTACATTTTTGCAAAAAAAAATAATATTTTGTGTTGGAAAATGGGTTATTGGTAGTATCTACACTTAGCAATAGGCCACTAACCTCCACTTAGGTCCAGTTAGGTCAAAGTAAATTAAACCTAGCTCAACCCTTGGTAGCTTGGCAATGAGCGAGAAGGCTTAACTTAGGAGAAAAAGCATAAAGCATTCAAATATCACAAAACAGTAATTAAATAAAACACAGGAAACAGTTTAAAAATCCAAAATCAATTTATAAAGATAGGAAATATTTTTGCTTTAAAATGACATCAAAATGAATAAAATCGGATAAGGGGAACCGGAGATATGAATTTTTAAAGAATTAATGCTTTCTAGCTCATAGAAACAAAAAGCGCCAATCTGGTCATCTGGTCGCACCTCGACCGGGGCAAAGTCAAAGTTTAATGGCAACCGCGATGGAGCCCATCTCAGCTACAGCCCGCGGGAGGCCTCAGTCAAAAGTTTACTTTAGGACTTAGTTGTTTTTCTGGAGATTTTCTTCAGAGGGACGAACTGCCAGTCCACTCCGACCTCCTGGAACTCTTCCTCAGATACGCGTTGCGGGAGCCCTCGTGGAGATTTTTACCTTCAGGCTTAGTCGTTTTATCGAGGTGAAAATCCTTTGACCGGGACAAACCTGAATCTTGATCCAACGTCCTTGGAGCCCTCTTCGGCTACACTCCCTGGGAGGTCCCGGTCAACTTCCTACTTTCGGACTTGGGGCCAGATGTAGCAACTTCCGCATTTGCGATTCGGAAATTGCGAGTCTGTGCGACTCGCAATTTCCGAACCGCCAATGCGGATGCAGAACGGTGTCTCAGACACCGTCTGCGACTCGCTATGGGGTCGCAAAGACCCACCTCATAAATATTAATGAGGTGGGTCGCATTTTGCGACCCCATAGTGAGTCCCTGCACTCACAGGGATGGTGGCCTGCTGAAGTCAGCAGACCTCCATGTCTGTGACTGCTTTTTAAATAAAGCAGTTTTTTAAAAATGTTTCAGCCCGTTTTCCTTAAAGGAAAACGAGTTGCAAAATAAAAAAAATAACGAAACCATTTGGTTTCGTTTTTTCAGAGTAGGCAGTGGTCCATTGGACAACTGCCTGCTCTGAAAAAACCTTTTGGGCAACATTCACAAAGGGTAAGGGGTCCCATGGGGACCCCTTCCCTTTTGCGAATGAGTTACCACCAGTGTGACACTGGTGGTAACTGCGAATTGCTTTGCGACCGCATTCGCGGTCACAAAGCAATTCTGCATTGCAATGCGAGTCGCAAATAGGAAGGGAACACCCCTTCCTATTTGCGAGTCGCATTCACAATTTGCGAGTCGGTACCGACTCGCAAATTGTGAATGTGCGTCGCAGAAGGCTTTTTGCATGGCGCAAACTGCGATTTTCGCAGTTTGCACCATTCAAACAGCTTACTACATCTGGCCCTTAGTCACTTTTTTGGAGATTTTCTTCACCGGAATGAACCTGCAAGTCAGGCCGGGCCGCAGCTGAGGCAAGCCGGCTACAGTTGCCACGGCAGGTCGGTCACTCTATGGAGCTTTTTTCCCAAAAGTTCTCCAAACTTCTGGATCTTCTTCCAGATGTTCTTTTAAGGTTCTTTTGAGGTCCACAGTTCACCCCAAGGTTCCAGAAGCTCTGAGACACTCCTTGAGGGTGTGGACTACAAATCCCAGAATGCACCTGGTGCAAACTCCTTTTTAGCCACTGGATGGTGGTCAGCTGGTTAGTTTCTCCAGGAGTTGGTGCAGGGGACTCTGGTTAGCATGTTTTCACCTGTATCAAACAGGGAATCCCTCCTTGAACCAGTTGAAGCCAGGCAAAGTCCTTCTTGTGGTGAAGCACAAGTGTGCAGCTGGTGCAGTCCTCCTGAGTGCAGTGTCCAGGTGCAGGCCAGGGGTCCAGTTGGGCAGTCCTTCTTCTTCTGTAGTTCTTCCTTGTTGGAATCTGATAGGGATCTGAGGTGTGGGTGCAGGTCTGCCAGTTTTATCCTTGCTCCTGTGTGAAAAACAGGGGGATCCTGGGGGTCCTGGTTCTCCAGTCAGGGGCAGGGTCCTTCCCCCTGTGATGACCACTTCCTGGGAAGCGTGGCAAAAATCAATCCCAGGGAGCAACATTCCACAAAAATCCATCATGGCTGAAAGTGATTTTTGGAGGTTACATCTGGCTGAGCCCACCCTCTGGTGTGGCTAAAAATCCTAAACACACCCCTCTCCTGCCCTCTCCTAATCTAATCGAGGGGCACCTAATTGTCTGGGTTTGCAGGATGTGAGGGTGTTGCTGGGTTGCTCCAAATGTCCTCTCCTGCCTTTGAAGACCAGTTTGGCAGCCCTCCCCCCTTCCTGCTTCCCCATCTGCTGAGGGGAGATCTCCTCCCCGAGGCACATCTCTTTGTGTTGAGCAGGCCACTTCACACCTCATCAAGGCAGCCTGGCCAGGCTGCCAGAGGCTGGCCAAACAGAGCAAAGCAGCAAAAACACTGCAGGGCTGAAGTTAGCAACTTTTCAGGTAAAGTTTAAAACTCTTTATCTGAACAAGTTATATTAAATCCCACAACTGGAAGTTGTGGGATTTATTATAACAATTATTTTGATACCAAACTTGTGGTATCTGTTACTTAAGGGGACTTTTAAAATTAAAATAAAGTCTCCTCTTTCTAGCCTATGGAGGCCATTCACTACAATGAGGGAAAAACGATTTTGGCTGTTTTACCTCACCAGGGCTTTTAAAACTATTTTTATAAGGTCCCTGTTATAGTTACCTGGCACCTAGCCCTAGGGGGTACATAGGGCACATCTCAGGGGTGACTTATATGTAAAAATAAGGTAGTTTAAGACTTTGGAACTACTTTTAATTCCAAAAGTCGAATTTGCATGTAACTTTCATTTAAAAGCAGCCAGCAAGGCAGGCCTGCCTTTAAAATGACACTGGGCACCTCAGCAATGCACCTATGGGTGCACTACCTATGCCAGGGTCCCTAAACCTACATGCCCTACCAAATACTAGGGACTTATAGGTAGGTTGACTTAGCCAATTATAATTAGCCTAATTTGCATACTGAGTTTACACAGAGCACAGGCCCTGGGTCTGGTTAGCAGTACCCAGGGCACCATCAGAGTCAGGAAAACACCAGCAAAAAGTGAAAAATGGGGTCAAAAAGTTAGCGGGCCTCTGCAATCAGCCCTGTTCTCTCACATTTTGCAAAAGTGTGTTTAAAATAACGGAAGAGGGCTCTTGCATGTGTGATTGATTCAGATGTAGAGTCTGAATCTGAGATATGGGAAAGGATAGATCAAATTCTTGCTACAGATGATGAATTCAAGATTGATGAATCGAGGGTGGGTGATCCCTCCTTGTGTGTCAATCCCATAGCTGAGATTAGGGTGGGAGATAAAGTTTTCAAATTCTCAGTAAATTCCAGCACCAAGATCACCATGATTACTCAGTCAGAAATTAGACTCTTGTTAAAGGATACTTGGGGTGATAGACCTCTGATGCCTCCTGATTTTAGTTCTCCTGTTTCATATGAAGGACACAAGATTGAGCTGGTGCTATATATTTAAGATATGATGGAGTTCAAAGGAAGGAGGATCAGAGGAAAGGTATATCTGATAGTCAAGGGTCTAAATATTCTAGGTTGGTTTCATGAAGGATTGTTCTGGATGATATTGAAGCTGGGAGCCAAAGAACAGGTCTTTGAAGGGAGCAAGATATGTCTTTCTGTATTTGGTGAGCAGCTGGGCAAAATTAAATAATTCAAACACAGTATTAAGTTGAAGGAAGAGGCTATGCCTCTAAAACATAAGCTCAGAGGGGTACCCTTCAGGGTCAGGGAAGATCTTGAAAAGAAACTCACAATGCTATGTGAGAAGGGAATTATTTGAACCAGCTGAATCTTCACTATGGCTTTCCCCCTGAGTGGTAGGGCCCAGGAGGTGTGGTCAATTGAGTGATTCTGTGGATCTTAGACATCTAAATAAGGAGATATGGATTGATTCTCATCCATTGCCTAAAATTAACAATTTGTTTAATTGCAAGGTTGGGGCCACTGTGTTTTCCAAACTTGTTTTGACTTCTTCCTATCGTCAGGTGGAACTGCATCCCAAAACAAGGCAACTCACTGCTATTTTACCTATTGGTATGTTTCAATATTGTAGGATGCTAGTTGGCTTGGCCTTGACACCCTCGGTCTTCCAAAGGGTGATGTACAACTTGCTCAAGGGATTAGAGGAGGTCTTAGTTTTCCAAGACGATGTGTTAGTGTTTGCAGAAAATGTTGATGCACACAATGCCACTCTACAAAAAGTGTTGAGAATTTTCAAAGAGCATGGAGTAGTTAAAAAAAAAAAGTTGTGCAAATGTTTGTGCGGTGGAAATTACCGCCAACCGCCATGCAGTCTGCCGGCAAAAGACCGCCGTGGACACGGGAAACTTACCACCGTATTACAACCCCAAAGGCAAAAACTGCAAGAAAAGAGCAAGGTATCTGACCCCGCCAGGCCAAACAATGGCACGAAGCAGGCTGAATTAAATCCGCCACCACCATGGCAAAAAGTAAACCACCCTCCCAATTACGATTCACAAATCAGCACAGCTGTCGTGCAGCTGCAGTATGCCATATGAAGTACGGACCACCGCAGCCAAGGAATGGACTAACCAACTACAACTCCCCACATTGGTCATTTTGAAAAACCCACACCTGAGACACATACACACACTTCACACACACACACCACTATAAAACACCCACCCACAACACCCACAATCCCTAGCTACGCCTACCTGCTGCCACACAACTCCCGGCCAATTGGAAAGAGACACCACAAACTCAAGTTATACTTCTGCACCCCACATGCCACGTATAACTCACAACCACACATCCCACAACTGCACCTTCAAATATCACACCTGTCACCAACTCGCTCACACACTCCACTACCCCAATCAACACCACCACATCATAGCACACATCGTCCCACACAACCCACTATGGCATCCCCTAAGAACCACTGTTTCACTGACAGGGAATTGCAGACCATGGTGGATGAAATAATCAGTGTGAAGCCACAGCTGTTTGGTGCACAGGTCCAGCAGACATCCATTGCCAGGAGGATGAAGCTTTTGGCAGAGGATCATCAACAAGGTGAATGCAGTGGGAAACCATCCATGCACAAGCGACGATATCAGGAAGAGATGGAACGACATGCGGTGGAGGGTGAGTTTCATGGCATCACGACACCAGCTTGCCATCCAGAGGACTGGCGGTGGTCCACCACCACCTCCCCCCCGAGTTGACCGAGTGGGAGGAGAAGTTCTTGGCTATCCTGCATCCAGAGGGCCTCACTGGAGTCACTGGAGGACTGGACTCTGGAAGTCAATGACACACCCCTCCCACCACCTGCACCTGAAATGCATGTTACCCCCTCTCCTTGTACCGAACCCAAAACACCCTATCCCATATCCATACCACCCAATCAACCACCCACACCCATACCTTGCATGCCCACGCACCCCACTAACACCTACCCAAACAATGTGTACACAACCACCAGTCCCTGCATGTAATGTTTGAAACACAACAAGTCCCACAATGCATCAGCCATTCCACTAATTTCCGTGCACTGCACCAATCCCAATGGAAGTCCTGCATGCTGATGTGTGGGGATGTAAGCACAAGAAACAGGTGGCAGATGCTGACAGGGACATGGCAATGACAGGACAGAGGACAGAAACAGAAGGAAACACATGCCACTGCTAATGTGTGAAAGCAATGCACATGTGCAATGTCCACCATCGTCAACTAATTGGCTGTCAATGCCATATCCCCTCAAGCTATTGACCGCTACTGCCACCCAGCTGACTCACAGTCAAACACTCTGCAGGACACACAATACATTTGTATTTCTAATCCACAGGTACTACTGCTCATGGCAGCTGCCAGGAGGTGCCAGGAAGTGCCATTCCCCCAGCAGAAGAAGGCCCAAGTGATGACAGTCCAGTGGGATGTCTGGATCTGGACGACCACCCTGGCCCATCGGGAACCTTAGGCCAGTCACCCTCCAGAAACCCCACTCAGCCCACCAGACAGACCCCCACCACTCAGCCACCACCAACAGCTGTGGCCCAATGCCCCCAAAACAGTGTCCCCGGGTCAGCCACTATGTGCCCACCTGTACAGGGACCAGAGTCACCACCCGTCCCCAGGCAAGAAGATGAAGGTCCTGGTGCAAGTGGGAGTGGGCACACTGTGACGGGGTCACAGGCACAGGGGGCCCGGGCCAGTGGGAGGGCATCTGTGGGCCAAGGGAGGAGTCAAACCAGGGAAGCGACTGGCCAGGACGCCACTTCCCAAGTCCTGGCAGCATACCACCACTCCCAGGACAGGATGGGTCAAATCCTGCCCACTTTGCAGGATATTGAGAGGCTGCAGAGTGAACACCATCAGGAGGCCATGAAGCAATGGCAGGCCCACAATGCCACCATGGCCACCATCAAAGGGGTGCTGCAGGACATGACTGCAGTCCTGTGTGAGATCTCCACCCGCATGCAGGCCCCTTCCACAAGCCACAAGACACCCCAGCCCTCCACATCTGCTGCTGGTAGGGGACTGGTGGCCCTGCCAGGGGACTCACAGGACACCAGCACCCCTTCCACTGTAGCCTACAAACCCCCTTGCAAACGTGGCCGATGAGCCAGACATCCCTTGGAGACTGTAGCCAAGATCAAACCCACCACCAGGAAGTGATCCTCTCCTGAACTGCCTCCCTTGTGTGCCACTGACACACCTTATTGACTTTCTACTGCCAGTGCTTCATTTTCCAATGGCCTCATGGACTCTGAACCTGTGCTACTAACAGCTGTGAACACCAAAATGACTATTTCGTCCACCATCTGTCCACTCCCTTGTATTTCCCCATCCCGTACTTTGATTCACTTAATAAACACTGTACATTCACAACCAATGTATTTGTGCTTTATTCATAATGCATGCACTTGATGAACAACTTTGTCAATGTAAAATGTTGAAACAGTACCAGAAATTGCCTAGGCTGAAAGTTTGCCAGTCTGTAACATTCCAAATCTGTGAAATGGGTTTCTAACACATGCACCAGGAATGTCCTAATCCTCCTTGTACACAGCATGGCAAAGGGTATCCCACCATAGGACGACCTGTGGGGAACAGATATGTTACATACATGTAGGGACAGTTTGTTCAATGACACATGAACTGGTTTGTGTCCAAAGTTAGACATCATTGCCGGAGTACTGTCACTTCTTCACTGACCAGTATTACCATTTGTCAGTTACACTACACACCAGTAATGAACTCATTTATACAACCATGCAGATTAGTAGAACTGTAGGGCCATCTGCATCAGCTGAGGTGACCTCCACCCAACATTGTGAGGGACACTAGGTTGATGTGCAAGTACTGAGGAGATGTGGTGTCAGGAGTGCTGTCAGCAAAACTGGTCCAGACCCTCTATCCACGCAGCATGTCCAAATAGTCCATACATGTGAAGGCAAAAAACACATCCAGGAAGACAAAACTTCTGTGTGTGAACTACCTTTGGGAGTCATCAAACACATGAAGCAGTGAGGGGTATGTGACAGTACACACATTGCACCACACACACACTTCTGTGTCTCCAGCACTGGCTGTGCAATCAGTCAATTGTACACAAATCTACATAGGCAATGTTGTGGGAACCAGTAGGCAAAATGTACCTTCAACTCATTACAGCTGAATGAGCTGAGTTCTGGAGTCCACGTCATCCTCCCCTTATTCACCGCTGTCCTTTGTCCCCTCAGCTTCCACCAGTCAACCAGGTCATTCCTCCTCTTCCAGTAGGGGTACATGTCTTCTCAGTGCCAAGTCGTGCAGCATACAGCAGGCCACGATGATCTGGCAAACCTTGTTTGGGAATAAGACAGGGATCTGCCTGACAAATGTAGGTACCAGAATCTTGCCTTCAGTTGGTTGAAGATCCTCTCGATTACTCTTCTTGTCCTGCCATGTACCTCATTGTAGCAATTGTCACCCCTGACCTGGGATACCTTACTGGTGTCAACAGCCAAGACAGGTTTGGATAGCCAGAATCACCTGGGAAGAGTGGGAATACATAGCACATGCCACCATTGTGTGGAGGGTAAAGAGGAAGAAAGGCAGGTTGCTAGCTACTGCACTCTCACATCTCACTCACCCACAAGCCAGGTTCTCTCTCTTTGTAGTTGTGCCATCAGGTGTGGGACACTGCTGTTCCTCAAAATGTAAGAGTCATGCACATATCCAGGGAATTTTGCAATCACTTGTAAAATGTATTGGTCTGCAAGGCACACCACCTGTACATTAATGGAGTGATGATTGTTCCTACTCCTGTACACTTGTTCATTTGCCCTGGGAGAAACCAAGGGAATATGGCTGCAATCTATGGCCCCAATCACATGTTGAATGTGTGCAATGGCATAGAAATCAGATTTCACAGTGGGCAAGTCAGCAGTTTGGGGAAATTCAATGTAGCTCTGGAGGTGTTTCATCAAGGCAGTGAGGACATCCCTTAAGATGTTACTGAACATTGGCTGTGACGCATCTGCTGCCAAGCCCACTGTCGCCTGAAAAGATCCACTGGCCAAAAAATGTAGCACAGATAGTACCTGCACAGTAGGGGGAATAGCATAGGGATTGCATAGAGCTGGCAGTAGATCTGGCTCCAGTTGGGCACACAGTTCACGTATGGTCACCCGGTGCATATGGTAGGTCAGTATAATGTGTCTTTCCTCCATGGCTGCCAGGTCAACTAGGGACCAATACACCGGTGCATTCCTCAGTCTCTGCATGGGTTGGTACCTAGAGAGGGCCAATACACATAAGTCACCACACCAACACATTAAGGATGATGTCGACACACACACACAACTGCACACACATAGCCTTGAAATCATGGAAGGGTTGTGTACAGCTAAAATTGTGACAATCAATGAGTGATCACGGTGCTATGCAACTGACAAATGTAGCTAACTGATGCCACACATCACATATGGCATGTATAGCTGTGTATGACTGATATGCCTAACATGTACAAGAAGATATGATGGCATGGACGGCGCGTAGAGATTGCACTCTAATACATTTTACACTTCAAATGGTAGTCGCCTGTCCTACATGCAGAGGACAGATAGAAGTGGCATGACTCTGCTGGTGCCCGTCGGACCCTAACCTCCCTAATGGCCCACATACTGGCAGTGGCCGACCCAGCGTTAGATGGGCGCTTGAAGGCACCACAGCAGCCACAAGGAGGGGAGTTCTTACACTGTCATGCATGCCAACTGTACTGGGGGGATGGTAGGCAATGTGGAGAAAGGATACTGTTACAGTGACTCATAGGTGTCAGGGTATGCAGGTGTTCAGCTTCTTGACCGGGTTACATTACTTTGTTGTGTAGGTGGCATGTGTATCCAGGTAAGGTAAAACTTGGGTAGAACAGTCAGTCAGGTGGTGTTCTTGTTGACTTGCAATGTGACGTTGTGGTACTCAAAACATCTGAGCATTAAATGGATTCCTCAGTTGGAGTTGAAGGACATGTACAGTGAATCTGTAGGGCACCACTGTCAGTGTAGTGTACTCCAAAGAGGCAGGTGTAATCCTTATCAGTGGAACATTTCTGTAGTGCAAAGGATATGGTAAGGTGAGGTCTGAGACTGAAGTGCACTGCATGTGAGCCTTCCTGCATCATAGTTGAGTTGCTCATAGCCTGCATCCCTTTCTTTGTCTCCCCCCTCCCTCTCTGTTTTCTTGTGTCCTTGTGTGCATCAGCATCATCAGGCGAAGGAGGCACCAGCGAATGGGGATGCTGCAGCCCACGGGACCCAGGAGGCACAATCCACTGATGCCGAGGGAACCAGTGGGTTGGAGGACGAGGGGAGCACCACAGGGGGCCTCACTATAACTGCGACATCAGACTCAGATTCCTCCTCCGATGGCAGCTCCCTGGTGGTGGCAGACCCCTCTGAGACCACCTCAATGACATCTTTGCCCACAACCCCCCACCAGCACCGCCCTCCCAGTAGCTCCCCACCGAGTTGCCCGTGCCCGCTCACCCAGGAGGGTGGGCATCTCCTTTGCCGCAGGCACCTCAGCCCCTGCCCCAGTCAGCCCTGCTGCCCTCAATGAGGAGGCTATTGACCTCATTCGAATCATCTCTGTGGGACTGACAACCATTGTGAATGCCATCCAGGGGCTCGCATCACAAATGCAGCAAACCAATGCCTACCTGGAAGGCATTCACGGTGCCTTGTCTGGCCTCCAGAGATCGTTTTAGGCTCTGGTCTCCTCTTTGACAGTAGCCAGTGTCCCTAGTACTTCCATCCCCCCTCCAACCATCTGTGCCCCATCCAGCATCCCTTTCCCCTCACCCATCCCAAACACATAAGCCAAAAAGCATGCACACAGTACAACACACAAGGCACAAAAGGACACACATAGGCACCACAAGTCACACCACAGCCAGGCTCACACTCAACAGACAAATGCTAACATAACATGACAACAGCCACATCCTCCACTGTCTCCCCCACCTCGACCTCCCTTACTGTGACCTCACCACACACACCTGCAAGCACTGCATCCTCACTCCCAGATCCTGCCCCATTGACACAATCACCACAATAGCAGTCACCCAGACATGCACCCCAGACACCGCACTCACACTCACCACAACAACCATAACAGACACTTGCAGCACACACACCAGACCTGTAGACACCACCACAACATCCATTCACATGACCTGCTTGTCCTCTCCCACCCTTCCCCCCTCCTCCCAAAACACATAAACGCCTCCATTCAAGCACCCAACAGTCATCCACCACACACAAGCAGACAGAGCACCCACCTTCATCCACATCCAGCACACCTACATGTCCTACAGCCACTCCCTCTACCTCCTCTCCCTTGCCTGTTTCCACAGCCCCTCCACATGCTCCTACAAAACTTTTCCTTTCCCACATTGCCCCTCCCCGTCTTGTCAATGCACGTTCCCGTGGCCTCCCCAAACTCAGTTACTCCACTTCACATTCCACCCTGGACCTTCCTTCCGGTTTCCATGTCCCTTTCCCCCTTCAAGAAGAAAACTGTGAAGAGGCTTGATCCTGCTCCCACCCACCGGTCTAAACCCACTCCCCCTCCTTCTACAGCTAAGGCCAAGACCCCTACCCCTCCCAAGCAGAAGTTCAAGCCCCCCTTCCTAACCTGATCCCCACAACCAACCCCTCCCCCTGCACACTGAGGTGCCTGCCCCATTGATGCCCCTGCTAAGTGGAGACCATGGTCGTGCCGGGAGTAAAGTTGGGGCCTTGTTGGCACTGTTTGGCCTCATGGGCATCTTTGTACATAGTAGTTCCTGTTTCCCCTATTGTTGTTCACATTAATATATATGGCCAACCTGCACACTTGGTGCACTTTGATCAAGTTGTTCTGCATTTGACTATGGCTGCCTCATGTGCCCAGGTATGTGGATCATTGTCCCCATCTGTGCATGTGTACTGTGCTTGTGTGGCAACATCACTTCTGTACCCAGCTATGTCCCTGTCTGTATTTGTGTGTGCAATGGTGTTTATGCGGTGATGGGTTTGGAAGTTGGTGTGGATGGTATGAGAGTGGGTAATTGATTGTGATGTGTGTTCAGTTGTTGTGCATGGTATGGGTAGAGTGCGTGGTATGGACAATGGCATCATGGTATGGTCCCAGTGTATGTGTAGATGGCCGTTGTGGCTGTGTGCCGTATGTGTGTCTGGTATGCTGTCTTCTGCCTGGTGTCTGTGTCGGCTGTGGTTTTGTGATTAGTTTGTGTGTGGTTGGGTATGAGTGTTGTGGCGTGTTTACGGTTGGTGTTATTTGGTGTGTGGGTGATGTGTGTAGGGCGTGATGTGTGTTCTGGTTGTGTGTTAGTGTATTGTGAGTGCGCGAGTGTGTGTGTTTGTGTGTGTATATGGGTAGGGGTGTTGCTGTGCGTGTGTGTGTGTGTGCGTGGTCGTGCCATTCCGTGTCAGTTGTGTGTGGTTTGTGTGTGTGTGTGTCATTGTCCCCTTCCCTCCCTTGTGTGGTAGGCAGGGGAACTCACCGTTGTCGTCTTCGTCAGTGCTGCATGTCCTGGAGGTGGATTGGAAGTACTAGCATTGGGAAGATCTCCAGTTCACGCTCCATGTCGTCAGTGGCGGCCTCCACTGTGTCCCTACGGTGAGTGTTTCCTTGTATACTGTTCCTTTCCACCAGGCTTTGAGTGGAGGTCGGTCCGCCCCGGAAATCGTGACAGTGTGCTGTGCTGTAATATGGGGGGCTGTAAGGTCCTTTCTGCCGCCCTATAGATGGCATCCACCAGCGGCGGTGGGCCACACTGGTGGTACAGGCGGTGAACTGAGTGTGTACCGGCCTGTTCACTGGCACAATCATAATACCGCGGTCTGCACCTCCAGCCTGTTAGCGGTCAGATCGCCTCCGCTGGCGTAGCAGGCCTGTCTCCGCCAAACTCCTAATGAGAGCATTATCTCTAAGGATGGATTTAAACCCAGACCAGGGTTGACAGAATCCATTGTTGATGTGCCTCCTCCATCTGACAAGATGGAAGTCAAAGCTTTTCTAGGTCTGTGTGACTTTTATACTCGTTTAATTCCCAATTTTGCATCTAAGGACAGGCCCATTAGCAACCTGCTTGAAAAAACGTGTCAAGTTTGAGTGGGATACTGAATGTTCTACAGCCTTTCAGCAAATCAAATATGTGTTAAGCCAAAGTAAAACCCTCAAAACATTTGATCCAATTCTGTCTTGTTGCATCACTGTGGATGCTAGCCAGGTAGAGTTAGGTGTCACTCTCACACAAATGGGTGGTGAGATTAAACATACTGTGGCGTTTGCATCAAGAGTGCTGCGGGAACCAGAGTTGCAATACTCTGTAAACGAAAGAGAACTATTGGCCTCAAGTTACAAACTGACCATAAGTCTGTAGTACACATTCCGGGTGGGGTGGAAGTAAGTGTTGTACACCCAGAATTTTAAGACTCTCCACTAAATTGATGTAGTATCAATTTGATGTGATCCATATCCCGGGGTGTAAGAACAGCAGAGCTGATTCATTTTTGCGATTTCCGAGCAAAACAGATGATGACAGTGATGTAAGACTGGCTGATTTACCCGATGAAGACTTTGAAGATGGCTTAGTGGCTTCCCTAGAAATCCCTCAATTGAAGGTTTGTTCTGAGGAAGAATGGTTGAAAGAGGTGAAAATAGAAATTGTATTACAACAGGTTACTGACCAAATTAAAAGAGGTTGGCCTAGAGAGAAATGTTTGTCTCCTTTGTTACAGCCATAACATAAAGGCCCTCTTTACAACCCTGGCGGACAGCGGTGAAATGGAGAAAAGTACTGCCAACAGGCTGGTGGTACTTTTCCCTATAATATGACATTGGCGGTTTGGCTCAAGCCAAACTGCCAATGTATCACACCGTCCGCCACAGCGGTAATGACCACCGGGCTGGAGACTGCAGTCTCCAGCCAGGCAGCCGTCAGCCAGGCAGCTGTCACTAGCCCGCCCGCGGGATTATGACCCGCCTACTGCCATGGTTTTCGTGGCATCCTTCCCGCCATGAAAACCATGGCGGTAGGCACTATCAGTGACAGGGAATTCCTTTCCTGTCACTGATAGGGGTCTTCCCCGCCCCACACCCCCCTCTTGGTTTCCCCCAGCCTCCTCCCACTCCAGACCCCCCACGACATACACGCACCTTCGAACACACGCATATACACACTCATACCCACATTCATCCACGCATGCATACATCCATTCACACACACATCCACACACACTGACATACATACATGCAGACATGCATGCACACAACACAACATACACGCACTCACACATCCATACACGCACACACAGACAACATGCATCTCACACCCGCATACACGCACGCACAGACATACACACACACCCCCCCACACACACAACACCCCTCACCCCGCTCCCCTTAACTGATTGCAGGGGGTCCTCTGGCAGGACACGGGACGGGGCTCTGCTGCCAGCAGCAGCGTCCGCTAGCAGAACACCACCAGGCCGTATCATGTGTCATGATACGGTCTGCGGCGGTCTACTGGCATGGCGCTACTGCTGGCAGCAGTGCCACCTTACCGCCATCCGCCCCCATGGCCGCAGCCAGATTTCTGCCAACCTTCTGGCGGAATTTCGGCTACGGTCATAATTTGGCGGACGGCTGGTAGCTGCAGCGACAGTCTTTTGGCGCCCGTTGCCGCGGTGGTAGGCAGTATATACCGTCAATGTTCAAATGAGGACCAAAGTGTCTGATGAAATCCCTGATGCCCCATTAGTTCTATCTGAAATTTCTGTGCACCCCTCTAAAAATTACTTCTAGAGATGACGTTGACCTGAAGTAAGTTACAAGTGTGGACATCCTGGGACTGGGCATCATGTGTGCCAAACCTGTGGCAGTAAAACCGAGCACAAACACTGGTTATGCCAAATGTTACAATTATCATGACAAGATTTATAAAATTAGACTGTAAGATTTGAAAAAGCATCCACATCTACTCTATGGCACTCATTAAAAGTGTCCAGGTATTGTGATGCCATATTTATTGCATGGATAAACCGATGTGTTCAGATTTCATAAGGTTTGGTAATTATAGCATTTTCTGTGTTTTTTTGGTAATAACATGCAGATTTTAGTGCTTACCGCACCAAAATCTCAATTTACAATGCAAACTGGGCCTTTTCCACTCATTAAATTCCAGCAAGTTTAAGCTGTCAAAATGTAATGAATGGTACAATTTTTATCGCACCTGGAAATAAGTGTAAGAAACATTTCACCACTGTTAATGGACCTGTATGTTTTATTCATTTTCTTTGACATAATTTAACCTAGCTTTAAAAAGCTGTAAGGCCCATATTTATACTTTTTTAGCACCGCATTTGCATAATTTTTTGACGCAAAGGCGGTGCAAACTTGCAAAATACAATTGTATTTTGTAAATTTGCTCCGTGTTTGCATCAAAAAGCGGCAGAAATGCGGCTCTAAAAAAGTATAAATATGGGCCTAAGTATCTTAAACAATGTGTCTTGGTGCAAAAAAATTCATTTGGCAAACGTGCAGTTCTGGATTCATGCACTGGGCTGAGCCCTAACGTTAAAAAACCCTAGGTGAAATATGAAATGTGCAATTTAAAAAAAGTCTGATCTCATTTTTGATCCTACTCTATGGGGACTTTCACATGGCCATATATGCATGATATTGCTTGCCACATTGTCAATAAATAATGAACATCGAAGACTTTGTATAATTTGGCTGATTGAACATACATTGTAACATTATTATGCAGTCACATTCGACCATGCCACAACACACATAGGCCCTCATTATGAACTCGGCGGGAAAACCCACCGAGTTCGGCGCTGGCGGTCAACAAAAGACCGCCAGCGTACAGAACCCCCTGCCAGCCACATAAAGAACATTCAGCTGGGCTGACGGGCGGAAACAGTATTTCCGCCAGCCGGCCCAGCTGAATGCAGGGCCTGAACATTGATGCCGGCTCCAAATGGAGCCAGGGGCAATGTAGCAGTGCGGCGGGTGCAGCACCACCCGTCGCGCATTTCACTACCCATAAATCGGGCAGTGAAATTTGCAACCGGGCTGTGCATGGGGGCCCATGCACTGCCCATGCCAAGTGCATGGGCAGTGCAGGGGCCCCCAGGGGGGCCCGAGTCACCCATTCCACCAGCCTTTCCCTACGAGGGAAAGGCTGGTGGAACCTGACACATTATCCGGCGGGCAGCGCTGAGCAGCGCTGCCCTGTCGGGTATGTAACTCTGCTTTCGCCAGGCTGCCTGGTGGAGTAAGTCTGACGGTGGCGGAGTTGCAAAAGTGGCGGTTCTGCCACGTTTATTATATGCCGGTCTGGACCGCCGTGCCGGTAGCGGGCTGGCATGGCGGCCCAGACCGTCATGTTCGTAATGAGGGCCATAGTAGCTCATTTTCTGCAAAATCTTTAATGAATGACACATCCAACTTCGGACTGATGCAATCTCGGATGACAGCATTTCGGGACAGTAATCATATTATTTATGACTAAAAAGATGATATTTCCTTAGGAGGATTCAAGCCTCAAATGGGATGATATTGATATACTTGATATATGTCTCCTTTCACAGAATATACTTGTTTTAAGTAACTTACTCACAATATTCATAAGCAGCCATGTGAGCTACAGGAATAGAGACTGTGGGCAAAAAAGGGTGACTAGCTAATAGAAGGGGAAGTGCAACATACAAGACCCTTGTTCACGCTCACTTGGTATTTTACAAACAGCGTGGGAATACTAAATAAGTATTTGTGGGTGAGGGAGACAACACTATCATACTGGGAAGCGCACTTACCAGACGAAGAAATACATCTTAGTGGGGGGAAAAGTGCTTTTAGTATAAATTTGTGATGATGGTATACCATTTCAGTCCCAGATTTCTGTTATTTTTGCAAGGATTTCTTTCTGATGAGTGGATTCTGTTTGCTTCAGGGAAAAAGTGTTTAGCTTTTTCAGTGAGATTTGGGAGGTGTGAATCTCAAATTTCCCAACTACAAAAGCAGTGGGGTGGAGGGGGGAAGGATGATATGACCAAGGTTCAGGGTGCACCGTTGCTATGAAGAATAGGGTCAGTACTGATTTGCATTAGGTGGATCTCTGACTATAGCGGCACAGTGAATGAAAAACTATTAGTTCTAATGCTACCCTGAACGATTGCCACTGATTAGACCGTTTACTAACATTAATCCCATCACCTTTTGAATGTTTGCCAGTAATATTCCTGGACGCTTACTACTGCCAATGTTTGTGAATTCCCAAAAATAGTAAATTTGCACCCAGTCAATGAGTACTGGGTGTAGATTTACTATTTTTTGGTACACTAGTCGCTATTTATATATATAGTAATATTCTAATAAAAAAATGAACAAGTTAAAATCTCTTAGTGAAATGATGACAATGAGAAAAACCAAAACAGATAGAGCAGGCCCAGGTCAGGGCCCCCAAACCCAACAACCAAACCAGAAATGCATTTGAGGGACCTCACACCCCAAGCACCCCTGCTGAAGCAACATCCCGGTCAGCCCTACCTGGATGTTCCTCTTGGTAATTCATGACTGCAGTCAGATACAACACAAAGACCTGGGAATCCTGCCCTGGGATAATTTATTTTAAATATATTTTCACTGCATGCACTCATATCTACTTCAATAAGCCTTGATGAGAGAGTTGTGAACTTAGTGCATGTGGGGAGACATCCTTGTTTCTAGTCTTTGACTTTTACAATCGTTTTATCAAGTGACTGACAGTCCCATATACAGCGTCCAAGTTGCCAATAAAGGTGGGCTTGCAGGCAAATTAATAGGGCGAACCCTTGCAGAGCTGAGTCATGGGTCTGGCTTGGCTCTAAACGTCCATGCACAAGCCGAGCTATGAAAAAGTTTGGCAAGTATATTGTGCTACATACATAATGCGAAAAATATGATACAATCTCACCACGTTAAAAAAAAGTGTATTCCTTTAACATTAACATTTACTAAATGTGATAGATTTTAGAAATATTCATGGCTCACCTGACAAAGTTATTAGTGAGAGGCAAGTCAATAGTCATCTAAACCCTAAATGTGGCCTGGAATTTTTAGATGGAGCAATATTATAATCTGTTAAATCAAATATAAGAGATGCTTTTACAGCACACATTCCAGACACAAGTAATTAAACAAGCTCTCATAAGTGACAATAAAAAAGTGGGCTCTCTGAAATAAAATATGATCCTACGATCACACAATTTGGACAAGCAAGCAAGTCTATATTGATTGCGGGTTATTTGGTTTCACATTTTGAAATTCAACCTCCAGATGGGTACCTCTATCTTTCTCTCTCACTTGTTTACTTCAAAGTTCACTGTTTTGTCTTTCATTCTTGGCTCACAATGAGAAAATCGTACACACAGGTAGCAGACCTTACACAGGGCCCCCCACCTGATTATGAAGCCTAGAATGCATGGATTTGGGGGGTCTCTCCCCAGAAGCTATGCCCCTACTAAACACTTTCATCATTTATCTGTGTTAACCCCTTCGCCGCCAGGCCTTTTCCCCCTCAGGTGCCAGGCCTTTATTTTTGGCTATTTGGGGCAGTTCACGCTTAGGCCCTCATAACGTTTTGTCCACATAGGCTACCCATGCCAAATTTGCATCCTTGTTTTCCAAAATCCTAGGGATTCTAGAGGTGTCCGGAGTTTGTGGGTTCCTCTGAAGGAGACCAAGAAATTAGCCAAAATACAGCAAACTTTTTTTTTTTTAAATGGGGGAAAAGTGCTGCAGATGAAGGCTTGTGGGTTTTTCCATGAAAATGGCATCAACAAAGGGTTTGCAGTGCTAAAATCACCAGCTTCTCAGCTTTCAGGAACAGGCAGACTTGAATCATAAATCCCATTTTCAACGCAATTTTGGCATCTTACTGGGACATACCCCATTTTTACTATTTTTTGTGCTTTTAGCCTGCTTTCAGTTAGTGACAGAAATGGGTATGAAACCAATGCTGGATCTTGGAGAGCTAAACATTTCTAAAAGGTAGACAAAATTCTGAATTCAGCAAAGGATCATTTGTGTAGATCCTACATGGTTTTCCTACAGAAAATAACATCTGAAATAAAATAGTATTGAAATTGAGCTGAAAAAAACAGCCATTTTTCTCCAAGTTTTACTCTGTAACTTTTTCCTCTGATGACAGATTTCTGAAAGCAATATACCGTTACTTCTGCTGGACTCTTCTGGTTGCGGGGATATATAGGGCTTATAGGTTTATCAAGAACCCTAGGTTCCCAGAGCCAATAAAGGAGCTGCACCTTGCAATGGGTTTTCCTTGTATACCTGGTATACAGCAATTAATTTGGTGAGATATAAAGAAAGAAAGATAGGTATCAAGGAAACCTTTGTATTTCCAAAATGGGCACAAGATAAGGTGTTGAGAAGCAGTGGTTATTTGCACATCTCTGAATTCCGGGGTCCCCATACTAGCATGTGAATTACAGGGCATTTCTCAAATAGTCGTCTTTTTTACACACTGTCTTACATTTGGAAGGACAAAATGCAGAGAAAGTCAAGGGCAATAACACTTGTTCTGCTATTCTGTGTTCCCCCAAGTCTTCCGATAAAAATATTACCTCACTTGCATGGGTAGGCCTAATGCCTGCGACAGGAAACGCAACATGGACACATCACATTTTTACATTGAAAACTGAAGTGTTTTTTGGAAAGTGCCTAGCTGTGGGTTTTGGCCTCTAGCTCGGCCGGCACCTAGGGAAACCTACCAAACCTGTGCATTTTGGAAAACTAGACACCTAAGGGAATCAAGGATGGGGTGACTTGTGGGGCTCTCATCAGGTTCTGTTACCCAGAATCCTTTGCAAACCTCGAAATTTGGCCCAAAAAACATTTTTCCTCACATTTCGGTGACAGAAAGTTCTGGAATCTGAGAGGAGCCACAAATTTACTTCCACCCAGTGTTCCCCTAAGTCCCCTGATAAAAATGGTACCTCACTTGTGTGGGTAGACCTAGTGCTCAGGACAGGAAATGCCCAAAAACACTATGTGGACACATTAAAATGATCAAATACTAAACTACCTGTTTTTGCGGGGGCACCTGGGTTTTTGGTCCTGGGCTCAGCAGCCATATAGGGATACCTACCAAACCCAAACATTTCTGAAAACTAGACACCCGATAGAATCCAGGGAGGTGTGACTTGTGTGGATCCCCCAGTGTTTTCTTACCCAGAATCCTCAGCAAACCTCAGATTTAGCAAAAAAATCACATTTCCCCACATTTCTGCACCAGGACAAATTTCCTACCACCCAACATTCCCTTCTGTCTCCCGGTAAAAAGTATACCTCACTTGTGTAGCTGGGCCAAGTGCCTGTAGCTGGGAAGAACCAAAAACAGGACGAAATTGAGGGGGAACCAAAGCGAGTCCAAAAGGGGAGTTTGAAAAAAAAACATTTTTAGGCTCACAAGTGAGCCAGACTTTTTATCGATATATATGAGGCAATGCTGGGTGGTCGGAATTTTGCGGATTCTTGCAGATTTCGGAAGGTTCCATCACAAAAATGTGGGAAAAATGTGTGATTTTCAGCAAAGTTGGAGGTTTGCAGGGCATTGTGGGTAAGAAAATGGTGTGGGGTGCATGTGAAGCACACCACCCTGGACTCACCCAGATGTTTAGTTTTCAGATGTGTCTAGGTCTTGGGGATTTTTCTACATGGCAGCGTCCCAAAGTCCAAAAAGTGCAGCCCTCACCATTCCAAGTGGGACGATTTTGAGAGTTAGCCAAGCTCTCATGGCCCAGATGTAAAACCAAAATCCAAAATAATCAAATGTCCTCTTGCTTGCTGTGGGATAAGATGTTTTACTGTGTGGGGGAGAGCTGAAAGACTGTTAGCCCCTTCAGTTGGGGTGGGGGCATAACCATGCCCATACTGATTGGCAACCACCACCACACAATTTATTGTTTTTTAAATTCCCTGGCATCTAGTAGACTTTCTTCCCCCCGCCCCGGGGTGTGTATCGGGGGTAGTTGCCTAATTTGCCCACTGGTGGGCAGAACAACTTTGGCCCAATTTATTTGGGGTGGGGGTATGGCCATACCCCCAACCTCTTATTTTGAAAAACAATCTTCCCTGGTCTCTGGTGGGCTTTCTGCTCCCCAGGGGGCAGATGTGCCTTCCAAAAATAGGCCAATCTTCCCCCAAGGAGGGCAGATATGGCCAACAGTAATGTGCCCCCATGGGGAGCGACCCTTGCCCAAGGGGCTCCCCCCCCAAACAAAACACACACATACACACTCACAAATCCCTTTTGCCTAAGTGGTTGCTGCCCCTGGGGGAAGATCGGCCTAATAGAAATAGGCCGATCTGCCCCCAAGGGGAGCAGAAATGTCCTAAAATAAATGTGCCACCCCAGGGGAAAATTTGCCTTGCCTAAGAGGTTGCTCCCCTGGCGTGAAATTGGCGCAAAAAAAAAATCCATGGTGCCTAGTGGTTTCTGCCCCCCCTTGGGGGCAGATCGGCCTAATAAAAATAGGCTGATTTGCCTCCAAGGGGGCAGAAATGGCCTAAAATAAATTTGCCCCCCAGGGGAGCGACCCTTGCCTAAGGGGTCGCTCCCCTTGCATGAAATTGACGCACAAAAATAAAAATTCCTGGTGTCTAGTGGTTTCGTTGGCCTAATAAAAATAGGCTGATCTGCCCCCAAAGGGGGCAGAAATGGCCTAAAGATAATTTTGCCCCCAGGGGAGTGACCCTTGCCTAAGGGGTCGCTCCCCACATATAAAAACAATGAAACAAAAGAAAGTCCGTGGTGCCTAGAGTTTTCTGCCCCCCCAGGGGCAGATTGGCCTAATTAGAATAGGCCGATCTGTCCCCAAGGGGGGGAGAAATGGGCTAAAACAAATTTGCCCCCCAGGGGAGCGACCCTTGCCAAAGGGGTCGCTCCCCTCATGTGAAACTGACAAAAAGAAATCCATGGTGTCTAGTGGATTCTGCCCACAAGGGAAGCTATTTCCCTTCCATCCCTGTCCTGGGGAGGTGGGTGCTTGGCTCTAGCATACCCCGAGGGCCCATAGCAGGACGAGCTTGTCCTGGGCACCCAAGCGGTTAAAGTATGAATTTGCATTTGGCTTGGTAACAACAACGTTGCCATAATACAAAGATAATAATGACCTACTGAAACACGTTCTTTGACTTTTATGTAATCAAAGATATGCACTCATTTTTTCATTGATTATGGTGAAAACCCTGTCTTCTTTGGGTTCTTTACCCACACATAACATTGATTAACCAAATCACCCCAGAAATATTCCAAATATCCTCAATGTTGCATAGCTGGCAAGTTTCCATGGTCCATGTATGATGAGCTGCTCCAGTCCAGGTTTTTCTATGATTCATGGGACAAGTAGCCCAGGTTTCAAACCTGGCAAACTTGCAGGGCCGATGTTAACAAGATCTCTGTGTACCACCATTCAACCACTTTACTAAATTTTGTTCTGAAACATATTGATTTTACACAAGCTAGCCCTGATTCCATGAGTCATCCTATTGAAGGCTGCAAAGCAAGTGGGCATTTCAAAATACTGTGATCACTTTCAGGCCTTTTAAACACAGAATATTAGCAAGTGTCCGAGGGATTCAATTAGACTCTGAGTCTCCAGTGTGTAGGGCATGGGAAGAACACATATTTCAATAAGTGAGCTAGAACCACAAAGTCTCAAATGTTATTAACCAATTTCTAATACTCCAACTTTAGGGTGTTTTTAAAACAGAAATTGATCAAGTTAACTTTATTGATGTCATTGGGTATCTCAAACTTCAGCAAAAATATGGACCAGGGCACAGCAGTGAAATAGCCTTGCTGTGTGCATTTTGCTTGGGTTGGTTGGGATAAATGACACTTCTATGTCTATTTTGCTGGATCATTAGACTGGGTTTGGTACTTTGCAACAGGGTGTTCTTGAGATGATCTACTTGGAGGTAAGATGCAAGAAGACAGCACCAAATGTAAGGAAAGCAAAGTGTAGCAAAAGCATCCATGCAGCAGTAGCTGCCACCCCTTCTCAGGAGTGTGGCGCTACTGATGACCATCCACATCCAGAAAAAAGATACCTAGAGACCGTGACACTGGCGTGCCAGCTAGCAGGGAGAATAGGCTCTACCATCTTTGAGCTGGTTGCCAACCTTCATTTTTTTTCTATTCCCTCCAGCCTCCCTCACAATGCTCCTTTTGCTAACTCTACTGCCAAGTAGATCCCAAGCCTCTTTGTCGCCTCTTGTTGCCTCTGAAAGCGTGAAGGCAACATAGGGCTGATCTATCAAGTCTCGGCCCTGTCAGTACAGGCTATAGCATCTTGCTAACACCTGGTTCTAGATAGGATCCTTAATGGGCTCATCATATTTCTGGGAGAGCAAAAGTTGTGTAATAATCAAAATTTTCTTCTCCAAAAAATAATGTATTACTATTTTTCCATGTCACAACTGTGGCAATTAGTAAAACTAGGAAACAGGATTTGAAATACTTAATGTGACACAAAAAAGAGAAGATTTACATTCAATATGTGCACTATATTGGAACACCCACCTTTAAAAACTGGACAAATTAAAACTCTACTGCTGTATTTCGAATGGCAATTAAAATCACAATAAACCTTTTAATAGCACGTTATATAAGTATTTACATTTAATATATGTTCATTTATATATAATAAATCATACTTTTATGTGCATTTGCAGAAAATGAAGATTTTGACGAGAATGCAGTGCTATTACCAAATACCCCTCCTCCAGAACTTCTACAAGAAAATGCAATTGAGCAGGCAACCATTCCAGCTCCTCAGTTGCAAGAAGATAAATGTGCAGGTACGGTTTTTTAATGGAATGTCATTTTAACATTTAAATAACTACAAGGTGAAGGTTTTTGGCTAGTTGAAGTTTGTTAAAGTTTATTTTATTTATGAATATCGAACTCCGCGGAGGTCCACATAAAATATTCTTCCAATTAATATATACCTTGAATACAACCTATGCATAGTATCGATAATGCTAAACAATATTACATAGCTAAATAAACATCAATAATTTCATACAATATCAAACATACCATAAATACAACTTTAAAAAACGGTCCAAAAAGTTGAAAATACCATAGCAAAACATTTCATTTGGGGGCAAATAAAGTGACTGCAGTGCAACTGATGACTTAACAAATTGAATAAGACAGGCATAAAGGTCTTAAACATTTTCAGCCCTGTACATAAAGTGCCGGACAGAGACAAAATACTTTTACCCCGATATTGCATAAATTACAGTCCGGTGAGGATTCATACCATTTCACTAATAGGGAATTAAGGGGAGCATCCCCAAGCTCAACAATATCCAAAAACATCTCAAACCATGTGGTAAATTCCATGTAATATACGGTTGCCCCTTCCTCAACATGATTGAGCTACATATGTTCACAAAATCCCTCCTATTGCTACACCTCTCGATATCCAAGCGAAAGCTGAATGCCCAGGATGCCTGCTTCAAAGCAGCTTTTAATTGGTTCATCAGGATTGTTACAGCAGTCTCAGGATCTGTATCCAATTTCTTGGTTCCAGCAACAAAGTTTCTATACAAGACTGTTTCGACCTTTCTTTTAGTCAAAAGTTATTTCTTTATCAAAACCCTTAAGTCATTCTCCTTACACCTCAATATTGCCGCAACCCAGCGAATCACCCCAGCTAAACATTGAGCATATGTGCTTCTCAGCCCCAATGCTAGATGCAGGGCTGCTGCTGGAGTAGACAGAGAAACCCCGGTTAACTTCTTCAGCAGCTGACCTTCTATTTTGTTTAAAAAACCCATCTATCCCACTCGATAGCTCCAAGCCGTATAGTAAGGTAGCTGGAAGTTTTGCTCTTATACCTCCAGTAAATATGGAAAGTGCCTTCTACCCGTGGTCTCATATAGAGCACTCAACCCTCTGCCCATGATTTATTTTTATTATTAACTATATGGGGTCTATCACTAAGGTTACTAACCACTAGCTTCCCCAAGAAGGTATAACATTTTACTCATTCTAACTTATGATGCCCTACAGACCAAGAAACATTTGTATATTTAGTACTCTTCTTCCCATGGAAGCACAGAATCTTTGTTTTAGAGCTATTGATCTTTAATTAGTGACTAGCAGCAAAATGTTGTAATACCTTGAGGCTACTATTTAAACCTTCGGAAGTAAGATCCAAAAGGATTTTGTCATCCGCATATAGCAGACAAACTATTTCTTTACACCCAATCTTTGGCGCTATCCCTTCTGCCCCCGATAACTGCCTTGGAAGATCAAAAATATATAATGAGAACAAAGTGGGGGATAAAAGGCACCCCTACTTCAGGCCATTTCAGGTGGGTATTTTTCCTGTGAGACCTCAATCGCCTCCCAATAAAACCCTACACCATGTGGAGGAGGGGAGAGCAATTAACAAATCTAAAAGGGGCCAGGGCATTCCCAACTCTGCCAATTTTCTCTATAGCAAAGAAAGGTCAACTTTATCAAAAGCTGTGAAAAGATCAACGAATGCCACATAAATGACTCCCACTTCCTCGGACATACTTTTCATTAATCAGATGAAGAACCATTAAGTTAACATTTGTTCCATCATGTTTTTGAAACCCAGTTTGTTCCATAGGAATTCAATTATGATCTTCTGCCCATTAATTTATTTGGGTCAGGAGGCATTTGGCAAACACCTTGCCCACTGCATCCATTAAAGCAATCGACAATAGTTTCCTGGAGATTTTCTATTGCCTTTTATTGTATAAGGGAACCAGGATGTTTCCAGACCAGAAAGGGGCACTTTATTAAAAATTTATCAACTATTAAAAACTGGCAAGAATATTTTGCTCCATGGGGGCAGGTTCTTGTTTTATAACAGAGATGGGAATTTCATCTGGCCCCAAAGCTCCAGATGAAAGCATCCCTCGGATAGCCAGTTCGATTTCATTGACAGATGGCGGATGACAAACAAAAGCCCCCACCCCTGGGCTGCAAGGAGTAAACATTGCCCCATGGGCTGCATATAGTTCTGTTAAAAAATCATTCCATTGTACTTCTTCTATCTCCAGGGGAACTTATCTAACCTTAAATCCACAACTATTTGCAACTAAGGTCTAAAAGGATCTAGCATTACCCCTTAGAACTGGCTCCCTCAGACCTATACACAATCGATCTGAGGACATTTTATCCATACTGGCCTTCAATCATCTCCTCTATCTTTTCAGCAAAGATAACTGAGCCCCCACTTTTTGCTGTGGGAAATCAGTATTGCAACTATAATAGGTTATTTATTTCCCTATTTAGAGAGAGAATAGGGAGAGGGATTGGGTTAAATTGTATGAATCTTGATTTACACTAATTAGTGTTTGCTTGATTCATACTACAAAGCTATCCATCTCAGCCCCATCCCAGGCATCTAGATTCTCGAAGGTCTAAGGTATACTCTAAAATACCCTTTAATTACCTACACCTTCTGATATTCCACTGAGTTCTTACAGATTTTTTTATTAAATTCAGATATGGAGCCATTAAAGCTCCAGGTGCAAGCCTGGGGCAAGGAAACACCAACAGTAAAAGTCACCATACTATGGTCACTCAAGGGGACATTGACTAACTTTAGATCATCTAGTAAACAAAATGAAAAGGGTCTCACCACTACATAATCCAAAATAGAGTCACCATCTGAGGCTTTACGAGTAAATTGGGCAGAGGAATCGGAACCAAATCTTCCACTATAATGCAATCACATCTATTCATCTCTTCCTGGAGAAGATACCCTCTTTTATTAATTTTAATCTTTAGGAGAAGAAGATAGAGGGAATACCCAAAGCTTCCTCTTTTTCCAAATCACTTATCTGACTCAGGGAGTAATTAGAAATCCTACAATTCAGGTCACCTACCAAGATTACATGTGGGGGTGGATCACAATCGAGATGGTTTTCAATGAAGGAAAATACCTTATACATTAGAAAGCATATTTGGCCTCAGGTGGAATGTATACATTTACTAAAAGAAGAAGAGGGAACTCCAGTACTCCATCTGATTGACAAACCAGTACAGCCATAAATAACTTAGAAGGATCTCTTTGACATTTATATTGCCACATGTACCTATTATCAAATGAAATAATTAGGGCATAGACTATCATTGTCACACCAAGGGGGTGATTCTAACCCTGGCGGTCGGTGTTAAAGCGGCGGCCAACCCGCCAACAGGCTGGCGGTAAAAAATATGGAATTCTGACCCTGGCGGGAACCGCCAACACAGACAGCCACTTTAACACTCACGGCGGTACAAACAAACAGCGCGGCGGTCACCGCCAACAGCCAGGCGGCAGACAATGTACCGCCCACCCTATCACAACTCACCAATCCGCCACCTTTTCCGGGGCGGGAGCACCGCCGATAAAAACACGGCGGAAACAGACTACGAACGGGAAAACGCTCACCACTACGCACTCCAGGAGGAAGGAGGACAGCATGGAACCCGAATTAAACACCCTACCTGCTCTCGTCTACTTCTCATCTACCACGAGTACGAAGTCCGGCGCAGACGACAACGGTGAGTACTGCACCTATGACACACGGGAGGGGGGAGGAAGAAAGGTTACGGGCACACACATATGCGACCCCCCCCCCTAACTATGTACACACCAATGCAGAGCAACAAGTCACAGTGACACCACCCAAACACCCCAGAAAAATGCTAGGACATAATCAAATTTGGAATAAATATTTATGTACCAAAAAGGTCCTGAAAAATATCGTACAACCATGAAAGATATTCACAAGAAAACAAATGACATACACATCAGTGTATAACTGAAGTAACAAGTCCTGCACATCCTACGAATTCATCATGTCCGTGGGCCAAAGTTTTGAGAAACAAGGGCAAAGCCCACACAGGAGACCTGAGTCCTTTGGAGAGAACACTGCAGGGGCATCAGATGTAAAAACGACAGGCACCTCAGGGGGAAGGGAAGGGGGGGGCACCACAGCCACATGAGTCCACGACGCCAGATCCACGAGGAGCCACCATGCCCACTGGACCATCCTGGGGAGTGCAAAGCCACAGTCTCTCAATGTCTCTACAGTGGGTGGGCTGCCCACTGGACCATCCTGGGGAGTGCAAAGCCACAGTCTCTCAATGTCTCTACAGTGGGTGGGCTGCCCACTGTACCATCCTGGGGAGTGCAAAGCCACAGTCTCTCAATGTCTCTACAGTGGGTGGGCTGCCCACTGGACCATCCTGGGGAGTGCAAAGCCACAGTCTCTCAATGTCTCTACAGTGGGTGGGCTGCCCTCTGTACCATCCTGGGGAGTGCAAAGCCACAGTCTCTCAATGTCTCTACAGTGGGTGGGCTGCCCACTGTACCATCCTGGGGAGTGCAAAGCCACAGTCTCTCAATGTCTCTACAGTGGGTGGGCTGCCCACTGTACCATCCTGGGGAGTGCAAAGCCACAGTCTCCCAATGTCTCTACAGTGGGTGGGCTGCCCACTGGACCATCCTGGGGAGTGCAAAGCCACAGTCCATCAGGTGGGTGACAGTCTCCACTGGTCAAGGAGGAGGCATGGTGGGCACAGTGAACCATAAACAGTGATTGAGACGGCGGTGCCCAGCGGAGCGGTGCTTCACAGGAAGGGCCCAGCGGAGAGGTGGAGAGACAGCGGTGCCCAGCGGAGGGGTGCTTGACAGGAAGGGCCCACGGAGCAGTGTTTGAGACGGCGGTGCCCAGCGGAGCGGTGCTTGAGAAGAAGGGCCCAGCGGAGCGGTGCTTGAGAAGAAGGGCCCAGCGGAGCGGTGCTTGAGAGGAAGGGCCCAGCGGAGAGGTGGAGAGACAGCGGTGCCCAGCGGAGCGGTGCTTGAGATGAAGGGCCCAGCGGAGCGGTGTTTGAGACGCCGGTGCCCAGCGGAGCGGTGCTTGAGAAGAAGGGCCCAGCGGAGCGGTGCTTGAGAGGAAGGGCCCAGCGGAGAGGTGGAGAGACAGCGGTGCCCAGCGGAGCGGTGCTTGAGATGAAGGGCCCAGCGGAGCGGTGTTTGAGAGACGGTGCCCAGCGGAGCGGTGCTTGAGAAGAAGGGCCCAGCGGAGCGGTGCTTGAGAGGAAGGGCCCAGCGGAGAGGTGGAGAGACAGCGGTGCCCAGCGGAGCGGTGCTTGAGAAGAAGGGCCCAGCGGAGCGGTGTCTGAGATCGCGGTGCCCAGCGGAGCGGTGCTTGAGAAGAAGGGCCCAGCGGAGCGGTGCTTGAGACGGCGGGGCCCTGTTCAGCGGTGCTCTTCTTCACCGCGGGCCCTGTTCAGCGGTGCTCTTCTCCACGGCGGGCCCTGTTCAGCGGTGCTCTTCTTCACCGCGGGCCCTGTTCAGCGGTGCTCTTCTCCACGGCGGGCCCTGTTCAGCGGTGCTCTTCTTCACCGCGGGCCCTGTTCAGCGGTGCTCTTCTCCACGGCGGGCCCTGTTCAGCGGTGCTCTTCTTCACGGCGGGCCCTGTTCAGCGGTGCTCCTCTGCACCGTGGGCCCTGTTCAGCGGTGCCTATCTTCACGGCGGGCCCTGTTCAGCGGTGCTCTTCTTCACCGCGGGCCCTGTTCAGCGGTGCTCTTCTCCACGGCGGGCCCTGTTCAGCGGTGCTCATCCAGCAGGTCAAGGGAGCCAGACCTGGCCTGGACTCCCTGCTCAGTCGCCCTCGGACCGTGACGTTTCGGGACCCTTCGGGGACGGACTCCTGGCCTCCTTAGTGTCCTCCTTCCCAGCTGGGATGTGGCATGTGGGGTCCACCTTCTCCGCGCTCCTGCTGCCCTTCCGTTCCTTTGATGGGGCTCTCGGGCCCTTGCCTCCCCTAGATGGTGTGGGTGGTGAAGTGGCCGCACATTGCTCCTTGGGGGCAGCCCTGTCGGTCCTCGCACGGCGGCCCTTGTTTTTGCGGGTCCTCTTGCCGGGGGGGGGGCTGGACGTGTCCTTGCTGCTGATCGATGTGTCACTGCTGGCAAAGGGTGGGCTCCAGAACCCATGCACAACAGTGACACCCGAAGCTGGGCTGGTGGTGGCTGCGGTGCTCTTGAGACTCTTTGAAGATGGATGGGGGAGCTCATCGGGGGGAAAGAGGTCAAAGTTAGCCATGAAAAGTTTTTTAGGGCCAAGGTAAAGGGTAGGAGAAGTGGAGATGTAAGTGGAGGTAGAGGAGGTGGTTGGAGGAGAGTCAGGTGTGCTGTCATTGGGTGAAGGTGCTGGTGCTGTAGGCTGTCGTGAGGTGGATGGCTGTTGGGTGGGTGGCTGCCTGCGTTTGTGTGTCTTGGAAGAAGGGGTGACAGACACAGTGGGAGAGGACACAGGGGACGTGTAAATGGCAGTGGGGGTGGTGACTGCACGAGTGTGGACTGTACTGGAGGGTGAGGTGGTGATGGAAGCACTGGCTGATGTTGGGGTGCATGCAGGTGTGAGTGTAGACGTCACAGGCAGGGAGGAGGGAGACGAGGAGGAGGGGGACACAGGGGTGGCAGTGGCTGTTGGCATGTCTGAATCTGGGTGTTGCTTGGGTGAGTGTTTGTGGGATCTGTGGTGCTTGTGTTTGGATGAGCTGCTCTTGGGTGTTGAGGTGTGTGCAGGCTGGTCTGATGGTGTGGATGGGATAGGCTGAGGAACAGGAGACAGAGAAAGGCTGGAGGCAGTAAGAAGAGGGAGGCTGGAAACAGGGACAATGGCTGCCGTCAGTGCTGAGGCCAGAGCAGTGAACGCTCGTTGATGGGCAGCCTGACCCGAATGAATGCCCTCCAGGTACGCATTGCTCTGTTGCACCTCCCTTTGCACACCCTGGATGGCATTCAAAAGGGTCGTCTGCCCAACAATGAGCATCCTTACCAGGTCAATGAGCTCCGCACTGAGGGCAGCAGGGGCAACAGGGGCAGGGGCTGAGGTGCCTGGGGCGAAGGAGCCGCGCGCCTTCCTGGGTGAACGAGCACGGAGCGAAGACTGAGGGGCTGCTGGGAGGGCGGGGCTGGTGCGCTGGGTGGCGGCTGTACCTGTAGAGGCGGGGGGCACGGATGTTGCCGCCACCGCTAGGGAGCTCCCATCCGAGGACGTGTCGCTTTCGCTGCTCTCACCAGCGGTCCCCGTCGTGGTGCTCCCCTCGCCCTCCGGATCACTGGTGCCCTCGGTGTCTGTTCCTGGGCCCACCGGGGCATTGTGTCCTGCAGCTCCCTCGTGCTCCGATGCCAAATCTCCTCCGCCTGATGATGCTAATGCATACATGCACAAGAAGATGAAGAGAAAGGGTGGGGGGAGAAAAAAGAAGACCAGGTTGAGTGCATGCAATGTCAACACCGTTGGCGGAGAGGACAGACACAGGAGCCTAATGCACTAAGCCGCGCATTCGGGCTACACTACTCAGTACTACTGACTAGGACAACAGGCCAAGAGACGTCAAACGCGCACATGGGAGATGCTGGACCTTCAATGGCTGTACTTGTCACCCTACCGAGGTGGGGGCCGGGGGCACAGGGCCATGCCTAAGGGAGAGGACTACATTACAGAAAGCGCCCTGGCCTAATGTCACCCACAGCCCTCCTCCCCCACCCAGACGCCTCCATTGCGCAGAAAGATAGGAGAATGTGCTGATACTCACCCCCTTGTGTCTGCTGTGATGTCTTAAAGCGCCCATCCAATTCTGGGTAGGCCACCGCCAGGATCCGGGACATCAGGGGGGTCATGGTGCGACTGGCACCCCTCCTAGGTTGGGAGGCCATCCCCAGCAGTGTTTCTGCGGTCTTCCTTGTTCCGCGGCGGATGTCCTCCCACCTCTTGCGGCAGTGGGTGCCCCGTCTGTTGTGGACCCCCAAGTTCCGGACTTCCTTGGCGATGGCACGCCAAATCTCGATCTTCTGATGGGCGCTGACCTATTTGACATGTACAGGGTGGAAAGGAGGAAATCATCAATGACCTGCATGTTAGATGTGATTGGCCCCCCCCACCAACTTTGCCATATGGCACATGCTCTCATCTGTCGGGCGTTGCACTCCTCATTCGCCCCCCACCCCACCAACTTACATCCACCCCAATCCACACAGGCATAGCCCATTCCATGTGCACCCGGTGTACTCACTTGTTGGTCTGGAGGACCGTAGAGTAGCGCATACTGGGGGAGGACCCCATCCACGAGCTTCTCCAACTCTTCAGACGTGAAGGCAGGGGCCCTTTCCCCAGTCGCAGCAGCCATTGTATCTTCCAGACCGAGGTCACAGCAGCACTTGCAGTATAGGTCCTCTCCTGTGGATGATCAGGTCTCGAGTGATTAAGCAGATAGAAAATGGCGGTCACGCCCGCGGCGGTGCCTACCGCGGCGGTGCGTACCGCGACCGCCGGCGCACTTCGTCATTGGCTCCTGAAACCCATAGGCTTCAATGTTAACCAATGCGGCTTTGCGCCGCGGTCTTCGACCGCCTACCGCCACGGTGTGCCCCGCCAGCGCATTGACCTCACATCCCATTGTCCCACTTCACAGGTCAGGCAGCCGCCATTTCAAGGGCCTACATGGCTTAATTTTGACTGCGACACACAGGCCTAGGCCTTGCATTGCCACACATACACGCCTTTCAACCCATTGCCATTCTTTAACTGTGCAAGCTGTCTGTACGTACCTGTGGTTTGGCTGACTCTGTGCTCCATGTTGTCCTTTCTAGGCACCGTCCGCTGGGACTTGGGATGAGAAGGAGGAATCCTCGCGTGTACCGACCGCTGGTGGACCTGTCGACAATGGAAGAACGCCATATAATACTTCGATACAGACTTGACCGTGCCACTATCCATGAACTGTGTGCCCAGCTGGAGCCAGCCCTGATGTCCCCCATCCGCCAACCCACAGGGATTCCCCCTCTGGTGCAGGTTTTGTCAGTCCTCCATTTTTTGGCAACTGGGTCATTCCAGACCACAGTGGCCATGTCATCTGGAATGTCTCAGCCTATGTTTTCAAAGATTTTGAGTAGTGTTGTCTGCCCTGATGAAACTCATGCGGAGCTACATCATTTTCCCAGAGGAGGGTGACTTGCCTACAGTGAAGGGTGATTTCTATGCCCTTGGACATATCCCCAACATCATTGGTGCCATTGATGGGACCCATGTGGCTTTGGTACCCCCAAAAGACGATGAGCAGGTGTACCGAAACAGAAAAAGTTATCATTCGATGAATGTCCAGGTGGTCTGTTTGGCTGACCAGTACATCTCCCATGTAAATGCCAAGTTCCCAGGGTCAGTGCATGACGCGTATGTGATGCGAAATAGCAGCATCCCCTATGTGATGGAGCAGCTACAGAGACAACGTGTGTGGCTAATAGGTGACTCTGGTTACCCCAACCTGCCTTGGCTACTGACCCCAGTAAGGAATCCCCGGACCAGGGCAGAGGAACGGTACAATGAGGCCCATGGGCGAACTAGGAGGATCATCGAAAGGACCTTTGGCCTCCTGAAGGCCAGGTTTAGGTGCCTGCATATGACTGGGGGATCCCTGATGTACTCACCAAAGAAGGTGTGCCACATCATCGTGGCCTGCTGTATGCTTCACAATCTGGCATTGCGACATCAGGTTCCTTTCCTGCAGGAGGATGGTGCAGATGGTGGTGTTGAAGTAGCTGTGGAGCCTGCGGAGAGTGAAGAGGAGGAAGACTCAGAGGACGACACAGACAACAGGGACAGAGTAATAGAACAGTATTTCCAGTAGCACACAGGTAATAATCACCCATGCCATTTTACATTTCCTGAAAGCCTCCTGCATCTCAACTTTGTCGGTTTGCCCCCAGACCTATGATCATGATGTTTGATTTTCCCTTCCCTTTTCTGTGCTGTATGAGCCACTGCGTGACCTCGGCTTGGTTGGCCCATGGACTAATGCTAAGTTACCTCGGTATGTGTAATTCACAATGTTCACAATACGTAATTGATATGTAATGTGTCATACATTTGTAAATAAGACAGGCTGAGTCCTGATTGATTTCAGTGCAATATGTGATTTATTATTAGTGCATAGATATTGGTACATGATAGTGAAACAGTGATGGGTGGGGGTGGAGTAATGTCCATGGCGGAGTCCAGTTCTCAGTCTCACAGGTGCATTGTCCATATGCCTGTGGCAGGATGGAGCAGGGGCAGTTCAAGGTTTGACAGGGTGGCAATGTGGGACAGTGGGAGGACTTCAGGGGTTATGTGATGCTGGCGGGGGACTTGACATCCTATTCTGTCGTTTTTTTTTTATCTCAGGCTCCTTTTGCGGGGCGGTTGTTGTTCAGCAGGAGGTGGGGTTCTGGGGGGCTGTCGTTGTGGTGGGGCCTCCTGTCCACTAGCGCCGGCGGAGGTGGTAGGCTGTTCCTGTTCCTGGCTAGTGACAGGGGCCCTGTGTGATGCCACATGGTCCCGAAACGTGTCCTCTATGCGGTTCAGGGCCTGGACTATTCTCCCCATAGCGGTTGAGATGTTGCTGAGTTGGTCGCTGAACCCCATGTAGCGTTGCTCCTGCTGTGCCTGGATCTCCTGGAACCTGGCCAGTACCGTCGCCATCGTCTCTTGTGAGTGGTGGTAGGCAGCCATGATGGTGGTGAGGGCCTCTTGGAGAGTGGGTTCCCTGGGCCTCTCCTCCCCCCCCTGTCGCACAGCAGCCCTCCGAGTTGCCCTGTTTCCCTGGGCCTCTGTCCCCTGGACGGTGTGCCCACTCCCACTGCCCCCAGGTCCCTGTTGTTGTTGGGTTGGTGGGTTACCCTGGGGGCCCTGTAGTGGTAGACACACCACTGCTTGACCTGTCCTAGAGACAGAGGCATGGGCCCGCTGGGTGGGAGCTGTGCTGTTGTTCCCAGAGGGGGTTGGGTCTGCAGTGGCCTGTGTCTGGGTGAGGGGAACCGACTGCCCAGAGGTCCCCGATGGTACGGGCTGGTCGTCAGGTTCCAGGTCGACAGAGCTGCTGTCATCACTAGTGGCCTGTTCCGGGGGTGGGATGGACATTTCTGGTCCCTCCTGACCGGTGTGTTGTCGTTCGGGTCCTGCATGGGGTAAGAGGGTATGGTTATTGTTTCTGTGTGTGCATTAGCTTGCGTTTTATGGGTGCCCTTGTCCCCCAGTGCTGACATTCCCTTGGGGGAGGTGTTGTGAGGGTGTTTTGGGGGGGGGGGGGTGATGGGTATGTGCAGTGGTCATGCTTAGGTGATGGGTGTCCATAGTTTGGGGGTGGCATGCAGGGGTTGGTGTTGGGTGGGTTGTGCTGGGGAGACATTCTCAGGGAGGATGTGTGCTGGGGGGTTGGGGGTGAGGGTGGGGGTTAGCATGCTGGGGGGGGGTGAAGTGGTTGGCCTTGTACTTACCAGAGTCCATCCCTCCGTGTACTCCAGCGAGGCCATCAGGATGCAGGATGTTGAGTACCTCTTGCTCCCATGTTGTGAATTCGGGTGGAGTGGGTGGGGGTCCCCCGCCAGTCTTCTGCACTGCGATGTTGTGTCGCGAGACCATCGAGCGCACCTTCCCCCGTAGGTCGTTCCATCGTTTGCGGATGTCCTCTCGATTTCTGGGATGCTGTCCCACCGCGTTGACCCTGTCCACGATCCGCTGCCAGAGCTCCGCCTTCCTTGCTATGGTGGTGTGCTGGACCTGTGAGCCGAAGAGCTGGGGTTCCACTCTTATGATCTCCTCCACCATGACCCGGAGTTCTTGGTCCGAAAAGCGTGGGTGCCTTTGTGGTGCCATGGGGTGGTGTGTATGAGGTGTGGGGTGGTGTATGTGTGATGTGTGTGTTGGTGTGTGGTGCTTTGTGCTTCTATGTGGTGTGTGTGATGTTGCGGTGTGCCTCTGTGTGTCTGGCTATCTATTCTCTGATGTGTCTCTCTCTCCTTCGTCTCTGGTTTTTGTTGGTAGGGGTTTGTGGGTGATGTGGGTGTGTGTTTTATATGGTATTGGATGTGTGGGAGTGGTGTGTGTATGTGTTTCAGGTGTGTGCCTTTCAAATTGTCCAATGTGGTAGGGGTTTGTAAAGGTGTGTGTATTTTGACCGCGGCGGTGTGTAGCGCCAATGGAATACCGCGGTTGAATGACCGCCGCGTCGATTTGCGGGTCATAATGGGATGGGCGTATTTCTGTTGGCGTGGCGGTGGAGGTTTGGTCTTCTCCAGTTTACCGCTGGCCGCTGATGTGGCGGACTGCAGTGGAGGGCGGATTTTCGGAGGTTTTGCAGTTGTGGGTCAGAATGTCTGTGGCGGCTGACCGCGGCTGCGGCGGTATTGTGGCGGCCTTCTGACCGGCGGTAAGCGGCTTTTACCGCCGAGGTCAGAATGACCCCCCCAAGTCTCCTGGAGACAAATAACATTATTTGTAGGGAATTTAAAAACTGAAGTTTTTCCCTACAATAATTTACCCCAGCACATTCCAGGAGACAATTTTTAGCTCTTTGTTAAATCAAAGGCTGGGTTGAACAGGGATTTCTGCTAGATCGATTTAAGACCCTTGGCAGCCAATTCCAACTCACTTCCTGTGCCTGATTTAGTTGTCCTTGAGGCTTCCTAAATTCGTTAAGTCTACCGTTGTTCCTCAGGAATGTCTGCAGGTCTTGAGCCTCTCCTTTTATATTACCCCTCCTATATAAAGGGAATGGCATGCTCTCAGATCAAGCTTCGTTCCTCAGAGGGACCCTACCAACATCTAAACCGCCCCTCTCAAGGAAAACGGGAACATCATCAATTCCTCTACATTGCAGACACTCTGCATTTTTTAAAATAGTGTTTACAAAAATATCAGAGAAAAAGGTTACCCTGGATTTTAGACTTCCTCCCTTAGAAATTAAGGAAACCAAATCCAGATCTCTACTTTGTATCGCATTTAAGGGCATAATGTCTGCAAAACAAGACAACAGAACTTTCCTATTTAATACTATGTCAAAATCAAAAAGAGGAAGAAAGTCCAATGAACTTGGAACAGCATTTCACTGCTGTAGGACTGTAGCATCGAATGTTTCTGGCCCTTAGAAGAAATGAAAGGGACATCAATAGGTTCAAGGAAGAAGAAACCAAGGGAAGGGGCTTAGCTGGCGGAATTTCACTGGATTCCACTCCAGTTCCCAAGGACCTGGAATTACCAGGGGACCGAGGATATCGTATTGCCCTCGAATCCAGCGGAAGCCAATCAGGCAGTTCCTACATATCAACACAATGCCGAGGCTCTTTCAACACAAGACATCACGATTTGGTTGAAGGGTTACTTCGTCCCTGAAGCGAAGTTTACGGCGACCTTTCTTTGAGATTCTTCTTTTGGTAGATTTTTTCCTTTTTTCCTTTCTGGAATTATTTTCAGTTTTATCGAGCCTGAATCAAGCGTCTTATCAACACAAGTATTTAAAGTGGGATACACTGATTTACCCTACTTCCCTCATCTGTGTCTCCTCCTCTAGATGAATTCATCTCAAACATATATTTCATGTAAAAAGTGGGGCTTTCCACAGAAGACATTTCTTGCTTGTCGACCTTAAGGAAGGGAATACCGGCTTGTGACAGCAGTCTCAGGATCTGTATCCAATTTCTTGGTTCCAGCAACAAAGTTTCTATACAATACTGTTTCGACCTTTCACAGAGGCATCTCAATGAAATCCAATTGCATTCTGCTGAATGGACCTCCTGCTCTTCCAATATGGCTCAAATTCACCACTGTCCCTTTTCCCACATTTAGCTGCTGACAAATTATACAGCAATGACATACTGCCTCTGATGCCTGCCTAAACTTAGGGTTAAACCAGACAATCTTGAACAATCTAACTATGGCATCCCTCCCAATGTGTGCCTGGCCATGATAATATCTGGCCATTTGAGACAATAAACTATTGGGCAGGACCATCTGACCCTCCTCAGAAACCCAAATCTCAACAGGTCGTTGGACACATTTCAATTTGGCCCAAAGACGTTTCTCTTCCTTGTCAACATTACTTTGCAATGTTTTCAACTATTCCAGAGTATCAATCACTTTCAATGCAAAACTTGTACACGTGTTATCTTCTGACATCAATTCCCATTTGTCTTTGAACAATATACAGTTAAACGCTCAAAACCTTGCAACTTGATCCGCATATCTATTTCCCAGTGAAATGTAATCCTGTGTCTTTTGATGTGCACTGCATTTCACCACAGCAATTACGTCAGGTAACTGTATCGCATACAACAACTCTTTTACCTTGTCACCATTTCTTACTGGTGTACCAGTAGAGGTCAGGAAACCTCTTTGCGACCACAATTGACCAAAATCATGAACGATTCCAAATCCATATTGGCTGTCAGTATAGATTGTGACCCTCAGCCTCGCAGAAACATGGCATGCTCTACTAATAGCTATCAATTCTGCTACCTGTGCAGAATATACACTTCAAAGCCAGGAAGCTTCTAATGTACCTGTGATTGTGCATACAGCATATCCTGCTCTCAATGTCCCTGAACCCTCTCTGAGACATGAGCCATCAACAAAGACAATTTGGTCATTTTCTTCCAATCGAGTATCTCTGATTTCAGACCTTGGTTTTGTACACAGTTCAGTTACCTCAAAACAATCATGCTCAATGTCTTCCTCTTTTTCAATTTCAACAGTATTGCTTGGAAGTAATGTTGCTGGGTTCAACACTGTACATCTTTCAATGTTACATTTGGAGCACCTAGAATGCTCGTCTCATACCTTGTCAGTCTTGCACCAGTCAAATATCGTGTTTTCGTCCTTGTCAGTAAAATCTCATCAGAGTGAGGAACCATTACCGTCAAAGGGTATCCCATTACTACTTCCTCACACTGAGAAAGGCTTTGACCAACTGCGGCAACGGAACGCAGACAACCTGGTAAAGCTGCTACAACTGGGTCCAAGGAAGCTGAAAAATAGGCTACTGGGTGATAAGCACCTCCATGGACCAGTGTCAAGACAGACAAAGAACAAGCATCACGTTCATGGCAAGACAATGTGAATGGCTTTGTGTAATCAGGCATTCCCAGTGCTGGAGCTCTGCATAAGCTCTCTCTCAACTCAGTGAACGCTTTCATCTGATCCTCATCTAAAGTTATGGGATCTGTAACATCTTTGTGTGTCAGCTGCTGCAATGGTTTGTCAATCTCAGCAAAATTTGGAATCCACTGTCGACAATAACCTACCATTCCCAGAAACATTCTGACATCTCTCTGTGAACTCTGCAATATCATTGTAATCCTTTCTCTGGAGATTCTCCTCGACCCTTTCTCAATCTGGTGTCCCAAGTATTTCACTGACTTCTGACAGTACTGCAATTTCAAAGGTGACACTTTATGTCCAAATGTTTTCCAAGTGATTTAACAGGGCAATCAAGTCGCACTTACACTCGTCCCTTGTCTTGGATGCAATTAGCAAATCATCAATGTACTGCACCAGAGTCGATTGGTACAGTAGTTCCAATGACTCCAAATTCTTTTTCAAGATCTGATTGAATAGAGACGGTGACTCCGTATACCCTTGTGGAAGTCTGCACCAGCTGTAGACTCTGTCTAGGAATTTGAAACTAAAAAGAAACTTACTATCCTCACGAAGAGGCACAGAAAAGAAAGCTTGTGACAAGTCACCCACTGTGAACCACTCTGCATCGCATGGAATCTGAAACAGTATCACTGGTGGGTTTGGCACTACAGGACAAAACCTGACCACCATGTCATTCACTTTTCGCAAGTCCAGCAGTCGAACAGCTAATGGAACATCTAGTCTTGCACAATAAGTCCCTTACCTGTAGGGATACTGGCCTCGAATCACAAACTACAAACTTATGAAGTCCCTGGAAGTTGCCAATCTCAACCTGTACTGGATCTGTGATCGGATTTGTCAACTGTCTGTTTGCTACTCCCACAACCTGAACTGTTCTACCCGAAAGAGGTAAGTTTGGAACCTCTGCACTTCTCACTGTAGAGCGTGTAGCTCCTGTGTCCACTAAGAATGAGACTCTGTGACCCATCACCTTTCCCTTCACAAAAGGTCCTCCCTGATCTACCTCCTTGGACACTGCAAGCATGCATGGCTCTTAATCTGAACTAATACTCATCCATTCATCGTTTATTATATTCTCACTATGTAATGGGAATTGGGGTACTGTGTCATTACTTCTGTCTTGTCTCTGACCTGTGACCTGTGGAGGAAGCATCATCTGTTGCTGTTCCATCGAGGCTTGAGGTATCTGCATTTGCTGTCTAGGTACCATAGGAACCTGCTGCTACATTGGTTGTAATTGTGTCACTTGTGCACACGGCACTTGTACCTGCTGCATGGGTTGAAAATTCTGCACTTGATTCTGCAAATTCGGATTAAGTCCTCTCATTCTAGGGACTTTCACAGTTTGAAATGTATTGACATCACCACTTTGCTGAACAACACCATCCTGCACCATCAACGGACACTCCCGCTTCCAGTGTCCCACGTTTCCGCACAGATGACACAGTAACATCTTTTTCATCCCTTGCACATCATTCTGGACCACTACAGTACTCAAATTCAGACCACGATTTCTATTGACTCCACGACCCCTACCTCTCACCTGAGATTGGAACATGACAGTTCCCTTCTGCTGCGGTATCTGTTGCACTAAAGCTCCTTGCACTCCATTTTGAGCTGCCTTAATTTGCATCACCATCACCTTCTCCTTCAACTTCTTCTGCTTCAACTAAATCTCATCACTACAGTATTTCGCATACTGCAATACCTCATCAATTGGTTTTGCTTGCCAACAAATCAAATGACTCTTAATCATCTGCCCTATTTCAGGTCTCCATCTTTCAACGAACCTAAACACAAAGTGCAACATGTCTTTTGGCTCAATTGCTTCTTTACCACTGTATTCTTTGAACGCTTTCAGCAATCTCTCATAATAGGTATGTATTGATTCTTACACCTCCTGCACTGTCCTGTCAATCCTCTGCCAATCAATATTATTAGGCGAGATTCTCGTTTTCAGGAACTCAATCACCTTATAATAATGTTTCTTTACTTCAGGTGATGGTGCGCCTGTAACTCTATCCCTTTCCGATTCACTCGTCAGACAATCCACTGCTCTCTTACATTCAACCCACAAGTCGGCTAGAACGACTATTTCCAACAAAGTATTCAAGTCTTCCCACAGACATTTAGAAAGCTTCACAAATCTATCTGTCTGCCAGTACCACTCAATCGGTTTCTCTCTCAGTTTTGAATAATCATTTGTGAATGACAGAATATCACTCCTGTGCCATGGAACATGTACAAATTACCCTCCTGGAATTTCCCTCATCTGTAAAAATGTAACTGGAACCCTTTCTTTCTGATCACTCTCAGACCCTTCTTGTGAATCTCGTTTCCATTTATCCTTCTTCTTTGCCCATCTGCCTTCCCACTTTTCCAATGCTCCCCAAATCTGAGCACTCTGCAATAATTCTTTAAGGTGCGCTTTCATCCCTGCTGGCCTCATGTGTTCAAAATCTTTTGCCTCGAAATCTAACCTGTAGCTTCGTTTCAAGTGCTTTGTTTTCTCAATTTCTATGTCATGTTTGTCTGCTAGGTCTGACAATTTCTGATGTATCTTGCCCACTTCTCTCGTAATCCTCGGACACAAATACTTCAGCTCTTCTTCTGTATAGGATTCTAATCTATTCACTCCCATCGTTCCCTCAACTAGCTCGGTTATCTCGGTAGCCAGTCTTACTCGATTTATCTGCTCTTCATCCTTGGATGCATTTAGAGGATTATTCAAACTATTCAACCACTCATTCAATTGCTGTGCTGTCCATTCCTGTAATGATATATTACTCGCATTCGCATTGGCACCTGCTGTGCCACTGCACCTGGAGTTTGCGGTGTCACAAGCTTCAAGCTCTGGCTTACACTCGGGCCGTTTACCGCATCTGGAAGCACAACAAGTGGACTAAGATCCATTAACGGTCTAAATCCATCAAAGGTCTGGCCCATAGACAATAACACCTGCACATGATCACTCACTCCCCTCCTCACAAGGCTTTGTGACATTTTACCCTGTTCTCCTGCAATCGTTTTCTTTTGCGCAAACAATGGTACTGCTGGACCAACAGTAATCAACAACGATATTGCATTTGGTGCTGCTCTGACACTCGCATTTTGCGGAAGGGCTACTCTCATACTCTAATTCATCACTGGTGTCACATCTGACCGTGTCCCTGTCATTGGCGTGAACTTCGGCAAACCTTCAGCAAATCTGTGCCTGAGGCAACAACATTGGAGTCGGCTCAGTCTGAACTAGCATTGGCCTCGGAACCTTGCTCCGATGACACCACTAAGTTTGAATTGTCTCAAGAACTGGTACATCTGGATAAATACTCTGTTTCAATGGTCGGTGCATCTGCCCTTGGACCACCAAAGTAGTCACTGCATTAGGAGTACTCTGCACTACCCCTTGTATCTGTCCATTATCTGTCTGCACTGGTCCCACTGTTACCATCGCTTGAGCTGGAGCAGTAGGAACAGAACTAGGACTTGCACCCCCTTCATGCGCCGCATATGGGGGAGGTCGATCCCTCAATATCTGTGTGATAAGATCTTCAACATCTGAATCTTCTTCATCTACATAAGTCTTTTTCTTCCTCTTATCTCCTGAACCTTTATCACTGTTGTCAGCATCCTTTTTCTTCTGACTCATCTTCCTCTGCAATAGCAGGAAACAATCTAACACCCTGTAACTTTGTCATTCTCCACTTCTTCTGTTCCAAATCCCACCTTGCTTCTGCTAAGGACTTTTCTACCTTCCTTATTCTCCTTTGGAACTTCATCTCTTTCTGCTGTCTGGCTACAAGCTCCCAAACCGCGAAAGCCTCAAACTGTGCTGGTCTCGGAAGTGGCTTCGTCTCATATAATGTCATTCGTAACTGATCCAAAATTCTCAAATTAAACGTTCCATGTTCTGGAAACACTAAAGCTCCCTGTTTCTCTGTCAATTTGCACCACTGCTTTAACCAAAGACATGGCGTGACACCTCGCTCTTCCATCACAATAAATGCCGGAGAATTTTCCAGTGGGGTAGGCTCCTCAACTGTCGCCTTAATGTAAGAATCACCCTTCATTGCACTTCTGAATGCTTTGAAAAATGTCATCTTGCTATCTTTTGTGTATTCGATTCAATAAGGAAATTACTTTTACTCCCAAGATTCCTTTCACCCGCTTACTCAACCAATTGCCTCTTACGGACGGCTGCCAATCCGCTCGCGACTCTTCTCACTAACCAACCTATTCCAGCACGGCTCACTCTGACGTCACGCTCACACACTGCGGCTGACAAAGTCTTGCGGCTTGTTCTCCTTATCTCTGATTCACACAAAACTAATGCAACTTATTGGGAGCACTAACCAAAAAACAGTAACCAAAAACAAATATGCTGGTTTACTACAGGAAGGTAGACAATCGCTTCAGAGACCTTACGGATTTTCACTAATGGCCCTTTTGCTCATGTAGCTATTCCTCTTTCTCAGTCTCCCACATTCGCAAGCAAAATTTGACCCACAAATTTCACTCTCAACTGATCAATGGGTCTGTCCTGGTGCACATAGGACTCGCCAGATCTCAGCGGAAAAATGTCCCTTACTCGCTTAACTTACACACCAACTTGTTGACCACGCCCGATCAACCGACTAACCCAGACAGATTACAACATATAACCAAGTGTCTCCTACACTTGTCACCATACTCCGGAGTCTTAGACCACGCAGGGTCTGTACATCACCAACAACCACGTGGACAATTTTTTAGCACAAAGCGCCACACACATGTGAAGTTCGACGACTTCCCTACTCTCACTCTGCGGAGTACGCACACTCCTACTAAAGCTCTCATACATCACAATTCACCTGCGATCTGCATAAGCCTTTGCAAGCGCAACCTATCACTTTCATACTATCACTAAGACACCAAGAACATACTCAACCTTACTAGCGGGATCCAGGATCTGGGAAAGTCATTTCTGAGCTTAAGGGGACATCATCTTTGCTACAATTGCCATTTCAGAAAAACAAAAATTCTAACCTCATAAAAATGAACAGCTAACCCTAACTTAAACTACCACCATAACCATTTATCACCACATAACTAGTTCTCCAAAGAAACTAACCATCAAGCTGCTACCAAAAACTGCTAGCAAGCCTAGTCCTTAGTAAGTAAACTTACAAGGGGACGCGTATAGGCCAATACACCTTTTGGATCGCATGGAGTATCCTAGCTATGTAGTAATCGATGAACATCAAATATCAATGTAATTAATCAATAACCACTAAGAGAATCATTAAGCATGAGACAATATATCAACATTTCATGAATAACCACAACTCAATTATACGTTTTATCAATTTTTATTTCCCTGTTAGTTACAAAACTAAGTCATAAGGTTAATTCAAACTTTATTCAATCAGCTCAGAATTAGTTCATTAATGACCACCAGTAACATAATCAAATCAGAACTTGAGAAAACATATACTTTAATGCTTCAGCATAAGCCAACAAAGATGAATATGTCGACATTAATAGCAGAGTTCAGCAATCAGTTTGTCAATCATTTGTCACTGTCAGCGTCACCCAAAGAATCCTTTCCTAACCCAGATTAACATTTAGCATGTGGGACTTCATGCGAAAACAATTTAGGAACATGAATTTGGAAAAATATCTAACTAAGAGAAAGACTATTAAACAGCGCACTTGGTACCTAGAAAGAAAAGGCAAAAAAGTTAATCAGTCACATTGTCATAGCTACCTATCCACGAAATGGATCAGCAACAAAGTCAGTCTTCGTCTTCAGGTCATCAATCGATCAGAAACGCACCAGGCTCTCAAGAGCATGAGCCCAATGACAAAATCTCGTAACGCATCTTCTGGCATCAGCATTTCACCCCTTACATCTGATGTTTTAGCCCCTTGTTATGACTTTTTATTAGAGTTTTTCAGTCCATCCCCCTAATTCCTAATTGGTCAGTCAATCACCAGTTATGACTCTAACCTATAATATTAATTTTACAAATCTATGAATTCTAATATTTCTACGTCCCAATTCGTTGATTGGTTCACTGAACGATGCCCTCATCATCCGGCTCATCAGGTATCGAAAATGTTGCATTTTCTTCTCCAGTCAGTGGTTCTATTGTTCGAGTCCTGGGAAAGTACATTGAGTCTGCCTTACACCAAACTTGTTACATATCCTAGTCCCTCATCTCCTGTTTGTCGGTACACTGCAGAAAACTCTAGCAAAGCAGATTTTTATTAACGCATGCAGTTCAGGGACAGTTCAACGCACCAGCAACTTCTACTTTGTGCTTTTATTAATTCGGGTCCTGCATGAGGCCTGGAAAAAAAAACTAGGCCACAACTTCGGCTAAGTTAACTCTACAATATAATGCAAAACATAGGTTATACATCTTAATATGACACATTACTGCATTATTATTACACATTTTCATTATTTCACGCATTTTTAGTCATTTTAGTACAAGTTCGTATAAGTGGCTGCCATTCCCCGTGGGCACATTTTCAAACGTGCACATTAATTTTTCTCTACGATTAATTTTTCGGTGAACTTTTATAAACATAACATATAAGTATTTATTTAGAATTTCTAATTAGCATATCTGCTTGAACACTTTTAAAGCTTCTTATTCGGGGCACATATTTTCCCCTGTTGTCTTACTAGGTCTGGACCTCACTTATATCATACTATAGACAGTATTATGCAGAACACATAGATACTTTAGCACAGGCACTCTATAACATCTAAGTAAACCACCCAGATAATTCACTCAAAATGCTTTCCCACCTCATTGGAACTATAGTAAACCCTTGGGACTTTTTTGACTTTTGAAACAGGTACTTGTTTGAAATATGACATCTACACCTGGTGAGCCATCCCTTGACTACTTTGGAATATAATTACAGACATGCAATTACTTTCACATGAAGTTACTGCCTAGTTTACACACAGGTGAATTTTAAATATAAACAGGTTATACACACAGACTTGATATTTAATTCCCCTATTGACTATCCGTTTTGTACACTACTAAATATTTTTTAACTTGCTGTTGTGGTGCCCTTATTAAACGTTGTGGATGAGATTGTCAACACTGAATTGGTTCCCGATACACACAACCATTCACACATGCTTATGGATGTAATTGCAGCGCCCAGTCTACTGGACCTAAATGTTTACTGCTCAGATACAATTGTGTACCATGTTACATATTTTCTTTTTTAACTTTGGCATGTTTGGCATTGAGATGGTGATATTGGGAAATTATGTTTTGCCCGCATTGGTGGAGGTGTCTTATTGCATTGTTTGTATACAAGCAATTTGTGGCGACTCATCTGTGTGACTCATAACCCTGAAGAAATCATTGGGTACTTCCCATTTGAGGAAACATGTGTTGGCTGGGCTGGAACATAGGTTTGTCAACTGAAGGTTGAGTAAAGCTGGATTGGAGGCTAATCTTAGGAATTGACATTCAGAATAAAAAAGATTGCTGACTTGCTGAAAGTGACTTTTTATTTAGAACTATTGAGAAACTGTGTCTTAGTGTGCAAGCATATGCAAACGACTTAGGGCCTGATTTAGATCTTGGCAGAGGGGAATACTCCATCACAAATGTGACAGATATCCTGTCCGCCATATTGCGATCCCATTATATGCTATGGGGATCATAGTACGGCAGACAGGATTTTGTCACATTTGTGACAGAGTATTCCATCTGCCGAAATCTAAATCAGGCCCTTAATGAGGCTTTATGTTCTAGTTCAATCCCCTTATGAGGAAAAGGAGGGAGTATTTTTGGCAGCATATAGTGCCAGTTAACATATTTACCAAAAAGCAAGAGGTAGCCATCACAGCATTTCAACTATTTCTTATTGTGAAGGTTATCTGTCCATGTCTTTGTGTATGATGTTACATTACATGTATTAATTAAAATATGTATTCCTAGCAGAAAGTGGACCCTGCCAACAACTGTGCAACACTATTGAAGAAAAGGCGGTGTGTTCCTGTTTTCCTGGTTATACCCTCATGACTAATGGGGTTTCATGTGAAGGTATGTCCAGCCCAAACTCTTAACTAAATCACAAAACAGATGACATTTAGTCATAGAAAACAAGGATTGATATAGCCAAGAGGTTGGCATTGGCCGCCAGACTTTTGACTTTGGCAATTTTTGGTTTGCTGAGTCATGGCTTTTGCAAAACGTTATTGCTTGGGAAGTTTCATGGCCCTCATCAATCTAAAAAAAATGTTGAGTAAATAAAAATAAATGTTTGGGTCTGAAAAAGCACATATTACTATTATAATCCCTCGCACTAAAATGAACTATGATGAGGATGAACTCCTTGTGAAAAAGAAACATGTAGTAACTCACAGTGAAATCAGAGAATGGATGAAGTGTGCTGTGGGTGGAAGAAAAATGTGAATGACAGAACAACAAACTTGTGGATGAAGGTTGTCTGAAAACCCCTATAATTAACCATGTTATACACATAATTTTAGTAAAATCAAAAGGTCAAACTGATATCCAGCCTAAAAAAGCCAATCAGTTTGGTTTTCGCTGCCAGCCTCTTGCCTTTATTGTAGTGGTTTCTCAAATCCTTATTATAAATGGAGAGGGTTGCAAAAACAGACAGAGGGCTCACAAAGACAGAGAGGAAGGGCTGTATGGAAATAGATAGATGGATAGATAGATAGAAAGATAGCTAGATAGCTAGATAGATAGATAGATAGATAGACAGCACTGCACAGATTCAGTTAATAATATAATAGTTAAATATCTATATACGTTCAACATACAGGAGCACTGAAAGCAAACTAGAAAGATATACAAAAGGGGCATACAGACAAAATTGTTTTTTAAGGATATCTGTAGTCCTTAAATAAAATGCATACACAAGTGCAGTTATAAATGCACTTCATTGTGTGCATTCTAAAAAGAGAATTACTTTATAACGAGTAGCTCCAAATGGACACAATCTGGTATTTTCTGAAATAGCAGTAATCACATAAAAAAATTATAGTAAAATCAAAAGGTCAAACTGACATCCAACCTAAAAAAAGCCAATCAATTTGGTTTTTACTGCCAGTTTCTTGCCTTGGCTTATGCTTTTTTGTAATAGTTTCATAAATATTTATTATAAACATATTTGAAAAGATAGATAAATAGAGAGGGTTGGAAAAATAGATAGAGAGGCTCTCAAACACAGAGAGAAAAGGCTGTATAGGTAGTAGATAGAGAGAGAGATAGATCGATAGATAGATAGATAGATAGATAGATAGATAGATAGATAGATAGATAGATAGATAGATAGATAGATAGATGTACAAGAAGGACATACAGACAAAATTGTTTTTCAAGTATAGTTGTAGTCCTCAATTAACATACATAAACAAGTGCAGTTATCAATGCACTTCATTGTGTGCATTCTACAAAGATAATTCATTTATAAAGAATAGCTCCAATTGGACAGAATCTGGTATATTCTGAAATACCAACAATCAGATAAACAAATGCAGCTTCAAAAGGAATTTACAACGTTATTGACAGGAGACAGGAACTGATAAAGCTGGGATGTGCCCTATGCTGTAAAGAGCTGATAATAAAGTGTCCTGCTATCACATCAGCCTCTAAACACAAGGCAACACTAAATAAATAATTACACACAAACAAAAATAGTGCCACTGATGGATACTACATTTTGGCCCTGATTATGAGTTTGGCAGGCGGAAAAGCCCGCCCACCAAACTCCAGCAGTCGCATTACCGCCTATGCGGCAGCCCTCTTGCAACTTCCATTATGGGGTTCCCGCTGGGCCAGCGGGAAACAGCCCACAACATTGACGCAAAAAGAACAGATGATGGATGGAATGCTGAACAATGCAAACATTCACCCCCAGTCACAAAGATCTGGGTTTAATCCATTGTGTTTTTGCTCACCGTGCCACCCAGTTTGGACCCAGACATATGCAAATCAGTCTTGACCCTGTTCCTCATGGGAACAGTCCAGCCAGCCGGAACTGCCAAGCCAGGTTCTCCCTGGACCAGAAACAAGCATCCTAGGACCGGTTTCAGGGTATCACCCTTCATCAGCTAGATGAAGCTGGGGTGTCTTTGCGGTGCCATGGGGTGGTATGGGTGATGTGTGGGGTGGTGTGTGTTGTGATGTGTGGGGTGATGTTTAGGGGTGTGTGGTGTTTTGTGCGTGGATGTTGTGTGAGTGATGGTGTTGAGTGCCTGTGGATGCTAGTTTGTAGATGGTGGTGTCTCTCTCTGGCCTTCAGTCACACTTGTGGCCGTAAGGGTTTGTGGGTGATGTGGGTGTGTGCTTTATATTGTATTGGATGTGTGGGAGTGGTATGTGTATGTGTCTCAGGTGTGTGTATTTTGATTTGTCCAATGTGGTAGTGTTTTGTAAATGTGTGTGTATTTTGAGCGCGGCAGTGTGTACCGCCAATGGAATACCGCGGTTGAAAGACCACCACGTGGATTAGTGGGACATGATAGTGTGGGCGTATTCCTGTTGGCGTGACGGTGTCGGTTTTGTTTTCGCCAGTTTATCACTGACCTTTGGTGTGGCGGACTTGTGTGGGTGTCTAAATTTTGGCGGATTCCGAGCTGTGGGTTACAATAGCTGTGGCGGAATTCCGCGGCCACGGCGGTGTGTTGGCGGTCTTCTGCATGCCGGTAAGCGGCATTTACATTTTAGCCAATGTTGTAATGACCCCCATAACTTTGGAGACTCTGCTGTTGCCCCAACTGATCACAGCAGGAGAAGGTGTGGCATGGAGCAGTGCCAATGCTACCTAAAGGCCATAAAACGTATTGAAATGTCACTTCCCTGCCTACACTCACCTGAAGAAATATCAGCACTCACACCATGCAGCACAATACCAGAAAATAAAGCACAAACCACAAATGCATATATTGATGAAGCACCACGTAACGCTAAGAGTGAGCCAGTGGTTAGTGGCAGCACACAGATGAAGGTCTACGATGTGCCCTCATAAGTACAACACTAACCACAAGAGGATGCTCAGACAGAGCACAACTGTTCCTGGTGAGCATGTTCTATAGTGCTGTAGCAGTTTGCTATTTCTGAGCTTCTGCTGATGATTAATATTCACAATTCTCTGCAATGTTGCTAGCTAACAGAGATTTGGGCTGTATTATACCAAAATAGTTGACATTAAAGCTCACTGTACCTCCCTCTTAAATGCTGATGACCTAATTTATAAGTGCATTTGCACTCGTAAAAAACATTATGGGCACAAATGGCAGGATATACAACTCTGAGGAACTCATGAAAGATCACCTCCCATTTGTAAATCATGTTAGTTCTTTGTAATGTTCTCACATAACAATAGCATTATGCTATGCAGGAGTATTTAAATGTGTGCTCAGCCTTGAAGGTTTGCGAATGCCAACAAACATGTTAGTCTATGGCCATTTACAAACTCCTCTTTGAATGTTTTCCACCATAAAATAGTGATGTAATATGTGAGGTTGTAAGCAGTGCATGGCAGGGCGTGGGTTATAGGTAACGGTAACTTGTGAATTTCAGTGCTTTTAAACATTCGTTTTTATCTCATTTCCACACCAAACGTTAACCTTTGTGTTTTTAGTGTAATATATAAGGTCGCAAGCAGTGCATGACGCAGGCACAAGTTATTGTTACCAATGTAAATGGTGAACTTCAGTGGTTTATCGGTGGCTTTAAATTTTAATTCTTATCTCATTTCAACATATAGCTATAACAACATTTTAACCCTTGGATTTTTTCAGTGAATGTGCATAGTACAATCCCTGTTTTGTTTTGCTAATAACTTTGGAGCTGTTTGATGAATCGCCACAAAACTTTTCATACAAAAGTTCATTCACCTCAACTCTTTTCTGAAACGTTTCAAGGTGATCTATCAAGGTGTGGACCGAGAAAAAGGTGGAGTGGTGGTGCCAAAACACAGTTTTCCCTGTACTCTGAAACCTTGTGGACAAGCCCTTATGTGGTAAATCAGACACCCAACAATACTATAGTCTCTGACGGACTGTAAAGCAATTTCATATGTATAGGCGCAGGAGAAGTAACACAAGAGACTAACAAGCTATACAAAGGGTTGTTGTGCACGCCATACAAGAATTACTTAACACAAATTAGAATATAAACTTGTGCCCTTATATGGGATTTAATTTCCTCCCCAGAGACAGGAGTGCCTGGACATTTATAATTACTGTACCAATTGCCATTTCACTAATTTGGCATAAATGTACATTGGCATTATTTTTGCCTTTGAAAAGGCTCATATATTATGATAATGTTACCATAACGATTACTGTGTTTATTATTATAATGTTTCTGCGGTATAAATGTAGAGTGTTCGATTGTCCCTGTAGCTAGGGTTTTTCCCCGTAAAGGCCTGTAGGTATCTAAACACTTGCTGCCAGACAGTAATGGCTGCTGTGATATAGATGGAAACAAATGCTCTCCGAGAATTAAATGCAACTGCACCCCTTAGACGTAGCTACAGTCATTTTCTCTGTATGTATGTGATAATCGTATATCACAAACAGAGCTGGCAGGTATTGATGTACTTTCACCCAATGGAGAATCAAAAGACATTGAGCTGAAATGGGTTATTCTCTAGGCAAACATATCCATTCTAGTCTGAAAACAAATAGACACACCTTTGAGTGCTACACACGATATTTAACAATATATGAGCCCCCGACAGTCCACATAGAAAGGTACTGTGAACGAAGACCACACCATTGGCTGATATATGTTACACCATCTCAAATATATTTGCAAACTTGGCTTGTACTCTTAATTGGCGGTTAAAATCTTGCTCTAGATCAAAGAGTTCCCGAACAGTTCAGTTCAGCCTCACCAACTCTGCTCCGTGTCTTTCAAACCTTCTGAATCTCTGTCAGCTGTGCTATTTTCAATGTCAGGAAGGCTACTAACCTCTCCTCAGAGGTATCAAAAGATTTTCATTGGAATGTCTAAGAGAACCAGACTTTTTTTGGCCTTGCCTCTCCTCTGATTCTCAGAAAAGGACCCTAAGACTATCTCTTGTCTTGCGCCCCTTCACTCATCTACTAATGCTCCAGCTGGAGGCCACATCCCCTGCTCAAACTGGAAAACCTCCTCCCTGGACACTTTTACAACCCTTGGAGAGGCTCAGAAATCCTGAATGTTGCGCTCCACATGGTGCATTTCACCAACCCCTGTTTCAGGCCTGGATTTCAGTTAACACTATATTAAGTTAATTATGTTATTGTTAATTAATTAGTCTACTGTACATTATTTCTTGCTAGTATACTGTAATCTGTGAATTATATGTAATGATGATTCACCATTATCAATGTTAAACAACAAATTTCAGGGCACGCATTGATTCTTACCTGTGAAGACTCTCCATATGTCTCTGGGGAATCCTGTTCCCACTGTAATATCCGCTATTCTCTGATGTCTAAAGTACAATATTTATTATGGTCCTTATAAGGCTCGTAATGCTTTCCTTGGGAACATATTTTTCATGATGTAAATCTGCATTATGTATCTGTTGAGCATGTCGGCCTTTTTGCACATGAGTCTAGGTTCTGTTAATGTAGATAGGTACCCTAACACTCATGGTTTTCTGCACACCTACAGATGAAAGGCTTTCTATTTGTTGAAGCCCCCATCGGCAGTTTGACAGAAGCACTTTACATTGCAAGATAATGGCAAATTTGACAGTGCTGCTAATTGGGTGTAACTTTCCAAAGGCTTAGATGAGGGATGAGTGTTGGTGAGTGGCACAGTCACAAATATTATTATAACTACGCACAGCGAATACCAATACGGGGAAATGGCCTTTACAACGTAGGCTGAGACACGTGTGCTGTTTTCCCGCAAGCAGAACATCGCTTGCCTTAACCACAACTCTTCCTGGAGTCTGCCTTCACCATGCCTATGCGTGGTTAAGGAAGAGAGCAGTCTAGCTGTGCGGGTGGGTGGATTAGGAACAGGAAGGATCGGGAGAGGTAAGTGGAGCTTGAGCCAGGTTTGGGAGCGGGTAGTTTTTAAAGGTGGGGAAGTTTTAGAGCTTAGTTTTAAGGGCAGGGGCTGTGTTTTAGTGCTCAGGGCAGGGGCATAAGGGTCAGTTGTAAGGGATTGGGGTCAGTTATAGGGCTCAGGGTGGGGGGCTGGGGTCGGGGTAGTTTTTAGCAGGAGGCAGGGGGAGGGAATGGGGTAGTTTTAAGGGCGGGCGGGGTTGGTTTTAGGGCTGCAGGGCTGGGGTACTGGATGTTAGGGCGCAGGGTGGGGGGTGGAATTTACCAAGCATATTTCTTTATCAATCATACTCTTATAATGAAATGTATTGTAAAGGCATGCATGGTAAAGGTATGTGTCGTAAAGATGCAGTCATGGTTCAGACTGCGTTGTTTAGGCATGCGTGGTTCAGGCATGGGTGGTTATGTTACACAATCCCAATAAGTGCCAGAAAAACTGCCAGAGCACAAGTCATAAGATGGACTAAATAAAATGGGTAATAAACTATATTTGTCCTAAATTCTAAGGAGTTAATTTCAAAACAATCAAGAACATGGAGGGAGAAGTAGCAGCCCACAGTTTCACAAGATAGTGCGTTCTAGTGTAGTGGACTAATTAGATTAAAGGATCTTTATCTGGATGAGGTTGTAAGACCTTAATGACATCATGGCTGTAAAAGTGCAGTTGTCAGAATAGTGTAAAGTGAGGGAGGTTTTGTGGGTGGGGAGATGCCTTGCATGGTCCTATGACCATTGTTAAGGCCCCATGTGGGGACATGACATGGATGGCCTTATGACTCTTGTTAAAAATTTGCATGGACCAGATTTATTGATGATTAACATTCACTTTGTAAAGAAGAGGCTGAATTGGGTTTGAGGAGATTAAAAGGTTTGTGTAAAAAAATTAATGAACGTATCCAAGGATATGATTGAATGGGAGGCTAATTAGGAGGTCTTTGCAGTAACTACATTTGCTCATCACCAGGCAGTTAATGGTGGTGTTAGCTGCATAGAATATAATATAAGGGAGAAATCATTCTGATATTGAGTATCTCATTTCTGGTTGCAGTGGAATTGGTAGAGGTGATCAATTAGCACCTGAGGATTCTTGGTGGAGGGGCTTCAATCTAAACTATAAGAAGGTTAGAATAAGGACAGGTAAGGTCACAGGTGCAGTGGCAAGTAGACAGTCTTGGTGTTATGGATCAAATCTGTTTATTAGTATTTAACATACGAAACAGTACAAAGCTCTGTATCAAAACTTCTACGTATTCGACCATTGATATATCAAAAGTCCCATATCTTCACATTTAAGGGCTAAGTCACATGGTTACTATTCTGCCACTGGGAGGAACTTCCTCGCCCTGCCGCTCCCGCTCATATAAAGATCAAAGTAGTCAAAGCACAACAGTCGAGTCTCATAGAGCTAAACTCAAAATACAAAAAGAACAGAAAAAGAACTGCACTTCCCCTCCAAAATGCTGCGCCCCTCTCCCATCTCCACACTCTCTCAATTTCTTCACACTATTGCCCCAGCCCCTCTCCAGGCTCGCATAGCTCCTCATTCCCTTAAGCCTCTCATGTCAGCCCCTGGACCCTTAGATATGCTGGACAGGTCAGTTCAGTAAACTCAGCTGATAAGATCTGGAGGAACGGCCTCCACAATGTACATATGTCACCCGCCCTCTGTTTAGAAGCTAGAATAAGCTTCTCCATCGCCAGGATGAACCACAGCTTCTGAAGCCAAGACTCGTACGTCGGCAGCCTATCTGAGCCCCACAAGGCAAGAATCATCTACAGTGCAGCGTTGAGAGCTAAGGCCATTTGACGGCCCCTCAACGATTGAAGGGGAAAGGTGAGAGAATTGGGTAGTCCCAACAATATATACAATGGAAATCTGGGGATCTCTGTCTGAAACACCTTATCAATGTCATCCAGAATACTCGTCCAATATCTCTGCAGCTTGGGGCAGTGCCAAAGAAGATGTACTAGTGTGCCCGTGTTACCGCACCCCCTCCAACAAAGGCCAGTCTTAGCGGGGTCCCAGGCCTGTATCCTTGCTGGGGTTTAATACCAATAAGAAGCCACCTTATAAGCCGTCTCTGTCCCTTCAGCATTATAGGCCGTATGATGTGTTCTATAATATATGTTGTCCCAGTCCTCCTCTGTAAGCTCCCTCCCGAGCTCCCTCTCCCATCTCCACTGGCCTTTAGACTTAGACGGACGCTCCACACTCTGTAAGCATCTATAAAGCTCCGACACCACCCGTTTATCGTCCTTCTTTGTCATTATCCATTTCTCAAGTGGGGTAAGCGGCCTATCCATCAAAGTCCTGTTCGCCAGCATGAGGGCCCAGTGCCGCACTTGATAATACAACAGTCTATCCGTCTCGGTCAACCCATACGTCTCCCGTATCTGATCAAAAGGAATCACCCCATTCTCATCAAAAAGGCTTCACACCCTTTTGCAGCCCCCATCATACCAGCGGCGAAAATTCTCTACCTGCTGACCGGGCTCAAAGTCCGGGTTCGCACAAATCGGTGTCATAGGGGACGGGAACGTCGTCAACCCCAGCCGGCGCGCCAACATATCCCATACGTGGAACGTCGCTCCTGTGATCGGGGAGGTGTATAGCCCCTGCGCCCTATGCCCTATGACCCTGCCACCACCTGATCCATGAAGCACCAGTGTTTCTCAGTAAGCGGCCGACTCCACTCCAAAAGAAAGCGCAGCTGAGCAGTTTGGAAATAGCGCAAGAGGTAGGGTACGGCCAATCCCCCCTCTCCCTTGGGATGATATAGGACATTCCACGGGAGGCGGGCCGGCCGTCCATCCCAGATAAATTTCAGAACAGCAGACTGGAGGGTCGCAATCGTCCGAGATGGAAGGGTCAGAGGGAGCGCCTGAAACACATAGAGTATACGCGGCAACACGTCATCTTCACCGCCGAAACCCTACCAAACCAGGAGAGTTTATATTTCCCCCAATTCCCCATATCCCGCAGCACCTCGTGAACTAACGTAGCATAATTCAAACTCGCCGTCTTCGCCGCTGTTGTCGCCAGTTCAAAACCCAAATAGGATACTTGCGAAGGCGACCATATAAAAGGATATCGGGCCTGCAAACTTTTTGCATGCTCCGGTGAGGTAGACAGACTGAGGACCTGCAATTTCATCATATTCACCCAAAACCCAGATACCTGACTGAACTCACTAATGGACGCCATAAGGGCAGGCAGTGAGACCATGGGCTCCGCGAGGGTAAGAATCACATAATCTGCGTACAGGCTAATGAGGTGGTAATCTCCCCCAAACTTAACGCCAGAAACACAGGGATTGTTGCAGAGACGCTGCGCAAAGGGCTCCATGTACAACGCAAAGAGTAAGGGGGAGAGCGGGCAGCCCTGTCGTGTTCCCCGCCCTATCTGAAACGGCAAGGACAGAGTTCCATTAACCCGAACCGAAGCCTTAGGGGAGCGATAAATGCATCGGATCCAGGTCCTAAACCCTGGACCCAACCCAAAGCGCTCCAACACCTGAAAGAGAAAAGGCCAATGAACCCTATCAAACGACTACGGGATCTGCTAGTTTTATCTATTAAATGCAGAAGTCGCTTTGTATTATCACTGCATTGACGGTGAGGTATGAACCCCGCCTGGTCTGGATCTATAAGACCCGGCATATAGGGATTAAGGCGATGGGCCAGTATACCGGTAAACAGCTTGGCATCTATATTCAGAAGCAAGATGGGCCTATAAGAAGCACACTCCTCTGGGTCCTTCCCAGGCTTATGAATGACCGCAATAGTAGCCTCTAGCATGCTAGGCGTGAGGGCCCCAGACACACGGAAGGAGTTAAATAGCCGCATCAAAATTGGCGCCAGCTCCAGGCAGAAGGTTTTATAGAAAAGTGCCATAAAGCCATCTGTCACGACTCACGTGCTGCTTGCGCCTGGAAACCGCAGATCTTGTGGCGTGGGTCTTGAAGGTTCGGCTTTGGCCCAGAAAGGGGCGACTCTTTCTAGTAGCCACGGTGCTGTAGGCAATGGAACCGCCAAGAACAGACCGTGCCCTTTAGAAATAGTGCCAGAGGGAAAAAAAAACAAAAGGGGAAAAAACCTCCAAACAGTGGATTCCTGAAACAAGAACAAAAAAAAACCAGGAATCAAAAAGAAACAAAAATGCAGGTAAACACGAGTTTGCCAAGATTCAGAACCGAAGGCTAAGAATCAGGAGCGAAGACACAATCAGAGCAGATAGTGTTGCAGCGCAAGGAAAGGGAGAAAACAGAGCCCTTATATACCAAGAAACAGGAAATGACCAAACAGGAAGTAAAAGACACCATCTTAGATAGGGAAGAAGTACATAGGACAGAATAGAACAGAAACCATAGAAAATAGGGAACAAGGAATGCTGGGAAGAAAAAGGTAATATGGGAAGGGGGGAAAGACATAAAGAAAGGACAAGAAAAATGCCTCAGAAAGCAAAGAAGAAAAAGAAGAAAAAGAACAGGTAAGGAGGGGTCAGAGGGAAACAGGGACGCAACAGAAAGCAGAGCGAGGCCCCAAGTAAAATCTGGGGCCTCGCGCGGTACACAGAAGGCTCGGGGCACGCCGCGTCCTGGGGAGGCGCTGCGCGGCGTGAGCCGAATGTTCGGCTCGCGCCGCGTGGTGCGGCGCGACACCATCTGGGCCAGGGGATTTCCCAACCTTTAAACGTGATATCGCAGAAATAACCTCCTCCACCCTAATAGGCTGATCTAAGGAGGACGCCTCACGTTCACCAAGTGGAGCAATAACAGTTCCCGTGAGAAAGGCAGCAGGGTCCGCGTCGCACTGTGTATTCGCAGCATATAACTCCCCATAATATTCCGCAAAAACCTCCGCTATTTGATCATCCATTCGGACCTCACCTCTAGAGGGAGAGCGCACCATTTTTATCGCCGTAGCCGATCGCTGTGCTCTCAACCGGTGCGCCAGAAGCTTCCCACACCTATTAATCCCGGTGTAATATTTGTGCTTAATCCAAACTATTGCGTATTCCGCCCTATCCCAGTCCAACCGCTTCAGCTGCTGGTGCGCTTTCTCCAGCTCCCGCCACACTATAGGTGCACCGGTATACTTATGTGAGCGTTCCAGGGCCGCCACCTTTTGCTCTAAAGCCACCCTCTACTCCCTCCTTGCTTTATTATCTTTAGCCGATAGTGACAGTACTTCCCCCCGGACCACTACTTTCAGGGTCTCCCACAGAGTCTCCAAACTAATGTTCCCATCGTCATTAAAGCTAAGATATTCCACAATCACATGCCGCAGCGTCTCCTCCGCCACCTTGCTCTGCAGTATGGTATCCCTAAAGCGCCAACACGGGCTTCCCACTCGCCCTACATCCAATCTGGCCTCCAGAGTAATAGGTGCATGGTCTGTTAGGGCCCGAGGCTCAATTGTGGTCTCACCAATCTGAGAGAGGAACTCCGGGGAGGCCAGGAAAAAGTCTATATGTGCATACGTCTTAGTGGACGCAGAATAAAAGGAGTAATCCCTGAGTGTAGGATGTGCCTTCCTCCACACATCCTCCAGTCCGCAGTCAGCCAACCACTGTCGCCCTGCCACTGTCAGTGCCCCAGTCTGTCCAAATCGATGCCCTGACCTGTCTAACTCATTGTCCATTACCAGGTTGAAATCGCCCCCCACTAGCAAAGCCCTATCTGGTGTATTGAGCATTGGGGAGATGGCCTGTCTCATAAAGGTTTCTTGCTGCACATTAGGGGCATATAATGGAGCAATAGTAAAGAAGAAGGCCCCCACCCGTACCCTAAGGGCCAGGAACCTACCCTGCACCTCATGTATCTTGGCTACCACTTCCCCATGGAAGGTCCTTGACAATAGTATTGCCACCCCAGCATGTTTTGTGGAGGCAGAAGACCAAAATTGCCTAGGGAACCACTTGGAGCGCATACGATATGGGTCCTTGGTCAGCAAGTGCGTCTCCTGCAAAAGGCAGACATAGCTCCTGGACCTCTCAAGGACTGACAGGATTGCTAACCTCTTAGCCGGACTGTTGAGCCCAGGTACATTTAAGCTTAGACACTTAAGGGACATGTGGCACCAAACAGATTACACTCTGGGGGCAGGGATGCCTCCGGGGGGGGGGGGGGGGGCAAGAGCCCGGAGCAGCACGTAAGCCGCTCCCACGTACAGGGCCAGCAAGCCAGATCAACTCCCATGTAAATTCCAGGGGAAGCACACCAACACACAACCAAAACGCACAACAGGTGCTTACAACATAGAAGTCCTCTGACACACATCTCCAAAGAGGCAAAGTCCCAACAGGAGCAGTAGAACCACCCAAAATCGTCATTTTGCGACCAGCGACTCCACCACCCAGGCCCCTCCCAAATGGTCTCAAGACCTAAACAGGCGTGACCCCAGATCAATGTAGCAGCACCCGGTTGCCCAGTGCTTAGGCATTGGTCCCAGCAGCCAAGCTACTCAGTACTGATTGCCTTTCCAACGCTTGCTCCGTCGAAGTAGGCCGCTGCTGCTTCCTCTTCCTTTCTTTCCGCCTCCAGCGTGGTTGGTCCCCAGCTGCAGTATCTACATGCGTGCTAGTATCTCGGTCATTCTCCTCCAAATGCAGGATCCTCCGCGCATCTGACACCGATTTCACCTGACGCACCTGATCCTCCCACCGGAATATGAGGCGAAAGGGGTGACCCCATGAGTAAGATGTGGAATGCGCCCGCAAGTACTCAGTGATGGGCTTGAATTCTCGCAGTCTCTGCAAAGTCCGGAGTGAGAGGTCCTGAAACAGCTGAAGCGCGTGCCCCCGGAACTGTACCTGAGAGAGGTTGCAGGTTCTCTGCAAGATGCTTTCTTTGGTTCCGAAGTTATGGACCCACACTAAAATGTCAGGTGGGCGTTTCCCGGTCCGTCCAGGGCGGCCCCACTCGGTGAACCCGATCCAGCGTAATCTCTCATACATCATCCGGGCCTAGGACCGAGCGAAGCAGTGCTGTGACAAGCTCTCCAATGTCCTCCTTCTCTGCTCCGGCCGGGGCGTCCCTGATACGTATGTTATGCTGTCGTGACTGGCTCTCTAAATCCTCAACCGCGATCTGTTGGAGCTCCTGCTGCTCCCGGAGGTGTATAATCTCTTGTTGCATGGTTACCACCTCCTCTCCTCAAGAGATCTCGCCATCCTCTACTTTTGCCACGCGCTCCCCTAGGGATGTGACCTCCCCACGCAGATCATTCAGCTCTTGAGAGCTGTCCCTCCGAAGGTCTTGTAGATCTCTCTGAAGCGAATCAAACAAGGAGGCAAGAAAGCCTTTCGTAACTGGGGCCTCACCATCCTCCTCCGCCTCCCCACGTTCCTCAGGAGGCTGCATCACAGCCGACCCCTCAGCCAACCTACTCTGCACCAGGTGGGACCTGGTCAACATTTCCCTCACCGACTGGTCCCGTTTGGGTTTGGAGGACGCCATGAGAGGTCCAGTCCTGCACCAGCTTAATGTTATGCCCGCTGCCCTCCCCGTAGGGACTTCGTTATGTGAGCGAGTCTCGGTCACCAATCTTCTCCTCTAGCTATCCTCCACTGATCAAGGCAGCAATACTATGGCTCCTCACTCCGTCGCACTCCAGACAGCACCACGGGCACTCGCCACACTCAGGCTCTCTCCGGGACCATCTACTCCTCCTGTGCCCGGTCCCGTCCTAGGCAAACTACTGCGGGCCGGTTGCTCCGCCGACCAGGGGGCCCCGTTTCTCTGTGCCCCGCTAGGCTCCACCACCAGAGACCAGAGGCAGGCCGGCCGCACTCCCTGCTGCCCCTGCCTCTTGCCTGGAGTCCTTCTCTGCCACTGGGGCAGAAAACCAAGCCGGCCACTCCAGCCTCCGTAGGCTCTGTTCATCAAACACCTCCCGGGACCCGACTCCAGACGCGAGGCTCCCCTTACCTCCTCCGCTGCCCGGGCCCCGCGCAGCGCCTCCGTACCCCGGCGGGCCGCTCCTAGCGCTGCCGACCACTGGGCCGCACCACGCGGCCAGCCCACCGCGCTCTGCTCTTGCCGTCAGTAGGCGCGAGCCAAGGCTGAGAGGCGCAGTCCCGCGGTCCTCCGCACCTGCGGGTGTCTCCGATACCCCCGTCGGGGCGCCCTCAGTCTCCTGTCGCCCTTCTCCAAGCCGGGGGGGTCCGGGATGCGGCAATCCGGGGTCGCAGGCTTATGTTGGGGCCCGGGCGGCGGAGCTCACGGATACGCGTCTGCTCACACCGCCATCTTGGCCACGCCCACAGTCTTAGTTTTAAAGACATTCAGCATGAGTATTAAGGGGCTCATTCCGACCCCGGCGGTCAAGGACCGCCGGGGCCGGGGATGCGGGAGCACCGCCAACAGGCAGGCGGTGCCCCGCAGGGCATTCTGACCGCGGCGGTTTGGCCGCGGTCAGAACAGGAAAACCGGCGGTCTCCCGCCGGTTTTCCGATGCCCTGAGGAATCCTCCATGGCGGCGCAGCTTGCTGCGCCGCCATGGGGATTCCGACACCCCATACCGCCATCCTGTTCCTGGCGTTTCGCCCGCCAGGAACAGGATGGCGGTAGGGGTGTCGTGGGGCCTCTGGGGGCCCCTGCAGTGCCCATGCCAATGGCATGGGCACTGCAGGGGCCCCCGTAAGAGGGCCCCACAAAGAATTTCAGTGTCTGCTCAGCAACTGCACCCGTCGCACCTTCCCACTCCGCCGGCTCCATTCGGAGCCGGCTTCCTCGTGGGGAGGGGTTTCCCGCTGGGCTGGCGGGCGGCCTTCTGGCGGTCGCCCGCCAGCCCAGCGGGAAAGCCAGAATGGCCTCCGCGGTCTTTCGACCGCGGAGCGGCCATATGGCGGCTCCCTCCAGGCGGGCGGCTCCCGCCGCCCGGCGGGGTCAGATGGACCCCCCTAAGTGTCTGTCAAGCAGTATGGAATTCATATCTGGAAGTGATAAAAGGTGGAGAAGCAGAACAAGTTTCTAGATCATCTAGATGGATAAGACAAGAGAATCTAACGGAAGAAGAGGAGGCATATAGAGATCAGAAGTGTGGTCCTCTGCCTATTTCTTTTGACTTCATGTCTGGTATGGTGACTCTGCATATTGAAATATCAATAACTAGCATCTCACTCTCACTTTTCTCCTTGACTTGGTGTGTGAGAAAGGGTGTCAGCCACCCACATCCAGAAAAATCTATGTAATTCTCTGAAGGATCAAGACAACTGATCTTATGATGCAGGGACTAGATTAGTAAAAAAGGATGAACACTTCAAGTGAAACAGACTAGTAAGTATTGGTGTTGTTGGAATCGTTAAGATGCCTTCTCTAGCAAAAGCCTGCTGACTGGTGCCGAAAAGGTACCTGAGGGCACTGTTATGTCAGAGAAACAAACACTGCATGATTAGGATCAATATTAGAGTGGTGAAGGGATCTCCCGCTACCAATATACCTTGTTCCGCCATGGCCAAGGAATGTGGGGATTGAAGGAGACTCATGCATAGAAGCAGAAACGAGGAATTACAATAGAAAGTGGAGTCATTAGAGGAAGAAAACCAGTTGTGCTGTGCTAGTGGTGCATATTAAGGCACTGGCAGCCAACTCTGTGTGTTGGTTGATCATACTGAATGCAGTAGGAATGTTTAGGCAAATTTAAAATAGTGCTATATTTAGCAGAAGTGATGAGATTTAATCTTTGGGTCAGTGTGTCAATAGTGTGGAGCATACAGAAGCCTATAGGTTGTCTTTAAGAGATACTGGATTGTTTGACTGAAGCTAGTTGTCTGAATTTGTGGTAAAGACTTCTACCATTGGCTGATTATTGGAGGGTAATAAGTATCAGTTTTAGGATTTTCAAGGGACCAAATCTTGTTGGATTTCAAGTGGCTGTAGAACAAATAGAAAACTCAGAGTGTTCAGTTATAAAGGAGGTTTTCTTAGACAGAGTGGGTTTGAATGGCTGGATGTTGTGGAGTTTTTAGAGTTTTTAGGATAAGGAGATAACTAACACTTCTAATAGTGGGTTTGCTTGTTCATCGATGAAGGGGTGCAGGTGGTGTGGTTGTATATGTGGTTATGAGTATGCAGGTGTCAATTAGATATGGTGTAGGAAAGTGGGAGCATCAGAGGAGACCCATGATTGTAAGCAGTAAGAGGCAAATCCCGGAAATACAGATAGTAACATTTTAGTTGCATTTTTCAACCTTTGGGATGTTATACTCAAAGTGTGCATTTATGTAATGTGTGATTTATAAACTAGCTACAAAGCAATGGAGTGCTTACAGCAGTGAGGAATGCTACATTGGCAGGAGGTGAGAGAAAGCTTTGCAAGAGGGAGGTTATGATAGTGTGAGTGGGGTAATGGTGTAGTTGTGAAGTTGTAAGTGACAATATGAGGGCAGGGGACGTTGCAAACCATTGACATTAGGTCATGGTCAATAGAAAAGTAATGAAGCATGTACAGTTTACAATTTGCTCAAAATAGGAATCACCCAATACAGAAGACCGGAGGCTCGAGCAGGAGGACACTAATCATTAACACACAGCTCAGGGTAAGAAGCACGCCAAAACTGTTCACTAGCAGCACAGGATGGAATGGTGCAGATCACTGAAGCATAGCTCACAATTGGCACATAAATGTTGTGTTTTCCAGTAGAATATGTACATTCAATAATGACTATGTTTTTATTATGAAGTAAAGTTTTTGAACCATTTTGAAATTTAAAAAAATCTTGCTTGGATGAGAGGTTTCTGTACCAGTAATGGGTTTTGTGTAAGGTATACATTACTGTTAGAAATGTGGTTTCTGGTTGGATAGAATATGCACTTAAGCCAGGCAGAACTCATCCACTCTAGTCAGGGCGAGGGAGTTACACACTCAAGATAACCCCTGCTCACCCTTTTGGTAGCTTGGCACGAGCAGTCAGGCCTATCCCAGAGGCAATGTGTAAAGTGTTTGCACAAGACACACAATACATGTGATGCACTATTCCCACCACAAAGGAAACACAACACTAAGGTATATAAAAATAAACTGTATTGTACACAACATCATTAAACCAAACCCAATATATCAGTAATACCCTGCTACCCAAGCAGTTGTCAGGACATTACACAACACTATTACTCTTTGAAAGCCAGCAGTAGTCACATAGAAACCATAGGTCACTGATTATTCTGCAACGTAAGCAGTAGTCAGGTAAACATTCCCAAAATGCACATATCAGGCTAAAAGCACATATTACCAGAAAGGCATAAGGTCATAGTAAACATGTTACTAAAAATGCACTTGCCCTATTAAACATAAATGCCCATAAAAGGAACATCAGAGAACACCTGACAAGTTATCAAAACAAATCACCATAAAGGTATGGGTCATAACAAAACACATGATCATTACTGCCTAGACATCAGCATAAATGCCCAAAAAGTGAGCCATCACCAACATGTGTTACTATAGACTTATCGCCAAAACAAATGTCAAGGTGTTATCAGAAAGGCACCTTCACCTATACTATACCAGAGGCGGTAACTCCAGACCCCTAGGTGACACGTAGGAGCTTCCATGCTCCAATTATCATCCACACTGGACTTATGTGATTTTCAAGGTAACTACCCCGTCTCTCTTACTGGGGGCCACTACCATCCGAACTGCGGCGCCACAACAACGGAGTAGGGGGTGGCAGCTCCAGCCAGCCCCGTCTCTCATGCCAAGGGATAGAAGGAAATAGCCCAGCAGTCATCCGCGTACACGCGGCACGGCTGCTATCTGCCCCCCAGCGAGGACACACAGTTCTCCCTCATCGGCGGGGCAACCTTGCAGGTTCACCGCTTGGCCAACGGCACACCCGGGCTGTCATGCCCGATCGTCAGGCGACTTAATTTCTCCCCGGGTCGCAGCGGTTAATTCTTGTAAAAGGAAGGGCTCGCCAGTGCCCCAGGGCACCATTCTCTGTACCCCTTGTCCCGGGGGCATCTCTAGGAGCTCGCTCGCTCCAGGCTTCGTTTTCCATGCCTTAGAGGCATCAAGCACACAGCGCTTCAGACGCGCATTGAAAATGCTAGCTGCCCGGATCTCAGCAGTGATTTTCTCCATTCGAGGATCGCACATCTAATCCAGCGCTCCTCGTGTGCTGCAACTTCAAAAAAATAAAAGGGCTTTACTTGTGCTGAAAGCTCACTCTGCAATAAGAGAAAGGTGCTCTCCAGGTGTTAAACAAATAAAGGACAGAGTGCTCTCCAGGTGCTTCTGCCCCAGCTCAGGAGCCTCAAACACAGCGCTAGGAAGCCAATGGTTGCAGAGGGCTGGAGCCACAGCACCCAGCCGCTGGGGACACAAGTGCAGCTCAGAGCAGCAGGGCCCAGCAACAGGCCAGCACAAGGGGGATGCAGTCACTGGCAGTTCCTCCTAGTGACTCAGCAGTTCACAGGTCAGCACAGCAGCAGCAGTCCAAGGCTGTTCCTGGTGAGTCCCCCCCAGCAGCATTATGTGTTAATTTCTTTAAGAGGTTTCTTGTGTATTTTACATGGTGAAAACCCCTGTACTTATACTCAGTTTTGCAAAGTAATTTCAAAGAGGGAGAGAAGAGGTTCTGACCAGTTACAACTGGTTCTAGAAGTGTCCCCTCTCTCCACCAGCACAGGCTTCAGACATCAGTTGGGGGTAAATGAGCCCTTTGTGTGAGGCCACAGAACAGCCTTTACAAATGCAGGTGTGCCCCCCTTCCCTTCTCTCAGCCCAGAAAGACCATTCAATATGCAGATGCACCTCTGTGACACCTCCATCCTCCCTGTGTACAGGCTGTCTGAAACGTATGCACAAAGCCCAACTGTCACTCTGCCCCAGATGTGGATTGAAGTCAAGCTGGAAAACACCACTCATAAGCACAGAGAAATGCTACTTTTTAGAAGTGGCATTTCTATAATAGTAATAAAAAATACACCTACACCAGTAAACAGCATTTCTCACTACCATTACAATCATACCAAACATGCCTATGCTACCCCTCATAAATCATACAATACCCCCTAGGCATAAAGCAGGGCATTTCCAATGCATCCTACGAGCAGGGCAGCACTCACAGCAGTGAGAAACCAAATAGGCTGTTTGTCACTACCAGGACAGGCCCCACAACCAAGCACATGTCCTGCCTTCTACATACATAGCACCCTACTCATAGGGCTAGCTAGGGCCTACCTTAGGGGTGACTTACATGTAGTAAAACGAGAGTTCCAGCCCTGGCAAGTAAATTTCGATGCCAGGTCCCTGTGGCAGTAAACTGCGCACGCAGTCCCTGCGCTAGCAGACCTGAGACAGGTTTGAAAGGCTACTTCTGTGGTTGGTGCAAGCAGCGCTGCAGGCTCACTCATTTTTTTTTTAAATCTGTTTATTAAACATAACATTCACATACCAGTACATTGGCTGTTTACAATTTATCGAATTATTTGCTCGCATAAATAATCTTGCACAGCCTCTTTGCATATTAACTGGTATGAAAGAGAAAGAGAAAAATCAAATTATAAACAAACATAAGATAATGCCAACAGAGCAAGAAAAAAGGAAACATACAGCTTAAATACTGTGCGGCAACTACTTGCCGAATATCAATGCAGCTAAGCACGACCAATGTCATTGATAATATTTGCAACCTCAAGCCGAGGTAGGGAGAGGCTAGAGGAAGGAATGCAGCTAATATATGTAAGTGTGTTTAGATCGAAGGACAGAGGTGGGGCAAGGATTGTGTTTTGTGGGGTTCAGCTGGATGCTGAGCCTACTTGGCATTGATCGGACTGGGTTTGACCTGCATAGAGTCTTGTACGCAGTGGAAACAGCCTGGTTTGTTAGGTTAATACTTTGAGGATTAGAATGAGAGTGTCAGCAATGTCTATAATTAAGATTGAGGCAGTTCAAGTATCCTGCTGAGCGTATCCACCTTGCTGTAAGATTTGTGTATGTTGCACTATTCACGGGGGGTGCAGGTCGTCACGCGCTTCTATTGCCACCACAAAGGTATTCCAGACTTCAGGGCCCACTTCGATGAGACCTTTACGTTGCAATAGATTAAGTGTCTGCGCCTCGGCCTGCGAGCGACTATGTAAGTCGCGCAGCCAAACCGAATGGGACGGAACATGTGGAGCCTTCCAATGGGTTGCAATCAGACGTTTGAAAACAACAAACGCTAAGTCTATGAATCTGTGTGTCTGTTTATCTCCCTTAGTGCGGTGACGTATGCCCAGTAAGCAGGACTCTGGTATGGGGGATAATGCGAGGGATGAAATGTCTGCTGTAACGTTTGTAACTCGGTGCCAGGCTGAGTTTATTGAGTGACAACTCCAAACCATGTGGTAAAAGTCAGCTGCCGGGGTAGCACATCTTGGGCACGACGGAGTTGTGTTCGGGTATATTCTTAGAATGCGGGCTGGGGATAAATAAGCATGGTGAATATAATTAAATTGGGTATAGCGTAAGCGAGGATTACGGGATATTGATTTGATTGTTGCAAGAGCTGCGGTCCAGGTTTTTAGTGGTAATGGCGTAGGAAGGACCATGTCCCAGCGTGCTTTAGCGTGCAGCAGGGTAGTGCAAACTGCTGCTAATAATATTTTGTATATTTTAGTTATGGTACCTTTTGCGCTACCTATTGTAAGGATAGTAGTGAATAATGGGGACTCAGGGGGTGCATTATTGCCGAGGCCCCAGGTCTTGTTTAGCAGTCGTTTAATGGCGCTGTATGTCAAAAAGGCCCCATTGTGCATCACCCCGGCAGACACCAGTTCCGTAAAGGAGTACAGCGCGGAATGGGAGTATAGATCGCCCACCTTCAGTGTATTTATATCCCGTGTGTTATGATGTATTGAAATAATTTGGGTGCCCGGCAATTGAAACAACGGTATCAAGGGTGAGTAAGGGGGGGAGGGGGACTTGCCATGGACATATCTGTACCAGCAAAAGCGAGCTGCTTCCATCAGTATGTGTTTCGAGGGTAAGGAGTGAGGGGTAGACAACAATGTGAGCAGCAGCCCCTTGGGGGCCATACAGGACTGCAGCAGTGCGCCCTCAGCGGAAGGGGCATCATGCAGCCATCCAGCCAGCCACGACAGTTGAGCGGCCGCGTAGTATCTTTCGAGGTTAGGCATGCCCAACCCGCCCATTTCCTGCGGATGTTGTGTTATGGTCAACGCTACTCTACGTCTATCTTTGCCCCAGAGTAGGTCGGTTAATATTGAATGTAATTTATTAAAGAAGGAGCGTGGCAGGCACACTGGCAGGGCAGTAAAATAATATAGGAACCTCGGGAGGATAATCATCTTGGTTATTGCTACCCGGCCCAACGGGGATAAAGGGAGTGAGCTCCAGAATGGTATCGAGCCGCGAGTGGATCTCATCACTCTGTCAATATTGCCCTCTTTTAAATCTGTAACAGAGTGGTAAATCTGCACCCCGAGGTACTTAATGGTTGTATATGACCACGGTAGTTTATATTGCGGAAGTGTTATATGCGCATCAGTCGGAATGGAGATAAGAGGGAAAATACTGGATTTGGACCAGTTGACGTGAAGTCCAGAGGCTAGGGCGAAGGAGTCCAGCAATTTCAGCACCTCTGACATGGAGGTAGAATGATTACGCAGATAAATCAGGGCATCATCTGCATATAGAGATATGATATGATAGGTGTTAAATTCCGGGATACCCCACATATGCGCGAAGCTACGCAGTTTGATTGCCAGTGGCTCCATGGCAATGGCAAACAGCAAGGGGGATAATGGGCAACCCTGTCTGGTGCCTCTACTTATGGCAAATGCTTCGGAGATAATGCGACCATTTTTTACACGTGCTGTGGGCTTAGAGTACAGCGTCCTGATCCAGTTTATGAAGCCAGGTCCGAAGCCGAACGCCCTGAGTGTGCAAATAAGATAATTCCAGCTTAGTGTATCAAACGCTTTTTCAATATCTAGGGAGAGGGCGACCGCTTCGGTGTTCGTGTTGTTATGCATTATATGAAGCAGTCTCCTAATATTTAGGAAGGTGCTCCTGCCGGGGATAAAGCCGGACTGGTCTTGATGTATCAGACTCGGTAGGTAGGGGAGGAGCCTATTCGCTAATATTTTCCCTAGTAATTTGCAGTCTGTGTTTAGGAGGGAGAGCGGTCTGTATGATTTAACATCAAGTGGGTCTCGACCAGCTTTTGGAAGGACCACTATTAAAGCTTCGCGCAAAGAGTCTGGCATTTGCAAATTATGGTACGCCTCATTGAACACTTCAACGAGCGGGGGCAGGAGATGACTCGCATGAGAGTTAAAATATTCCACCGGGAGTCCATCCGATCCGGGGGTTTTACTGCGCGCCATTTGTGCCAAAGCTGAGCGCAGTTCTTCAATGGTAATGGGGCCATCTAGAATATGGGTGTTATCGAGGATAAGTTGGTTTTGAGAGACAAGTTGTAGTGTATCAGTTAGGTGTGATTCCGGCGGAGGGGGAGGAGACGTATAAAGTGTACGATAATATGTGAAAAAGGCTTCATTAATGCCAGACTGAGTGTTAACGATAACGTTGGGGTTTAAACGTATCGCGCCGATAGGTGTTGGCTGTGAGGGCTGTCGAGTCAGCCAAGCCAACAATCTACCGGACCTGTCTCCTTCAGCGTGCTGTCTTGTTATATAATGTCTGTAGTCATGTTTGCCTAGCCTAGTATCTGCTTCGCTATGAGCGGCCCTGAGCGAATTCAGTGTTGTTAGTATGGACTCGTCCCCAACAACCGCAGCCTCCGCATTACGGATTTTTACCTCTAATGTTTGTAGCTCTTTAGTGAGTACTTTTCTCACCCCTACCGTGGCTGCAAGGCAGTGTCCCCTTATCACCACTTTGTGGGCATCCCACTCTATAGAGCGGGATGATGACGAGTTTTTATTTAGCAGGAAATAATCAGCTAATATTTTAGCTATCTCTGTTTGAAAGGGGGGATCTAAAAGGGCTTCCGGCTGTAAACGCCACGTCGGTATGCGGGTGTGCATGTGACCCCAAGCTATTGTTACACATAAAGGATTATGATCTGATATAGTGCGCGCTAAGTATTCAGATCCGCACACCTTCTGAATCACTGTTGCAGATACAAAAACCATATCTATTCTGGTATACAGCTTATGTACAGGGGAATAATAAGAGTATTCCCGTTGGGCAGGATGGGCCGTCCTCCATACTTCGCTCAGGCCATTGTTTAAAGCCCAGCTTGCTAGTGCTTGAGAGGCACGATTGGAAGGAGCTGAGGTAAGCGGGGGGAACGAGCGGTCCTTTTGAGTGTCTAAGACACTGTTAAAGTCTCCTCCCCAAACGCATTCCAACGTAGGGTCATTAAGGTTGCCGGTTGAAAGTGTAGATAGGAAATCTCGCTGGTCTACATTTGGGGAGTACAGTGCAACTAGGGCTAAAGGGGATCCATCTAGTATGCCCTCAACTATCACGTGGCGACCATTTGAGTCACATTGTGTGCGAGACACGGTGAATGGAACCCCGGGGGCGATCCAAATCGCTACCCCGCGGGCAAATGATGAAGAAGTTGTGCCATGCAATTGCCCCTTCCATTTTGAGCGTGTGTTTTCTAGCGTAGCTTTAGAGAGATGTGTTTCTTGCAATAGTGCTATATGTATCTGATGTCTCTTAAGAAAGGCGTAAACTCTCTGACGCTTCCGTGAGGTTGCCATGCCTCTAATATTCCATGTGAGCACTTTGTATTTTGCTATACTCTGATGAGTTTGAGTGGCCATGATATTGTTGTGGTTTTCGTATGCCCAAGGGAATGATTGCCTGCTGACCATGACACAAAAACATTGTGACATGCGCACACTAAGGTTGGGCGACCCACACCAGCGACATTGCGAGCTGCAGTCCTATTGCTATGATAATCATGACATGTACATTTGCTGCTGCATTTGCAATTAACTAACATGTGATAAAACCAACGATTAAATAAAAGGGAGCACACTAAAACAACACACAATAACAACTGAATTGAAAAATAGAAATCTATTCCAGCATTTGCTGGCATGAGAGAATGGTCCATATGGAGCAGGGGGGTGTCGGGCAGCATTGATACAGAGTCTAGGGTTTACCTTGCCCTGTTCACTTGTGGTGAAGAGTGTGCCGCCCAGGGGCACAATCGAATCACGCGGCGTAGCAGGTGGATGCCGATGGCGCTCAGAAGGAGGTGTAATAGTATTATGATACTGTCCACGATCTGTAAGAACCAGTAGGGCCCAGCTGTTTAGCAGATATCATCTGCTGTGCGTGGTGTGAGGGTAGGGCCACGTGTGGATTCAGCTGAGTCAGAGTTTGCATCCTGTTCCTGCTCAACGTCCGCTTGTGTAGAGGAGGCAGTAGGTGACGCGTTAACAAATCTGGATGTGGCTCGCAAAAGTCGGGAGCGTTCAGTTTGCGCTTGTTCAGGCGAGGGCTTCGCGCCTTGTTTCTTGCGCTGTCTGCGACCTGACGTGGAGGAGGGTCTATCGGCTCCCAGAGCAATTGTGTCTAATGGATCGGCTAGCCCCTTGGCATGTAGCCAGGTCCAGGCGTCCTCTGGAGAGGTAAAAAAGAGTGTGCGAGTGTCATCTTGTATCCGGAGTCTGGCAGGGAACAACAGCGCATACTTGATGTTGTGTTTTCGGAGACACGCCTTAACATGGTAGAAAGAGTTGCGTTTCTTCTGTACTTCTGCTGTAAAATCTGGGTAGGCTGTAATCACACCATCTTCGAAGCTTACCGGGCCAGATTTGCGAAATAACTGTAGGATAAGATCTCTGTCACGGTAATTAAGGAGTCTTACTATAAGCGGACGTGGTTGGGAGCCAGGAGGGGGAGGCCTGGCAGGGATCCTGTGTGCTCTTTCGACAGAAAAGAACTTCGGGATATTATCCTTCAGAATAGTATCAGTAAGCCATTTCTCTATAAATAGTTCAGCACTAAGGCCCTCGGCACGCTCGGGGAATCCCACCATACGGATATTGTTGCGGCGAGATCTACCTTCTGCATCCTCAGCTCTGCGTTTTAAAGAGTCCACCTCTGTCGATAAGTGAACTAGTTGCGATTGGAGATCTTTCACCGAGCGGGGGATAGCCACAGTATCTCTTTCAAGTTCCGATACCCTATCAGCTAGTGCGTGTTGGTCAGTGCGAAGTATGTTAAGATCTTCTGTCACCGAACCTATTTTAGCTTCCAGAGTAATTTTAGTGTCTAGAATGGCTTGTAGTATCTTTTCGAATTGTGATGTGTGTGATTGTAGGGTCAATTCTAGTTTCTGAAGTGCCACTTGTGTGTTGGCGTAGGGCTCTGAGGAGGATGAGGTGGCGTGTTCCATCTTGCCCAGAGGTGCACGTGGGGTTTTTGGTTTGACCATTTGGCAAGTACAGGAGCTCTTAGACGTTAGCGTGCTGAGAAAACGCGAAGCAGTATGCACGATCTAGTCAAGTGTCACACCAGTTCGAGCCTAGACGTTGAAAAGGAGCAAGGCCAGGAACAAGCAAGGCTTTGGATGGTATTTTTGCTATCACTTGTGTCACTTAATAATGACAGGGCTGGTATGAATTTATAAGACTGGTGGAATAGGGAGCAATACGCTGTGCATTGTGACAGAAGTTACAGCAACACATGGGAACTAGTGTCCCAAGAGGGATGATTCATGCGCGTGCGCACTACCACACGGTAACTGTCATCGATAGGCACTTCCCTTATAAACAGCCAGGTCCATTATGTGTTTACCCCTCTCCCAGATAGCTGACTTCCTAATGCCTCAGTCTCCCAGAAGTGAAGCACGGGCCAATGCAGGACAAGGATACGTACAGTAGGGGCTGCGGCTGTGGTCCCCTGTGCTGGTGTAGCAATCCGCATTGATTCAGTGCGTTTAATTGGCCACAATTTATCATCCAACGTGGCCTGCGACACTGGAGCCAGTTATTTAGTGAGTCTGTTTTCCCGGACTGCTCTGTGCAGGGAGCAGGGATGCCACAGGTCGATGCTGCCCCACAGCGATAACACAGAGTGAGTTTACAGGGTGCGCGCCCCAGTGCGACGCGCCATTGCACAGCGCCACCCACGCGCCAGCGGGCCTTTTATGGCAGAGTTAGGCACTATTGTTTGCAAAAGATGCAGAGGTGTTACGTATTGGCCGCCGCCTGTTGGGCCTGTTGATACGATGGATTAATCAGTAGCCAGAGCGCGGGGCGCTATGCAGCTATGGGTGGGCAGAGGAAACCAGAACATCCACACCGGCTTCTCATCTCGATGATTATGGTGCGGGGGAGGGCCTACCTTGACAGGATTCGGCCCCTGAGGGGCTTCGCCGCAGTGAATAAAATAAATTCCAGCCAGCACAGTTCTGCGTAGAGTTCCCAATGGCGCCTTCCGTGCATGCGGCGCAATCCCCAGGCCACACCAACAGGAGGCGTGTTCCGTGCAGTACGACCTCCAGGACGGCCGCGGAACGGTGTGTTACCGCAGGACAGCAGGAGAGTCACAGTACGGGAAGCCCCATTCACCGGGTGTAAAACAGGTAAGCCTGCTCCGGCAGGGCTTATCTCGCTAAGATGGCGCTGTACCGTAGGTGGCCTGGACGGCACCGCCCCTCCAGAGCGCGCACCCCGGCGCCTCTCCCCACCGGGTAAAAACGAAGGTGCTATGTCGCCTCAGCATAACGCGAACCCGTGTTCTGGGACCGGGTCGCGGGTGGTTCCATGTAGCGCTCGCCGCGAGCGCGTTGTCTGCAGCGCGATCACGGCCTCAATCCAGCCGATCGCCAGCCATGCGAGTAGCGCGTCTCCGGCCGCGATTAACGATGCCGCCCCCGGGCAGCCCTCTTAGCGGCAGTCGGACCCGCTCTCGGGGGGGCCCGGGCGCCTCCAACAGGATAATTTACCGGGCCAGGGATCGGAGCTGCAGTTTATGCTGCCGCTCCGGTCGCCATCTTGGCCACGCCCCCCCCGCTGCAGGCTCACTCATAGCATTCAATTTCCAGGCCCTGGGGATAGGGATACCACTGTATAAGGGACTTACAGGTAAATTAAATGTTCCAATTAAGAGTAAGCCAATCGTACCAACTTTAAAAGGGAAAGCACCTGCACTTTAGCATTGATCAGCAGTGATAAAGTGCTCAGAGTCCTATAGCCAACAACAAGAGGTCTGAAAAAATAGGAGGAAGGAGGCAAAAAGTTTGGGGATGACTCTGTATAAAGGGCCAGGTCCAACAATTACCATTTAATTTAGGGAATTTCCCAATGTTCCACGTTGATTTCTTCCCCTGCTGATAACACAGTAGGAGTATCTGTAATTAGCAGAATTTGCTTTTGCATAATTATGCTAAAGTTTTGAGAAAGTGAAGTTATGCATAGTTATAGGAAATGAAAATCTGTCATTTAACGCTATATTTTAGCATGAAATGTGTCTTCATGTCAATTTTTGAGGCAAGGATGCATTTTGTGCTAAAAACATAGAGGGAAATACACAGATGCCACAAACAACTGCTCACGTTCTGACTGTTTGCATTGTTCTTGCTTTACTGCACTAAAGGTTTGCAGTGGATGACATGGTGTAATGGCATAATTTTAGGAATTTTGCGTAACAGGCATAACATATAATTCCCAAAATTAGTCGAGTTGCATTGCCTTATTTAAATTTCACCCAAGCCTAAATTTTACGATGGTAAATTCTTGGTACTTGAAATACATGGGCAGTCAAATAGCTTCTTATGACATAACATTTAAAAACAAGGATTTGAGATAAGTCATTTCCCTTTGGTTATTTTACTTGCCAATTATCTGCACATCAGTCTTTGCGAACACTTTCAGTGGGAATGCAACTTAAAACCAAGCTTCTTTATTTTCGCAGTAATAATAAGCCCTGGTAATTTACTTGCACAGGTCAAGACAATGTGGGTGGCCTCACGCGCATGAAAGACTCACAGGAGGTGGCCAGGTATTTGGTTTCGTGTGCAGGATTTTTTGCATAACCTTGTCAAAGTAAGATTTATGTTTTGTAGAAAAATGTCATCTGTAGGCTGAATTTAATACCTGTTCCATCCTTATTCCAAGGTAAATTAAGTTTCCACTTCAAAAGAAAAGTAAGCCCGATAATTTCCATTATCATCATTCCTATTTGATATAAGAAACAGTAGCACTCATGTCAAAAAAGGGTGATGACCTGTAAAATTATCCCTAAATTTACCCATCTTCCACTGAGTTTGGACATGGTTTTAAAATTTGACTTTGTGTTTTTGTGTCAAATCTTTGTAAGGGATGTTTTGAACGCATTTTTTTGCAAAACCTTTTGTTATCACTGATTTAACTTATACTTAGAGTAGGCTCTTTTAAGGAAGCACTTCTCTCTCTCCACTCATGCTATTGGCTGTTAGGTACTATGCAAATACGTCCATTGTAATGCATGTGGGGCTATTTTGCATTTCAAAAGTAAACTGAATTATCACCCAATAATCTCTTTCCCTTATAGATGCATTATATTCAGAAGATTTTTTTTATTTTACATTTCCTCTGGAAAACGAGGTTAGGGTGAAAATCTAACACAATAGGTGACTGCTTATAGTCTATCGCCTTCTCTATACTTAGCACACAAGTGTTCGAGCTGTTAACATTTTCAGGAAAACCTCTTACGATTACATTTTTTTTTTTTTAATATTTTTGTGTAAATGTATTTTAGGTGAATTCCTGGAAGGTTGACAGGGCTTTGTCCTTCATGGACCAAAGTAAGGTACCCAAGACGGAAGTCCATGTCTCAGAAGTTCTAGCACAATAACAACAGAGATGTTAGAGTTCCAGGCCACTGAGGTGATTAGGCTAGTAGCCATGGACGTCATTTAGCAGCTGCCAGGGGTCGCAGCTGAGACCCCTGGCTTGCCCCTTGCAGCCCCTGGTACTGCCTTTGCGACCCCTGGCCTCAGAGGTGGCAAATTCATGGCCAGGAACACAGTGGCAGCTATTCCTTATGAAGGTCAGTTGGGGCCCTGCTCTCCTTGTTTTCTGTCAATTTTTTATTACACTAATAGTACAATTAGCTGGAATATGCCCTTCCATGAGATCTGAGGTAAGTAAAGCAAGCTTTTAAATGCTTGTTGCGTGCTTGCTTGCGTGTGACAGTGTGCTTATATGAAAGAGAAAGAGAGTGTATGTAAGTGGGAACTTTTGAGAGTATGTGTAAATGTGTGTGAGTGAAGGTGGAGGTCAAAGAGCATGTGATGTTACTTCTGCTACCCCTGGCATTTTGCTGAATTGAAGTCCATGCTAGTGGCTAATCTGCTGACTTCGAAGGCTGGGGTCTAGGTTTCAATTTGTTTTTGGTGTTTAGTCAAAAAAAAATATTACGGTTCTAGAAAAATAACTACAAAATTATGACTTTGAAATGCAATTGATAATTTGTGAATTGAAACTGTATAATTTAAAGATGTAAATACCAACTTGATGAGGTGGTATTGTCTCCCAAGACACAATGATGTACAGATTTCCGGGCCTTTTCAGCACGATATGAACTATGTATATACCACTATGTACATATGTTTTCATATTGGCTCAAGTTGTCATGTTTTTTAATCATTAATAATAAGGGGCATATTTACTAAGATTTCACATATTGCAGCAGAGCAAGGGAAGTTGATACTCTGCATTTGGTGAAAGGGAGAGAGCAGAACTGTACCATATTTTCAAAGATATGGCGCAGTTGAATTTTCTTTTGTGCGGCCTTACTTAGTTGTGCCTAGCGCCAAGGAGGGCAACTTTGTGCAATAGTGCAGGGTGTCTGCATTAAGGTCAGGACAAAAACTATCCTTTGAGATTTATTCCTTTTTTTATGCAGAAAGCAGCACACATGGAAAGAAAAAGTAATGAGGAGAAATACAGATATTTCTCCTCGTTACCATTTTGGTGAAACCGCATGTTTACAAATCTTTGTAAATACGAGTTTGTGTCAAAATACATGGGTGGATGCATGGGAACGCTAATGCTCCACCCAAGGAGCACATACCTGAAGCAAAGTATGCACTGTGTTCCATTACTTGTTTTTTTTATAAAGCAACACAAAGCCACGAATATTGTGATTTGCATTGCTTTATAAATCTCAAAATAGATTTTGCACTGGGGCTTTGCCAAAAATGTAACACAACCCCAAGGCAAAATCCTAATTAACATGGGCTTTAATCTTCTACTGAAATTAGTTTCTGCCAAAATACGTTTGGCTTTAGTGTGGCTGTTATGGGAAAAGACCGAGGTGTCTGAGCTAATGTTTGCAAACCTATCATTTTGATGACTGACTAAGGCTTAACGTGCTCTCTCCTTCCAGATATTAACGAATGTGTGGCAGAGCGACACACGTGCCAGAGGGGGGAGCGTTGCATAAATAGTGTTGGATCCTTCACGTGCCTGAAAGAAGTCGTCTGTGAAACAGGCTATGAAAACAAGGACGACATCTGTGTGGGTAAGGACGTGTTTTAAAATGCAGTTGGTTTTTGCGTTGGTAATGCTAGCCTGTGCACAAATTAGGCAATATTTTAAAATACTTCTATGCTCATTTAAACCGATGTATAAATAGTGGATACAAAAGATATCAGCCACAAATAAAATTTGCATCTAGGTTTGGGTGTTATTTGTACCAGATTTACACTATTGAAAAAATATAGATTACCATACAAATGGGCTTTGCGTCCACTTTGCAGGTGTTACTACCCTGGCACACTGTTTTGCACTGGCAGTGTTCACCATATGAAAGTAAGTGGCGACGAAAAAAAAAAAGAATCTTAGCTCCTTTTGGGAGCAAGTGCTAAAATCGGCATCCATTTGACCTATTCTCTTGTCTAAATAATTTGTAAAATGAGAGTATAAACATCAGGCCTTGCTGGGCAGACTGACAGTCAGTATTAATCTACTCAGTGCCTTTCCAGCTTAAATAGTGTGTCTTTACTTGTTTTTAAGCGGGTACAGCAGGTGCAGTGACAGCACTGTCCAGGGTTCTATGGCACAGACTGCACCCCAAATATATATATTGTTTACTCCTTAACTAGGGGACGTTGGACCATTTTTCCTGCTTGTATGAGTGCCCATGCCACCTTTGCTATGCCACTGTCTGTTGAGGTAACATGCCACTGTGGCAACAGGTTCACCACAGGGTAGTGAACATGAAATGATCCATCTTCTCAGCAACCTATACTCTCAAGACATTTGCTTATTTCCGGTTTACCATACCACCACTGTTGTTTCGCAGGTACATAAACTTCCTGTAGGTATTAAGTTGGCAGCTTACTTGTTGGGACTTATGAGCACAGATAGCACCCATCTATGTCTTATTTTCATCAGGGCAGGTTCTGAAACGTGATTTATTTTTGTATTGGTTTGTAAAGCACACAAAAAAGCAAAAGCTGCCCCACAGCATTTGGTTGGTATGTAGGGGATTACATATAAAATACAGGTGAGCAGCAGCAATGTCCGAAGGTAACAAGACTCTGTAAAAGTGGTGTCTGTGGCAATGAATTAGCCTGGAGGCATCTGGTGGAGTAACTCGCCAGAGGATGCATAATGTAAAGGGTGTAGTCCTTTTTTGTGCAGTGGCGCAGTCAGTGTGGATCCTGATGGCCGTGTTACCTCCCCACCCATTTCTATAATCTGGCATGGTGGTTAAGGAAAAGCATTTCCCTAATTTGCATGGGGCCACTCCTCCATACAAATGTAGAAATGCCCCTCAGGATTGTGCTGGTGCTATACATGTGCTGATGAAAACTGTATTACAGAAGGGTCTGCACAAGCATCTGTGGTCTCTCTGTAATACCAAAGTCCCCTGGGAGCACAGAAAGTGGGCCTACATGCCTGTGTGCCTCTGGGGCACTTTTTGTGATGGAGCCCTAGACAATAGCAGGTAACCAGGGGTGTTTGGGGTGTTAATAAATGCAGTTTCTAGTTAATGTTGGCTATAGATGCTTTCAGTCGGTTATGGTGAGGTGTCTGTCGGATTTCCCAAGCAATGTTTACATAAACACAGACAAAAACGCGCTCACACATGCTTTCTCCCTCTGCTTTGAATGTGTTAAAAATGTTGGTTATTTTACAAAATAATGTGTGTTCTTCACTTAGTACCCCTAGGAATACGCAATCATCTTCCTTTCCATGGCCCCTTTAGTCCCTCTCGTGTGCCCTGCTTGTACTATGAGGTATTTTGACATTGTACACCTTCGTGATTGTTGGGAAATCTGAAGCTTACACCCATCACTGACCAAGCTACACCCCTGCAGGTAACAATGAATTAACTCCAGGTAAAATCTTCCTTTAGATCATCCACCAAATTATAGCTATTTGGTAGACCCTTGGATGAGGGACATGCGTTTAAGCATTTGGTTAGGGGCTGCTAAAGACTGGTCTTGGAATTACTGTATCTTTAGTTCCTGTTAGAATTTGTGGAAGACTTCTTAATGTCTCTGAAGTGTGAGTATTTTATGTTATTTAATGTATGTTTAGTGCTACGTGCCACCCATGGCAACTTTAGACATTATATTGGAATGATTATTTCCAACGGCAGCGTCTCACAATGAGGGTGCTGCTTGCACTCTGGCAAGCATGCACCTCAGGAAGCTGCACATGACTAACATCATGGTTATCAGATCAGGAAGGTCAATCAGAATTTGCTAGAGAGAGATCTCAATCTCTTACCCAAAAATATTAACTCTTGGCAAATACTGCGCTTCCAGCCTTTCGTCAAAGCAGTTATCTACTGTATAATGATACCTGGCTCCTTAGATACTACCAACATGTAGAGGTAGCTCTGTTGGTCATCCTTCTGTCTTTACAGCTGATCTCAAAACTCATATCCTCCCCTTTAGGCCAACACATATTAAGATAGATAGATAGATAGATAGATAGATAGATAGATAGATAGATAGATAGATAGATAGATAGATCGATAGATAAGACAATCTGATATCCCACCAGGCATTAACCACGACCTCCACAGTGAACTTGAAACTTCTTTCTTCAGTGTACATATAAGATGCTGCTTCCTTCTTATAACTGATCTCTGTAACTGACTTGTGTACATTCCAATAATTTAATTCCCAGAATCTCCAACACACACATTCCATCTTACATCCCTCACATCCATCCCACATCACAACACTCCATGCATTGTATATCGCATCACATTACTATATACAGGTAAATAGAGGTACAGTAGAAAGATATGCAAAAAGGCTGATAGGCAGGTTGATAGACAGTTAGATAGATGCACTGACGGACAAGTAGATAGACACACAGAGAGGTAGATAGACAGATATATAGGGTAGCAAAGATAGATTGATAGATAGATAGATAGATAGATAGATAGATAGATAGATAGATAGATAGATAGATAGATAGATAACCAGCACAGCACAGATTAAATTAGTAATATAAGAATCAAATATCTGTGTAACTCAGACACACAAGAGCACTGAAAGCAAACTAGAAAGACATACAAGCAGAGCATACAAACTAAATTGGTTTATAAGTATTGTTATAGTCGTCAATTAAAATGCATACAGGAGTGCAGTTATAAATGTGTTTCATTGCACGCATTGTAAAAAGAGAACTATTTCATAAAGAACAGATTCAAATAGACAAAATCTAGTATACGCTGAAATAGCAAAAATCAGATAAACAAATGCAGCTCCAAAGGAATTTACAGATTCCCTGGCAGGAGTCAGACACTGATAAAGCTGAATAATGCTGATTTGTGTGTCCTGCTATCACATCAGGCTCTAAACACAAAAGTAACACTAGAGCAATAATTAAGTACAGACAAAAACACTGGCACTGGTGGGAACCACACTTTGTGCCGCTGTGACCTTTTTAAAGAGCAAAATGCAGTCACTCAAAGTGAAGCTAGCCATTGGCTTAAGTATGCTGACCCACAGCCGCGTGCTATATTCCGTTATGTGCGTAAGCAAAATGTGAATGACACAACAACAGACTAATAGATGAAAAGAGCTGGCCCCCTTTAAGTAAGTGTATTATGTGCATTATTTGGGTAAAATCAAAATGTCATCGCAAAAAATCAATCCACTTGTATTTTAACATAACATCACATTTTACTACATGATGAAAGTGAATGTATGATAGTTAATACAAGCCTATCCACCATCTACTGACATCTTATTTAAAATATTTATTATCTAATTGGCATGTGCCGGCCTCACATTTATCATTGAAGGCACACTTGCCAACACCTCAAGCTTCCGGAGGTTGAAATACTGTAACATCCTCTTTATTTTCCTCCTATAGCACTCATTTGTACTTATTAACATTTTTCAAGTACCTTTTTTAACTTTGCAGATTCGCGCTTACTTCACCACAGACTGTCTAGCTTTCAGTCAAAATAAGAGTCTTGTACACATTCCTCACAAACGTTTTATCTTTAGTGTTTGTCCTACCACTCTACTGAACTAAGTTCTGCTGAAATATTCAACATGCAAGCAAGATCTTACATAATTCTAGTTTTCACGTTCAGCATATCTTGTGTAGTTTCCTTCATTCTGGCTATGCAGCTTTTCAACATTTACACCACAGAAGCCTGGCTTCAGCAGAAAATGTCTGATAGGAACTGTGAAACTTACTTGTGACATGGCCCAAAGACACTTCTGCTTAAATCAGTCTCCTGCCGGTGTCTCAAGTGACTTTTGTACATGAGGTATACACTCATGTACAATTTTCTTTCAGGCAACTGTTGAAGATAATTTTGTGAAAAAGTTCAATTTTCCTGAAATTTCCCCAACTGCTGTTAATCCAACACCTTCCATCACCCCAAATACTGTTTGTGACACTTCTGAAACTATTTTATTTGCATTCGTACCAAACTAATACTGCACATTCCACAAGCCTGTTTATCTAAAATCCATGGGCCAGATGTAAAAAGCTTTTTTCCATTCACAAGCGACCCATTGGTCCGTTTGCGACTGGAAAAATGCTTTTTTGTGTGTACCAAAGCAAAATGCGACTCAGTAACTTTCTTACCCAATCGCCTTTTGCTTTTGTGATTCAGTATTAGGAAGGGGCGTGTTTAGGGCGTCCCTTTCTAACACCAAATCGCACTGGCATGTAGGAATGTTTTGCAACCGTAAATGCGGTCGCAAAACATTCACAGTTGCCACCAACTTCAAGTTCGTGGTAACTCATTTGCAATAGGGAGGAAGTCCCCAGGGACTCCTTCCCCTTTGTGAATGGAAGTGTAAATATTTTTCAGACAAGTAGTGGTCCCACGGACCACTGCTTTCTCTGAAAAAATGAAAACCTTTAATTTTTTTTATTTGAAATGCATCCTGTTTTCCTTGATGGAAAACGGGCTGCTTTAAAAAAAAACGGCTTTATTTAAAAGTAGTCACAGATATGGTGGTCTGCTGTCTCCAGCAGTCCACTATCCCTGTGAGTACAGTCAATCCCAATGGGGTCGCAAATTGTGACCTACCTCATGAATGTTGATGAGATAGGTCTTTGCGACTCCATTGGGAATCACTAAATGAATACATACACATTTGTACATTTCATTTTGTGAGTCTCTAATTGTGATTCGTAAAAAGTCGCAATTAGAGGCTTGCAAAATGAAATGGGCATACACATGGCCCCATTTCCTTAAAAGCCTTCAAAGAACCATTTCCTCCCCTGTTACTATCGCATGCAACTAGAAATCTTACACTGATACCCTAAATGTGATGCATTTTTTTCAGTTGATTTGATCTCAGTAGTCCCACTTGCTTGATCCTATTCCCCTCACCAAGCAATCAAGTACCCAGTTAAGTACTTTCAACATTCATAGTGTAGCCAATGTACAGGATTTCAGGTTTGAAATGTTATAACATCCAGTACGTAATACAAAAATTATTTTCATTCTAATCCAATAAGATCATGAAATGGACAAATTGTACAAATGTTGTCCTTTTTCAGTTTTAAGATGTATTTCACATTGCTAAGGACCTTTTTAATTGATGCACATGGGCTGGTAGTCAATACACCCTTTCTAAAATAAATTATTGATGAATTTGAAACCATCCTGAGTGTATTAATTACTTTTTTGGTAGAGAGTTCTGTTGGCTTTAGTATTGTAGTTTCCCCCTCCTGCCCACACAGTTGTCATAACATCATTGAGCTGTGAAGAAAGACCCATACCTCAGAAAACCTTAATAAAAACAAACCAGCCATTTCTGACATCTCATCAACTTACGATTATGCCCACTTCCAAAACCCCATCACCTCCCAGCATTCAAATACTCTATGCCTGCCTCAAACCATTTCCTTCATACTTTCTCCACCCTAAAATTGAGTCATGTAGTTAGCACGCACAACTTCAGACTGAGCCACCAATTTCCCAAAACGTAGTGCTATTTGTAAAGTAATCCAACCTCTACCTTACATCTCCTATGCATATCCTGTATTCCCAATCCTTGTACAGCTAATCTTTTTCCCCACTTCTCCAGCCAAGATGAATGACAAACACTTATCTGCAAATTCTTCTTGTGTGCACCCTCCAACCCATCTGTTCCCAGAGAATAATCATCTTGCTATTGCCTATAGCATTCTCTGCTGCTTGACCCACCCTCTTAGTTCAACCACACTTCACTCTTTCCCTCCACTTTTGAAATGGCTGATATGCTCCACCTCTCTCACCCTGTCTCCAGGTCCCCGTCATTTCAAAGATGCTTGAACAAGTGGTGTTTAACCATCTTTACTTACCACCTTTGATAGCATAATCTATTTAACTTCCTAGAATGTGGCTTCAACGCCCTCAGTGCCACTGAGACATCAGTCTCTTGTGTTGAAATGTATTATCTCCAGCTGCCACAACTACATATTCACATACTCATCTTGCTTGACTGTTTGGCACTGTTTGAGACTGTGGATCATGTAACACTGTGTACAACTCTCACCTTGCTTGGTATTATAATATTAATTTGGGTCTCATTCTATGTATCTGATCAATCTTATTTGTCTCATGGTGCTATCTTTCAGAGTCTATGCTGGTTTGATTTTGGATCTTCAAATGATATAGCACCCCTTCAAACTATTTATTATTGAAGAGAGTGCACAAGTGTATAGTCCTTTCTGTAATATGGAAGATTCCCAGGGCACAAATTCTGTGCCGCTGTAAAATGGATTGTGAATAATTTACTGTTCAGCTGGCAGCACTCTACTAACTAGTTAAAACTACATTGTGCCTTTTGGGGATTCCAGTCCTTCAGTTTAGTAGTTCTTTTGCACTACAGGTGTGTGCCCAATGAGCTCAGAGGTATCATCTTTCTCTCCAAAACCACCCTAAAAGTTCTGTGAGGCTTTTTCCATAATCATAAAAGTCACAGGCACTGCCATGCACCATTGAAGGTAAGAGTGCTGGTGCTCCACGCTACAATGGAAAGCTGGGTGACCGGGCAGCCTTGACTCTTGAGGTAGATATAGATGAGCATTGAAGGCCAGCTGAAAGGAGGAGGTATAATGTTGTGTCTAGTTCTAAACATATGATCACAATTTACAACTACTAGCGGCAGTCATGAAGACAAAAAGTAAAAAATCAGAATACACATCTACAAATCTGTGTTTCAGCTGTTGAGAGGACCACATCACCCACCCAAGTGAGGTTCTGTTCTCACTGGTCAGGCAGGACATAGCCAGGGCAGGAGCGTTTTTCAAATGCTGCTACAAGTTGAGATACGCCTGGTCTGGCCTGAAATTACCCTCCAACGAGGTGGGGGTGCTTATAAGAAATACCTTGATGACAGTATGAAAATGTTAGGGCTGGACGAAATATGGGTGGAGGATAAAAGAGTAGTTGCTAAACGTTCACACAGACGGTTGGTATTGAACTCTTAAAGCGAACAATAGGCTTCCTGATGTTTTGAAGCCCCCTACACCCTGAAAGGGAAACAAAACATTTTGTCACTAAGGCTGGGAATAATCCCTACATCGGGCTGCCTACTAAAGTGGCAGGAAAATGACCAGCATGGGGTGACATTATGCCAGTTGTGCCATCAGACAAATGAATCCTTGCTGCATATTCTATGCATCTGCCTCTGATTAAACCACACAAGGAGGACCCTGTTAAGGAAAAAGTTAAAGTTACTGGGGATTAGATCATGCAGACCAGCCGTAATAGCAGTATTTAATCTCAAAAACCAAATGCTTAGTGCCCAGTTGGTGCAATGTTTGGACATTTTTAACAATATGGTTAAAGAAGATCTGGCCACTCAGTTTGAGGATGAGAAAGCAGACAGGTATGGGTTCCAAAAGGGTCCATGAAAGGGTTGGGTTGCTAGGGAGCAATAGGTCCATCAATGCGCTGGCCCTCTGTCTTTGTATCAGGGTCAGCAAGATAAGATGTACCATATTGATGGGCCCATAGACACGTAGGGCTGCTAGGGGTTCTGTGTGCTATTTAGCCTCTATCCCGTCATGTGGCCTTGGGGCCCTAGTACAATGGTGATGGACTGCGAGGGGCTATGTGTGTCAATCAGCCTCTATCCTGTCTCGTGGACTGAGGCTCTTAGTTAAAATGCATTTATCTCTGCACCCTGCCACCATCTTTTAGAGTCAGCTAGGAAAAATAAATCTTTTGTAGAGCCCACAGATAGGATGAGTTGCTAGGGGCCATGAGAATTAACCAGTACTCACCCCATATTGCTGCAAATGTATATGACAAGAGGCACTACTTGTACCTCATCTATTGAACTAAGACTTCAGGGCCATATGCTATTCTGTTTCACTGCTTATAGGTCTTTAGTATGAAAAATTAAGTTAAGAGGCCCCACTTGCTTCTACTTACAGTTTTTAGGACTTTATGCCTCTACATATAGCACTGTAGCACTTTATGTGCCTGCTCATTTAAGAGGCACTAGGAAACGGTGAGCATACTCATAACTCATCACCATTAGCAAAGGGAAATACCTAAGCTCCCTAATTACGACATGTGCTTAGAACTTGCGGTTCATATTAATGGAGATATCATGGACTTTGGACAAGGAGTCTGGGAGTTTTATAAACCATTATGTTTTAAATTGTCAATTGTATGTTTGTTACTCGATTGGAAGTTCAGGCTGAACTATTCCTTTTGGAGCAGGGTTAAGACTGATTTGCATATAGCTGGGTCTAAACTGAGGTGGCATGGTGAACAGAATAACAATGGATTGGGGTGTGGCATGAGCGATTACCTGTGTCTGAAATTCAATAAAGCATTCCACCCATCACTGTTTTTTATACTTATTGTGTCACCTTAAATGGGAGTGTTATGCACAGAGATAGGTCTCGTGCACACTGCGCCACTGGATCTAAGCTGTACCTGGCTGATGAGCTCATAACTAGGGCAAAACCGGACCTGGGTTGCTTGTGTTTGGGTTCAGGGAGGACTTGGCTTGGCAGTTCAGGCTGGACTGTTCCTATTGAAGCAAGGTTAAGACTGATTTGCATATAGCTGAGCCCGATTTGAGGTAGCATGGTGTGCAAAATAACAATGGATTGGGATGTGGCCCCAGGGGGTTACTAGTGGCTGAGATTAATTCAAACATTCCATCCATCACAGTTTTGCGCACATTTATATATAGTCAGATGTAGGCTGATATAAATTGAAATAAAGTTGCCTTTAGACATTAGTTTGTATATTTTATTTACTAAATTATAGACTGCAGTTATCTATGTTTCTATAATAACCATACCACTTTAATGGTGAAACTTAATAATTCCGTTTTTATTAAAGTACAGCAGACCACTACTACTCTGAAGAATTTATGGTGATGCATGTGACTCTAATCACAGTATCTGCTTATACACTACATTGCAGTAAAAGTTATATTATTATTTGAGGACACCAGATATCTTTGATGAGTTGAGCCCCAATTAAAAGATCTGATTTCTTGGGTCACTATTTCTTCTAAAAGTTGCCTTAAATGTTTATAGTAATGTTATTTATTTTCCCTTTTTTTTATTACACCTAAACTCTGTTTCATTGAGTTCAGCTTGACTAAAGGCTAACATCAGAATTTCATAATATTTGAAATTTTAAAATCACTTTTTTGCACATGTTGTGATATACCAGATTAGATGATAAAAAAAAGATGCAACATTCCAAAAGCTTCCACATAATTTGTAGCTTGCCTATACTGTTTTACTTCTAGATCAAACAAACTTTGGGCACAGCTTGAAGTGGTTTGCATCCACACACTTGCACATGGCCGTTGCTATTATAATTTACAGACTTGATTTGTTCCAACAGAAGCTCCACATCTTGTACTCCGCAAGAATACCACCTTCCTAGAGGTACATGAAAAAATGCATATCTTCCCTTAACCTTTCTAATGGAATTCTGTTTTTCCTTTTTGGTTACGCCTCACAAACATAGACCTTAACGAGTGCCTCTCAGGCACTCACACCTGTTCCAGACAACAGTTATGTGTGAACACCTTGGGATCATTCGACTGTGTGAACAAGAGAGTGATCTGCGCAGAGGGCTTTATTTACAACGACATGAATAGACGTTGTGTCGGTAAGACGATCACTTTCAGCCATGCACGACAGCGCCGCACTCCATCATGCTACGCATTCCAACCAACTGTGCTAAAGGGCTCTATGGGCATTTCTGCTACAGCATTGCTTAGGCACTTTCAGTCTCCTCGAAACATTTACGCTTCATTTTCTCCATGACATTAACCTCCAGTCTACCGCCCTCAATATGTAGTCAATCAGTTTGCATTGCTCAGGGTGAAGACTGTAACAGCTGCAGGGATGGATTTTAGAATTTGTAGTCTTAGCTAGTGGAAAAGTAAATTCCAGAAAAGCCATAATAGAACAGTTTTGAAACGCTTTTAGGCGTTCACTCATCTAAGAGCGCCTTTCGACAAAGCCCTGCACAACATGAGACTGGAATGTCTTCCTTTTGGTTAAACATCATAACAGCTACACGGTTTGCTCTAGAGCGTTAAGCTACATTAAGCAGTCCATGCGGGTGATGGGTCATGGGCAAGTGGCTGGATCTAATTTGGCTTTGTTGAATCGTCTGTGACTGAGGTGTGTCTCTTTGACAGCGCTACGAGCCATGGTACTTCCTGCTGCAGGGAGTTAAAGCAAACACTGGGTGACTTATATGTCAGGATATTTGCTAAATTGTGTTCTAGTTTACACATATTTTTGGAAGGGGTAAAACATTCTGAAACTCTGCTTTGTTATAATTTTCTTATCATTTACATCCTAATATACATAAAAGTGCATTGCTTGCTCCTTTGCCCCCTATAAGCATGCCATGTTGATTTTATTTTGTAATTGTGTCTTTTGAGCAGAAATCCCGAATTTTCATCAACTCCTAATCTGTTAGAAATTCCATTTGATCATCTGCAAATGGTTGCGACTCCCTTTAGTAACTGACAAATGAGAGTTTGAACTTAGGTTTAACTAGCATGCACAAGTTTATATTTGATTGCAGTTGCACCTTGAAATTGATTTTCGGTTTCTAATCTCAATTTATGTAAACCATAGAAATACCTGATTTTTATACTGGATTTGCACAGTTTAATGGGCAGAAAAAATTCAGATGCCCATCCTGTTGAGGCCATTTGCAATCGGTCAAGTGAAATTTTGACATTGTCACAATGATAGCCGTTTTTTATGAACATTCATGTAAAAGAAGTGTTTTTTAATTCTGCAACTGTTTCGATGTTTTTATTTTCCCAAGGCATGTGTTACACACAAGTAAATCATTTATTTGTTCACATTGGCTACTTTTAGTCTCCTGTGCCCTTCCAACACACAAATGTTGTATGTTTTCTGTGTAAGAAATACAGTAGAATGTTTTTTATTCATGGTCTAGAAAACATTTATTTGGAGTGTAAACCTGCTGTTTTAACTTAACAACAATTTATAACATTGTCAGTTGTCAAAGAAGGAGACAGATTTGTATATTTAAAAGATCATAAGAAGTCAAATTTTCAACATTATAAAAATCAAATACATATTTGTGTTTATTTCTCTTGCCTTTATCCAACTACTCCATCAATGTAAACGTTTGCGTACTCACATGCATCAATAAAACAATTAACGCATATATCCTCCACCATTAATTCCATACAGGAATCCATTGCTCCACCCAGTAACATATTCACGAATCTGTCCATGTGCATTGATGTATGCTGGTTTTAATTGTATGTGAACATGTGTTGTAAAGGACGCCCCGAGATTAAAGAACACACACATATATCTCTATGATAGATGCCGTATGCAGTTGACTGTAGATGAGGGAACTGAAAGTGTTTTGGGTAAACCCTCCCAGAGTAAAGAGGTAACACAACACCCCATGTAGTAAGGAAGTTGCAGTTTTCTGGAGACTGTTGTAGGGCTGTAGATAACAGGACGTTCAGTGTTTATCCTTATGAAGCCCCAAGATTGGCTTACAAATGTCTCTCTCCAGGCATAGGCATAGCTTTGGAGAATCTACCTTATTCCCAACAAACCACATCAGAAGGTGTGCCATGCAGCTGTGTAAATGTCACCAAACGTATTTAAATGTTACTTCCTTGCCTATACTCACCTGCCTGAAAAAATATCAGCACTTACATCAAGCAGCACGTGGCCATTACATGAGGCTCAAATCACAAATGCATACTCTGATGAGGCACTGTTGAGTACCACTGCACCACATAACATGCAAGGGACACCACACTAATAGCAAGTCCATGGTTAGAGGAAGCACACAGGTGAAGGTCTAAGATCTGCCCACCAGCGCATTCTTTGAGAGTGCACAACTGTTCCTTGTGAGCATTTTCTCTAGTGCTGTAGTAGCGTGGTGCCTCTGAGTATGAAAATATGATTAATATTCTGAAATCACCATTCGCTGTAATTTTGCTAGCTAACACACATTTGATCTGTATCAGTCAAAAATGTTTGACAACAAAACTCTCTGTACGTTCCTCTAAAATACCAGTGATCCGATTCTGAAATGCATTTGCACTCATAAAGCTGTATTACAGGCACAAATGGCAGGATGTGCAACTCCAAGGAACTCAGAAAAGATCATATTGCAGACGTAAATCATGTTACTTCTGTGTAATGTTATCAGACAACAGCATAATATTATGCAGGACTAAATTCCACCCAGAGCGTTTCAACGTGTGCTCAAGCACTGATAGTTTGTGAATGCCAACAAACATGCCAGTGTATGACCATTCACAAACTCCTCTCTGAATGTTGTGATGTATTATCCCGTCTGCCAATATATGGCCCAAGTATCTATAATATTATTCACCCAGCTACTCTATTGTATTTTTCTTTTTTTACTGTGAACTGATTCATCCTGTTGCCAGTGAAATATGTATATATATGGTACTATGGATAGCAGGTGGTAGTGTGGTAACTTAAGTGCTGGCTCAGGAACTCAGGCTGCAATTTACCAAAAAAAGTAAAACTATTTGTTGGGCTTTTCACTTCAGCATGGGAATTATTAAACACCTTTTAGGAAGTCACAAAACCATATATTATACACTAGGAAGTCACAAAACTATATATTAGACACTAGGAAACAAAGCTTAAAAGGAGGTATAGCTATGTGTGGAAATGAGTAAACCAACACTGAAATTCACAAGTTAAGGTTCACTGAGCTAACAATAACACGCGCCCCCACCATGCACTCATTATGACCTTACATATTACATTGCTCATGTGACACATTAAATGGCAAAATTAACAACATCACTGTACAGTCATATACAGCATAAAGTTGTTTTGTGTACACATGTGAGTGCGTAGCATTGAAATGTCATAAGGCATGGAAGCATGAGTGTTTGAACATGCTGAAAGTTATATGGTGCACTGTACAAATCACTAAACTTTGGGGCTGCAAGTAGTACTTCATGTAAACAAGGGAATGGCTGAGAACACCTAATTTCGATTGCGGAGCTATGTTTCAAAATGGGTTGTATGTGAAAGCCAAATGCTTTTGCTGAAAATCTGTGCGGAAAGACAAAGCTTCTGTTGACAATAAATCATGCACCAGTGGATATCTCAGCATGTGACCATTTTAAATAGTTGTAACACAGAGGTATAGATGAATTCTAAATGCCAAGGGCATTTATAAGGTGTGGATGGGCATTCCATATTGCTGAATAATGTAGGAGCAGGGATGTTCCACTTAGAGGTGTTTTTTCGCACAATGGGGTTCAATTCATGCGTCAAAGAATGCATAGCATTGTTCTCATCTCCGGACTGCTTAGTATATTTTATCAAACTACAAAGAGTTGTCCATAGGATATGGCAGAAGGTGTCTTACCAGAGGAAAATGCGTACCTGTCAACCTGTTGACTGCAGATTATGTGAAGTCTTTTAAAAGGTGATCCTATTAAGTTCATTAAAGGACAGCCTCTTTTTTGGAGGGTGCTCCAAGTTTTAAAACAGATTGTTATGTGCCCACCATTTGGTCAAAGTTTAGCTCCATTATCCCTTCAATTGGTGTTAGAAAATTGGCCACGTGTAACTTGTTGAACTACTTCAATTCCATAAACCCTGGAAGATTTCACAATGACTGCATGATGTCATCAGCAATATCACCAGTGATGTCATTTGAGATGTCATTAGTGATGTCATCAATGAAATCATTTAACATATCAGTTCATGACGTTGACGTATTAAAAGTTAGTTCACTAAAGTATAACTGGCAAATTTTAGTGGTTTTAAATGCATTTCAGCACCTAAATATAACAGAACTTTAGCCATCAGATATCCTAGAAGTGGACAATGTTCTCCATCCCACCAAGACTGTGTTTTGTCCGAAACACAGCTCAGAAACCAACCTTCTTGGGGTAGAAGAAGAATAAAAAATGCTGCTTGATCAAGGAGGTACGGCAGCCATCATGCCCCTCGATTTATGTGCAGCTTTTGACATGGTAAATCATGACATTCTTATCAAAAGGACCAACAGTATCATGGGTCTCAGGTTCTGCACTAAGCTGACTCAGCTCTTTCCTGGAAGCAGAACTTTTCAGGTTTTTCATAAATCATGGTTTTCAGATATCTTCTCCCTGAATTGTGGAGTATCTCAGAGTTCTTCACTAAGCCCAACACTATTAAATTTTTACATGCACCCTCTCTCAGACATTGCATTATCACACAACAAAAGTTTCAGTAAGCTGCTATTACATCCTCAGATAGCTCGATAGGATCCTTCATTTGCTTACATTTCATTCTAGAAGGATAGTGGTCCAGGCACTAATTATCTCCCACCTGGACTACACAAATCCCTTATATGTTGGTATATTTTGGAGCATTAAAATCTGTCCCTAGAAAACTCCAGGTTGTACAGAATACTGCTGCCTGAACCTTGCTCAACATCCATAGACACAACTCTACCCAGAGGTCTTTATCCACTCTTTATTGGCTCCCAGTTGAGCGGAGATTCCAATTCAAGGCCTATGCATAGCTCATAGACCATTTTTAATTAAAGGCCCGCCCATCCTCTGCTCTCACCCTACTCCACAAGTAGAAGCGGAGGACGCTCCTTCAGCTACAAAGTTGCCAAGCTATGGAATGCCCTTCTTCACAACATGTAGCTAATGGACAATGAACTGGCGTTTCGGAAATCTAAAAAAACGTGCCTATTGTCTGTGTTGCGTTTTTAGTGCTGGGATGCCCAAGGGTAGCCATGTGCTCTACTAATGTGGATAAGATAAGATAAGATAAGATCAGATAAGATAAGATAAGAAAATCATTTTGAATACATATATATATATATATATATATATATATATATATATATATATATATATATATAAACATTCATTTTGCTTTGCTAACAACTAATAACTTTAATAACTTTGGATCAGGTTGATGAATCTTCACAAAACATTCCAAAAACAGGTTCATCCACCTCAACTCCTTCGTGTAAAGCTTTGGAGTAATCCATCAAGGGGAGCTGGGAAAAAGGGGAAGGGTGCCAAAAAATGTATTCTCCTGTACTCTGCAACCATACGGTAAATAAACAAGACACCAAACAATTCTATATACTCTGAGGTGCTGCAAACCAAGTCCACATAGCTAGGGCACGCGTGAACCAACACAAAGCACTACCAGTCCATACAAATCGGGGTTGCATATAAGAATTAGCATACACACATTAAAATATTACCATGTGCCTTTAACTGGGAGTTAATTGCCTGCCTAGAAGCTGGAGTTGCTGCCCATATATAATTGCTGTACCAATTGCCACTCCATTCATTTGGCATCAATGAACATTGGCAGTATTTTTGCCTTTGAAAGAGCTCATTTGTTCTTATGACTTTACCATAAACCATAAAAATTACCGTTTTAATTATTGTAATACTCCTGCGGTAATCATAGAGTGTTTGGTTGCCCCTGTAGCTAGGGCTTCTCTATGTAAATGCCTGGAGGTATCTGAACAATTGCTGCCAAACAAAGTAATGGCTACTGTTATTTAGATGGCAACAAGCTGCTCTCCAGTAAACAAACTCATTTGTACCTCTTGCAGGCAGCTACACTGCATTTGTTTGTGTCCATACGTGTGTGGTGTTTGTACAGTACTTTCACCCAAAACAGAACTCAAAGCCATAGAAGTGAAATGTATTAATCTCTCGGCAAACATATCCATTCTTTCCTGAAAACAACCAGGCACAGTGTTGAGTGCTGCATATGATACCTAACAATATATCAGCCCGATAGTCTGCATAGAAAGGTACTGTGAACCAAGGCCAAACCATTCGCTGATGCATGTCCTTCTTGATCGAAGTACATTCTATAACATAACCACAAATGAGGATTGTACCTTTTTTGGGGGGGTTGAAATCTTGCTCCAGATCAAGGATCTCTTAGACCTGTCTGAATCTCTATTAAGTGTGTCAGTAGGCAACAGGGCTTCTAACCTCTCCACGGATTCAAAATATTTTACCTGACATAATGCACAAGATGCCTAAGATAACTAGACATCTGCCTGGCCTCTACTTTGGATCTCTGAAAAGGTCCCAAAGATTTCTTATTTCCATAATCTGTTTAATCTCTTGTCTTGAACCCCTTCCCTCATATTCTAATTGCTCCAGTTGAAGGCCGAGCACTCAAATCCAACAAAGGAATCTCTCTCCATGAACCATCTTACATCTCCTAAGAGAGGCTTGAGATTTGTGAATGTTTTGTTGCACAATTAATCTTACACCAACCCTGTTAGAGGCCTGGGTTTCAGTCACCACTCTATTAAGTTAATTGTGTTGTTGTAAATTAGGCATGTTTTTGTACATTATTTCTGCACGTTTACTGGAATTTCTAAATTCGCTGTCGTGATGAATCACCAAAAACATATCAATCATCATTTTAAACACTGCATTTCAAGACACAAAACGTGATTGAAGCTTACTTGTGAAGTCCCCCAATATGTGCTCAGTAAGTCATATTCCAGACTGGAATATCAATTATCCTATTGCATGTAAAATGCAATACAAAATATTGTTCTTACAAGGCTTCTAATGCCTCTCTTGGTGACATGTTTTGCATGTGAATCTGCGTTCAGCATCTGTCTTGCATGTGAGATTTTTTGCACACCTGTGCCTAGGTTCTAGGTAGGTACCCTAACACATGCATATTTCTGCACACGTCCAAATAAAATTATTGAAGGCCACATGAGCATTTCAAACAGAAACACTTTATTTAGAAAGATTATTGTATATGGTACATAAGACAGTGCTGAAAATTGGGTAAAACAATTTGGAGGCCTAGATGAGGTTAAGGAGAGGTAGTGCCATAGGCACAAACATCATTATAACTACAAAGTTACTGCTAGCATAAATGTGTTACCTATGTTACATGTGCAGTGTACCTGTTCGAGGACAGTGAGAGGTACCAGCAAATGTGCCAGAGCACAGGCCATGCAATGCACTAAATCAAATGGGTTGTAAATTACATTGGTTCCCAATTCATAGGAGTTCCTTTCAGAACAATGAAGAAAATGGAGAGAGAAGGAGCAGCCCAGAGTTCACAATTGTGAGTTCTAGTGTTGTGGGCCAAGTAGATTAAAGGTTCTTTATTAGGATGAAACACAGCATTGTTCAAAGACCATGAGAAGACCATTGTTGTAAAAGTGCAGTTGAAAGAATAGGGTGTAGTAGGAGAGGTTTTGTGAAAAATGGAGTGGGATGATAAGTTGCATGAGTCTTTTGCTCACCTCTATAAGATTTGTTTTCACACTCACAGGTGATGTCAATTATATTAGTTCAATGCACCGCTGTCTGAATGTGAAAGACAGCTTGTTAGGCCCCACAGAACCACACCCAAAACATATCTGAAATGGTGTCAATGCTTTTGGGTTACTAACAGTCCCTAAGTAGAGATCCAGGGACACTGTGGTGATTGGAAACAAAGCTAGTACATTCTCTCTAATATGACGCACACTACCTGCACTAAGAAAAATACACTTTAGCTAAAAAGTGGTTTATTTCAACAGACTCAGTCTATTCTTTTTTGTTGTTGTAAAGATTCTGGGGTGCCCAAATAACCCTGGGACCTGGGTATGACAATTCATAAAGACAAAAGTATTCCCTATTAGGGAAGTGTAGCCCTTGACTTCCATGGCACTAGTTACAAACAAACCTTCAATAGATAGGTTTTGAATGTGATTTATACATTTATTTAGCAATTCACAAAGAACTAAATTCTCGTTCTGAGTACCAACCTTAGACAAGGTGTTCCTATAGTGTGACGGCACAGTGCAAGTGATAAAGTGATAAAGTGCTCAAGTGCTATACATAATGCCAATATATGCATATGAAAGGTCAGGGCATTAAGATGTAACAACTAACACTCAGAGTAGGAGTGTTGAAATCCTCAATCAAATTTAAAAAAATGTCCACTGTAGTAGCTGTCTACGTTTCGACCTATAAAACAGAATTATTTAGATAAGAGTCATCATCAGTGTGAAAGTGTGTAAAGGAGACACCAAAGAAGAGTGGCACATGATCCCACAACCAATACCGCCCATAGATCTGTGTGGTTCAGTTAGTCTCTTACACTGTTCTGGCATGGCAGTGCCGGAATTAATTTGAGTGGGGTGTGTATCCCCCACTTTCACAATCTCAGCGTGGGTAGGGAGAAATCTTCTCTCTAGTAGCACACAGTCATGTATCCTTTCCAGGGATACTGAATGAACTTTCACAGCTGCTCACTGCAATTCACATAACTGAATCATGGCTGGGGGAGAACATGGTGCAGGTATTGCATGAAGCTGTTCTACCAGGATATTAAACTGCCTTCCTTGGCACAGAATCTACATGTAGGAGCCGCCTCAGCTTGCATACCCTACTTCCCAGGACTTTCCTACCACTCCTTGGGCAGTTCCCCAAGGAGTAAACATGCCTCCTCTTCCCTCGAAAAAACTAATCAGTTAAAAATCGGAGTAAAACAAAACACAACTTTGCCAGTCTTGAGTGCCCCACACAGCTCCCAAAAAAAAGTCAAGGGTTTAGAAGCAATAAGTAAATTCCTGGGGGCTACAGTAATGAGACTCTTCACATTGATATCACTAACAAGCATCTCAGTGCAAGTGTTCCCCATTAAATATAAAAATAAATGGCTTACCATATGAGTTGATACAGATTTCATATATTGGGGCGTATTTCACGTCTCAGCCATGGACACACAATCTGGCTATTTCTGTGCACAGGGCAGCTGAGTAGCAAAGCCTGGTCTTACCTTAGAGTGGCCTCAGTGCAGCCTGTACAGTGGACCAGTGGGCTGTAATGAGTCGTCCACAAAAATATGAATGTCTGGATGAAACTGGGTGGTTTAATAGCACACATAAAAGATGCTGTGAGAAAGGATGTGAAGGGAGACCAGAAATATAGTTTAGGACCAGTCGCCTCTCGTGACAACCAGAAGGGGCGGGCGGCGTGTGGGGGAGATAAATAACAATGAAATTAAAATGTTTTTAAAAAACACTTACCTCCCCCGGTGCGCTGCTCCTCTGTCCGTCATAGATCAAGGCTGCAGGCACAGGCCTGCCCTGCGGTCAATCCCAACGCTGCTCAATGCAGCATCAGGTTTGGCTGGGAGGGCCCAGCCAGGGTGCTCCCTGGCACACAGGGGGCCTGTGCAGGCTCTTTCCAGCCCAGCAACTATGTTGCTGGGCTGGAGATAGCCTACTGTGCATGTGTGTTTGGCCGGCCTGAGATGGCCAGCCAAGCACACATGCACTCTGAGGGCAGTGCTCTGTGCACTCCCCTAAAGTGCTTGTCACCCCCAATGCCCCACCCCTTTTCAAGAAAACGATACTAAACACAGTTTATTATTGTTTTCTTGAAAAGGTTTTGCAGCTGCCACTGGGCGACGTTCCTCTGCCCTAATGGAGGACCGCCACTGCTTAGAGCTGTTTTTTTTGGCCTGGTGCACGGGTCACCAAACTAGTTTGTCTGAAATCCATGCTGTTTTACAAGCAGAGGAATCAAACACAAAGCAGTGATTGGTGTACCTGTTCTTAACAGTTAGAGTAATTGTAGGGTTGTGACATTTTGAAATGTTTCTCTGGTCACTTCAAATAGTTTTGTCTATAAGTGAGTACCTTGTAGTAATCAGATGCAGGAGCTGAGGTAAAGAGTCAGTGTATGACCATTCCCACACCTTTGCCAGAACGGCTATATAAATTAATGTCTGGCTTTAAATCATCACATTACACTTGGGATCTTCACACATCATTAAGATTACTATTACTTTATGTAAATCTCAGAAGGATCAGGAAAACGGGACTTGTGGCAGTAGGGATTAAATTGCTAGGGGTATCTCACACAAACAGTGACTCCATGATTAGGAGTAAGATTGTTGGATTATGGGGGGCCTTGAAGAAGACTTGTGCCAAGAAGTGGGAGCGATGTGATTGAGAAATTACAAAAGACAGAGGGGTCTTTAGAGGAACAAAGCCAATTAACGCTTTGCTAGTGATGCATAGTGAGGAAGGGATAGACAACACTGTGTGATCATATAGAGTGGGGTCGGGATATTTAGGAGAAATAACAATAGGAAGAGTGCTATGGTTAGCAGAGGTGAAGCAGTTTAATACATGGGCCAACAATGTGGCAATAGTGTGGAGCATAAAGAAACCTCAATGAAGAGAGTTTATTAGGTTGACTGATGGTACTTTTTGAAAGTTTGGAAAGAGGAGAGCATCAGAGGAGACCCGTGAATGTAAGCACTACGGGGCAAAGCACGAAGCTATTTATAGTGGAAGTGATAACATGTTAGTGGCCTATTACACCTTTTGGGTCCTAATGTGCAAAGTATGCATTTATCTGAGAGTGTGATCCATACACTATCTACAAAGTAGCGGAGCGCTTCCAGAAGTGAGGGAATGTGAGAGACACTGTGAAAGAGGGAGGTTATGAGTGGGGAAATGGTGAAAGTCTGAAGCTCTGGGTGGAAATATGAGAGCAGGGGAGGTTGCAAACCATTGACATTTGGATATGGTCAATATGATAATAATTAATAATGTGCAGTTTACAATTGGCTCAAAAGAAAATGTCACCAATCGCCCAGTACTTGCCCTGGAGTCTGGCAGGATTATAGCAATCATTAACACAATGTTCAGGGCAGCAATCACACCAATACAGTTCTCTAGCAACTCATGGTGGAAGGGTGCAGATTACTGAGGTATAGTTCACAATTAGCATGTAAATGTTAAGTGTCTTCCATTACATGATGGACATTCTAGAGTGACTATATTTTCATTATGCAGAAATGTTTTAAGTCATTTTAAGTAAAAAGAAATCCTTTCTCAGATGATTGGTTTCAGTCGCAAATGATGGATTCTGATAGCTGTACATTACCATTTCATGTATAGAATTTTCCAATGCCCCTTACTAATTTCTTCTCCTGCTGATGACACAGCCTCCATTTTAAGAAGTGGTGTGCAAAATTTGCATACTTTGCTTTTGTGTAATTATTCAAAATTTTGGAAAATTACGTGAAATTGTTTTGTAAGTATGTGAAATGAAAATCTGTCATTTAGGGCCATATGTACGAACACATTTTCCCATTGACACAGAATGGGAAAAACCCTTTGCTACATCTAGCCCTTTGTGTTATATTTTAGCATGAAATGTGTCTTCAATTTTTGATGCAAGGATGCATTCATGCTTAAAAAGCATGCAGCAAAAAACACTGTTACCGTGAACAACATATGCTCACATTCTGGTTCTTTGTATTGTTCTCACGGTCCCACACAGTAATTGTGCCGCAAACTGTGGCATACTTACACGATCTGGTGCAATGGCATCATTTTGGAAATTTGGCATAACAGGCATAACGCAAAATCGCCAAAATTACATAAATTACTTTGGCGTTTACATTTTGGCCAGGCTTATTTGTAAGGATGATAAATAGTTTGGAGTTGGAACATATGGGCAGTACAATAGTTTATGAATACACAGCATTTAAAAAATGGATTTGAGATGGTAAACTCTGCTCTCGTTAGTAATAAACTTATTGGTGCAGCTAAAAATATGGTCTGAAGCATACTTGACAACCAGCTGCACAGTAGTCTCGGAATACTTCTAGGGGAAAAACACCTTGTCATCAGATCTCATTATTTTGGTAGGAATAACAAGCCCTAGTAATTGACCAGTACAGATCTAGACAATGTGGGTGGTCTCTTACGAATGGAAGGCTCACATGTTGTGACTATATATTTGGCTTAGTATGCAGTGTTTTTGTAATATCTTTTCAAAGTGTGATTTCATGGTTTGCTGATTGATGCTGAATTTCAGACCTAACCCATTCCCATTCCAAGTAAATAAAGTTCCTACTTCTAATGATAAGTGGAAACGTAAATTTGAAAATTGCAAGTATCATTACTCTTAGGAAATGTTGGAAGGAGAAGCACTCATATCTAAATAGATGATGAGTAGTAAAATGATCCTAAAAAATATCTGTCTTCCACTGTCTTTCGATATGATTTTCAAAAGTTGACTTTGTGTTTTTATGTAAAAATCTTTTTTAAGCTTACTTGACTTTGCAATTTTCTGAAAAAACCTACCAATTATTTAAAATATACCTAGAGCAGGCTTCGGCTCTTCCAGGGGAATCTTTCTCTCTCATTTCACACTATTGGCTGTTTGGTGTATATATTCCCCTCCTATGAAGTGCTTGTATTGCCATAAATACTGGCCTATTTTACATTTCAAAAGTAACCTGACTCATCACACAATAAATTATGTATCTCATAGATGCACTATTTAGAGAAAATGATTGCTTTTTCATTTTGTTTTTCCTCTGCAGTAGTTGTTTAAGAATGTTTTGGTCTGATCTCAAAATTTATGCAAAATCCATCAGTGCTTGTTTTCAACTGACTGTCTTAAAAATGTGGCCACTGCTGTATTCTCTATACAGACCCCCAAAGCAATAAATCAGCATCCATATTTGCATTTCTGGAAATAAAGTTAGGGCGAGGATCTAGCAAAATAGCTGGCTGCTTATAGGATACTGCATCTTCCACAGTTGGTAGGCAATTGTTTGAGCTGTTAAACATTTTCAAGAAGACCTTTGACTTTTTAATTAATTTTGTATAAATGTTTGTCTTGTGACTTTCTGAAAGGCTGGCATGGCTTCGTCTCTCATGGACCAAAGTTAGGAACCCAAGACAGAAGTCAATATCTAAGAACTTCTAAAACAATAACAGTGGATCTGTAAGTTCTCCAGACCACCAAGTTTATTTGGCTTAGTGGCTAAGCTATTAACTTCGAAGCCTGGGGCCTCACTTTCAATCTGGCTTTGGCACTTTATCAAAAATACTGTGGTTCTAGAAAACCAACTACAAATTATGCCTTTGAAATGCAACTGATAATTTGGGTATTGTAATTGTATAATTTAATTATGTAAATCCCAACTTGATGTACATGAGGTGCCATCGTCATGATGTACATATTTCTGAGGCTCCTCATCTAGGTTAATAAATTGCACTATTTGCATATATTTCCGTTTTGAGCCAACATGTCAACATTTATCAGTGGGTAATACTAAAACGTTTACTTACATCGGTTTCTGAACAAAATCGTTGCATCCTTAGTTTAGGTGCCTTGGGAAAAGTGCAGTGTCTGGGATCCGTTCTTCCTTACATTTTGATGACTGATTAAGGCTTAATCTGCTCTCCTTCCAGATATTAACGAATGTGTGGCAGAGCGACACACATGTCAGAGGGGAGAGCGTTGCATAAACAGCATGGGATCCTTCACGTGCCTGAAAGAGGTCGTCTGCGAAACAGGCTACGAAAACATTGGCGACATCTGTGAGGGTAAGAACGTGTTTTCAAATGCAGTTGATGTTTTGTTTTTAATGCTGGCCTGTGCATAAATTAGGCAATAATTTGAAACACTTCTAAACTCATTTAAACCGATGCCCAAATATTGGGTACACAAGATATCCACCTCAAATAACATTTGCACCTAGCTTCGGGCTTTATTTGGACCACCAATTGGCTATCAGGTCTTGCTGTAGGACAGACTGGTATAATTCTATCCTCAATATAAATCTACTCACCTCCTGAGGTGGTCAGTGTCTTTACAATTAAAGTAGTTTGTCATTACTTGTTTTTGAGCATGTACAGCAGGTGCAGTGGCCAAGTGATATGTGGGGCCCATTGCACCCCATATAAAGCTGTTTTTACTACAAAATCAGGGAATGGTGGGCCATTTTTAGGGTTCGCCTGCAAAGAGCTTGCTCTGTGCTTGCCAAGTCTTATGTTACTCAAAAACAACTCTTTAAAGGGAGTTAGAACCCACCCTCACTTTGCCCCTTACTTACCTGAACTTCCCGTTTGTTCATTCAACCGTCGCTCCAGCTTTGCTTGAATTGACTTGCTTTTTATCAGCTGGCAGGTCACTTTCTTCTCCTCTGTTTTGCTCTCTTCTCCGCTTTTGCCATTACGTTGATCGTAGCAGAAGTACATATTCTGGTTTTTGGTGATTGGTTACTTGTTAGTATGCGAAAAGATGAACTGAACGCAAGTCAATTCCCATTGAAATGTGTTTAACATGTCGGCCATCTTGCAATGAAATATCGAGTGCAGATATAAAGCAAGCAGCGAGTGGGCTCATTATGTTGTGTTTTTCATTACTTAATATTTAAATTTCTGATAAATAACAGTTGTAAATATTCAAATTATTTGTGTGTTTTTTTCTTAAATTACCACTCACTCATTTTTAAAGAAAAGTCATTTGTATAATTGGGCGATGTTTCATTTTGAATTGTTATTCTCTCAGTAACTTATTAACAGGCATTCACAAGTGCAGTTACCTTGCAGGAATTAGGGTCATGATTTGAATGGTGCAGCAGGTGCAGTGGTATCTGGGTCACAGGGCGTCAGAACACCTCTAAACACAGATTATTGCTACCTTTTACTCCTAAACAGGCTGTCACAAGTGCAGTTATCTAGCAGGCACAAGGGGCAATATTTCAATGGTACAGCAGGTGCAGTGGCATTAGGAACAAAAGTTCTAGGCACCCCACTAAACGTTTATTGTTGCTATATTTTACAACTAAACCAGCAGTCACAAGTGCAGTTATCTTCCAGGCACTAGGGTCATGATTTGAATGCTGCAGTAGGTGCAGTGGCACAAGGGCCAAACGTTGTCATAGCTCCTCCAAACAGCAAATATTGCTATATTTTACTACTGAACAGGCCTTCACAAGTGCACTTATCTTGCAGGCACAAGGGTCATGATTTGAATGATGCAGCAGGTGCAGTGGCACCAGGCCCAAAAGTTGTCAGAACTCCTTTAAACGCCAAATATTGCTATATTTTACTACTAAACAGGAGGTCACAAGTGTGGTTATCTTGCTGGTACCAGGGTCATGGTTTTAATGGTGCAGCAGGTGCAGTGGCACGGGTGCCACAAGGTGTCAGAACTCCTCTAAACACAGATTATTGCTGGATTTTACTGCTAAACAGGCAGTCACAAGTGCAGTTACCTTGCAGGCATTAAGGTCATGGTTTGAATGGTGTAGCAGGTGCAGTGGCACCATGCCCAAACCATGCCCAGGAACCATACTAAAAACAAATTATTACTAAATATTACTTCTAAACAGGCAGTCACAAGTGTAGCTATCTTGCAGGCATTAAGGTCATAATTTGAATGGTGCAGCAGGTACAGTGGCACTGGGGTGAAAAGTTGTCATCGCTCCTCAAAACACCAAATATTGCTATATTTTACTAATAAACAGGCAGTCACAATTTCAGTTACCTTGCAGTTAAAAGGGGCATGATTTGAATGGTGCAGCAGGTACAGTTGCACTTCACTAGCTACACATTACTAAACTCTAATATAATGCCATATTAAATAAGGTACAAATTACAAGTTTGAAACCCTGGGATATTAATTCAACATACATCACAACATAAACAACTATTAATGGTTTATCAAATTTAAAACAAACATTATTATAACCTTTTTCTAATATTTATAATCCAGTTAGAAAGATAGAATGTATAAGAAAAAACAAAGGTGAAAACTATTGGCTTTGCCAGTGCTTGTTCTTACTTGCACAAGTGCCCATGAATCCGTCGCTACCCTACTGTACCAATGTGGGAAGAGGATCCCCACAGGGTAGGCAACATAAAATGTCCATTTTCTCATCAAAGTCTAGTCTCCAATCTTTTGCTTATTTCAAACATTAACAAAACCACCACTGTTAATTCACAGTTACTTAAAGATCCTGTAGACATTGAGTTGGTAGTTTACTTGTTGTGACTCATGAGAACTGATTAAGTATACAAAACAAAACAGTGATGAATGGAATGCTTGAATCAGTCTCAGCCACTGGTAATCTCTAGGGCCGTATCCCAGTCCACCGGTATTTTGCCCACCATGCCACTCAGTTTAAGCCCAGTTACATGCAAATCAGTCCTCACCCCGCTCTAATAGGAACAATCCAACCTGAATTGCCAAGCGACGTCCTCCCTAGACTGGAACACATGCAACCCTGGACCGTTGTGCCCTAGTTATGGGCTTATCAGTGAGGTACAGCCTGGTTTCAGTGACACCGTGTGCACGGGACCCACATCTGGCCACACTTGTCCAACTTAGGGCAACACATTAAGGCCCTTATTATGACCCTGGTGGTCCTAAAACTGCCAGGGTCACGGTGGCGGTCTCACCATCAATGGGCCGGCAGTGAAGACCGCCGCATTATGAGTGTAGAGGGTTGGCATCTGCCAACCCACCACATCTCCACTCATACCGCCAGGGCAGTTGGAGCTACTGGGCTGAAGATGAGCATCTCCGACCCGGCGGTCCACAGAAGACCGCCGGCGGTATTAGGAGCCGGCTTCCCCCCATGGTTTCCGTGGCGGTAGCACCACCACGAAAACCATAGCGGAAAGGCTACCAGTGACAGGGAATTTCTTCCCTGTCACCAGTAGACGACTCCCCCACCCCCTCCCAAGCAAGCACTTGCCCCCCCACCTGCCACAGCGCTCCCCTCCCGCAACCCCTTCTGACACAGTTCCCACCCTCCTTCTGACACAGTGCCCCCACCCCCCTCCTGCATACATGCACACAGACACCCACACGCACCACGCATACACCCACTCACCTACACTTACATACATGCATTCACCTCAGCAATCATACACGCATTCACCTCATACATGCATTCATCTCAGCACTCATACACGCATTCACCTCAGCACTCATACACGCATTCAACCATGCATACTCACACCCAAATATGCATACTCACACACAGACACCACATACTCACCACACACGCACACACAACACCACCCACCGTTCCACCCCTCTCACCCGGGTGATCACCTTACCTGGTCCGGGGAGAAGGTCATCCAGCAGGGAAGGGGTGCTTCCACCGCCGCCAGCGCCCCGCTGGTAGGATACTGCCAGGCCGTGTTCTTGCCCAAAAATGGTTGGTGGAGTCATACTGGTGGGGTGGTGCTGGTGGGGGTACTGCCAGAGTACCTCCATCTGCCGGCATAACTAATGCCGGATTTCTGCCCAAAGTGTGGCGGAAATCCGGCAGTACCCATGATATGGTGGGCAGAAGACCACCAGCACTGGCTGTCTTCTGGTGACCGAGGCTTTAGCGGTATTGCTAAAAGACCACCTAAGTCCTAATGAGGGCCTAAGTATACAAAACAGTGATGGATGGACTGTTTGAATTAATCTCAACCACTGGTAATCACTCGGGCCACATCCCAATCCATGCCACCTCAGTTTGTACCCAGCTATATTGAAATCAGTCTTGACAAGTATGCCCAGACTTGGGTCCCGGGTTCACTGTACCACTGGAACCAAGCTATACTTGGCTGAAGAGCCATAACTAGGGCAAAACCAGTCCCAGGTTGCTTGCGTTGTGGTTCAAGGAGGACCGGGTCTGTCAGTTCAGTCTGGACTGTTACCATGAGGAGCAGGGTTAGGACTGATTTGCATATGGCTGGGTCCAACCCGAGGTGGCATGGTGGGTGTAAAATTATGGATCTGGATGCGGCCCAAGTGGTTACCAGTGGTTGAGATTAATTCAAGTATTCCATCCATTGTTTTTTCATGAGCACCTATAGCACACATCTATGTCTTATTTACATCAGGTCATGTTTTTTTTTTTGATAAAGACATTTTATTAATTTTCAGGAAGGAAAAAGTTCAATGGTACAAACATTTTAACAAGGAGCCAACGTGGCGCCTAACATTGGTCAGTCCCGATTCCCAGCTCCCAGGCATCACAATATAAGTAAGGTCAAACACTACCTAGGTATTCACTGCGGCCTCCCACTTCCCCCATATCCTGTCATATTTATTCGGGCAACCCCTGGCCTCGTATACCAATTTTTCACGTTGTGCACACCAGTCCATCCCCCGCCTCCATTTAGCCAGTGCTGGGGCACCTCTGGTTTTCCAATCTGCCATTATATCCCTCTTAGCCACCAGACATGCCACCCCGAGGAAGGTTCGGTCTGATCTTCTCAGCCCGATGTCTCCCATGATCCCCAATAGGAGGGGCAGTGGGTCCCTTTCTATGTTTCCCTGTAGGGCTCCCGAGATCTCCTGTAAGACCTCTCCCCAGTAGGTCACTATAACTGGGCACGTCCATACCATGTGAAAGAAGTCGGCTGCGGGGTTCATGCATCGCGGGCACTCCGCTGTGGGTTGGAGGCCCGCCCGGTGTAGTCTGGAGGGAGTGAGGTATGCTATGTGGAGGTAAAAGGTCTGTATTAACCGGAAGCGGGTGGCCATTGATAGGTACGGGGGGCCATCAGTGCTTCGTTCCAATCCCTCTCTTCCATAGGGCCCACCCATCCCTCCCATCTCTGGCGGAGCCCCCCTAGGGAGCTGGCAGAGTGAGCGATCAAAGTACGGTATACCTGGGAAACACCACCCCTACCCAGGTTCCCCATCAGTACCTTCGCCTCCATGGGGCTATATTCGGGTATGTTATCTCCTACCTGCATGTGTACTAGTAGGGCGTGCCGGAGCTGGAGATACTTATGAAATTGTGTCCTATTTAGGGAGAAGAGTCTCTGTAGGTCCCCAAATGATCGCATGTGTGACCCTTCCCAAACATCGCCCAGAGTGGAGATTCCTATATTGTCCCATTTCTGGAAACCCTCCAGGTTCACCACTTCCTTTAGGTGCTTCCCGTGCCATAGTGGGGTCCGCTGGGTAAGGCGCCCCCACCACCCCGACAGTTTCTGGGCCATTCGCCAACCCAACAAAATCACCTTGGTCACTTCCGGGATGTCCCGGGAGATCGGGCCCCCATATTTGGTGTCAAAGATCCGCAGGTAGCCCAGCGATCGGAGTTCCAACCGATACGCCGGGTCCGACCACCCGCCCCCAACCCAGTCGTTGATCACGAGCAGGTGCATCGCAAGGAGATAATAATGAATGTTAGACATGCCCAGTCCCCCGTCGTAAACATCTCTTTGACAGGTTTTGAGCGCTAGGCGTGGGCGGGTGTCGTTCCACATGAATTGACGTGCCAGTGAATCCATCTCACTAAACCATCTCTTAGGGATGGGGTGTGGGAAGTTTTGCAATAAATAGAGGACTCTGGGGAGGATCATCATCTTGTAGAGTGCTATTCTGCCAAGCAGATTTAAGGGGAGAGTCTTCCAGCGCTGTAGGTCAGTTCTAATTCTTTTAGTTAGCGGCGTCATGTTGAGCTCCCATGTCAGCTCAGGGAGTAACGAGATATGTATTCCCAAATACTTAAAACTGTTCCTTCGCACTGGGATGTTGTGCTGCCAGTCCACACAGTCCCGGGAACGATGTAGGGGGACCAAAAGGGACTTATTGGGGTTTAGGATCAGACCCGAGACCTCTGCGAAGAGGCTCAGAATTTGTAGGACGCAGGGACCGCTTTTAGCAGGGTTAGAAATGTACAGTAGGACGTTGTCTGCGTATAACGCTATTCGGTCCTCTGGGCAGGCAGGCCAGGACCAGCCCTCGATCAAGGGGTCTTCCTGTAGCAGTATTGCCAGGGGCTCTATTGTTAGTGCGAAGAGCAGGGGGGATAGCGGGCATCCTTGTCGGGTGCCGCGACCAATGGGAAACGGGTCGGAGACCACTCCATTCACTTGTACCCGGGCCGTCGGGTTAGAATAGAGGAGCCTCACCAGGCCTCGGAATTTAGGCCCGAGCCCATTGCCTTGCAGCACTTGGTCTAGGAAGGACCAATCCACCGTGTCAAAGGCTTTTTCAAAGTCGAGCAGGAGTAACGCCAGGGGGGTGTGTGACAAGGTCCTGCGGTGTGCTAGTGCCAGATGTAATCGTCTAATACAATGTCGGGTACTTCGGGTAGGCATAAAACCGCATTGGTCAGGGTGAACCAGGGTGGGCATCACCTCCCTCAGTCTGGATGCAAGGATCGTGGACAGCACTTTGATCTCTGTATTCAAAAGTGAAATGGGCCGGTATGCCGAGCAGTATCGCGACGGGGGTTGGGTCTTGGGGATCACTACAATTGTGGCTTGGTCGATCTCATTGGGGAAGCAACCCTGCCTTTCGGCTTCTTCGTACATATTGAGCAAGTGGGGGCCCAGAATGTCGCCGCATCTATTGTATAGCTCCGCAGGGAATCCATCCGGTCCCGGGGTCCTGCCCGGCGCCAGGCTAGCGATCGCGTTTGTAACCTCTGCGAGGTCGATGGATTCATCTAGTCTGTCCCTTATCGCAAGGGGAATTCTTGGGAGAGTTATGTCGTTTAGGAGGGGGGACTCTCTCTCGGCACTGGGTCGAGGGTGTTCTGCGTATAAGCGCGAGTAGTAGGAAGCGAACCTTTGCGCGATTTCAATGGGTGTTTTGGAAAGCGAACCTGAATCCTCCGCAATTTCAGGTATGACCCTGTTGGCTAGAGGGCGGGTGGCCAGCCAGTGTAGGATTTTCCCGTTTTTGTCCCCCAGCCATATATTCGTGCTGCCGAGGCCCTCCAGATATGTTTTGCTGATTCTAGTGTTATGTGCTTAATTTCTTCTCTAACCATAGTGAGCTGTCTTAAAATAGAGGCCGACGCTGAGGTCGCTTGTTGGCGTTCCAGGGTTAGCGCCTTGGCCTCCAACTCAACCAGTTGTGAGTCTCTGGCCCGCTCGCGTGAACGCAGGAGGTATTTAGCTTGTCCTCTGAGAGTGGCCTTGTAGGCTGCCCATATTGTACCTGGAGATCGGACCGATCCCACGTTCAGCTCAAAATATTGGGCGAGGTGGTTTCTGATTTCCTGGGTATAGTCGTTGTCCTGTAGGAACCATGCGTTCAGGCGCCACATCGGGCGTCTAGTGGGGTCCGTACCGCCCAGCCGGACGCGCACTGGTGCATGATCTGAGACCCCGCGGGGCAGCAACTCCGCACCCGTAACGCTGGTAATGTCTAGGGCGGGCATAAATACTAGGTCAATTCTGGACTGTGTCGAGTGAGCAGCCGAGGTATGTGTATAGCGGCGTTCCCTAGGATGCCAGATTCTCCATACCTCGCACAGGCCGAGGCTCTCAGCCCAGCTGTTAAGACTCGAGGCCCGGGCGGATCCACTAGCAGTAATTTCGCCGGATACGTCCAGACTAGGGTTGAGGACGGCGTTGAAGTCCCCTCCCAGCAGGGTGATACCCTGGGGGAGACCCGCTGCCACATGGCGGAGCGAAAGTAGGAATGCGTCAAGTCCTGCCGGAGGCCCGTACGCACATACAAGGTTTATCGGTGACCCGTTAAGAATCCCATTAACTACTACTTATCTAGTAGGCCATTTACATTCCATGAAATAATCTGGGTCAGTGAGGGCTGTGCGTGGGTTGCATGGGTGTTACATGGTTTTGAGTGCCTGTCTGTGGACCCCGGTACGACTGTTTTAAACACAACAATGAAATACTAAAATAATAAAGAAAACTAATCAACATTTTACTATCTAAACCCATTTTAAACTCTTTACCCCCCAACAGCCCCCCTCCCCATACTCCCTCCCTGGAAGCATCTGTCGCCCAAATACCCAACCAGAACCTGACAGCCAGAAGGACTGTCGTTGGGGTGGAGTGGTGGACCCCTCCATTTAGTCGGATCAATTGCAATTTAGTGGACATAGTTCAAGTTTAGCGCGGGATGCGCTGAGGAATAGTAGCGCCAACCGCAGTGGCTCCTCCAAGGTCTCCGGTCGCGCGCCGGCACCCAGGATCTCCTAATGTATCCCAATAGGGACCCAATGGTTCAAATCAGCCGAGCACCGGGGACTGGCTCAGACGGTTGTCATCCGTGGCTTGTGTTGTGCCCCGGGGTCCCGGGGGTCCAGCCGGGGTTTTCTCGGTCTGTGTAACGGAGTCTCGAGCCATCCCGTCGTTAATGGGAGTGCCTGAGTCCCTCTGCTTCCCTCTACGGGATCTGGTGCGCCTCCGGCTCCTCCGGGGTTTCCCCAAGGGGGGGGGGTCCTCGTGGGAGGTCCCCCCGACTGGTTTCAGGGGACCCCTCCGGGCTCCGAGGCCTTCCTCCGTTAGCCAGTCCCACGCATTCTCAGGAGATTCGAAAAAGTACGCTTTTCCGGCCATGAGGACCTTAAGTCTCGCGGGGAAGAGGAGCATGTATGAGAGCTGCATTGCTCTGAGCTTTTGCTTTACCTGCTCATACGATCGGCGACGGGTCTGAACTTCACGGGTGTAGTCTGGGAAGATCAGGATTTTATGATTCTCCCATTGGAGGTCTTCGGTGCGTCTGGCTTCTTTAAGGATATTGTCTCGGTCTTTAAAGTTAAGAAGCGTGCAATCATTGGACGTTTAGGGCCGCCCGGAGGGGGCCGCGGGGCAAGGGCCCTGTGTGCGCGCTCAACTGCGAACCAAGGTGAAAGAATTTGATCTGGCATCCAGGTCTTAATCCACTGCTCCAGAAATTCAGAGGCCTTATCTTCCTCCACGCCCTCAGGAAATCCCACAAAGCGCAGGTTGTTGCGCCTTGATCGGTTTTCCGCATCCTCTGCATCCTCTGCGCGGCGGTGCAGCTCACTAGTTCGAGTTTGTAACTGGGCTACCCTGGTTCTGAGATCGGATAATTCGTCTTCAGTCTGGGAGACGCGGGCTTCCACATCGGTGATCCGACTCACTGCATTTCTGAGGTCCTGACGAATAAGGCCCATGTCCTCTCGCACTTCCCCGATTTTGGTCTCTACGGCTACTTGCGATGATTGGATTGCATGGAGGATGGCATTCACTCCATCCGGCGCGGGACCTCCACCAGCCGTGTCTCCTCCTCCCCGGGAACCCGCCGGCGTCGTGAACTGGTCGATCTTTTGCTGGGAGGCCGGGGGCTGTTTGTTTGCCTTGTCTTTCCCCATTTTGGCGTAAGAGACAGGGGTCAGTTATATAACTTCTTGGGGTGTTCCAAGTCGTGTCTCAGCAGGGCTTTTTTGTGGCGGGCAGGTATGTGTGGTCGCGGTCCTTTATATGGAACGCAAAGGACGCAAGTCCACTCCTCCCCCTGGGAAAGCCGAGTCGTCGGTGCAGCGGGGGGGACCCTGGGGGCCTACCCTGGTATGCCTAGGGCCACGTCAAGTGGCCACCGGCTCAGGTTCGTTGAGGCGTGAGTTAAGGGCGTGGCGCCCCGGTAGTAGGTCCGCCACCGCTCCAGCCTGGCTGCTGGTCCCACGGCTGTTGTTGATGGGTATGCGTTAACTGCGCTGCGACCGCGCAATCTGATGGGGCCCAAGGATTTTGATCTTGCTGTTCGGCTCGATTAACACCTCTGAGGCACTCTGCAGTAGGCCCCACCTGTGGCCCACCGTGGACCCTTAGGCACCGGAGTTTTCTTCAATCAGGGGGCCAGGGGGGCCTCGTCACAAGGATGTTGTGTCTGTCTCTGTTCAGGCAAGTCCCAGGGGGTCTCCCTCTTGGAGCGTCCCGGAGCCCGGGTCCCAGCTCCACTATCGCCCCTGCGGCTTGCCGCACACTGCTCACCTCACTTGGAAGCCCGGGGGGCCCCCACCGCAGGGGGGCGTTCCCATTGCGGCTCCTTCGCCGCCCGGGCGGATCCGGTGGAGATCAAGTCTTCAAAGCGGCTCGGACGCCGCAGCTCCTGCAGCCGGCGCCGCCAGGCAGGCACGCGGCGCCGCCCGGGACACCGGGAGCCTCGTTTGCAGTTCGGGGCAGCGCCGTCCCTTCAATCCACCAGGGCACACGCTCCAGGGCCCAGCGCCGGCTCCCTCCCGGCCACCGCTGCACCCCCGGTCCAGGGCAGTTGCGTCAAGGAGCAGGCAGCTCCGAGTCAGCCTTCCCGGGAGGTTCTGGCTCCGACGGCCATTTTCTCACTCCGGCCGCGTCGCGTGAACGGGGCTCTGCTTCGCCGCCACTCACCACATCAGGACCCCCACGGGACGGGGAGATCGCAGGGATGGTCGGCACGGCACCATTAGGTCGCTAAGTCGTGGAAATCTCGGGCGGATGACGGAGGGGTCCAGTGCACTCTCAGAGTGCGACCGCCATCTTGACGCCCGAAGCCACGCCCCTACATCAGGTCATGTTTTAAAACGTTATTTATGTTTTTTAGTATTTTTTGAAGCTCACAAAACAGCACAAGCGCTACCATAGCACTTTTGGGCGAGGTGGAAGCATTTACATAGGAAATGCACATAGAGCTGGCGCAAACTCTGAAGGTAATACGTTTCTGGGTCTGCCAGCAAAAGTGGTCGCTGTAGCTACGGATTATCCCGGAGGCATTGAGGTGGGTGTTCACCAGGGGCCGCTTTATGTAAAAGACCCGCTGTCTCTGTTTGCACCATGGCATTTGTGTTTCAAGTTTCTTGTGCGGGTATTTTATGGTATATATTGTGCGTGCAGTATTATATACTACCCATGTAAGCGTCAGATACTATAATGGAGTGATTTCTCACATTTCAGCCTCTCACAATGAGGGTACTGCCTGCGGTCCGACAAAGGTGCACCACAGGAAGTTGTACATAGCTTACATCATGTTTATTAGTTCAGGAAGGCCAATCAGAATTTGCTAATAGGAGATCTCAGTCTCTAGCGTCAAGATAATACCTCTTGGCAAATACTGCCATTTCAGCCTCACACCGAAGCAGCTATCTGATGCAGAATTATGTCTGGCTACTTTCCCGGCTCCTAAAAGTGCCTTTTTGTGCATTCTTCTGTCCTTATACCTGATACACCTGATCTCAACACTCTTATCCACTCCTTAGAGCAACACACATTGGCTTCTTTATTTATTTTGCAGTTTTATATAGCGAAAAATAGACAGAATGATCATTGCAAATAATAAAGTGTAGACCTCCTGTGACAATAGGCAAAGTTACATATGTTGCGAACATCTATACCAGTGGTGCTTAACCTGCAGCTATCACACCAGGCCTACTCTTGCTACTGCTACCTCAAATCTAGTAAAGTGGCAGCAGGGACAAAAGGTGAACAGGGCTTTAACAACTTTTAATTTCTTTAGTTCCCACCCTGTGCCTTCTACGAGCCACTCAGCAATTGAAAGCCACTGAAGCACTAGTAGGGATAGGAAAATAAGTTAATCCTGTGACTTTCATAGAAATCAAAGCGTATGTAGTTGTAATTTAGTTTTTCTTTTGTGTATGCATGGCCAAGGATCTGGTTTGGCGAAGCTGAGAACCTTCTTTGATTTCATGTGCAGGGCCAGACCACGTGATCTACTCAGAGGACCCAGGCCCAGGCTGGGAATCGAAAAGCAGCTTGGCAAAAATGTTCAAGCCACCCCGCACTCTTCATCTTCTTGCGTTGTTGCTTACTTTCTATCCAACAATTCTCTCTCCCACTCTCTGATCACCTTCCCCTTACATTCCCCTTCTTTCTTTTGTTCTTGAACCTTCCCCTTTTCTGTTGCAGTTCTGGTGCTGTTAACCTCTGGGAGCTGCAGAAAATGGCAGGGGAACTAGGGGCACACCTGGCCTTTTATTACCCGCCCTCTATGGGCTCCAGGCGACTGGGAAATGCCCTGTTGAATAAAAGGCCTGTCCCGCACTGACTTCACCCTACTTGGTGAATCAAGAGTCTTAAAGCAAAATTTTCTCGGATTCCACCTTACTATGGAATAAATAATGAAATCGTGGACAAACACATTATCATGAAGTTAAAAATGGGTCACCTATTTGAGAAGAGAGTTGAGGTCCATGGGCTGAAACAAGTGAAAAGGCTAACCATTCTATGCCTGTGACGCACCAAGCATTGACAGGCCTTGGATTTTGATACTGTCCTGATTGTTGACACATATGTGAACACTAAATCCATACTCTTAATGCACAATGTGTTCGGCTGCTAATTAGTATTTCGTAGATTTGTAAAATGAGGAACAGGTAAGATAATTAAAAATGAGCTCGACCTTAGTAAAAGTGTGACTTTTTAGATGAACTGCCTAGCCACATACTTGTAGTTTAAAACATTTCCTTCATAATCCGGCCTTTTCTAAACTCTCACATTTCCCTCTGAGCGTTTTTCTTGTTTCTAAAAAAATGTATGTGTGTTTTTTGCTTTCCATATTACGTGCACCAGAGGGGAAGCTGTATTTATTCCTAAGAGGAATGTACTTTGTTATTTACTACGTGGTGACAGGGAACACTTTCAGATTTTAGCTGGTAACACAAAAGCAAAGGAACGTGCAGACAGGACCTCCGATTTAATATTGATCACAATTGCTGGAAATGAGCAGGAAACACCAACCACAACAAACGAGCACTAGTTCTCATGGAAACACACTTCGTGCCACCAAAACAATACATGAGCCGCTCCTTGATTATAAACAGTGTTCTAATGTGATCCCTAAGAAGCACATTTCTAATACTAAACCGGTACCTTCGTGGAATGTGCTCCGCGTCAGTTGATCTTGGGAAAGGGAAGTTAAGCTGTCACATGGAACATGTGCATGAATGCCTACTCCAAGTAGTGAAAGTAGTTCTGCTCTTCCACTACTATCGTACTAAAGGTCCCACGTGCACTTGGCTTTTTAGTCTCGAGGGGGAATTTTGGACGGGATGTGTGGTGCAGATGAATTCTGAGAAGAGATCTAAAGCAGGTATTGGGATATATCGTGCATCAGATTGGACACTTATCAAAATATATTCATTAAAGCAAGTTACGTCATGTAGCATTATTCCTAGTAATTTACAGATCAGCTACTATCTTATGCTTAGTCCATGGGTTTAATTGCTTCCATTCACAGCACTGGAACACTGGACAAAGAAAGACTCAAACAGATACAGTACCGTGGTTGTGTTGTTTACTTATGTATTGCCTGTTGCATCCATCATGGTGATATCTGAAGTCAAAGTTAATATGAGTATAGCTGCTTCCAGTTTCAGTATTAGCAGTGATATTTTGATATAGCATGAATCGTGATCTGAATTGCCAATAATAGCAGGGGTTTTGCCTGATTCCTTGTGTTATTGTCTTTTTTATCTCGCGCCACCCACTGCTTCCCACAGTTTTTCTTCTTGCAACCTCCTGCCGCCAGGATGTACATAATGGAGGTTGCAGCTTGGCCGCACAGCAGACACATGCAGCAGGCACACCGCTGGTGTGGCAAAGGTACACCAAAGGCAAGTCCGTCTGTACCTGGACTATGCCCAGCGCCGTGAACCCTGATCCTCTAACCACCCACAGATACCCCGCCGAAGAGCTCTCAGCCCTGGACCCCAGCCACTGCAACTAAAACTACTGCATCGCGTCTCAATGAATGGTATGACTGTTTTCCTGCCACCACTACCATTTCACCTGCAGCTCAGGACCTTCCACCCCCACGGAAACCCATGCTACAGTCACCGCACCAACCACAACCACCGCCAGAACCACTCCACAGTCTCCTGTTCAACCATGATTGCACTGCAAACACACCACCTAAATATGGACATCATCATTACTCTCACCCTGATGTTATCTTAATTACAGAGACCTGGATCAACCCCTCCTCCTCCCCTGACATTGCCACTCTGATGCCCAGTGGCTACAGAATGATACACGGAGACCACCCCAACAAACACAGAGGAGGCATCACCATCATCCACAAAGAAGCCATCCACTGCGCCACCATTGAAGACGACACCACACTGACCATGGAGCACCTTGACTTCCAAATCCATACCAAGAGCAAAATGACCATCAGAGGCATATTCATCTACAGCCTCCAGGACCATGCCCTGGTTTCTGCAAATTCATCACCTCACTCGCCATTGATTCCAAATGCTACATCTTCCTTGTCAACCTCAACTTCCACCTTGATGACCCCGAAGATGCAAACTCCACCAACCTCCTAGAAAGCATGAGGAACACTGGCCTCACCCAATTAGTCACCGACCCAACACATATGGTAGGACACACCCTGAACACAATCTTCAGGGCCAGCAACAGAGTCAAATACAATCATGTCACGAAACTCACCTAGACCGATCATGCCATCGTCCACTTCACCATCACAGGACCCCTGTGCCTCACCTCCAGGCCCCCATCTCCTCCAACCACAACTGGAACAAAGTAACCTAGACCCAATGGGCAGAAGTCCTCAACACCACCCAGCTCGAATCCGCCGTCAACCTCGAAAAAGCCATCTAGAATTTCCGTACCTGGATTACAAACTGTGCCCCCAGAGTTGCTCCCATCAAGCCAGCCAGGACCAGCAGATCCACCAAGCAAGCCATCTGGTATACACCAGAACTCAGGACTGTGAAGCACAACTGTAAAAGGCTAGTGAGAAGATGGCCCACCAGCAAAGATCCTACAGATCGAGCCAACTTCAAATCAGCCCCCAACCTATACCACCAACACCTAAAAGACAGTAAAAGAAGTGCCCTGGCACACCAAATTCAATAAAGTTCCATCCACAGCAAGGAACTTTTTTCAGCATCGTCAAAGAGTTTGAATGCACAGAACCACAGGGAACACAATCTCCCCTTCCTGGGAACTTTGCAACTCACTGCAGACCACTTCCATAGCAAGATATCCGCCATATACAGTAACTTCGTTCTTCAGCCTATGACCTCTACAACCTCCTTACATGAAAGGCGACACCTACAACCACTCGACTCACTGCTTGGGAGCAGCTCACCACGACAGGACATCACAATCACTACAAATCCATTCACTCTGGAGCCCCCACAGATCTCCCACCCACTTCTTCAACCTCAGGGGCAAGGAAATCAGTGGAGAACTCACTGCCATTCTCCATGCATCCATCACCATAGCCACCTTCCCCCAAAGGATGGAAGCACACAGAGGTCAAACCTCTTCTCAAAAAACTCTCGGCTGACCCCACTGACCTAAAAAGCACCCGCTCCATCTTGCTGCTCCCCTTCCCCGCCTATGTCCTCAAGAAGGCTATCAACTGCCAATTCAATGAACACCTGGAGAGGAACAACCTGCTTGACACCTCTTCCGGCATCTCTGCAAACCACAGCACGGATACCGCCCTGATCACCGCCATTGACAATATCAGAACTGTACTTGACCAGGGAGAGAGAGTGGCTCTGGTCCTCCTCGACCTCTCAGCTGCATGCAACACTGTATCACACCACACACTCATCAAGCTACTCCACCACATTGGGATCCAAGGAGACGCCCTCAAAATGATTACATTATTCCTCACAGGACGAACCCAGAGAATCCGTCTACCACCCTTCACCTCGGAAGCCAAGAGCACCATCTGCAGCATCCTTCAAGGGTCATCACTCACCCCCACTCTGTTCAATACTTACATGATGCCCCTAGCCAACATAATCAGAACCCATGGCCTCAACATCATTTCCTACGCAAACAATACCCAGTTCATCCTCTAGCTTTCAGAAGACCCCACCACCACGAGGTCCATCTTATCCAACTGCATGATGAGTGTCACCAACTGGATGAAGATAAACTGCCTGAAGCTCAATATGGACAAGATCAAAGTGCTGATGCTTGGGAACAACACCTCTTCATGGAACGACACCTGGTGGATTTCTAAACTATGACCCATACCCACAGACCGCACCCGCAATCTCAGCATCATCTTGGACAGCAAACTCACCACGATATACCAGATCAACACAGTCTCCTTCACCTGCTTCCACACCCTCCGCTTGCTCTGAATGACCTTCTGATAGCTCCCCGTCAACACCAGGAAAACTGTCACTCAAGCCCTAGTTACCTGTACTATGGCAACATGCTGTACGCAGGAATCACCACCCAACTCCTAAAGAGACTCCAGACTATTCAAAACACAGCCGCTAAACTCATCCTTGACCTCTCCAAATGGACCCATATCACCCCCAACCTCAGGAACCTCCACTGGCTTCCCATCCACAAAATATGCCACTTCAAGATGCTTACACAGACCTACAGGGCCCTCCATGAACTAGGACCAGCATACATCAACCACTGCCTGAACTTCCACCAACCCTTCAGACACCTGTGCTCCACTTCCCTCGCACACATTCCCACAGCTACAGTGGAGGACAATCGTTTTCCTACCTCCCTGCCAAGACCTGCCAACAACCTCCCCCTCCACCTCCGAACAGCATCTTCTCAACAAGAATTCAGAAAAGGACTGAAGACATGGCTTTTCGACTGAGCCCAACAAGAACGCAGCACCTGGATATCCTCTTGGGGGATTAGTCGTGCTTTATGAATCCAGGTTGAGTTGAGTTGAGGGTCAGTTTTACTCAGCTCTGAAGGACATGAGGTGCATTACCCAGAATCTTACTATCTAAGTGTGTTTAAGTACCAAAACTTTCCTATGATGTCTGAGTTACAGCTCATCTAAAAACAATGCCCCTCAAGGTTGCAACCCCTCATTACAATATGTACAGGTCTATTTATTTTCAGACGCTCCCTGCTACCACCTAACTCTCTGGTTCTGATCACTCTCAGCTGGCTTCAACTTGATCCTGACTGCTTTTTCAAGAGCACCTGTTTGAGTCGTAAGCCATTCACCGAAGCTCTCCAAGGTGTTTACCATGCATGTAACTTACCATCTGTCTGAATCCGGAGGCTTGTAAAGCTCTGTTTGATGACCCCATTTTTCAAGAGGCATCAAACATTCAGACAAGCTTTGGCCGAAGAACTCACAAGAATTTGGGAATCCCTCTTATCAACATTCCATTGCTCGTTCTTCCACAATGGTACTCATGAAAAACTTTAAATTCCTTTTGTTTAAAGCTTATCTAACAAAGAGGATCCATTGATAATCATTTCACAAGGTGAAAATCCCAACAGAAATGTGTCTGTACTATGTGTTCATGATTATTTCTGATTCAAGTGCATCACCTAGGTTCTCCTTTCCCTTGTCATCTCACTTGACTTTAGTGTTCAGTCCTGGATGAATTACTCACAGCTCCCTACTGCCGAACCCTGTTCTCTTCAGCAGTTTTGTGACCTGATCCCATCTTTTCAACAAACAGTTGGTATCTACCACCCCTGGTTACTGTGCCCGATGTAATGCTAAACATCCTTCTCAGCAGACACTTCATCTAGTACAGCTACATGAGTCTGGCACATGATGCAAGGCCGGTAATGATGGTTGTGCAATTAATTTACAAATAAAGAATTGACGTAATCTCACTCCACTGGTAAACTCTCCCTCCTCCCCTATATTCTCCAGATTTTCCAGGGCAGATCTGGTAGGTAATAAAAAGGTAAATATATTAGCATATGACACAAGCTCCATCCAGTATGGGTCGTTAAGCTCTTCTCGTCTCTTAACGTGTGCCCCCCAACCCTCCCATCCCCATCATGTATCCAGCTACTTCATAACCTTATTGGGAGCTTGTGATTCACATGGTTACCGAAACACTCGCAGATTCTTATTACATCAATTTGATGTAACAATATTAGTTCCATATTACTGTTACTGTTTTGTAATAAAAAAATAATGAATTATTATTTCTTAATGGTAACATACCCACTAATTGCCATTGCTCTAAACATGCATTGTACTTTTCTTGTTTATTACTTATTCTGGTACATTGCTCTGATGCTCTTTAGACAGCTTTGTAAATAAAACAGTTATTTTCACAAGTTCCTATAGCTCAACCGACATGAGTACAATTTTCAGGCACTATCCAAAATTGAGGACTAATTGTTTTCTTTCGCTCTTCTCTTTAGATATTGACGAGTGTGAGCGTGGCACTCACGACTGCAAGGTAACCTCTGTTTGTCAGAATACAAAGGGATCCTTTTATTGTGAACTGAAGCAGCGATGCCGTGACGGATTCATACAGGACCCGGCCGGTAACTGCGTTGGTAAGCATCACAGCTCCCCTCCTCCTGAGAACATGGATAACTTAGTCCATGTGCTGTTTGGAAAAAGGACTTCATCTGATGGGGCATATGTTGGCATAATAATAGAGTATTTAGGTGAAACCAAGGGATTCTAATTTCATTTTGACCGTTTATTTAGAGTTTTTATGTGGCACACGCCTTGCTTCAGAAAGCAAGGAAAGCTTAAAGAGACACTTAAACATGCATGTCTTGTGTATTAACATTGACATTGAAGTTGACGGGACCAACAGTGTGTATGTCATTTACAACACATGAGCGTAGAGGGAGGGGAGTAGAGCTTAATTTGATCTGGTGTTTGCCTGTGCTCAGCACCTGCACTTTATTCTCAACACCAGCACTTTCTTTATGGATACGCGAGCTAGCAATAGCAGTTTCACTGTTAGAAGCTCAAGCTAGTGAGAAAATCTACCTGCAGTGAAGTGTCTGTTTTTATTCAACCCTGTGGCGTTCATTGTAATGAACTCGATCTGGTGGCTCAGTAGCCAAATGCAGCTACTTCAGAAATCTGTTTGAAATTTCATGACTAAAGGATCAGTTCTCAGCAGGTCCACTCAGCCATTTATCCTTCTAAGGTCGATAAAATGTTAAGGTGGGTAACAATAAAAAACTGCTATTCTGTGCTGTCCGAAGAAGAGAGATCGTGTGCTTTACAAATGCATGTTTAAGTTCAGCCTCAGAACAAAAGATTGAGTTGAACACGCCTGCTCTGTGACTTCTTGAAAGTTTCTAAGACACCATAAATAAGCAAACAGAAATTTAAAAAATGGAGTTACACTTAGCATCGGACATCTGAGGGCATGTATACTGGGGTACTTAGGAGCGCCCCTTAATCCCAACTACCAAGCCCACAAATATCCATTTTTGCTGGAAATTTAACCAGGTGGCAATAGAGACCTTCCCAACGAGGAGATGTCATTGTCTTTGTGTTCCCTGCACAATTTAAAGGAGTCAGGTCGCAAAGAGCTACTCTTAGGCCGTTAGGGGCGGCAGTGATGTGTTGAGCTGGGGCACCTATTATGCTGGTAATTACGTTTTCTTGATAATCCATGTATGATTTTCCTTCTCCAGCCATATTTTTCACACCACCCTGCTATGGTCTTCTAATGCCTAAAGAGGGAGTCGTGATGAGCTCAGGGCCCATAACCTTTTGTGACGTGTGTGTGAGAGGATGAGTGAGGTTTTTTGTACAAATGAGGATACAGGTGTACAATGTTAAGAAACCTCTCCCACAATATTTTTGGCAATAGCAGCCCACTTTCAGTGATGAAGTTCTTTCAGACAAGGACAGCATGGCAGCTGGGCACAAAAGAACAATACTTACGTTTTTTTTCATACTCAACAAATGCTTCACTCCTGTCCCACCCACATCATTTGCCAAGTGCCACTGACTTGCCCATTCTAGATTCTTGTTCATCATTTTCCAGCCTGAATGACGGCTTGAAGCTTTAGAGAATAGCAAAGCGTTATTTGAAAACAATTTACCAATCTCTTCCTTTAACCTACCAGAATTTATCTACTTCTATTTTTACTCAAGGTGAACTATCCTAGTGCATAAATGATTATTTGGAATCCTAAATGTGCAATGTATGTACAAACACAGAAAACATGTTAGGGCTCATTCTCTGCTACGCAGCATACACATTTGTCATAGTAAAAATAGATACGTCAATGAAGAACATCATCGGAGAGCAAAGTTAGGGGGCGTTGCCACGCCGGGAACCAAAATGGCTGCCTAGATGAAGCTCTGTTATCAGACAGCGGTGGCCACCACAAATGTCAACAGGAGGGGCGTGGAAGGGGACGATGAGGACAGGAGAAAACAAATAAATGATTATTATTTTTTTTTTAACGTACCTTTTTCGCCGTTCCTGCCGATTCCTGCTGCCTCTGGCCGCCTCACTCCTCTTCTGGTGTCCCAGCATTCACTGGGCACCAGCACAGCCCCCTCACCCCCACAATCCAGGTGCTGCTTTCATTTAAAACCTATCAAGAAAGCAGCGCCAGGATTGGACTGAGCGGCAGTGACTGCCACTCAGACACAGCCCTGGGGTCTGTGCAGTTTCTCCAGCCCAGTTGTTAAACGGGCTGGAGAAACCTAAGTTGCCAGGCAAAGACACATTAGGACACTTAGGTGCACTCTCCCCTCCTCCTCTCTCCCACCTTCCACCTCCTGTGGCTAAGCCCCGCCCCTTCCTATATTGCTGGCTGAGCCAGCAGATGAAAGATAAAACAATAGTGTAATTATCATTTTATTTTTTGTCTCCTGCCTCTTGGCCAGGTGGGGTGACTCTTGCACCATTGCAGAGGAGCTGCCCCTGCTACCAGAGCCACTCCTATACTAGGAGCGGGGGCATTACATGTTGCCCACTGGGGGGAAAAAGTGATCAGAATGTCCCTTGGGGGGGCTGACATCAACTGATCCCATGGCTGGGCAATTTCATTGTGTGCTGTCGAGTACACCTCGGGACCGTGAATACAACGCAGTAGGCCTTGGAGGCCCAGTGGTGACAGGGGGTACAAGCGAGACTGAGGCGCATCGGTGGGTCCCCTGCTGAGCTGGAGGATCAAAGATCTGCTTTTGACGGCCCTGGCTGTCCCCACCCCTTGCGCACTTCACTGTAGCCTGCCCCATGCTGGGCCAGGGGCAGGACACCCACAGCATGTGGTCTTCCTGGGCACTTCGGCACAGATGATATACAAACTGTGCTGGGCGGAGGTGACTGTGGACCCCGAGCCAAGAACAGGAGCAGCCTTTAATATAACCAGGAGAGCACAATGAACCTACCACTGTGGAGACTTTAATGTGGCTTCGTGTTGGCCCCTGTGCGGAAACCCCCTCTGTAACACTCAGAATTGTTCTCGCTGTGCATTCAGAATCCCTATAACTGTTGTTTTGCAACAAATTGCAGAGTGAGCAACAGTGCATGCCAGTGGGCCCCTTTCTATTGCAACTCCTGAATGGACCATCGCTCCTGGTTGCCGGTCATCATGAGAGAAGGAGACCCCATAGAGCACAGTTACATTTTGATTCTCACAAGGCAGCGTGGAAGATATTTGGGCTCTCGGATTCCGAGGATGGTACACTGAGTAACCTGCCATGCAAAACATCATATGGGGCAGATCCCATACTATTGGAGCTCAATTCCACTCTCCAGCCTACAGATGCAAAAATAGACTCTATGGGCCTCATTATGACCCTGGCGGGCGGCGGAGGCCGCCCGCCAGGATGCCGCCCTCCATTATACCGCTCCGCGGTCAGAAGACCGCGGAGGGTATTATGAGTTTTTCCCTGGGCTGGCGGGCGGTCTCCAAAAGACCGCCCGCCAGCCCAGGGAAAAACTCCCTTCCCACGAGGATGCCGGCTCGTAATCGAGCCGGCGGAGTGGGAAGGTGCGACGGGTGCTACTGCACCCGTCGCGTATTTCACTGTCTGCTACGCAGACAGTGAAATACTAGCGGGGCCCTCTTACGGGGGCCCCTGCAGTGCCCATGCCATTGGTATGGGCACTGCAGGGGCCCCCAGGGGCCCCACGACAATCCCTACCGCCATCCTGTTCCTGGCGGGTGAGCCGCCAGGAACAGGATGGCGGTAGGGATTGTCAGAATCCCCTCGGCGGCGCAGCAAGCTGCGCCGCCTTGGAGGATTCTTACGGGCAGGGGAAAACCGGCGGGAGACCGCCGGTTTTCCCGTTCTGACCGCGGCCAAAGCGCCGCGGTCAGAATGCCCAAGGGAGCACCGCCGGCCTGTCGGCGGTGCTCCCGCCCCCGTTGGCCCTGGCGGTTCTCTACCGCCAGGGTCAGAATGAGGGCCTATGTCCACTAGGCTTGACGACTCACAGAACGCCTAGACAGACACAATGCTAGGCTTGACGTTGTGAAATGCCACATCTTAGACTTCATGGTTGACGTCACTACCAACATAGACAGAATAGTTGAGATAGAAAAGCAACTTGCCACTGCCATGGCTAACAGCGAGGGCTTGGAGGCAAGATCACATCATAATAGAATAGGCATCACAGCAATAGTAGAAACCATGAACCTGTGATGCCCGGATGCCTTTGTCAAGTTTGTGTTCTCAGCTTTTCAGAGATGTACCTGGTCAGTAGAGCTCACCAGTCCTTTGGTCCTCATCCTCCCCCTGGGGCTTCATCGCAACCCCCAATCACCCACCTGTTGAGTTTCCCAGACCGTGATACTCTCCTGTTTCTAGCCGGACAACAAAGACCCTTACAATATCAGGAAACAGAGCTATCCATTTTCCCAAATTTCATCCAAGCTCTTCAGGCGGCCTGTAGGAAGTTCGCTGACATCAAAATGCTGCTCTTGACAGGGGAATCCACTTTGGAATGCTATATCCTGCTCACCTAAAACACTACAAAGAGGGGAAATCCCATGTATTCTCCAACTATGCTGATGCGCGCTGGTTCTTGAAGAAGCACCTCAAACCTGTAGCGCCATATCATCAGTCCAACAGACCTTTGTCCAACGAGGGTTTGGAATAATCACTTGTATGCCTTCTTTGGATTATTATTCCCACCTGGATCATGGCCTTTTCTGCACCCACAGTTAGATGTAGACAGCGGGGTCTTGCAGCCACTGCTTACTCCCCCGTCTGCTATTGGCTATGTTTCTAAGCCCCCGCTGCACTTTTGTACACTCCACATCAATGCACTTGTTTTAATTATGGGGGAATGTTAGGAGAGCATATGTACCACTGCTGCTTCTAGTTGGATACTGTTGGGATGGGCACCATTGATTATAGGGATGCTCAGTGTGGGAGGGTGGTATTGGGGGTTGAGGGAGGGTTGTCATTCTAGATTTATGTTCCCTAGATCATCTGTCTCATACTACACTCTGCACCACAGCCCAATTAACCATCAGAGCATTGACAGCAGGGTTGCAGTGTCTCCTGACTGCTCTTGAAACGTAACCTTCCTAACATGGAATGTACACGGTATTAACAATCTGCAGAAGGGTAAACAAATGATCACTTACCTAGAGTACCTTGGTGCAAAGACAGACTGCTTACAAGAGATCCATTTACTTCTGGGGGGGTTGCTGAATCTGGTCCTAGACACAACATATGATTGCTTAGGTACAAGAAGCACAGCAAAACCTCACTCACCAGGAGTCTTAACTGACATCCTGGACACGTTTTGCCTTTTAGAGATGTAGTGCTTGCAGCACAGCAGTAGGCACAACACACATTTCATACCACCCCTCACGGGTCACAAACCTGTATTGATTACTGGCTTGTCTGAAAGACTGCTACACCCTGGGTCAATGAGCTATTCCATTTGCCAGGTACTCTCTCTGATCATTCCCCAGTCAAACTCACTCTAAAGCTGTTGTGCTCCAGACTTTACCGGCCACAGTGGCAATTTCCAAGTGATGCCCTACATATCATGGTCTTTTACTCTGAGTTGTGGGAGGAAATTTTAGGATATTTACGTCTCAACAAGGAGTCTGTATCGTCTCAAGCACTATTATGAGATTCCTTTAAAGTCTATTCCCGTGGTGGACCCTTTTCGAAACAGTGGGGAGTGCTAGGCAACACAACACAATATACAAGACTGGTGCTGCAATCCTTCTGGCCTGTCACTGCCTTTTACAAACCTATAGAGATTTAGTGGAAAGGAAAACATAATATATAGGTAGATATGCACAAGCCAGACAATACAAGGAGGGGGAGAGAGCAGCAAGGATGCTGGTGTCCCTTTTAAGGGGGACCTACACTGAAATCATGTTGCTCAACTTCTGATTTTAGAGGGCATGATAATAGGTACCAATGAAGAGATCAATAGAAGTTTGTTCATTACTACAGCCATCTCTACACCTCACACTCCATGGTGACCACAGGGGCCATACAAGCTTACCCCAGTGACATTGCATTTCTGTGGCTGGATAATTCCCACTGTGAGTTACTAACCTGCCTTATTACCAACAATGAGATACTAGTGGCCATTGAGACTCTACCTGGCTGCAAGGAACACGACAGAGAAGAACTGAGAGGAGAATTCTACAGGACCTACAGACACATACTGGCCCCTTGTCTTCTTGAGGTCTACCCTAAGGTCCTCGAGAAGGGGATCTGCCGAAGCCTGGCAAGGGTTCCACTGTGTGCACCTCATATGGGCCATTGTCACTGATAAACATGGATTACAAAATACTTGTCTAGGTGAAAGCCTCCAGATTGTCCGTTCTCATGGATCTCTGATTTCCACAGCACAGTCTACTTTCATACCCCACAGATCAACAGCTGTTACCCTTCGCATGGTTTACGCAGTGGTCAATCAGATGAATCCCAAACTAGAAGCTATGGTTGTACTCCTTGATCCTGAGAAGGCATTTGGCTCCCTAGAATAGCAACTTCTCATGGAAATACTGACTTAAGTGGGAGTACCATGTGGATTCACCATAACTAGCACAACTCTTATATGCAGGGTGCAAATGAACGGTCTCACCTCCGAACACATCCATATCTATAGGGGTACTTGCCAGGGGTGTCCTCTATCACCCCTGCTGTTTGTCCTCACTATGGATCTACTGGTACTGCTGTTATAGGAGACACTTGCATAAGGGTCTCAGTTTCCAAGCAGGCTGGCTCCTGCGGTCTCTTTATGCTGATGGTATATTATTATGCATGAGGAACCCAGTGGCAAACATAGGCCCCATAGTCTCTGAAATTATCAGGTTCAGCAGATACTCCAGTATTAAGATTAAGTGGTACAAATCTGAGCTCTTCCCCCTCATGAAGTCCCGTCTACAAATGGATTTAGACTACCCCATATGATGGATGGCAGACTAAGTAAGGCACCTGTGCATTACACTTCACAGGGACAGAGAAACAATTTTATTCACCTCAACTGTAGCCCAGCCTGAGAAAAATTACAGTCACAGAAAGACTTTTGGAATAAACAACCTCTGCCCTTGGCCGGCACAGTGGCGATTTTAAAAATGGTAATATTCCACAATTTTTATACCTCTTCATGAACATCCCTATTACACTTTCAAACATTTTTTCTGCTCGTTCTGGATCATACTGCTCAAGTTAGTGTGAGCAGGAAAAAGCCGAGGATCAGCTGGGATATTCTCAAACTATCTTCCCAGAGACGTCAGCTGGAGGTATGTCACTAGTGCTCCTCCCGTGGCCACCCACCCACAGGCCCCCACCGTGGATGACAATGGAATACCTTCCGCCGCCACCCTTGCCCTCCCCCGGCGATCTGATTACATCGACGTGCACATGGCGCACCCACATCATCAGAGCAGGGAATAATATGTGGTGTGTTTTGCATGGCTCTCACAAGGTTTACTTACCTAAAAGCACTTGTAAATGGTTGATTTATCAATTATATTTAGGGATTTTATTTCATAAAGTCATTGGTGAATAAAGTTTTTTTTTTTAACCATTTACTTATCTTCATGCCAAATCCAACTAGAATGCCTGAGATGGACTAGTGGGTGGGTGTGCAATAAGGTTTTGGTGTTTATCTTTGCTTTTTACTGTCCATACATACTCTCCCCTTATCGAACACTTTGCCATCACATCTTTTTGGAAACTAGTCACTAAGGGAATAATATGTGGTGTGTTTCGTGTGGATCCCACAAGGTTTACTTACCTAGAAGCACTTGTAAATGGTTGATTTACATTTGCGGATTGGCAGACTGGAGTGAGGCTTCCACCCACGGCCAGCCGGACCTCTCAACCGGTGCCCGGTCATGGCTTCCCCACCCAACCAGGCTCAGTCATAGCTTCCAGACCCAGCCAAGGCAGACCCAGCCAGGGGCACTGAAGACTCAGAACTGACACTGGGAATTATTTTGTGTATCTTTTGGACTACTTGATGTGTGTGTTTTTTTTTTTTTTTTGTTCACCTCCATCCAAGGGAAACACTGGAATTCTTACCATACTCTGAGCTCCATAACCCTGGGTAGAAGGAGTGAATCTGTCTCCTTGAACCTCAAACACTCAAAATGTTGAAAATATCACTAAAACAGGTGTCGGAGGGTAGAAATGGGCCAGAGGCACTGAAGGCTAAGAACCGGCATTGGGAAGGAGTTTGTATACCTTTTGGACCATGTGTCATGTTTTTTATTCACTTCCATCTAAGGGAAAAACCTGAAATCTTACCTGACTTGGAGCACCATAGGCCTGGGTAGAAGGAGTGACTTTGTCCACTTGAACCAGAAAAACTCAAAATGATGAACATATCACTAAAAAAGGTGTTGGGAGGCTAGAGAGGCACTGAATGTTCAGGAACTGATACTGTTAAGGGGTTTAGGTACCTTTTTGGGCCATGTAAAGTGTTTTTTTTTGTTCACTTCCATCCAAGGGGAAACCCTGGAATCTTACCCGACTTGCAGCTCTATAGCCCTGTGTAGAAGAAGTACTTTGTCCCCTTAACACCTTCTGTGCCTAGGTCATAATGGTTACATCCCCTGCTGAGGGCTTCTCAGAGCTCTCACGGGCTCCTCTTCCAGCTCGGCACCAGGTGGGAAGGGGGGATGCTATGCCTTCATGCAGGGCTAGACACTGCTCTAGGGATTAACCTGGTGGGAGAGCACAAAAGTCACCCTGCCCTGTGTAGTGACTGCCTTCATCATACCGTGGGCTCAGGGTTCCTCCTTTGGGCGGGTGCCTTCCACCTTCCTGGAGCCCATCAAGGGGAGACCAGGAGGCTTTAGCCCGAACAGCCCCACACCCTCTCCCCACTGGCCTGCTCATTTTCCTTGACTATTAAGCCCCCATGAAGTGGTGGCTTACAGAACCCTGGGTGGAGACAAAGGTTTGAGTTACCCGGTGACCCGCCCGCCAGCCAGCTGGCCACCCAGACGGCAGGCCATCTGGTCGGCTATCCCAGCGACAAGATGGCCCAGGACGACTCGGTGACTAGATGGCCTGGGATGACCCAGCGGCCAGAGTGACCCAGGCAGCATGGCAAACACCACAGCAAAGACAAGAGCGGCCGTGCACTCTGAGAGGCTCCTTCCCAGGGCAGCTTGCCTCCCAGCGACTTGTGTGGGCCAGGGATTCCCACCCTGACCATATGGTCGCCCTACTGACTTGCAAGGGATCGGTGCCCCCATCCATGGGCCCTGTGGCACAGGTGGGGAAGGGGGAGGCCCCCGTGCCAGATGGCATGTGGGGGAGGCAGCCTCCAAATGGCCGGCATCCCCTCCCTCCCCACCAGCCTGGCAGCAGAGGGACCACCACCCCCGCAGGTGTGGTGGTGGGGGGACACGGGAACCGACAGACGGAGACAAAAGCTTGGCTCAGAGGATTACTTCCAATAGATCGCTGCAAGGTAGCTGCTCTGCTACTTAAGAAACCTTGACCCAGAATCAGGTAATTTACAAGTGATTTAGCACGTGGTGCCCAACGAACATGCAGTGCACTAAGGACGATGTCCACATTTGCTTAAATTCAGAAGGTTGCCACACCTGATCTGAGGTCGTAGTCAGATGCCAAAGCAGTGGGGGAAGCCAGGACCACCATCCCCTGGGCTGCAAGGGACAGGGGGACATAGCAGCACACCTTTACACCTTTTTTCCTGGGGCCAGAAGATGACCCACCCCCCCCCCGGGGTACCAGCCACAGAGGTGCGCACCCAAGACAGTATGCATAGGCAGCCGTGGGACACCACAGACAACCACACGCAGCATGCAGCCAGGCGCCACAGGATGTGCCCAGGGCAGACCGGTCCCTGCCCACACTCCGCCAAGGCAGGATGGCAAGGCTAGGTGCACCGGCAGATACCCCCATGACAGGCCCAGTAGTGGGATCCTGCTGCAGGAAATCAGGGGGGTCTGACCTTGGAAGGGGAGTCAAAGGGAGTAGAGCCCCAGCCAAGCCCTGGGAAAGCCCCAGGGCAATTGACAATCAAGCAACCCTCCGACAGGCGTAGCCCCGGGAGAAACCCGGGGCCGGAAGGTGCATTCGAAGTGTTAATGATCAGTGTCCTGCAATTCACACTAATTCTCGCGGCTAGCTGCATTCTTCATTGACATGACTGAGAAATGCACAGAGTGCAATCAGATTCCCTGGGTTCTCAGAGAGACCAGATGGCGGTGCTCAGAGAACAGTCAACTGGTTGCATTGTGCCTTAACAAAAGGAGACTGCACTCGTCCCTGCAGGGGACTCTGCAGCCTGGGTTCTCTAAGCCCCAGCTGACATTGTGTTACAAGGGGGGGGGGGCAACCAACCTCTGACCAGGGCCCTGAGGCTTCTTTACACACCTAAAAAGCCCTCACAGGGCCTGCAGGACCCCGTCCAAGGCTATTTGCCACCCAGCACGGCAGAGGACAAAGCTCAGACAAGGGTTTCCCATTTCCAGAGCCCCTGAGCCCAAACCAGCAGAGGAAGCCTCCCTTGGCCCAGTGTACTCCATGGCCCTCCAGGGTACGGTAGGCTGGAGGAAGGGAGCACCCATCCTAGGCTCTGGGACATCAGTTTGCTCTGTGAGAAGCCAGGTTTAAAGTAGAGACCCATTGGATAGGGCTGCAGTGTGGCCACACACCTGGGCCCCCAGGGCAGGACGGCCCAGGCTCTTGCGGTGCCCAGTCCCAGAACCACTGGACCTCAAGGGGGTCTGGAGTAGCATGTCCCTAGTAATCTGGAGGAAGGCTACCACCCTTTCTTCTACTCCGTGTGCACTGAGGGACGGAGGGGACCATCGGCGATAACAAACTGACCTCCTGGAGCCCTGGGTGGACTTTAGGAAGCAAATGGGCCCTCATCGGGACAACCGGGGAAGCCTGGCCATCTGGACATGCCATAGGAACGCAAAGAGCATGACCAGAGGACCCGAGTTGTCAAAGCAACCAGATAGCTGGGTCACAAGGTTGTAAAAGCTCCCCAGGAGCCCTGCATCGGGGCCAGAGGACAAAAACCAGGATGGGGGCTCCCACCCCAGGACCCGAACAGAGCCCCTGACCTCGAACCGGAAGGGGAAGCCTCCCCGGGCCCGGCATACTCCCAGGTCTGGGCCGCTCAGGGTACGGCAGGCTGGATGAAGGGAGTGCCTGCCCCAGGGCCCGGAAGGGGCCCAGGATCCAGTCGGGGCTCTCTGAACACAGCAAACCTCAATTTTAGCTACAAACAGAAGTTTTTCTCACATTTCTGACAGGGATCACTGGGTCAGCACAAATGTCCTAACACACAGAATTCCCCTCAGTCTCCCGAGTAAAATGATACCTCACTTGTGTGGGTGGGTCAAGTGCCTGCAACAGGGAAAGGCCTAAAATCTTGTAGCGATTTTGGGGCTATCACAGCGAGTTGCTAAGCGCAATTTGTAAAATGTGTTTAGGCTAACACTTTGGGCACCCACACAAGGGAGGTAGTGTTCCGGGTCCACCATTGTTTTCAGACCCATATATGTCGCTAACTGGAAGAAGGATGAAAGCACAAAAAATAGGAAAAATGGGGTATGTCCCAGTAAAATGCCAAAACTGTGTTGAAAAATGTGAATGTCTGATTCTAGTCTGCCTGTTCCTGAAAGCTGGGAAGATGGTGGTTTTAGCACTACAAACTCTTCCTTGATGCCATTTGCAGGAAAATAACCAGACACTTTCTTCTGCAGCACTTTTTTCTCATTTTTCCCCCAAACTCCAAATTTTGGCTAATTTCTTGGTCCCCATCAGGGGAACCCACAAACTCCAAGTACCTTTAGAATCTCCAGGCTGTTGAAAAAAAGGACGCAAATTTGGCGCGGATAGCTTATGTGGACAAAAGGTTATGGGGGCCTAAGTGCGAACAATCTCAAATAGCCAAAAAAGGCTTGGCACAGGAGGGGGGAAATCCCTGGCAGCAAAGGGGTTAATGGAGCACTGCGTTTAACGAACTGTCCCTTTTTGCTCTATAAACAGAAATGCTGACTAATTAGTTAAAGATTCCTGTTCTTTGAGTTAATTGATGCCAATGGCCCTGCGCAGTCTCCCACTTAGCCAGCAATCATTTTGCCTTGCATATTAACATTTTAATAACGAGGATTTCGCTGGGAGTTCTATTTATTCTAATATTTTCTTCATAATCATGTACACACATTTTCTTTTGGTCTTTCGTTATTCCTCGTGTACGTCTTTATTTATCATCAGTCGTTTTGTTGACCGATAAAAATCAATCCTTAATTGCGCCTTCATTATCAAAGCACCACCGTTTAAAATATCCTTATTCACAAGAGAATGAATGTGACTCCCATATCTTGTTGTTATACAATCTAACACAACAATACATAGAGCTTTCCACGTAAATCAAATTGTTCGAAGCAATTAATTAAATGTAGCTGTTCTATTGACTGCCTGCTAGAGTCATCGGATGTGTTTCATTCCGCAGATGTTAATGAATGCACCTCTCTTCCTGAGCCGTGCAAAGTTGGATTCAACTGCATAAACACAGTGGGCTCCTACACCTGTCAGAGGAACCTTCTAACGTGCAGCCGAGGCTATCATTCGAGCGAGGATGGCTCCAGGTGCATTGGTGAGCAAAATCACTTTGTCATAATAAAGCGGTTTTTATGTATGAATTGATTAGGACATCAAATAGCGGCACGGCTGTAACGTCAGAACAACACAAAGAACAACAGTTGCTCCATAATTGTGAATCCCTAAATCCGTCACTTCCGGTGATGGTATCTACGTCAAATATCACGTGAAGCATCCGGGGAAGGGTGAATGGCCATGTAATGTTACTTTTGATAACTTTTAATGTATTGCACTTTCGTTGGTTTTGGAGGGAAGGGTGTTTTTTAAGAATTACGCTGTGTCTTTCTCTTTGTTAAGCTGGAGTTCCAGACGTCAGTTCACTAATGGTGAACTATGCGTGTTCTAGGGGGGTAACGCAGGCCCCTGCAGCCCCTGCTACCGAAGGGGACCCCCGACCATTTAGGGACTCCCAGTCCTCCAGGGGGACCCCTTTCAGCCATAACTCAATTCATATCTATGAAATGGGCAATTTACGAGCTCTCATCACATTCTGCAGGGGGCCCTCCTCATTTTGTGTTAAACCACCGGTGTGTTCCAGTAGTAGCCAATCTGAAATGGATGTCTGATAGCTCTTGCACGGGCTTTTTAAGATGATGGTTCCAGCTTTTTATATGTTGAGGTACAGCTTCGTAAACTCTAATATCCTGAAAGATGTTTTCTGTAGCTTGGAAACAAGGAGACCACTGTCGGGAAATCCTACAAATACCCTAATACCTCTGTCCTGCGACCATAAAACCTGTCATAAATGCAATCTTTGTGAGTAACGTGCTCATGCATTGCTGGGTCACATTGCAGATGCTGTGCATACAGTGTCTGCCATTCCCCACCGCTCTGATGCATCTGTTCAATTCCTACTTCCTGACCATGTAACTTCCCTACCACCTTTCCCCATCTACTACTGATGTTTCTGCTTAGTTTGATAAAAAACACTGATCTGTGGTTGCAGTGAGATCTACACTCCATTAACTAGTATATAATAAAAAAGTGCTGATTAATTGATTCTTAGTTAAATCACTACATTGTGTTATGTTATTTGAGATCTTTCAGACTGCACTGTTGATCAGAGGAATGGTGTACTGATACCATGCCGGAGTGCTGCCTCAAAGATGGCCGTTCCTTCAATAACCAATAAGGGCTTTTCCTTCATTATTAAACTAAGAGAAAATTTCCTCAACATCACGCCAGTTGTACCAAAATGGGTTAGGTGCCTAAGAAAGTCTCTGTTACAAGCAGGATAGTCAGTGATCCAGGATCTGAAGGAACCAACGTTCTGCATTACACTGGACTAGTCAAGATAACGACCCACTGCTTTTAGCAAAATCTCCTGTGTCCATATATCTAGCAAAGTATGATAAATTCACCACTTCTATTTTAGAACTAACAAGCTACAAGAAGTTTCTTTCGGTCTATTGTTATATTTGTTGGAGACAGAGAACAAATGATGTAAAAGCTGAATGTGTGTTGTGGTTAGGAAGAATATTTCAATCTAATCATAAAGTGTGCATCATAGTCATAGTTCTAAGCAGTGACCCTGACTTTGTGGCAACACAGTGCCGGGTTGGAGAGAGCTATGTGCGCATATGTGCTTGGCTGGCCCTATGCGGCCAGCCAAACATACATGCATACTGAGGGGAGTGCTCTGTGCACTTCCCTCACTGCTCGTCACCTCCATGGCCCGCCCCTTTAAAAATAAAACAATAATGAACATCATTTATTATCGTTTAGTTTTAAGGTTTGCAGCTCCTTCTGCTGGTGGGGGCAACACCATAGCGGAGGAGCCCCCCTTGCTCTTCTCCGTCAAACGGAGCTGTCTGTAATCTCTAGCGCCTCAACAGAGTTAGTACATATTCAAGCTTGCATGAACCACAAGCTTTTGAGGGTTGCATCTTATTCTTGGGAGTGTGCTGTATAAACTTCTGAGAAGATTGTTTAGCTTTTCTCAAAATTAGCTCAGTAAAAGTAGTCAGGATTTAGAGCTTGGGAGTGCACCATTTTCTGCAGTCATTCGGTTTATTATGGTTGTTTGTGAATAAAGGCTCGTTTTTTCCCACTAGCTTTATTCTGCAAGACTATCCTAATAAGTCAATAAAAACTGGTTTTCTCTGTGAATTTAAAGTACAATGTGCTTGCCAAACGTATTTTATTCTATAATGCACAAGGAGTGGTTTCAGACTATAAATTCTTATTACTCAGTACAGAGCACAGTTGTTTGTACATTACAATATTAAAAGTTTAGTGATAGCGACCTTCAAATATATTGACTTCACAATATCAACTACCAACATTGTACCTAGGCAAGCATACACAGGGTGGTATAAATGTATCATTAACTCGATTTTTACTTCCTCATGATATATTGATAGTGTATGTCGATATTAAATCTTCCATATTGTGGGGGTACACCAATAGAACATGAAAATTAAACATATATAATCAATAAGTCATTCAAGCAGCCTCAATAGCACTAGCAATAGCACTTCTTTCTTCTGTTTACTCCTTGATGCCAGTTGCAAAACATCTATCTTAAATATCACAAACATTATTTTTACATTGAAAGCCCCTATGCAATCAAAATATCAGTCTTTCTCTGTATATGTGGACTCTGTTTTACAAGTTTGCATGGGCCCTGGGACGACACAATGGAATTGAATTTAGCACCTCACCTGCGGGCCTTATCAATGGTTAGTAAATTGACGCTATGTTTTCGGTTAAGTTCCTTTGAGCGAGAACCCACAAAAACCTTTAGGGAGTGAGGCCCTTTATTTCCAGGTGTCTTATAGCCATTGTATTGTTGTTGCATGTAGTGGCAGCTTGTTCTTTGTGTATCCACCACCAGTAGCTCAGTTTTACATAAACAATAGCATTTGTGACAAATTCCCAAAAGTGTGGACATGCATTTTGGAGTTTCAGAGTTGACTTCATATTGCAAACCAAGGTAATGTCTCTTTTTTATGTGTGCATTACACATCTTCAAGGGCAACAGCAAAAAAGGTCCTTGCCTCTTCAAGATTCATTCACAACACCAAGGCTATTATTACAACTGTGGTATCCCAAGAGGGAATACATCTCCAGGTCATTCGGAGAAGCCTTGTGTATCCGGAATTACGAGGTCCAGACATACCAGATGAGGTAATCCTAGGATCAGAAATATCTGGCCTGGAGTCTTGTGGCAACTGAAGGCAGCTGCTTGCAGCCTTAATATTAGTCCCCACACACATTTCAAGCAGGAGGTAAAAGTGTGTGGATTTGGTCCTTATTTCCACCAGAATGAGGAAAAACAGTCTGATTTGGGCCCGGTATTCTCGTGGAATACATTTTTCTTTTTGTTGATTGTAGTTAACACTTAAAGGTCCAATGGATGAACAGCATCCTTCCTAAATTGAACTGGAGGCATTCCTTTCAGCTCACCTGTTGCTACGTATTGCAATACACATTCCATTCCAAAGGTGACCCTGGCATTCACTTTTAATGGAGAAACGTATGAACAAATATTTCACAATTCTCCTTCTCTGCCTGAATATTATCTAACCTGAAATTAAATTAGTTATTTTTACGAAGCAAGCAGGGCAAATATTGTTAGTTTTGAGATGGTTGTTTTTTCTTACATGAGCCCATGAACTTCTTGTTTTATAACCCTGTTGGTCTGCTGGAAATCAAAGATAATTGATAAATATGAGAAAGAGGATCAGTGTATCTGCCCCCTTACACTATAGGTGTATTTTCTTTTCGTGATGACAAATCTTTTCTACATTAGGTGTTAGCGTATAAAGAGCTAGAGGTCATGATATGCACGTTTCAGACTCCATAAATTTAAGAAAATGATGTAGTAATCTTACCACTAGTCACTTACAGTACTCGGGCAATGGTATTCTATTACCAGAGCAGTCTGTCATGGATAATCAATCACTACAGTAGACAAAGTCAAAGCTTTATCTTCTTTCCTTTTTGCATAGATTACCTTCATATAATGCTTTTGATTTTTCATGGGGCAGGCGCATACTGGTTGTGTTTCTGGATTCAAGCAAACTATTTATTGTTTTGTCATTATGCATAAAATGCTCTGCTGTGCATGCTACTTTTATGTGGTATTGGCCAGCAAATAGCTCCTTGTAATGTTTAGCATGTCTATACAACACCAGTGCTGATCCTTATCCTCATAGCATATCCCCCTGACTCCCTAGGGTTCCAGTTTTGATTGTTTATCCTCAGAGTACTAAAGTGAACTCATTGGGCCACAAGCTAGCTGTATTCTTGTTCTTACTTGCCATTCAGTTGGTATAGTTCATGTATTAATATTGAAGGTTAGTAAAGCATTGTGTGTAGCAGTTTGGTTAACTTAGAATGCAGAGAATAATACATGGTGACAACAATAGTAGCAGGGGGTTAAATACAGTCTGATCGGTTGAGATTGAAACTTTGCCAATGTCCTTAAGTTGAAGCTCCTGAGTTCAACTATAGTGCAGTTAAAGACAAGACTACATAGCACAGATTTCAAAGATTTCCTCAACAGCTAGTGATTTGGTTCAGAGCTCAGATGAAAGCTGAGGGGGTTCCAATTTGAGTTCATAAACAACCAGGAATCAGTGGCCATGGTTCATTCTCTATAAAGGACTGTTGGGTAATTAAAAGAGCGGATGCTTAATGGAGGTTTGTGGTTGGAGAGTAGCTAGGTGCAAGTTTTGGTAAATAATCTGGGCCTGTTTACAGTATGCCTTCTGAATGTGACATAGTTGAATGTTATCCTTGTGTGAGCAAAGAGTCAGTGAAGTATATTCAGAGCTGGTCTGCTGTGGTCATGTTAAGCAGAATTTGACACATTCTGGCTGCCTGATTTTGTGTTTTTTTGTGGCCTGGCAATGAGGTTTTTGAGGACGTCAATGTACATGATGTTACAATACTCCAGTTGTTCCAGTGTCAGCTGTATTCTGTCATCAGTTTGGAGTAACATTTGAATTTTTCAGAGTTGGGTGAACTAGATGTCGTTGCACTTAACTGCTTTATTAACATGAGGGGCAAACAAAAGCTCAGAGTCTAACAGTGTCCCCATAATTGCCTTTTTTCGAAGAGATTGAAGGAGCAGTTCTGAATCTCGTGGCTCAATGAAAGGTACAGAGTAGTATGTAGTAGTACATAGTTGCTCTCAAAACCAGCATCTTAGTCAAAACGTCTGTTAATTTGCAGAGTGCCACAGTTGCCATAGTTTTTTGCACTCTCATTGAGCTAAAGGAAAATAAAGCAGACAATATAACAACTTGGCCAATTGTATTTCAAAGAAATAAGAATCTGTAAGTGCTTCCCATTCCAAAATAAGATGTTCATAAAAATAACCTCATAAATCCACTCCAATATTCAAAGCAAAACATTATTAACAGCTTAATGGGCTAAGAATACATATTTCCCTGAAGCTACAAAGACCACAAACTCCAGAGTTTCTTCCACAAACTAACGTTTTACTCTACAAATTATACTTTCACACGATGGTCTTTGGAATATCATCTTTCCACTCATAATGGCTGTCTATGTGCTCCCTTGGTTTTAACTGAACACGTTCGCTGGTGAACTTGAGGCATCCTGTTTATAAATCTCCACATCTTCCCAGAGTATTTTTGTTTCTCTAAGGAAATTAATCTAAACTGAAAGCAGATTGTAGATTATTTTAGTGTCAATAACAATGATTCTTTCCTTGATAAAATACATTCACGCAAAGAGTTTCGAGTTTTGAGTTTTGAACCTAATAAAAAGTAAGTAAATAAATTGAATATTGTCACTTAAGATATTGAATGTATTGGAAATGGTAATTTGCGGGAGTGGTTGAGTTACCTTTAAACTGCACCACAGGAAGTGTACTGCATTGTACTGGAGTACTGACGGAGGCTTTGATTTAAATCCTGGCAGAGACTTTTATGCAATGATTCATGATTGAACTCCTAATGTCCCACTTATCCTAAAAGAATCTGGCTAATGAACATGCATCACACCCATGATCCAAAAAATCATGATGGAGGCCCTTATATGGAAACATAAGTAGCATACCCAAAAAATCTGCGCTCAGGAGACAATTGTTTCATTTTAAACATGAATAAATGGTGATGGTGGCAATAATGAGGAAGTTTAACAGCACAGTGTACAAGTGCAAGAATGTGAGAGTGAGATGTATGTGAAGTTATATGTAACCACTAGCCTGGCACAGCAACAAAGGCAGTATATTTTAAAGTTTTCATCTATAAATTAGATTCCAAGCCAAGTTATAGCACCTTTTGAGGATCATCTGATAGTTAAATGTTTCTACTTGCGAAATTTGTTAGCAGCTTGTAATTATTTTCTGTCCTGAGGAAGTCCAACTGATTCAGCTTCGGAGTCAAACCATGGGCATATCTATCACAATTTACAAACATTGTACAAGTCATCTATTTCATTAAGATTTATTGGAATGTGCTTTTGATGTCAAGAGAAAGTAGCTCCAACTGGAGGCCAAAATGGCAGCACCAGTAGAAAAGAAGAAGTAGTTTGATGATACCCTGAAATCCTACATAATGCCTTCTAAGACACATGTCCCATTGAAGATATTGCCGCAGGGGGAGATTAGGGAGCCTCTACCAGGCAACACCAGAAGCACAAAAGGCGCTGCAGGATGATGATGATTTTTTTTAATGAGTAAGTATAGAAGACTCAATAGGAGATGGAACACATGACGGAGATGGCACATGGTAGGATGAACAGTTGAACTTTTTACAGTAGGAAGTACTATCATTGTCTCTTGTTATATCTCAAAGTAGGGAAGAAGGTAGCAGACACAAATGAGGAGCAACCAGCAAAAGAACAAGCTAAGGTTTGTGTTTCACTAGAGACTCTACTCCCAACAAAATAGAGGAATCATTTTTTGCCCGTATTCCCTAGGACATAGCCACCAATCTTAGGATGAGATTGAGTAGCTTATGCAACACCTGACAGAAAAGTACAAGTAAGCAAACATTGTCTTTGACGAAGGCAAGATAATCACTAATACATATCTGAAATCTTCTTTTGATGTTGCAGACATGGTTAGTACAGAGTTATGTATGGGCACAGTACTAAGTAGGCATGCTTGGCTCAGGATCTCAATCATCTTCAAACCAGAAGTGCAAGCAACCATAATCAACATGCTCATCACAGGGGAAATTTCTTTGGGCACGTGGTGGATTAATCCTTGCAGCAAATGAAAAAGTATAATGAAATCTTAAAACTGATGAATGTGCTGTGTGAAAGGGTATATTACAGAAGCAGACTAGCAAGCAACAAAAGGCCTATGGAACATCCATTGTTTCAACAGCACTAGCATTCTTATATTGCTCAGGGATCAGGTGCACACGAAACCGTCCAAAACGGCAGCAACCTTCTTAAAGAAGACACTTCTTTAGAGCCATAGCAAGGGGAAGGGACCATTCCACAAGGGGATATGTTCTATCTAGTAAATGTCTGGGCCACATGCCACATACAATATTTAACACCATTAAGGGGTCAGATTGGGAGTTTTTCTTTAAGAATGGCAAAAGATTACATTTGACATGTTGATACTGAACATTATTAGACCCGAGTACTGCACATTTATCAGACACAAGTTCTGCATCAGGTTAGAAAAGATATCTACAAAATCACACCAAAAAAGTAAAAGTACGAGACAAAGCATTCCAGACTTTTGCAACAGGAAATGCAAGACAGTCTAAAGAAGGGAGCAAAAGAGAGAGGGCCAAATGAGGAGTGCAGCCATTGGATTTACTCTGTGTACTCCTGAATCAGAGAATATGACCTGACATTTAGGCTGCTAGTGTATCCAAGGTTCTTGAACAAATTTGTAAATGCTAAAAAATTGAAACAACAATGATGAAGCAGCAATGGTCAAAAGGGAGACTAAATATTGACAATTTATCTGAAAGGCTCCTTACTCCATGTCCCTATGAAAAAGAATCACAGGCTATATCTCAGGATTGTATTGAGGAATTCTCTCTATCAGTTTAAAGTTCTACCTTTTGTGCTAAAGACAGCACTGAATATATTCACAAAATTAGCAGTGGTGCCAGCTCACTTGAGGGGCCTAGGGATACTTGTCTACCCTTAGATAGTGATTGGCTTGTCAAGGCGAATTTGTTCCTAGAATGTTAGAACAATATAAATCAGGTGATGATGACAATTTACTGATTAGGATTCTAAGTGAACATGTTTCTGGGGGCGGATGTAGAATCAAACACGGCTAAGGTTTTTCCTCTACAAAAGAGTTCTTGCATTTGACAGAGCAAGTTTGCCTTTATTAGATGTCACAATCTCTGACAGTGAGAACAGTGAGAGAGATTTTAGGAATTATGGCATTATGCATTTCTCTAATACAATTTCCAAGGTTAGATATGAGACCTGTTCAGAAGTGGCTCGTAAACTAGTGATCACAGGCTACAGGGGATTGTGATGATCTAGTGTTTACCACAAGCAAATTGAAGAAAGATTTTCAGTGGTGAACATGACAAGAGGCAAGTGTGTTCCACAAATAAGTAACATGAAAGGTGGTACAGGTTCAAATGGATAATACTGTTATTATGTTTACTTGAACAAAGAATAGAGCACGGAATTGTATGCTGTACCCTGGCTAGCGCAGAACATATGAAAATGTTTAATACAAAAGGAAACCTCATACGTATTTCTGGAGATCAAAACATAGAGGAACACATGCTAGCAGACATGAAGTGATATGCCTGAATGGTGTGGTAGACATAATCTTCCAAAACTGGGAAAAACAGCACATAGACATGTTCGCAAAAAACATAAAATGCTAACACCTTCCACAGTGAGCACGGTACTCACATCTGATGGAAACGGCAGACAGCAGAATAATATAGAGTTTTTTCTATACTTTTTAATAGTACAAGGGCAAAGAGTGTGTCACCAGGAACTAGCCTGCCTCTGTCTGACAGTTTGATTTCTGATTAGGCCACCTAGGCCTACCAAAGAGATGCATAGAGATGATTAGGAATGTAAGACACTACCACAAGCAAGTGCTATGACAAAAAAAGGGATGAGATTTATACACTGGAGTACAAAGGAAAGTCTATTAAATGACTTAACAGAGGACACAACAATCATAGGCTCCTTGATACACACTTACGACTCTCTTACACCTCCACATGAATACATCTACCAACTATAATTGCATGTACATAAGGATCTTCAGAAAATACTGTTTTATTCTACACCAGTGATAGAAAGAAAAAAAGAATGTACTCAAGAAGGTTGGCTCTAACTCCCATTTGAAGTAATAAACTGATACTTACACAGCTCATGAGACAGCCTTTTAAACCAATGCACAAAGTAGCATTAAAATATCTCACACTAAAGGCAGACTTTTTACATATGATCACCTATTTGTGTGGAGTTAGTGAGTTCCATGCCTTGCATATTCAAGGACCTTATCTACAGTTGTACAAGGATAGAGTTGTTATGGCAACTATCCCTGATCTAATTTTCAAGAGAATCAGTACATCCAGTTACCATTCTTTTTACAATAGTCAAAGGCACATGTGAAAGAAGTTCTTTATACATTAAATATAAGAAAAGGCATCATGCGTTACATTCAGAAGACAAATCTGTCACGGAAGAGCGAACACGTTTTGCAGCACATGGTGGCATCAGTGGTCAGGGGTGCATATCTTCCCAAAACAATATTGTGTGGTTGTCCATGCAAACAGGGAAGCACAATTGGGTCACAAGGCTCTTTAACACTTTTTGTATCCACAAATCATTCCCACTTTCCTCAAAGAACTAATACCACTACGTAATCCATGCACCACATGTGAACCTAGAAGAGATTGACAGTGCAAAAGAAACAAAAATAAATTACTTATTTATCTGTATTAATAACTGCACTTCTAGATTAACATGTTATCCACCAGCCTCCCCAATGAAGGGATGGCTGATCACATGGAGAATATAAGCAATATGAGAAAGGACAACATGAGACAAAAGAGTCTCAAGATAGTGACCACCTAGTGGGGCATTGTAGGATTACATTCAACATCAAAGGGCGCTGGCAGAACTCCTTCTCTGATCAATTCCCAAAAAAAGAATTACAAGAAATAAAGGTAGTTTCCTGGCTGAACAATAACTGGTGGAATATTACGCAGCATGCAAACATAGAAGAGCTTTAATCCTCTAAACTATTGATATAGGTAAGTAGCCTATGTATAAGTCACACCATCAGTAAGTGAATGGTGGTAAGAAATTGCAGTAAAGGCTCTTAGAGAAGCATTTTGGTGTTGTGCTTGAGTGACTAGAATGGTACTCTCATTTTGTTTTAGGTTCTTGTATCGAGACATATAATGGGAGGAAGAGGTGTGAGAGTGCATCTAATTTACATTATTTCATGTTGACTCCGCCTTATTACTCCTGATTATGTGGCTATGCAGACCTCTATGGATCCAGGCAATAACAATTATGAACGGTATGTACTGGATACAAGCAGTTACAGTGGGCGGTCAGTTTAATCCACAGGAGACAAGGACATCAACCTGCAGTTCTAGAAAAAATACAACTTATTATAGTGGTTTTACAAAGCCAACTTTGGCTGATTATCTTAAGAATTGATCTAGTATGACTAGGTGTACCTTCTAGGCATAGACAGAACAGGTGAAACTATAGTAAGTGCTTTCCAGAGACTACATGCAAATTTTAGTGGAGGAACACAAAGGCGTGCAGTTGGGTTATTACCAGGCTGAATTACTTTCTTTAGGGCTCCACTGGAACAGGACTTGTAGAAATTCAGGATAGATGACCTGGTGAAAATACCAGGAGTCGGCATAAGTGCAATCCATTGCCTGCTTTGGACATACACGGCCATTGAGCTATTGAGAAGAGTGTAAGAGCCAATCAATTGAGAGGCATATCCAGAAGGTGTACCTAGGCAATAATAAGTCAAAATGCTCTTTCACATCTAGCTAGGACAAATAGAGATTAATCAGTTTGTGTGCACTTGTTACATGCTTTGACCACATTTCTAACTTTAATGACTAGACTCACTGCATTGTCATTTGGATTTTCGTATGCCAAGCAAATTTTGGGCATTGGTTGCTTGGGTCAATCTTTGAGCAGAATAGGTTAAATGAACTGGTCAGCACCTCTGTGGTAGTAGGTAGAGGTTGAGTAGGAACAGAAAGATAACTGGTCCTTGGGGGGGAAAGGAATGAGTGGCAAAAGTGGGTTGAAAAGAACAGAAATTGTCAGACACTAATGTGCATACCTTGGAGATAAGAGGAGGATCAGTCTAGGATACTTCCTTAAATTCCAAGATTTTCGACTATCAGTATTAGGGTAAGGTGGTAGTGCTACTGTATGTCTGACCACCATCATTTTTAGATAGTCCCAAACAGTGATTTACTGAGATTCTGTGCCTATGCCTGGGCAGAAGTCAATTTGGTGGTCAGAAAGAAGGTTGTTCCCTTCTATGCTATGACATCCAAGAGAATGCAGCATTTTCCATTAGCTTCCATAGTAATGACACATTAGATATTAGTAGTGGGCAAGGTCAGACAAAAAAGGTTCAGTTTTATGATGATTGTTAGAAATAGGGTCTCCAATTGGCACTGGTTTGCACCCTGTCTAAGTAGGGACCCTCACTGTAGTGAGGGTAAGGAAGTCACACAGCTAAGATAGCCCCTGCTCTCCCCCTTATTAGCTTGGCTCAAGCAGTCTGGCTTATCTCAGAGACAATGTGTAAAGTATTTGTACATACACACAGTAACACAATGAAAACATCCCAAAAGTACTCCACACCAGTTTAGGAAAAATAGACAATATTTATCTGAATAAAACAACAAAAATCCAACATACACAAGTACGGGTACGAATTTTTAAAGATTAAATCTTAGTATAGCGCTTAGAAACACAATAGCTCCAACTGGGGTTATCATGGCTACTTGACGGAGTCACTTCCAACAGCCCGATGCCACTCGTGAGGGAGTGCGGGAGTGAGGGACAGTCACTGAGTCGCATGGATCCCAGGTACAGTACCTTGGAAAACAATGAGGAAACAGAGACATTACACTGAGCTGGAACCGGTGCAGCATCGGTTCCTTACAGCTACTTGGGAAGTGAGCCATTGGTTTCTTACTGCTAGGCAAAGGAGGTGAGGCGTTGGTTCCTTATGGTCGCAGGGCAGGTGTTGGTCCCTTCTGACAAGGTGGGGTCCATGAATCCAGCAGGCGAAGGTGTGAGGCTTCAACATTGTGGTGTCACGATCACACCACAGGGCCACAGGTGCTGCAGCGGATTCAGGTGCCACAGATGTCAGTGACATGGCGCTCTGGACTCAAACTGTGACAGCACTCCCAAGGCACTGCGGCGGCATCAGGCCAGCGGTGGAGGTTGCCGTAGTTGCACTCAGCTGGGAACACGGCTGCGGCGAAGGCAGTGGCGCAGGGTCAGAGAGCCGCACCAGTCCTGAAATAATTCTGGACGTTGATGCACTAGTTTCTTCTTTGTTGAACCAGAACTCACTCCCAAGGGCCCAAGAACTGGATTTGGCACCACTTGGCAAGTCAGGACTCTCAGCAAGAGAGCCCAGGTGCTGGCAGGTGAGTTCTTTGGTGTCCCTGAGACTTCTTACTAGGAGGCAAGCTCAGTCCAAGCCCTTGGAGAACCTTTGGAAGCAGGATGTAGAAAGCAAAAATCAGTCCTTTCAGTTCCAGGACAGAGGCTGCAAGCAGCAGGCCAGAACAGCTAGGCAACAGTCGGAGTGGCAGTCCCTCCTACAGCATCAAGCATTGAAGTAGGCAAACTTCGAAGAAAAGTCTTTGTAGAGCACAAGACCCTGCCTTTCCATGTCCATGCCCCAAAAACACTCCAGGGGGTTGGAGACTGCTTTGTGCGAGGACTGGAACAGCCCTATTCAGGTGCAAGTGCCAGCTCCTCCACCACTCTAGCTCAGGGAGACCCATCAGCCTGGTGATGGACCATCAGGATATGCAGGGCACAACTTAGCTCCCTTTGTGCGACTGTCTAGAGCAAATCCCCAAAAAGTCCAACTGTCATCCTGACCCAGACGTATTCAGCAGACAGGCAGAGGCACAGAATGGTCAAGCAAGAAAATGCCCACTTCCTAAAAACTGCATTTTCAAACTTACAATTCAAAAAACAACTTTACAAAAAGATGTATTTTTAAATTGTGAGTTCAGAGACCCAAAACTCCAATCTCTATCTGCTCCCAATGGGAAAGGACACTTAAAAGATATTTCAAGGCAATCCCCATGTTACCCTATATGAGTGATAGTCCTTGCATTAATGAAAAACAATTTTTGCGGTATTTCACTATCAGGACATGTAAAACACACCTGTACATGTCCTTCCTTTTAAATACCCTGCACCCTGCAAACCGGGCTGACCTGGGCCTACTTAAGGAGTTAATTACATTTAGTAAAAGGGAAGGTTTGGGCCCAGCAAGTGTGTGCACTTGCGAAGTTGAAATGGCAGTTTAAAACTGCACTTACAGACCCTGCAATTGCAGGCCTGAACCAAGTTTAATGTGAGTAGGCACAATCAGTGCTACAGGCCGCTAGTAATATTTGACTTGCAGGCCACGGGCACACATATTGCACTTTACTAGGGTCTTACTAGTAAATCAAATAGGCCAATCATGGATGAACCAATCACCAAAACAATTTAAACAAGGAGCACCTGCACTTAAACACTGTTCAGCAGTGGTAAAGTGCCCAGCGTCCTAAAACCATCAACAATGAAATGCAGCACACAGTCAAAAACAGAAGGTCAGAGGCAAAAGGTTTGGGGATAACCCTGCAGAAATGTCCATTTCCAAAAATGAAGGGGATCTTGAGTACCAAAGGTAGGGTTCCTTTTGTTAGGGGTTTGTTGAGGATATTTCGTGTCACTGCAGACTCCAATGTGTTTAGTATGATGTATATGCAGGGTCTAATCCAGATGGCCTGCACATAATGAGCAGCTCTTTCTATTTGATTTCTGAAAGTTGCTTGAAGGAAGTTAGAAACTGTGGCTCGTGTGTAGGAAACTGCCCCTTTTGGCATGGTTCCCCCCCACACTTTTTGCCTGATGTTGATGCTAACTTGACTGAGTGTGTGCTGGGATTCTCCAGGCCCCAGAACCAGTGTTCTTTCCCTAAACTGTACCATTGTTTCAACAATTGGCCCACCCCTGGCACACAGCTAAGTCCCTTTTAAAAGGTACCAGTGGTACCAAGGGCTCTGAAGCCAGGAAGGGTTCCTAAGAGCTGCAGCATGTATTATGCCACCCTAAGGGACCCCCTCACAAACACATGCACACTGCCATGCAGCTTGTGTGTGCTGGTGGGGAGGAAAATGTAAAGTCGACATGGCATCCCTCTCTGGGTGCCATGCCTACCAACCACTGTGGCATAGGTTAGTCACCCCTCTAGCAGGCCTTACAGGAAAAAGGCAGGGTGCACTACATCACAGGTGTGGGCACAACTGCAGGAGCACTATGCCTCTATGGTGTCAAAGTCCATTCTTAGACATTGTAAGTGCAGTGCGGCCATAATAAGTACATGGGCTGGGAGTTTGTGATTACGAACTCCACAGCTCCATGATGGTTTCAATGAAGACTGGGAAGTTTGGTATCAAATTTCTCAGCACAATAAACCCACACTGATGCCAGTGTTGGATTTATTATAAAATGCACACATAGGGCATCTTAGAGATGCCCCCTGTATTTCACCCAACCATTTAGTGTAAGGCTGACCTGTCTATGCCAGCCTGCCACTAACAGACAAGTTTCGGACCCCGTGGGGTGAGACCCTTTGTGCTTTCTGGGGTCAGGAACAAAGCCTGCTCTAGGTGGAGGTGCTTCACACCACCTCCATGCAGGAACTGCAACACTTGGCGGTCAGCTTTGAATGCTCAGGCATCCTGTTACAGTGCCCCAGGGCACTCTAGCTAGTGGAGATGCCCACCCCCCAGACCAATCCCCACTTTTGGCGGGGAATCCAACTGACAGTCCAGCAACATCCTGCGGGCACCTCTCCTACTTGTCCAGCCTTTGGCTTTCCACAGCCATCTCCCTGGACCCAGCCTGCAGCATCTTTGTGACCCCTGGGGTTCCCCCATTGAAAAGCATTGGACGCCTGACACTGTGTTTGCACCCTGCACCCAGCCATCCCTATGCTGCTGAGGGTGTGTGTTTGGTGCTGACCTGTGACCCCTTCGATATTCATCTAAACCCCGAGGTCTGTACCCTGAAGTCGCAGGTACTTACCTTCAATTTGTTTCTTTCCAAAAGCCCCTAGTCTCTATAGAATCCCATTCAAAACCAGACATCCTTGACCTCTGCACCCAACCTGTCCTGTGTTGCTGGTGGTGCACCTTTGAGGTCAACTTGAACCCTGACTTGTGGACATCCTAACCCCCGAAGACTAGGATTTTAAGTTGAGTGTTTAACTGTAAACTGTGTTAACACTTTTCCTCCCAGAGGACTGCATTGGTTCCTATGAGAAATTGCACTGTCTACTTTTGAAATCGAAAACTGTTACTTACTTGTAAACTGTTTTATCTGCAAAACCTAAACAAAGTGCATTTGATGTATACGCTTGATACAAACTTATAACTGTACTTACCTGCACAATATATTTTTTTGCTATATAAAAAGTTTGGCCTGGAGTTGGTCATTGAGTGTGTGCTTCATTTCTTGATGGTGTGTGAACAACAAATGCTTTGCACTACCCTCTGATAAGCCTAACTGCTCGACCGCAATACCACAAAAGAGATCATTAGTATTATCTACTTTAGCCTCTCTTAAGCCTTTGGGGATCCACCGCACTCTGTGCACACTATAGGCCTTATTACAACTCTGGCAGTCAAAGACCGCCAGGGCTGTTTTGGCGATTGTACCGCCAACAGGCTGGCGGTACAATCTGGCGTATTACAACCGTAGCGGTTTTCCGCCATGGTTGTCCCGGCGGTTTTAATCCACCAGGGCAGCGCTGCTTGCCGTGCTGCCCAGGGGATTACGACTCCCCTTCACGCCAGCCTGTCCATGGCGGTAGAGACCGCCATGGAAAGGCTGGCGGGAAGGGGAGTCGCGGGGCCCCTGCACTGCCCATGCACTTGGCATGGGCAGTGCAGGGGTCCCCAGGCAGAGCCCCACCCTGCTTTTCACTGTCTGCACAGCAGACAGTGAAAAGCGCGACGGGAGCAGCTGCACCCGTCGCACGGCCGCAAGACTGCCGGCTCCATTAGGAGCCGGCTCCCATGTTACAGCCGACATCCCCGCTCTGTTTCCGCCCGCCGGCCCAGCGGGGATGTCGTAATGCAGCCGGCGGGATTGCGGCTGCATTGGCGGCCGCTCGGCGGCCCAACCTTGGCGGGCGGAGGTTGTAATGAGGCCCTATATCTAATTTTGCTATGGCATATACAGAGCCAGCTTCCTACACCATGGTAAACTTTTGTTCCTTTATCCATGTTTTTGATGGCTAGACTTTGACCATTTTCCTCCACCTGGTTAATTTCATGACAAGGTCATTAGTGATTGTAGCTCTTTCGATGGTTGTTTTGTATTAGCTATCTAGACAGAGTAATGAAGTACTTTTTGTTCTTTATGAAAATGTTGCATATGTTGTTGTGTTGGAACCATATGCTATGGGTTTAGCTATTTGATGTTCTCCATTGGTGTTGTATGATATCTTGCTCAATTTGTGGATTCCTTATCTTTTCATTTCTCCAAGAGGTCAACTTTCTGTACTTAACACACCTCTATTTTGCAATATTAGTCCATTGAACCTGTTGAATACTTTGGTGGGACAGCTGTAGAATTGATGTACGACTGGTGTTTGATTGTAGTGAAAAGTCTTTATGCTGGAGAAGCCAAATGCTGAAAAGTTGAGTGTCTTACAATATTTCTATGTAGACTTGGTTATTTCCTTTCATGTCATAGTTGTTATTTTTGGGAGCTTGACATCGAAGGAGATGATGTATCAGTCAGACCATATTATTGAGAAATTTACAACTATTGTGACAAGATCTACTCCTGTGAAAATTACATCCAAGGTGTGTATAGCTGCATATTCTGGGCCCACCACAAGCTGTGAGAGTTTGAGGGACTGTAGATGGTATAGGTGACCTTGGCCTGTTTGGAACACATATTAAAATCATGTAGGAAGCCGAGGTTGCTGCGGATTATTGTACCATCTGAGTTGACATCAGTTGAAAAAGTTCATATTGTAAGAACAAGAAGGAGAATGTAGATCATAGTAAAGTATTTGAAACAACAAGTTGTTAAAGAGTTTCTAAAACTGACTACAGGCCACCTTCGGTCTTCTTGGGTCTCAATTACATTTCCATATATGGAATCAAGGCAGTTCCGTGGGGCATCATCACTTAGCCAGGTTTCGGTGATGACCATGAGGTCAGGAGTTGTGTCCCTGATCAAGTCATACATGTTTATGAATTACTTAATCATAGATCGGTTATTGATGGCTAGACTGTTCAGCTGTTGGGAATTGCAGGAGTGTAGTTGATTAATTGCACAGGGTAGCATAGAGGAGGATGGGGAATGTGAGAAGGAGGTGGGAAAGAACATAAAGTAGAGGTAAAAGCTGCGTCTTCATCCTCAAGGAAGTTGAGGAGAATCTTAATAGGTTTAGGCTAGACAGGAGTACAAGTGAGGAGATAAAGGTTATTGATATGAGATAGGTTAGTTAGGCGACGTGTGATGAAGAATATCCACATCGAGGAGACAGGATGGTAAGAAAACAGGAGGTTTGGAAAGTAGGGTTGGTTGAAGTGAGGGTAGCATGTGAACAAGCTCTCTTACAGTAACTACCTATAACCAATCTCACATATATGGCTGGTACATAATCGAATCCAAACCCATGCTAACCAAAAGAGGCCCCTATTTGACCTTGAAATTGCCCAAAAAGCGAAATACTAGGGGTGAGTGAATTTGTGAAGATTTCCACACTGCACCTTTGTGAATTTTTGTTTTTTACTTTGTAATGCCTGCGAACTTTACAAAGTTGAATAAAAACAAATAACAGGCGACGCCTGCTAATTCTAGATTTGAGGGTGGTGAGGTTTCTAGCAAAGTGTGATAGTTGCGAACATTGACCAAATCCCGGTGCGAGGTTAAAAAAGCTTTGTAACTCGCTATTTAACGTTCCACATTGATGGGTTGTCTTAGCACAGTAAACATACATTTGCTCTTGCAAATAGCAAGAAATACATTTTGCACCCAGCTGTTTGATTTAGGTCGTTTTTCAGCATAAGGTGATATATGCCCCCCTCGCATTGATCAGGACATTGATTGTAAGTGATAAAATGTAGTTAGTCAGCTTTGCAGGTTTTCTTCCTTAAAAAATTCTTCCTTTGATGCTTCCATTGCATGTAAGCCTAGGGTGATCTTCTCCCTAACCGGTTCTATCTGCTCATGTTTTCTGTGCTCAACAAAGTACTTTATTAAGTAGCATTTATCATGATTGAATGTGAGAAATTGCTTTTTTGATTTCTTACGCGTCAAAGCCCCGTAATATTTGTCATGCCGGAAGTTAAACACTATTGAAATTCAAATAAGTACCGACGTATTTAATTTATAAAGTGTGACTCTCTCTACCGAGAAACAGAGCTCTTATAGCAGAAGTTGGTACAGGGAGTGGTGGTGGCGGAGGAAGCCCATTTTCTAATCCAAAAAATGCTGGCCTGCAAAATTATTTGGAGTTGTTCTGGCTCCATATTTGGTCAAAGCTCTGGAGGTCGACAACTGGGTGGGGTTGGGTAAATATTCTGGTTAACACTGAAACTTATTTGACAAACAGCAGTATGTAAAAAGTGACAGAACACATGCACTCGAAAAAGACCTGCAACTGCTGACTAGAGGAAGCTTTTTAAACACCGGTAAACTTTAAAAAATAAACCTAAATCAAACAACCAGCCTTCTAAAACATGAACATTTTTTTCCCTTTTTCGAGAATGACAGTTTTATCAATCAGTGACTGCCAAAGAATTTAGGTGAAAAAAAATAGAATACATTCTAAATGTATTAGAATTATAATAGAGTTCACGGATATTTTTATGGGACGTTGAGTACCGTACTGCATAATTACAAAAGAGCGCAAACCTCTAAATGCCATTTTAAGGCAGAGATCAGCAACTGGAAAAAAAACAGAGGCCTTTTTAGCCATGATTTGATCACTCCTTTTGTGCTTCATATAGCATTAATGCCCGCTGCCATGACCGTACCTGTTGTTGAATGCCCGGAACCTGAGGTATAGGCCTGAGCTGCAGATGAGGTTCTGTAACGAGAATGAGGGACTTTAACAATTGGTATAGCCCGAGGCAAAAGATCTAGAATACTTTAAGAGCATTACACTAAATGAAGGTAGAATGTTCTAAATTAAAACGGGAGAAACAAAAAGACTACATATAAATGTGGAAGGAGAAGCCATCACTGCCCCACTGTCACCCCATTGTCTTCAGTGGCGGGCCCAACATTCCAATGTTCTAAGGCCCATATTTATACTTTTTTAGCGGTGCATTTGCGTCGTTTTTTGACGCAAAAGCAGCGCAAACTTACAAAATACAACTGTATTTTGTAAGTTTGCGCTGCGTTTGCGTCAATAAATGACGCAAATGTGGCACTAAAAAAGTATAAATAAGGGCCTAAGGGGGTCATTCTGACCCTGGCGGCCAGTGACCGCCAGGGTCACCGACCACGGGAGCACCGCCAACAGGCTGGCGGTGCTCCCGAGGGCATTCTGACCGCGGCGGTTCAGCCGCGGTCAGAAAGGGTAAACCGGCGGTCTCCCGCCGGTTTACCGCTGCCCCATTGAATCCTCCATGGCGGCGGAGCACGCTCCGCCGCCATGGGGATTCAGACACCCCCTACCGCCATCCTGTTCATGGCGGGAATCCCGCCATGAACAGGATGGCAGTAGGGGGTGCCGCGGGGCCCCTGGGGGCCCCTGCAGTGCCCATGCCAATGGCATGGGCACTGCAGGGGCCCCCGTAAGAGGGCCCCGCAAAGTATTTCAGTGTCTGCTTTGCAGACACTGAAATACGCAACGGGTGCAACTGCACCCGTCACACCTTCCCACTCCGCCGGCTCCATTCGGAGCCGGCATCCTAGTGGGAAGGTTGATTTGCCCTGGGCTGGCGGGCGGCCTTTTGGCGGCCGCCCGCCAGCCCAGGGCAAATCTCAGAATCACCGCAGCGGTCTTTCGACCACGGTGCGGTGTTCTGACGGGGTTACTTTGGCGGGCGGCCTCCGCCGCCCGCCAAAGTAAGAATCACCCCCTAAGTGTCTTTCTTTATCGAGACTCTAGATATACACGTCATCAATGGTATGCTATAATTGGGCTCTGTCCAAAACTAGAAGTCTTGCTTTTGTAGCAGTCTTTTTTAATTAAAAAAAACAAACAACACAGTAACTATTTTGGAGAGCTCTGCTCTGGCGTCTTTGAACACTAGCCCTAGAACAATAAATGTCTTCAGGGTTCTCCCATGAGGATACAGTGATGCAGTGTAATCCATTTTCTAAGCACCTGTTTGCGTGTCCTTCAGCTTGAAGACAGTGCGTTCCCGTCAAAAGGATTTCATTGTACTCACACCACATAGTGTACAAGGATCTGACTGCCACCTTATTCGTTTTTGTTTCTACAGACATTGATGAATGTCAAACTGGCGTACATCGCTGTGGAGAGGGACAGGTTTGTCACAATCTTCCAGGAACATACCACTGTGACTGCAAGAGGGGTTATCAAGCGGATGCGTTCAGCAGGACATGCATTGGTACGTAAGACAGGGAGGTGAGTTGGATGATTGGTGGGAGATCTCTGATTGATGACCTGGTAACTCAAAGGCAGGATTTAGCAGCAACATTATTTCATGTCTATGAGTTTTTCCCTTCCCAGCTGCTAAATGAGGAAGCACTTGTAAAGCATGTTTTTTCATGACCAATCATATTTGCAATCCCTTCCATATTCCTCTCTGTCACAATTGAACTGATTCCACATATTTTGATCCATTGGCGCTCTCTAATTTAGTACATCAATTCCCTTCAGAAAGTTTGCCTTGCTTTACCCAGGTGGGCTCAATTCATCTTCCTGAAGGTCACAGGGGTATTCTATGTGGCAACGCATGACAAGCCAAATATCTGTTATTAAGTTATATCAGCACTGTATGCCAATTAAGGTAAACGCTCAGAAGATATGAAATCCTTGGCTCTGCGGTTTTGCACTGTACACATCAATCTATGACACCTTCAGAATATCCTACCATCTCTCTCTCTGTTGCAATCCATTCTTTTCACAGTGAATGCATTTTGCTTGTTTTGCTGACAGATATAAATGAATGTTGGAATTACCCAGGACAGCTCTGTCAACACACCTGTGAGAATACCCCAGGGTCCTACCGCTGCTCATGTTCTTCAGGGTTCCGGTTAGCCTTCGACGGGAAACATTGTGAAGGTACTGTTCTTTATTCACTTGCTTTAGCATTAGCTTGTCGTTGATACAGATCCAATGTTGAGGAAGTGTTTAGCATACCTACTCAGTGCAAGGGTAGAGGGTCTTACACTCCAGAGGCTTTCCGTCATAAGGGAATATTATTCAACCATGTTGGGTGTGCATTATGGCTAATATAAGGTCTGGTGATACTTTTGGCTCAGTTTTTAGTGTGTAGGTGTTCTGTTCACTTCTCCAAAAGAAACAGGACAAGTGACACTAATTGGCTCCCTTGGGTCTCTTTTGCAAGTGTTAAGTCATTATTCAGTGAAGGGATTTTAGAGACACTTCACCCCTTTAGAGCTGATACTTAAAGAACTGTGCATAATCAAAATTTATTCACATATGCTTCGATGTTTTTTATATACTTTTTGCCGGTGGTGCCTCTGTTTGGCTTATTTCAACAAAGGCCAGTATACATATCATGTTAATTGCCTAGGGATCTCTCTCACCTGGGGTGCACCGGTAAAGAAATTGAAGATCCCATATGTGTGTGTAGGTAAACTGTTATTTATTGAAGTAGTTGTATTAAACCAGGTCATTATATTAAGTGATAAAGTTATTTCGACCCTGTGTGTTTCGTGTGGGCGGTCCTTCATCAGAAGAGATTTTCCATCCTTTTATTTTAAAGAATGAGATTTGCTTGCCTTTGTCAACATTCCTTTCATCTTCCTGTTGACTCACAACTGAGTCAAATCAATGAGTGGAAATTGAGTAAAGGTGTGCCCTGACTATGTCCAGGACTTACAGGGAGGATGTTGGGCCACCGTGCTCCCAATCTAGACCTCCTGAGTACTTCATTTGACTATTATTAATTAATTTAACATTAGGCTTCTAAGTAATGAGCAGTACGCTAACGTTGAATTAGAGCACATGTGTTTTTCAAAAGGTTGTAAATTGGGGCGAAGGCGAAGATCTTCTGGTAAGTCTTTCCACAGAGCAACCACTGTAGGAAATCTTCTCCCCCAGCCTTGGAATAATATATTTGATTTACCCTGTGATCTTAATTCTCTTTCCAGTTGGCGCGGGAGACATTTATTCTTTCTTTAAAATGCACACTACTTTATGCACAAATGTCAGACACTTAAACTAAGCACTTTCTTCCATAAGCAGCTAAACATACCTTCCTAAACAAGAGATACACGCGAGCTGGAAAATGTCACTCTAACTACCCTGGCTTCATGTTCTGTTTGTGTCTGTTAAAACATACTGTTTTCAATGGAAAAACCCCACTACAATTCACTAAAATGCACGAGTTACCTTACTTAACTATATCTCGTCCCCTAAGTTAACTATAACTTGTGACCTTGCCATGCACTGCTACTATCCCCACATACTGCATCACTTGTGACATGTTCTATGATATCATTGATAATATCACTGCAACATTTGCAATGACATAAATGATGACAAAACTGCAGGGCAGGGGCACGAGTTACAGTTACCTTAGGACACAAGTTATGTAATGTCTCTTCGTGTAACACTACAGCATAACAGTTTGATTAACACCAGAACCAAGCCTGTAGCAAGAAGCAGGAAAATATGAGAAATATATGAGTAGTATTCTTATTAATGTGACTCATTCCATCAGAAACTAAATATAAAATAAAATGCAGTAATTAAATACAGTAAAGTAATTGCCACTGCTGGAAATTAGTGCTCTATTCATATCAAACGTATTTTAATAAGTAGCCATGTTGTCTGCCTATAGTAATAGTGTAAGGAAATGCCTCCTTAGCATGGTTACCCCCTGACTTTTTGCCTTTGCTGATGCTAAGTTTTGATTTGAAAGTGTTCTGAGGCCTGCTAACCAGGCCCCAGCACCAGTGTTCTTTCCCTAACCTGTACTTTTGTTTCCACAATTGGCACACCCTGGCATCCAGGTAAGTCCTTTGTAACTGGTACCCCTGGTACCAAGGGCCCTGATGCCAGGGAAGGTCTCTAAGGGATGCAGCATGACTTATGCCACCCTGGGGACCCCTCACTCAGCACAGACACACTGCTTGCCAGCTTGTGTGTGCTAGTGAGGACAAAACGACTAAGTCGACATGGCACTCCCCTCAGGGTGCCATGCCAACCTCACACTGCCTATGAAGTATAGATAAGTCACCCCTCTAGCAGACCTTACAGCCCTAAGGCAGGGTGCACTATACCATAGGTGAGGGCACAAGTGCATGAGCACTGTGCCCCTACAGTGTCTAAGCAAAACCTTCGACATTGTAAGTGCAGGGTAGCCATAAGAGTATATGGTCTGGGAGTCTGTCATGCACGAACTCCACAGCACCATAATGGCTACACTGAAAACTGTGAAGTTTGGTATCAAACTTCTCAGCACAATAAATACACACTGATGCCAGTGTACATTTTATTGTAACATACACCCCAGAGGGCACCTTAGAGGTGCCCCCTGAAACCTTAACCGACTATCCGTGTAGGCTGACTAGTTCTAGCAGCCTGTCACACACCAGACATGTTGCTGGCCACATGGGGAGAGTGCCTTTGTCACTCTGTGGCTAGTAACAAAGCCTGTACTGGGTGGAGGTGCTTCACACCTCCCCCTGCAGGAACTGTAACACTTGGCGGTGAGCCTCAAAGGCTCACCCCTTTGTTACAGCACCACAGGGCACTCCAGCTAGTGGAGTTGCCCGCCCCCTCCGGCCACAGCCCCACTTTTGGCGGCAAGGCCGGAAGAGATAATGAGAAAAACAAGGAGGAGTCACTGGCCAGTCAGGACAGCCCCTAAGGCATCCTGAGCTGAGGTGACTCTGACTTTTAGAAATCCTCCATCTTGCAGATGGAGGATTCCCCCAATAGGGATAGGAAGGTGCCCCCCTCCCCTCGGGAGGAGGCACAAAGAGGGTGTAGCCACCCTCAGGGCTAGTAGCCATTGGCTACTAACCCCCCAGACCTAAACACGCCCTTAAATTTAGTATTTAAGGGCTCCCCAGAACTTAGGAACGCAGATTCCTGCAACCTAAGAAGAAGAGGACTGCTAAGCTGAAAAAACCCTGCAGAGAAGACAGAGACACCAACTGCTTTGGCCCCAGCTCTACCGGCCTGTCTCCCCACTTCTAAAGACACTGCTCCAGCGACGCTTTCCACAGGGACCAGCGACCTCTGAATCCTCGGAGGACTGCCCTTCATCTAGAAGGACCAAGAACTCCAGAGGACAGCAGCCCTGTTCACCCAAGACTGCGACTTGCAACAAAGAAGCAACTTTGGAACAACTTGCGTTTCCCGCCGGAAGCGTGAGACTTGACACTCTGCACCCGACGCCCCCGGCTCGACTTGTGGAGAACAATCACTTCAGGGAGGACTCCCCGGCAACTGCGAGACCGTGAGTAGCCAGAGTTGCCCCCCCTGAGCCCCCACAGCGACGCCTGCAGAGGGAATCCCGAGGCTCCCGTGACCGCGACTGCCTGCATCTAAGATCCGACGCCTGGTAAAGACTCTGCACCGCAGCCCCCAGGGCCTGAAGGATCCGACCTCCAGTGCAGGAGCGACCCCCAGGTGGCCCTCTCCCTTGCCCAGGTGGTGGCTACCCCAAGGAGCCCCCTCCCCCTTGCCTGCCTGCACCGCTGAAGAGACCCCTTGGTCTCCCATTGATTTCTATTACAAACCCGACACGTGTTTGCACACTGCACCCGGCCGCCCCCGTGCTGCTTGAGGGTGTACTTTCTATGTGGACTTGTGTCCCCCCGGTGCCCTACAAAACCCCCCTGGTCTGCCCTCCGAAGACTTGGGTACTTACCTGCTGGCAGACTGGAACCGGGGCACCCCCTTCTCCATTGAAGCCTATGTGTTTTGGGCACCACTTTGACCTCTGCACCTGACCGGCCCTGAGCTGCTGGTGTGGTAACTTTGGGGTTGCTCTGAACCCCCAACTGTGGGCTACCTTGGACCCAAACTTGAACCCCGTAGGTGGTTTACTTACCTGCAAAAACTAACAAACTCTTACTCCCCCCAGGAACTGTTGAAAATTGCACTGTCTAGTTTTAAAATAGCTATATATGATTTATATGAAAACTGTATATGCTATTTTGATAATTTAAAGTTCCCAAAGTACCTACCTGCAATACCTTTCATTTGAAGTATTACATGTAAATCTTGAACCTGTGGTTCTTAAAATAAACTAAGAAAATATATTTTTCTGTACAAAAACCTATTGGCCTGGAATTGTCTTTGAGTTTGTGTCCCTCATTTATTGCTTGTGTATGTACAACAAATGCTTAACACTACTCCTTTGATAAGCCTACTGCTCGACCACACTACCACAAAATAGAGCATTAGTATTATCTCTTTTTGCCACTATCTTACCTCTAAGGGGAACCCTTGGACTCTGTGCATACTATTCCTTACTTTGAAATAGTGCATACAGAGCCAACTTCCTACATTGGTGGATCAGCGGTGGGGTACAAGACTTTGCATTTGCTGAACTACTCAGCCAATACCTGATCACACGACTAAATTCCAAAAATGGTCATTAGAAACAGATTTTTGCAATTTGAGCTATTTTTCTAAATTTTTAAAAGTCCTGCTAGGGCCTTGTGTTAGTCCCTGTTAGCATTTTATTTTAGAGTTTAAAAGTTTTGTGAAAGTTTGAATTAAGTTCTAGAGATAGTTTTAGATTCTTAAAAAGTATTCCAACTTTTAGAAACATAGGAGGTCATTCCAAGTTTGACCCCGTCAAATTACCGCTCCGTGGTCAGAAGACCGCGGGGGCCATTCCGACTTTCCCGCTGGGCTGGCGGGCGACCGCCAAGGGAGCGCCCGCCGGCCCAGCGGGAAAGGCCCTGCAACACAGAAGCCGGCTCCGAATGGAGCCGGCAGTGTTGCAGGGGTGCGACGGGTGCAGTTGCACCCGTCGCGATTTTCACTGTCTGCTATGCAGACAGTGAAAATCATGCTGGGGCCCTGTTAGGGGGCCCCTGCACTGCCCATGCCAGTGGCATGGGCAGTGCAGGGGCCCCCAGGGGCCCCAGGACACCCGTTGCCACCATCCTGTTCCTGGCGGGAAAAACCGCCAGGAACAGGCTGGCGGGAAGGGGGTCGGAATCCCCATGGCGGCGCTGCTTGCAACGCCGCCATGGAGGATTCTCCCAGCTGGGGGAAATCCGGCGGGAAACCGCTGGACCCGGCTGGGCGACCGGGGCTTTACAGCCACGGTCGGAATCCCAAAGGAAGCACCGCCAGCCTGTTGGCGGTGCTTCCGTGGCCATCCACCCTGGCGGTCGATGACCGCCAGGGTTGGAATGACCCCCATAATGTCTAATGCAGAAGAGAGAGTGATGGAACTCGACCTCACACCTTACCTCCATCTTAGAATGAGGGAGCTAAGGTCTCTCTGCAAATTAAAAAATATTAAAGCTAGCATAAACCCTTCCAAAATACAGCTCCAGGAGCTGTTGGCAGAGCTTGCCAAAGCCAACCCCTCTGAGGATGACCTCCCAGAGGAGGAAGCTAGTGATTTGGAGGAGAATTCCCCCCCTCCAGTCCTAGTTAGGGAGAACAGGGCCCCTCAAGCCCTGTCTCCAACTGTGTTAGTCAGAGATGCTGCTTCCCTCACAGGAGGGTCCAGCACCTCTGTAATCACTGAGGATAGCCTCAGTGAAGATGACCTCCTGCTAGCCAGGATGGCCAAAAGATTGGCTTTAGAGAGACAGCTCCTAGCCATAGAAAGGGAAAGACAAGAGATGGATTTTGGTCCCATCCATGGTGGCAGCAACATAAATAGGGTCAGAGATTCTCCTGACATGTTGAAAATCCCAAAAGGGATTGTAACTAAATATGAAGATGTTGATGACATCACCAAATGGTTCACAGCTTTTGAGAGGGCTTGTGCAACCAGAAAAGTAAACAGATCTCACTGGGGTGCTCTCCTTTGGGAAATGTTCACTGGAAAGTGTAGGGATAGACTCCTCACACTCGCTGGAAAAAATGCAGAATCCTATGACCTCATGAAGGCTACCCTGATTGAGGGCTTTGGATTCTCCACTGAGGATTATAGAATTAGGTTCAGGGGGGCTCAAAAATCCTCGAGCCAGACCTGGGTTGATTTTGTGGACTACTCAGTGAAAACACTGGATGGTTGGATTCAAGGCAGTGGTGTAAATGATTATGATGGGCTGTACAATTTATTTGTGAAAGAACACCTGTTAAGTAATTGTTCAAATGATAAACTGCATCAGCATCTGGTAGACCTAGGACCAATTTCTCCCCAAGAATTGGGAAAGAAGGCGGACCATTGGGTCAAGACTGGGGTGACCAAGACTTCCACAGGGGGTGACCAAAAGAAAGGGGTCACAAAGCCTCCCCAGGGGAAGAGTGTTGAGACATCCAAAGGGAAAAATAGTAAAGAGTCTTCTTCAGGCCCCCAAAAACCTGCTCAGGAGGGTGGGCCCAGAGCCTCTTCACAGTCCAATTTTGGGTACAAGGGTAAAAACTTTGATCCCAAAAAGGCCTGATGTCGTAGCTGTAATCAGCCAGGACACCAAACTGGAGACAAGGCCTGTCCCAAGAAAAGTACCACTTCTAACTCCACTCCAGCTAACACTGGAATGGCTAGTCTCCAAGTGGGATCAACACTGTGCCCAGAGCAAATCAGGGGTCACACTGAAGCTACATTAGTCTCTGAGGGTGGGGTGGATTTAGCCACACTGGCTGCATGGCCCCCTAACATGCAAAAATACAGGCAGCAGCTCTTAATTAATGGGACAAGTGTAGAAGGCCTGAGGGATACAGGTGCCAGTGTCTCCATGGTGACAGAGAAACTGGTTTCCCCTGGTCAATACCTGGCTGGACAAACTTATCCAGTCACCAACGCTGACAATCAGACTAAAGTACATCCCATGGCTATGGTAACTTTAGAGTGGGGAGGGGTCAATGGCCTGAAACAGGTGGTGGTCTCCTCAAATATCCCTGTAGACTGTTTGCTTGGAAATGACCTGGAGTCCTCAACATGGGCTTAGGTAGAACTGAAAACCCATGCAGCCATGCTGGGTATCCCTGAACTGGTGTGTGTCAAGACAAGGGCACAGTGCAAGGCTCAGGGTGAAAAAGTGGTGCTGGAGCCTGGAAAAAGGGCCCAACCTACCAAGAGAAAAGGAAAGACAACTGGGGAACCAGTTGCAACACAACAGGAAAAAGAGAACCTCTCTTTCCAGGAAGAAGTTCTGCCCTCTGAGGGAACTGAGCCTATGGAGTTAGGACCTTATCAGGTTGAGCTCCTAGGCCCAGGGGGACCCTCGAGGGAGCAGTTGTGTAAGGGGCAAGAAACCTGTCCCTCTCTTGAAGGCCTTAGGCAGCAAGCTGCTGAAGAGTCCAATGGAAAGAAATCTCCTTTACACTGAGGCAAGAGATCCCAAACCTGGTGCCACTAGGAGAGTGGTAGTGCCTCAGGAGTTTAGGGAGTTCATCCTGACCTTAGCCCATGATATTCCTCTTGCTGGGCATTTGGGACAGACCAAGACGTGGGAGAGACTAGTCAACCACTTCTATTGCCCCAACATGTCCTGGAAGGTCAAGGAGTTTTGTGTCTCCTGTGCCACCTGTCAAGCCAGTGGTAAGACAGGTGGACACCCAAAGGCCCCCCTCATTCCACTTCCAGTGGTGGGGGTCCCCTTTGAAAGAGTGGGTGTGGACATAGTGGGTCCACTTGAACCTCCCACAGCCTCAGGGAACCTATACATACTAGTAGTAGTGGATCATGCTACTAGATACCCTGAAGCAATTCCCCTTAGGTCGACTACTGCCCCTGCAGTAGCCAAGGCCCTCATTGGTATTTTTACCAGAGAGGGTTTTCCTAAGGAGGTGGTGTCTGACAGAGGTACCAACTTTATGTCAGCATACCTGAAACATGTGGAATGAGTGTGGGGTGACTTACAAATTCACCACACCATACCATCCACAAACCAATGGTCTTGTTGAGAGATTCAACAAAACCTTGAAAGGCATGATCATGGGGCTCCCTGAAAAACTCAAAAGGATATGGGATGTCCTCTTGCCATGTCTGCTTTTCGCTTACAGAGAGGTGCCTCAGAAGGGAGTAGGGTTTTCCCCCTTTCAACTTTGTTTGGCCACCCTGTAAGGGGACCACTAGCTCTTGTGAAAGAAGGCTGGGAGAGACCTCTTCATGAGCCTAAGCAAGATATAGTGGACTATGTACTTGGCCTACGTTCAAGGATGGCAGAGTACATGGAAAATGTAAGCAAAAACCTTGAGGCCAGCCAACAGCTCCAGAAGTTTTGGTATGACCAAAAGGCTGCAATGGTTGTATTTCAACCAGGGCAGAAAGTCTGGGTTTTGGAGCCTGTGGCTCCCAGGGCACTTCAGGACAGATGGAGTGGCCCTTACCCAGGGCTAGAAAAGAAGAGTCAGGTCACCTACCTGGTGGACCTAGGCACAAGCAGGAGCCCCAAGAGGGTGATCCATGTAAACCGCCTAAAACTCTTCCATGATAGGGCTGATGTAAATCTGTTGATGGTAACAGATGAGGACCAGGAAGCTGAGAGTAAACCTCTCCCTGATCTCCTCTCCACAGACCCTAAAGATGGTTCAGTAGATGGAGTGATCTATTCAGACACCCTCTCTGGCCAACAGCAATCTGACTGCAGGAAGGTCCTGCAACAGTTTGCTGAGCTCTTTTCCCTAACCCCTGGTCAGACACACCTGTGCACCCATGATGTGGACACAGGAGACAGCATGCCTGTCAAAAACAAAATATTCAGACAGTCTGATCAAGTTAAGGAAAACATCAAAGTGGAAGTCCACAAGATGCTGGAATTGGGAGTCATTGAGCACTCTGACAGCCCCTGGGCTAGCCCAGTGGTCTTAGTCCCCAAACCTCACACCAAAGATGGAAAGAGAGAGATGAGGTTTTGTGTGGACTACAGAGGACTTAATTCTGTCACCAAGACAGATGCCCATCCCATTCCAAGGGCTGATGAACTGATTGACAAATTGGGTGCTGCCAATTTCTTAAGTACCTTTGACTTAACAGCAGGGTACTGGCAAATCAAAATGGCACCAGGAGCAAAAGAAAAGACAGCATTCTCCACACCTGATGGGCATTATCAGTTTACTGTTATGCCCTTTGGTTTAAAGAATGCCCCTGCCACCTTCTAAAGGTTGGTGAATCAAGTCCTTGCTGGCTTGGAGTCCTTTAGCGCAGCTTATCTTGACAATATTGCTGTCTTTAGCTCCAGCTGGCAGGATCACCTGGTCCACCTGAAGAAGGTTTTGAAGGCTCTGCAATCAGCAGGCCTCTCTATCAAGGCATCCAAATGCCAGATAGGGCAGGGAACTGTGGTTTACTTGGGTCACCTTGTAGGTGGAGGCAAAGTTCAGCCACTCCAGCCCATGATCCAGACTATTCTGGACTGGGCAGCTCCAAAACCCCAGACTCAAGTCAGGGCATTCCTTGGCTTGACTGGGTATTACAGGAGATCTGTGAAGGGATATGGATCCATAGTGACAGCCCTCACAGAACTTACCTCCAAGAAAATGCCCAAGAAAGTAAACTGGACTGTAGAATGCCAACAGGCCTTTGACACCCTGAAACAAGCAATGTGCACAGCACCAGTTCTTAAAGCTCCAGATTACTCCAAGCAGTTCATTGTGCAGACATATGCCTCTGAACATGGGATAGGGGCAGTTTTGTCCCAAACAAATGAAGATGACCTTGACCAGCCTGTTGCTTTCATTAGCAGGAGGTTACTCCCCAGAGAGCAGCGTTGGAGTGCCATTGAGAGGGAGGCCTTTGCTGTGGTTTGGTCCCTGAAGAAGCTGAGACCATACCTCTTTGGTATTCACTTTGTAGTTCAAACTGACCACAGACCTCTCAGATGGCTGATGCAAATGAAAGGGGAAAATCCAAAACTGTTGAGGTGGTCCATCACCCTACAGGGAATGGACTTTATAGTGGAACACAGACCTGGGACTGCCCATGCCAATGCAGATGGCCTTTCCAGGTTCTTCCACTTAGAAAATGAAGACTCTCTTGGGAAAGGTTAGTCTCATCCTCTTTCGTTTGGGGGGGGGGGTTGTGTAAGAAAAAGCCTCCTTGGCATGGTTACCCCCTGACTTTTTGCCTTTTTTGCACTTTTGATTTGAAAGTGTGCTGAGGCCTGCTAACCAGGCCCCAGCACCAGTGTTCTTTCCCTAACCTGTACTTTTGTTTCCACAATTGGCACACCCTGGCATCCAGGTAGGTCCCTTGTAACTGGTACCCCTGGTACCAAGGGCCCTGATGCCAGGGAAGGTCTCTAAGGGATGCAGCATGTCTTATGCCACCCTTGGGACCCCTCACTCAGCACAGACACACTGCTTGCCAACTTGTGTGTGCTAGTGAGGACAAAACGACTAAGTCGACATGGCACTCCCCTCACGGTGCCATGCCAACCTCACACTGCCTATGAAGTATAGATAAGTCACCCCTCTAGCAGGCCTTACAGCCCTAAGGCAGGGTGCACTATAGCATTGGTGAGGGCACAAGTGCATGAGCACTGTGCCCCTACAGTGTCTAAGCAAAACCTTAGACATTGTAAGTGCAGGGTAGCCATAAGAGTATATGGTCTGGGAGTCTGTCATGCACGAACTCCACAGCACCATAATGGCTATCAAACGTCTCAGCACAATAAATGCACACTGATGCCAGTGTACATTTTATTGTAACATACACCCCAGAGGGCACCTTAGAGGTGCCCCCTGAAACCTTAACCGACTATCCGTGTAGGCTGACTAGTTCTAGCAGCCTGCCACACACCAGACATGTTGCTGGCCACATGGGGAGAGTGCCTTTGTCACTCTGTGGCTAGTAACAAAGCCTGTACTGGGTGGAGGTGCTTCACACCTCCCCCTGCAGGAACTGTAACACCTGGCGGTGAGCCTCAAAGGCTCACTCTCTTTGTTACAGCACCCCAGGGCACTCCAGCTAGTGGAGTTGCCCGCCCCCTCCGGCCACGGCCCCACTTTTGGCGGCAAGGCCAGAGGAGATAATGAGAAAAAGAAGGAGGAGTCACTGGCCAGTCAGGACAGCCCCTAAGGCATCCTGAGCTGAGGTGACTCTGACTTTTAGAAATCCTCCATCTTGCAGATGGAGGATTCCCCCAATAGGGATAGGAAGGTGCCCCTCCCCTCGGGAGGAGGCACAAAGATGGTGTACCCACCCTCAGGGCCAGTAGCCGTTGGCTACTAACCCCCCAGTCCTAAACATGCCCTTAAATTTAGTATTTAAGGGCTCCCCAGAACCTAGGAACGCAGATTCCTGCAACCTAAGAAGAAGAGGACTGCTAAGCTGAAAAAACCCTGCAGAGAAGATGGAGACACCAACTGCTTTGGCCCCAGCTCTACCGGCCTGTCTCCCCACTTCTAAAGACACTGCTCCAGCGATGCTTTCCACAGGGACCAGAGACCTCTGAATCCTCAGATGACTGCCCTGCATCTAGAAGGACCAAGAACTCCTGAGGATAGCGGCCCTGTTCACCCAAGACTGCGACTTGCAACAAAGAAGCAACTTTGGAACAACTTGCGTTTCCCACCGGAAGCGTGAGACTTGACACTCTGCACCCGACGCCCCCGGCTCGACTTGTGGAGAACAATCACTTCAGGGAGGACTCCCCGGCGACTGCGAGACCGTGAGTAGCCAGAGTTGCCCCCCCTGAACCCCACAGCGACGCCTGCAGAGGGAATCCCGAGGCTACCCCTGACCGCGACTGCCTGCTTCTAAGATCCGATGCCTGGTAAAGACTCTGCACCCGCAGCCCCCAGGGCCTGAAGGATGCGACCTCCAGTGCAGGAGGGACCCCCAGGTGGCCCTTTCCCTTGCCCAGGTGGTGGCTACCCCGAGGAGCCCCCCCCCCCCTTGCCTGCCTGCACCGCTGAAGAGACCCCTTGGTCTCCCATTGATTTCTATTACAAACCAGACGCGTGTTTGCACACTGCACCCGGCCACCCCGTGCTGCTGAGGGTGTACTTTCTATGTGGACTTGTGTCCCCCCCGGTGCCCTACAAAACCCCCCTGGTCTGCCCTCCGAAGACGCGGGTACTTACCTGCTGGCAGACTGGAACCGGGGCACCCCCTTCTCCATTGAAGCCTATGCGTTTTGGGCACCACTTTGACCTCTGCACCTGACCGGCCCTGAGCTGCTGGTGTGGTAACTTTGGGGTTGCTCTGAACCCCCAACAGTGGGCTACCTTGGACCCAAACTTGAACCCCGTAGGTGGTTTACTTACCTGCAAAAACTAACAAACTCTTACTCCCCCCAGGAACTGTTGAAAATTGCACTGCGTCTAGTTTTAAAATAGCTATATATGATTTATATGAAAACTGTATATGCTGTTTTGATAATTCAAAGTTCCTAAAGTACCTACCTGCAATACCTTTCATTTGAAGTATTACATGTAAATCTTGAACCTGTGGTTCTTAAAATAAACTAAGAAAATATATTTTTCTGTACAAAAACCTATTGGCCTGGAATTGTCTTTGAGTGTGTGTCCCTCATTTATTGCTTGTGTATGTACAACAAATGCTTAACACTACTCCTTTGATAAGCCTACTGCTCGACCACACTACCACAAAATAGAGCATTAGTATTATCTCTTTTTGCCACTATCTTACCACTAAGGGGAACCCTTGGACTCTGTGCATACTATTCCTTACTTTGAAATAGTGCATACAGAGCCAACTTCCTACAAAAAGTTAATCTAATCATGCTCCTAGTGGTTATTTGGGAATTGTAACATATAACTACCTCAGCTAGCAGGAGGGTCGATATAGTGGTTGGGAGAATATTTGACCCCCCTCAAAAAGTAGCAGAGACAAAGGAATGCATGCAGTTAGAATATATTTAAAATAAGTGATCCCAGGGCAGTGACTCCAGGCCATTTTGTTGTATGTGACCATAGTAATGAGTTCCAAGGGACAACTATCATGCCCTGGTGAGATTGGTCAGGAGTAGCTTCGAGGGACGGGGTGTTTGGGCCGTGGGGATGGGGGTGTTTGGGCCGTGACACCCTCCAAATGCTTTCTTGGCTTAATAGTTAGGTCTGGGGGCCCTGCGTTGTATTTGCTATGTCGGTGTCAGTTTTTCCTGTGGTTCTCATTTAGCTAAGAGCTTTTAACTTGTTATTGTTTTGGGAGCAGAAACGTTAATGTATAAAATGACTGGTTTATCAAAAAAGAATAAGCATTGACAGAAGTAGGCCAATGTCAAATTTCCAGGCATAATACTGGCAATCAAACAACCAAAGGGTGGTGAGGACAATGCTTCTACACAGTCTAACCAGTCGCAATCGCTTGGGTAGCATTACAACCCCTCATTTTTCACCCACTGTGCCACTATAGAAAGAGGCCCACCTAATGCAAATCAGCACTGACCCTGTTCCTCATGTGAACACTCCATCCCAAACCATGGCCATCTCACCCCTCTACCCTGCAGACTGCTGCTTTTCTAGTTATTAAATTTGTGATTCACACCCCAAACTACAATGACTAAGCTATGCTCCTTCCCATGCAATACAGGTTGTTTCCCATCATGAATGTTATGTCCTCTGAAAAAGACTCTCATGGTGCTGCAGAAGAGGTTTTGTGTCCATAGTGCCTTTGCCCAAGGCAGCAGTTTTCATAATGTGACCCTTAAATCTTTTAAGGCTATAGATCTCAGAAATGAATTTCCTGATCACAGTTGTGCATAGAGCTTCAGCATTCAATTTGAAGCAGCATTCACGAAAGGAGCTATTTCCATCCTTGCTGTGATAGTGTTGTGTCCAAATACCAGGGTGAAATATTATTATAGACATGGATTAACCAAGCAAAAAAGTTGATGTACATGTCAGAAGCAACACTGGTGGTTTTTAATTATTTAACTTTTAATTTTAGCAACCAATTAGACAACATGAAAATGAAAGAAAACAGCATGACTTGTAGTAAAAAGCTTTTATAATGAGAAAATGTGTTTATTTCACTACACCAATGTTCACCTATTACCACAAAGTGTACCTACTTACTGTCACAGAGAAGGACCATAAAATAACCAAAACAAATAAAAAAATGTAATTTTAAATATGTCTTTTCGTAAAACAAATGTGTATTATTAATCAGATTTCAAAATTTTTGCTTTTCTTATTTCAGATGTGAATGAATGTGAGAACAATCCATGCAGTCAGGAGTGTGCTAATGTCTACGGCTCCTATCAGTGTTATTGCAGACAAGGCTACCAGCTTGCAGAAGATGGCCATTCTTGCAAGGGTAAAGAGTCCTTCTTACTTTCTGTAGTTTGCACATCTTGCTATTCTTTGCCCCTTCAGTAACAAGATGGAGGCTGTTGAGGGTCAACGACTTGGACAAGGGTTCAATGTTTACATGTCTTTGGGGGAACCAGGAGTTTGTGATGTCAGTTAAAAACATCACACTTGAGGCACTGATTTGGACTGCAGACGAAAGACTTTAACCAGCCTAGGGTCATACTGTCTTTGAAAATCAGTATAGCAAAATCCTCTATTCAACATTGTCAAAGATCATACAGATGTCAATTTGAACTGGTCGGTACAATCTACTTTCATTGTTTTTTTCAAGGACGTTAGTCCTGACTTTTAGGAGGGCTTGCCTGCATTCCACCAATTTGGGTAAGACATACTGTAGTGTGTCGAGGATAATATCATTTTATTTGGAGGAACTGTTGTGTCAGCTTCTCAGGATATGCTTGGTGGTGACATCAGGAATCCGTGAGAGTTAATAGACAGGGATTCATTTCAGTTTAGGATTTTTAAGATCTGTTTTTGATTGTGTTTATTTGAGAAGTTTGCCATTTTGTTGTATTTTGGTGCTGACTTTTGGTGACTTTGTCAATGAATAACATTGACAGTTTACCATAGAATAGTTGCTTTTTACTTGCAGTTGGGCCATTGGAAGGAATGTTTTATTAATGGTAGATGGTTCTGAGGACTTGTGAGAGGTTAGTCTCATTAGTGGTGATACAATGAGGGATAGAATGGAGTTGTATATTAAGAATTTCCATGGCATGTAGCATGGTTAGCAAGAATGTTTGGTGAGTCCGATGTGTGACTTTTAGATGACAACAAGGTCACTTGCTTCATTGGCTGATCTGGTGTTCTGTGACTGTTTGCGACATTGTGTCCTACAGTGGACCCTCACTTGCCATGCACGAGATCTTGTAACTGCTTATCAAGTGTTGTATGGCATTTCAAATGAAAGATGCATTCCTTTTCCATGGGATGTATTTAGTGAGGGAGATTAGAAAGAGGTTAAAGACTCTTCAGCAAAGCCCTCAGGCGGGGGCTTATGTTATGACACTGCTGTACCTGTTGAACATAGGTCCCCAGAGTAATTCCAAGGGATAGTTGGCTGGCCTCCTGACTTGAGCCTCAGAGACAGAAGGGTCCAACAACCTTGACACAACACCTGTACTCTGTTACTGTGAGTCTACCCTGCGAAGTGGTGCCACCCCAGTCTGGGGCCCATGGCAATTGGCTAAAGGTGTTCTTACAGCCTCTCTGGATGCTAGAGAATTGATGCATCTTGTCTGCTGTGCAGCGCAACCCTGAGCAGAACCAATGTACTGCAACCGATGCGTGGATTTTTCCCGTCGCAAAGATGTGAACCTTCACAACGCCCCACAAACCAGGATTTTAGGTACTTTGTTCAGTGGGCCTAACTGGGTCCTTGTAGTCAAACCGCACTCCATCACGGTCAGCCCGAACTTGTGACTTTGTCACAGTCGGCCACAACCAGATATTCATAGTTGGCACTTTCTACTTTTTGGCACTATTTTTACTGATGTTTTTAAAATTACAAATCTCTGGTTTTACTGATTCGATTTTTATCATTTTGTCATGTTGTTCTACTTATTAAAAATAACTCTATTGTTCTAACTCTGTGTGAGATCCTTTCTGTTTGATGTAGTCACTTTTTTACTGTTTGAATTGTTGCAAAAATACTTTACACTTTGCCTCCAAGTTGAGCCCGACTGCTCTGTGCCATGCTATTAAAGGGGATAGCACAGGTTAATTTAGGGTTGGTTTGTGTCTCAGCCTGACAAGTATTGTGGTTGCTGCTTGACCAGGGCTCATACCCCAGTCAACCAACAACCCAATTTATCACAGGATTGTTGTTTAACAGTGCCATAAAGGGAACACAAAACAGCGAGGGCAGTTGTTCTGCTTGTGTTTATGTACTCGCCCTTCGGACTGAAGAGCAAGATCACACAAGGCACCTTGGTCAAACAAGCTGCCAGCATTTTTCAGACAAGCATGCACGGGTTTTGACTAAGCGTGATACATTTTCTTAAACATTCAGGGGCACATTTAGGAGAGCCTTGCATCACATTTGCACCACGCAAAGTGATACATGCATTACGCAAGCCTCCGAGTCAGATTTATGAAGCCATGCAAACCCACATTGCGTAGCTTTGAGTGGCCTCATAAATCTTGAGTCAGGCAACACAGTGCAAATCTCTGCGTCACCTTACTCTGAGCAAGTGTGCATCCCATGAGTGTTGGGGCGGGTGTTTCCATGCAACTCCCATGGGTTTTGACATGTTCCCAGATTTACAAGGACTTGTAAACCTGGGAATGCATCAAAATCTCACGCCTCCCCAGAGCATGCGTAACAAGGAGAAATATCTTTATTTCTCCTTGTTTTTCCTCTTTCTATGTGTGCTGTATTCTGCACACATAAGAAGAGGAAAATACCTCTAAGGATTGTTTCTGTGCAGGAAGGTGCCTCTTCCTGCACTTAAACAATCCTGCCAAGAACACTGCTAGGCTGCTGAAACGGTCCGAGCACGGGGGTAAGAACAGGAATGTACCATTTTGGATAAATACGGTGCATTCCTGCCCTTTCACTTTGATGTAGGGCACCGGAGCAGGGTGACTTGCTGCGCCGCCCTACAACAAATCCCCGTAAATGAGGGTCTCAGTATTTAAATGCGCAGTAGTCCCCCAAAGTCCTTATATTCTTAACCATCCACATTTAATATAACCTCTTGGTGTTATTTTGCTTATTTGTGTACGTTTTGTGCTTACATTTCATATTAAACTTTCACAAACTATGTTCAGCAGGCATATCATCGCTCTGCTGCATTGGCTGAGAGGATTGTAAATGTTCTATTTCATATTGCAGATATGGATGAATGTGTGCAAAGTAGTGGCACTCTGTGTACTTTCCGCTGCGTGAACGTACCAGGAAGTTACCAGTGTGCTTGTCCCGATCAAGGCTATACAATGGCAGCCAATGGAAGAAGTTGCAGAGGTAAGAAAAAAAAACCAGTCGATTGCAATGTGTTTACATTGATGGGGCAGATGGGATTACTAGACTGTGGAGAGAGGCATCACAATCTTGATGTGAGCTGTAGCTGAGGACAGAAAAAAACAAATAATCTGACCCAAAAAAGTGATCTTGTTCCTGGGAGTGTACGTGAAAAATATGAATGCACCATGTTTAGGATTCCCGTCCAAAGGGAGATGGGGAGATGTAAGTGGGAGTGCTGTAGACCCATTTTCCAGAAAGGCAACCATGGAGACGGGTTTGCATATGCCTGAAACTTCAGATTGTCAGACTTAAATGACTTATAGAAATGCAATCTATACCTAATTTGAAACTTCCACAAGACCTGTTTATGGGACAAGGCGAATGTTCACTTTACAATAAATACTTGATATGCATAAATGTACCAGTGGGTAATAATGCAATATACGCCTACAAGAGTCTGATTGTCTGGTAGGTATGAACAATTCCTTCATTTGAAGAGCAATAATAACATAAGAGTTTGTAGCCTGTGTAAAACCTTGTTTTCCTACATCCAGCGTATTTTGTTAGCTTTGAACTTTTCAAGGGCTAGAAATAGATATCTATATAACACACATATTTACTCATTTAAAACCACAGTATATGATACTTTAATTTAAAACATAATAACCAGTAAAATTACTGGTTACAAAGAAAAGGCCTGAACATAATACGAGCAAAATATCTTACATGATACTTCATCAACAACATGTATTGGTAAATTGGAGCATATTGCACATGTACATGTTATATAGAGAAACTACAGGAAAGAAGAATATATTTACGGGAACTATCAATACCAAAGCATTTCGATAATATTGTATCCATAGTCCATATTTCAGAGACAAGATCATACAATGAAAAAATACTCTCCAATATACATAACTCTAATTCACAAATAAATGCTTCTTACATATTGGGGTCATATAGATACGATCTCATATGGTCATGCACAATTCATGTTGCGAACATAGGTCATTCTCAATTTACTAGTAGTATTAGTAGCAGAAGAGGTAGTTGTAGTGGAACGTTTGTACTTCACATATTCACATTTCATACTGGGAGTTCTTATTGTGGGTCAGCGAACAAATTTAGGGAATTGTGACAAACGGGTTTGTGTGTTTTTTGTCAGGCCCGGATAATCCAATTTTTGAAACAATCTCAAACATTCTTTTGTTATTGATCTCTTTATAAAATTCTCAGAAAGGTGTCTTTCTTCTTTACAGATAAATAGTATTATATGAACTGCTATGCTCTTCCACTTTCGTCAGATTTGCCTATCACAGTTTTTCTGCTGAAAAATGTGTAGATTTTTCTTCAGTATGCCAATTCAAAATAAATACAATCTAGCCTAGAAGATGCCGGTATTATTATTGGAGAGATTAAGTTGGATTCTGGAGTTCCTTCAGTAAATCACATTATGATGGAGGTTGAATGCATATATATATTGGCTTTTTGATTACTGCTATCACAGTTGCCTCTTAAGTTTACCTATATTTTCCCAAAAGCAATCGGCATCTCTGAATAACTGAGGGCGCTATACCTGTGTAGAAAAGGTGTTTGTTTTTAGTCTTTTATGACTTTGTGCATAATCTATGTCAACTGATAGGAAAGTATGTAGAATTATGTACTTGAATTGGTAAAATATGAATGTAAATATGTGATATTCAAAATTCACAGCTTTTATATATTGGTTATTCATTGTTCTAGATGATGACAAATGTGTTTTTTTTCTTTATGTAAGACAAATATTTATGTTTTCTTTTCTTTTCTCTTCAGACATTGATGAATGCTCTATAGGGTCCCACAACTGTTCATCAGGAGAGTCTTGCTACAATATCCAGGGAAGTTACAGATGCCTAACGTTTGTGTGCCCTGATAACTATAGAAAAGTAGCAGACATGTAAGTGTTAATTCTCCATTACTGAAATAAGAAAAATGTATTCTCCTGAACTACAAAAGGTATCTGTGTCACTATAATCCCTTTAAGTATGATATTTGAAGTTTTACCATTGCCCATATTTAATCCTTGTGAGGGAAAGGTGGTAGCCTTCTACCACAAACATTTCCTCCTTGGCAGATCTTGAGTTAATCACAAAAGGTCCACTTTCATCATGCCTCAGCCCAATCTAGCATTGCAGACTTGTAAAACTGGTGTTAATCACTACTATTTTATGAAGTGGGAGTTGGTATTTGTAGTGACGCCCCTTGTCACATTCACCATAATCCCTTTCTGAGAAACGTTTTCCAGGAATAGTCCATCCCAGTGAAAGAGCAGCCAGCTCTCTGGGATTCAGTCTCATTGAAAGAGGTGATGGTGAGATCTCCCATCACTTTGTGGCCCAGTTTTAAGAAGGGCCTAGCACTAACTATAGCCACATTAGCATTTTTTTTACGCTAATGTGGCGAAAGTGTGGCAAAAATGCCACATTGCGCCGCTTTGTAAAGGCTTGCGCCAGGCATAATGTAAGCAAGGGGGGGAGTGTTCCCCCGTTAAGGGGCATACAAAAATGGTACAGTGGAATCTCTATTTTTAGTGACATTTCTAACACCTGCACAGAGCAGGCGTTAAAAAGAAGCACAGCATTATTGTTAATGGGCCTCTATGTACTTTGCAGGATTAGCACCAACATCTTTGGCGCTAATCTTGCAAAGTACAACAATAGCATAAAAAATGATAACACTATTATCCCTAACCTGCGCGATGGTGCACTGTATGTTAAATACAGCGGACACATGATGGCGTTAGGGAGCGCAATGAGCCTTCATGACATGAAGCACCACTTTTCTTAAATCTGGGCCTATGTCTGACCTCATAGCCTTCATTCATATCTGCAGTAGCACAGTGATGTTGTAGGATATGACCTAGTGTTGTCTCATGTGGAAGAACGATGCAATCCTTCATCTTATCTATAGAGTCTAACAGATACACTTAGGGTTTGGCATAGCAGGAGCTCAACCATAAATTTGCTAAAGCTTTCTCACAGGAGAGCTTTAGCTGGCTCGGCCTTCGAAAACCATTAGTCCAACAGGCCTTCTGCTACTGGGCTGTAGGAGAGAACTCTTTGAATATATGGGACATTGCTATTTTGATGTTCAGCAACAAACTACTACACTGAGGTAGGCCATAGAATGAAAAGCAAAACAGAATTCCATGTAGGCAACAATAACGTGGTACAGATGGATGCACTTCTTGCAGGGGAGGAGGAGGTGATGTGCTCTGCTTTCCTTGCAGGTAAGTGGGCCTCCAAACGAGGCTCTAAATCTAATAGTGAGGCAGCTGAACTGTCTCTTGACCCTGGGGGCAATGTGAGGTGCAAAGTAGCAGTAGCTTCCATAAAGGCTTAAATGGTGTCCCTATGCTTCAGGAAGTAGTGAACTAAATATTTCTCTCCTTTGTGTAACCTACTATTATCTGCCATAATACAATGTCAGTGTGTCATAAGACATACACTTCCACAAAGGAACATTTTGTCCATTTATATCCACTGTATTTCTTGATCCCCATAAAAACATGGTACAGCTATAGCACCTGTTCCCATGCCTCAACTTAGAAAAGCTGAGCTTTTGGCACCATTTTTACCTTTTCATTTACCTATGCCCCAAGCACTACAGCAGTCGATAGAGCCAATTTTTTAAAAATACATGTGGATGCTTAGTGATGGTGAAATTGAACTGCAGTGCACAAGCTTCCAAAAGAATTGGCACAAATAGGGCAAAGCTAGCCAGATTTGGGGCTGTCAGGCAGTCTTGGAGGAAGGTGAACTGTGTTGACCTTTTTAGCCACCAGTTGATCTTCAATGTACTAATACACGCACAACTCTAGAATCGCTCACAGTTATCCATCATGATAGCACTGACATTTTGTGAAGCTTGGTCTGAAAATGGAGCTTCACGCCCATATTGACAACAATGCTAATTTAGCTCTAAGAATGAGGTAAGGAATGATTTGTTTCATGTTCTTGTTTTTACTCTTCTCTCCCAATTTGTCTAGGACTATTTGTCTAGCTCACAAGAGCTGAAATTGTGTTGCTGGCCAACTTTCATGTCTATGTTATTATATTTTTCAATACACCATTACATATCTGTAGGCATACTGCTGTGCAGTGTAAACATAAGTATAGACAAAGTCAGTAGGTCTGGTTTTAGGAATCTGGTAAGATTATTAGTTTGCGGTGTTGCAAGAATATGCCATAAACAGACAAAAAAAACACCATGGTAACGCCTAAGGTTGGCAGCCAGAAGTTTGTATTCAAAATTTTAAATGTAAAAAAAAAAAATCATATATTCTTTAAATAGAACAGCACATGTCCTTCCTAGCTAGCAAGTGACCTTAGAACAAATAAAGAAAGCCCTTTTAGTTTCAATGCATATTCCTTAAAAATGTATGTCTGTAGGCCACATGTACAAAGCTTTTTTACCTTTTAAATGGCCTGCTGGGCAACAAAGCATTTTTAAATGTAAAAAAGCCCAATTGTGGTTCAGTAACCTGTTGCTGAATCATAATTGGGATTTGCAATTCATATTAGAAAGGGGTGTATTTAGGGTGTCCCTTCCTAATACCAAATAGAAGTGGCATGTGTGAAGGTTTTGCGAACAAATAGTTGTCACAAAACATTCATATTTTACCACCTACTTAAAGAAGGTAGTAACCCATTCACAAATGGGAAGGGGTCCCCAAGGACCCCCTTCTCCTCTGTGAATGTTTGTCTCACGGACCACTGCCTACTCTTAAAAAATTTAAAGAAAACTTTTATTTTATTTTTTGGAATGGATCACGTTTTTCTTTAAGGAAAACGAGCTGCATTTAAAAAAGCATTGCTTTATTTAAAAGCAGTCACAAACATGGTGGTCTGCTGACTCCAGCAGGCCACCATCCCTGTGATTTTTGCAATTCCCACTGGATCACAAGGTGAGACCTACCTCAAATGAGGTAGGTCTATTTGCGACCCACATGGAATCGCAAAATGTGTAATACACACATTAGTACATGGGTGTTTGTGATTACTATATAGCGAATCAAAAAATCATTATTTAGTAATCGCAAATGATTACTTACGCATATCTGGCCCTTAGTTTACAAGGCGAAGGTATCACTGGCTTTGAATTACTGAAAACCAAAGGCATAGTAAAACATAGAAGCATGACAAAAATAGGATAAAGAAAGGAAAGAAAAAATAATTGGCAAAGTAAAATACTAGCCCACCAGTCTTGACACCGAAATGGGCCTCTTTGTAGGTGGAAGTGTACATGTGAATACGGAAAATGCTGTCACTCACAGTGCAAGAGAGCCAGTGTCTAAAGTGGTTTTACCCATTGTCCCCTACTCTGCAGGCAGTGGTGGGCGAAAGCAAAACACATTAAAAAAGACCATTGAATGAAGAGGACTCACCAAAATCTGTTCTATGCATTTATGTATGCATTTGTTATTTATGAGCTTGTCATTCCTTGATGACAAAACAGTGAAAGCGGCCTCTACGCCAAGCCTATAAAAGAAGCACTTAGGAACAACCCAGCAGATCACTGCTACATTAAGTCATTTGCTTGTAGGTGGAGAAAGCTTCATGATTTTGATTAAGCACCAGCATAAGCCACAACTGCAAGGCTCTCATGCATCCAGAATTATGTTATATGAATTGAGCAGGTGGTTGCAGGTGGCAGGTTCCAGGTCTTGTTTTTCAATATTTAGACTTGACCGAGACCAAGAAAGAGAAAAGCAGAAGATGGAGAAAGATAGCAAAAACTGAGAAAGGGAAAAAGTGGGGATGAAAAAGAAGCCTGCAAGAGAGAGAGAAAGAGACAGGTAGGTGTGGATGGCAGAGGCACGATTTGGAACTGAGGAGGCAACCTTGATTCAGCAACTAGGCCTTCAGCAGCACCAGCAACGGGCTCTTTAGAAATAAATTGCAGCATAATTCACAAATTAAGCACTTCTTCCATCCCTTTGCCCATTTGTACTTCAGTATGTCAGACTTTTCTCACGTTGCCAATACTTGTCTGTAAGATGCACATATAACAAAAACACCATTATTTTTAAGTTTCTACAGGTATTTATTGTTTATTTTATTGAGAACTGTGTGTCGGCTCACGTGACCACCTCCCTTCAGGTGATCTCGTACACATTGTTCCAGTCCTGGTCTTTTCTGTGATAACCCAATACATTGTGGACGATATAGGCTTCCATTAAAGCAATTCAAATAACAAACCTGAAATCAAGAATTTGTACGTGAAAAGTTCAGGACTGCAGACAGTGTCCACAGTGAACTGGAGTGAGGTGGGCACCTTAATGTGACATGATTTGTGCAGCTAATAAACAAAATGCATTCAATGTCACACCTTACCCATTTATTCATTGTGAACTATTCTACTTGAAACATTTCTATATGAGGGTTTGGGGGAAACCTATCACATTAATACTCTCAGTGTATGCAGCTGTGTGACAAATCACTATGTAAAGTGTATGGTCTTATGCCAGGACATACACTTCACACAATGCTCCTTTGATTCGTGTTTTATACAAGCTGCCTTGTTATATTTTAGGACTATTTGTGTATAGGGCTGGCATGCATACACATACGTCATTCACACAGGTTTTATAGTTGAAGTAAAAATAACAAGGGGCTGCTAAATATAGGCCCAGCACAGTCTTGGCCCATGGTCTGCTATTTAGTCTGGAAGCACATTCATTGCAACCAGACTACTGATATGGCCAAAGATTGTTTCTCACGCCATTAGACCTAGTTTAGTAGACATGTTTTGTGGAGAAGTTGTTAAAATTAGAATTGTTAATACTGTGCCTTTTCTTTAAATTAGTCAATTCTCAAACCTCAACCATAGCGTTGAGCTACTTGTGCGTTTATGTATTTATTTACCAGAGAGCAGTTCAGAACAGTAAATGGGAAGCAGTGGGGGAGTAAACAGCTCACACCTTACAAAGGATAACAATAATAGTTCAGCTAGCACCCCCACACTCCCTCTCACCCCCTCTCTTCTGTTTTTATCCCTTTTGTGGATATGCTGTGTCTCCTCATGCCTATCTCGGCCCTGTTTTCTTTCCCGGCTTGTACACCAGCACCTTTTTTGTAAAAGTCACAAAATCTGCTGAATACAAAGGCTGCCTAGCCTTGAGCCCACCTCATGTCCATTTCTACACCTCTACACCCTACGCTCCCAGTCTCTTTATCTCACTCTTGCATATTCTTTTTCATCTATGATTTCTCCTCTTGCCATTCCTTTCAAGATCTTTCTTTTTCTCCATATTTCTCCCTTTTACCTATCTCTTGCTTTCTTTAAGTCAAAGACTGATCATGAAATATTAGTTCAGATCCTCAAAAATAACTGCCAGCGCCCAGCATCTCCAACCTCCGTCACAAATTAGGGACTACTTCTCCCGTCCCTTGCTATGCCACTATATTTGTATTTGTGTTCTTTTAAGCCCACTGAATGGTTGTTGTGCTACATTGACATGTTATTTCCTTCAGTCATGTTTGACCTCAATCCTATGGAAAAGGCTAGACCATGGAGGACATTGTGATCCTATTCAAGCAAAAGAAACAGTTACATCTAACAATGTAAATAAGAATTTGCTGGAATAAACCTGCACAGTCAGGATAACGTCTTATGACTGAGGCAGAAATAACTTCTGGCGAGAATCATAGTGCATACAAATGAGACTGGGGTCTGAAAAGAGGGTAATGGGAGTCTGTAAGGAAATGCCTCCTTGGCATGGTTACCCCCTGACTTTTTGCCTTTGCTGATGCTATGTTTTGATTTGAAAGTGTGCTGAGGCCTGCTAACCAGGCCCCAGCACCAGTGTTCTTTCCCTAACCTGTACTTTTGTTTACACAGTTGGCACACCCTGGCATCCAGGTAAGTCCCTTGTTACTGGTACCCCTGGTACCAAGGGCCCTGATGCCAGGGAAGGTCTCTAAGGGCTGCAGCATATCTTATGCCACCCTGGGGACCCCTCACTCAGCACAGACACACTGCTTGCCAGCTTGTGTGTGCTGGTGAGGACAAAACGAGTAAGTCGACATGGCACTCCCCTCAGGGTGCCATGCCAACCTCACACTGCCTATGCAGTATAGATAAGTCACCCCTCTAGCAGGCCTTACAGCCCTAAGGCAGGGTGCACTATACCATAAGTGAGGGCACCAGTGCATGAGCACTGTGCCCCTACAATGTCTAAGCAAAACCTTAGACATTGTAAGTGCAGGGTAGCCATAAGAATATATGGCCTGGGAGTCTGTCATACACGAACTCCACAGCACCATAATGGCTACACTGAAAACTGGGAAGTTTGGTATCAAACGTCTCAGCACAATAAATGCACACTGATGCCAGTGTACATTTTATTGTAATATACACCCCAGAGGGCACCTTAGAGGTGCCCCTTGAAACCTTAACCAACTACCCGTGTAGGCTGACTGGTTTTAGCAGCCTGCCACACTCGAGACATGTTGCTGGCCACATGGGGAGAGTGCCTTTGTCACTCTGTGGCTAGTAACAAAGCCTGCACTGGGTGGAGATGCTAGTGGAGTTGCCTGCACCCTCCGGCCACGGCCCCACTTTTGGCGGCAAGGCCGGAGGAGATAATGAGAAAAACAAGGAGGAGTCACTGACCAGTCAGGACAGCCCCTAAGGCAACCTGAGCTGAAGTGACTCTGACTTTTAGGAATCCTCCATCTTGCAGATGGAGGATCCCTCCAATAGGGATAGGAATGTGACCCCCTCCCCTTGGGAGGAGGCACAAAGAGGGTGTAGCCACCCTCAAGGGCAGTAGCCATTGGCTACTGCCCTCCCCGACCTAAACACACCCCTAAATTCTGTATTTAGGGGCTCCCCTGAACCTAGGAACTCAGATTCCTGGAACCTAAGAAGAAGAGGACTGCCCTGCTCTAGAAGGACCAAGAAACTCCTGAGGACAGCGGCTCTGTTCACCCAAGACTGCAACTTTGTTTCCAAAGAAGCAACTTCAAGACAACTGCGTTTCCCGACGGAAGCGTGAGACTTGCTACTCTGCACCCGACGCCCCCGGCTCGACTTGTGGAGAAACAACACTTCAGGGAGGACTCCCCGGCGACTCTGAGACTGTGAGGAACCAGAGTTGCCCCCCCTGAGCCCCCACAGCGACGCCTGCAGAGGGAATCCCGAGGCTCCCCCTGACCGCGACTGCCTGACTCCCAGATCCCGACGCCTGGTAAAGACTCTGCCCCCGCAGCCCCCAGGACCTGAAAGATCGGAACTCCAGTGCAGGAGTGACCCCCAGGAGGCCCTCTCCCTTGCCCAGGTGGTGGCTACCCCGAGGAGCCCCCCCCCTTGCTTGCCTGCATCGCCGAAGAGACCCCTTGGTCTCCCATTGATTCCTATTACAAACCCGACGCTTGTTTGCACACTGCACCCGGCTGCCCCCGCGCTGCTGAGGGTGTACTTTCTGTGTGGACTTGTGTCCCCCCCGGTGCCCTACAAAACTACCCCTGGTCTGCCCTCCGAAGACACGGGTACTTACCTGCTGGCAGACTGGAACCGGGGCACCCCCTTCTCCATTGAAGCCTATGCGTTTTGGGCACCACTTTGAAACTCTGCACCTGACCGGCCCTGAGCTGCTGGTGTGGTAACTTTGGGGTTGCTCTGAACCCCCAACGGTGGGCTACCTTGGACCCAAACTTGAACCCAGTAGGTGGTTTACTTACCTACAAAAACTAACAAATACTTACCTCCCCCAGGAACTGTTGAAAATTGCACTATGTCTAGTTTTAAAATAGCTATATGTGATTTATTTGAAAAGTATATATGCTATTGTGATTATTCAAAGTTCCTAAAGTACTTACCTGCAATACCTTTCATTTGAAATATTACATGTAAAATTTGAACCTGTGGTTCTTAAAATAAACTAAGAAAATATATTTTTCTATACAAAAACCTATTGGCCTGGAATTGTCTCTGAGTGTGTGTTCCTCATTTATTGCCTGTGTATGTACAACAAATGCTTAATACTACTCCTTTGATAAGCCTACTGCTCAACCACACTACCACAAAATAGAGCATTAGTATTATCTCTTTTTGCCACTATCTTACCTCTAAGGGGAACCCTTGGACTCTGTGCATACTATTCCTTACTTTGAAATAGTGCATACAGAGCCAACTTCCTACAGAGTCTGACAAAGAAAGAGGCTTCACAAGCGAAAATAGGAGGGTCAAAGGAGAATCACACACTACTAAGAAAAGGGCCAGTTAAAAATGTAAAAGCAAAACAAGACCTGTTTGAGCACAAAGGACTTGAAAAGTTATTTGACACAGAAAAGCTCGGTACTGCTGAAGATGTGAATAGATTAAAAAATATTAGTAACAGATAAAGACTGCCAAGCACATCTTCTATACAAGGCGCAACTTGTAAACTTAGTCCCAGATTTACAAATACTTTGGGCCTGATTACAACTTTGGAGGAGGTGTTAATCCGTCCCAAATGTGATGCATATACCACCAGCCGTATTACGAGTTCCATAGGATATAATGGACTTGTAATATGGCTGGTGGTATATCTGTCACATTTGGGACGGATTAACACCTTCTTCCAAAGTTGTAATCAGGCCCATAGTGTCTGGTTTGGTTACATTTTTTAACACAAACCTGATGCAAAGTGCTTTGGTGGATTTTAAATCCACTGAAAATTGTGATTTGTGTTGGATTGAAACTAGACCTATCTCCAAACTGTGCAATGCACTGCATTGCGTTAATTTGCTTCAAGTCGGTGCTCCATGGGTTGTGCATGGGCATTCACATGCAACCACCCATGGGTTTTGTGGCAAAGAATTGTAGACCGGGATTTGAACCAAAATCCTGTACCTCCTTGAGGCAGGCTTAAAAAGGAGAAATATTTTCATTTCTCCTTGTTTTTCATTCTGCATGTGTATTGCATTCTTAAGCACACATGCATAATGGAAAACTCCTTAAAACATAGTTTTTGTACTGGAAAGTTCCCTTGTAGTACAAGAACTATACTTCATGCACTGCAGACACCCGTGCACAAGGATATCTGCATTGGCACATGGCAGTCAAAAGTGTGCAAGCATAGACAGAGAGCACACAGCAGTACCTTACCTTAGTAGGTATGGTGGTAGGGCTGGGTTTAGCGCTAATAACGCCTGGAGCACTAATCATTTTTGGCTCCCCCAAGATCTATTCCTCAGATTCTCTCACTACCACCTGGCAAAAGTGCTCCTTATCTCTCCATAACCCCTCTCTCACATACATTTCATTTGTTTTACAGCACTGGTAAGGGCTGGCTATACTAATCCACTCAGCTATGCACATAAAATACAGATCAGTTCTTTGCAGTAGGCATTTTACCCTCTGTGCTCCTTTATGGCAAGTCAAAACTGCCACTAGTCAAAACTCTGATCTCTCTCTCTCTCTCTAGCAGCACCATTAATCACAAGAGTAAGCTTGAAATTTTTTTGCTGTCTGAAAGCTGGATGCGCAAGGAACTCAGCAGCAGGTGCTTTTAAACCATAAGTTATTGCTAAACACAGTGCCCCCGCCACCCCTACAAGATCAGTGCCCCCCACTCCAGGTCAGTGTCCAGTGCAGCCACACCAGTTGCACTTCCCTAAAGCCAGCTCTGTATGGCGCTGTTCTGCTCTTTGCATTTCACACAACGCAGCTCAGCTACTTTACTTGCTCGCTGCACTGCATGAATTGTACATAAACCTGGGCCACAGTCTCCCACTCTGTCTTCACTGTGTCAATAAATATTTGCAGAGCAGAAGGAGTTCCCAGAGTTTGAACACTTTTACTATAAGAAACCAAAATGTTCCAAAGCAGCGAATGAGGAGCACATAAATTTGCACTAGAGTTTTAGGTTGGAGTTTTGTTGTGTGATGTCTCCCACTTTTCCATGTCTTGCCTTCTAGCGTTTCTATTTCTATTTTTACACCTCTACGCTCTCTCCTCCATCAGCCATGTATATCTCATACAAAATCAACCATGTCGTAATCTTCACCAGTAAAATCAGTGACCATGTGGCCAGATTTTAGAAATCTCATCAGTTCAAATTTGTACTGCTATTTGTACCTCATAATAAGTGCAAAATTAATATGCATGTTGATGGGCCAGATCTTTCAAAAGTCAATTAAAGTGTGTTGTCAAAATTGCACCATTGCATTTGACATCATCCATATATGTCAAAACAAAATAGCTCTGGCAGGGCTGCAAGCTGCATGATCGGCCCACAATGGTTCTTCTGTGATTCAGTAAAGTGTGACTCCTAACCATTTCCTGCAGTACCTTGTAGAAGTATGATACCATTGCTGGAGGATCTCAGGTGTGCTCTAAACAAGGTCAACATGTCTTTTCACCCTAGAGACAGGATAGAAGCAAAGACAACATTTGCAATCAAATCAAATATTTAATTTACAGTATGACCAATGTGGCCACACAAGGAAACCCCAAGTCTGGATTAAAGTTAAAGGGTTCCATTACAAACTTAAACTCAAATTAAAGTACACAATTTTCAAGACAAAAATATAAAGATACAGGATTACATTGGACGTCTAAATCAAGGGAACAACCAAAGATTATCTAACATCCAACAAACTAAAAGTTCCATCAAGTTGATACAGAACATAAGTACCAGAACCTGATCTTCTGTGAATAAACATTGACCCGTTCTTCTAAGCATTTGCATAAATCTCAACTATCCAGTTTAGGCCCATATTTATACTTTTTTAGCGCTGCATTTGCGCCGATTTTTGACGCAAAAGCGGTGCAAACTTACAAAATACAATTATATTTTGTACGTTTGTGTCACTTTTGCGTCAAAAATCGGTGCAAATGCGCCGCTAAAAAAGTATAAATATGGGCCTTAGTTCTCCAAACAAGTGGGGATCCCTTAAAAGGGACAAAGTCCAATTTCTCCTAGGGCTGTGTTATAAGACATGGGGACAAAGAGTGGAAAGAAGTAAAGGACATAAAGAATTTGGAAAACAACATCTGGGGCTGGATATAGCTAACTAAAGTTGCCAAAAAGCAGGTAAAAGGTGAAGGTGTCAGCATGTCAGAAATTTTGTTAAGAGTCTTCTCATGGGTCAAAAGAAAAATCTAAGTCTCTTCTCAGCATTAAGTGATGCAGGACAAGGATAAAGAGGTTTGTACTTCTCAAACTCCAGATGAGGTCTGCTGTTAATCCACTTGGGAAACAGTACATTGAAGTAAAAAATGCACTATGATTTGTCAATCCATCACACCATATGAATTGAAAGATGTAATTGTCCAATCATAGTTCATCCTATGTCAGTCATTTCAAACATTAGGAAAGATTCACATTACCAACAGGGGAAAAGCATCCATCTTCCTCCTCTCTACAATTTGAAACAATTGTATATCGTCCATTTTCACAGTTCCTCGATGTACTGAGTTCAAGTTTACTTTCTCAGGCTCACTATGCGTAAAACAATAGCTATTAATTAACATCATAAGGAAACACATGGAATCAAAACAAATCATTAACTAAAAGTTTTAGGGCTATGCCGCATCACTTTAGATCACTATTCTACAGTGAGTGCGTGTTAATATAGGATTTGAGTGCACCACTTTACAGTTAACTTGTTAGAGCTTTAAACAACATAATGCAAATTCTGTCACATATAGATGTGACATCAAAGTAGCAATAACATTTCTGCTACATCACCGTCTAACTTACATGTTTAAGAGTTCACCTCCAAGCAAAAGAAGATATCTTTTTTATCCAAATCCAATTTTCTTTGGTAATTAAATTAGATTTCATGCTTAGAGAAGTTAAAAACACCTATTGTTTGTTTTGGCTTTTGCACATTTTGTTGTTCTCTCACAAACCCAATAGGAGAAGCCTCTTTCTGAAGACATGCTTCAGGACTATTTAGTGCCTTGAAGCTTTGCGAAGTTCTGATTTTAGGGTCGAGCCTGCTAGTGCATACGTTAGCGCATGAGTCTTACTTGGGAGACTCTGTTGTGTACAGTGAAGGGCTTGGAGCCCGCCCTAGGCTTATTATGTGTTGGCTTGCGTGGAACTCCTGTTTACTGTTTCGTAATTAATCACTGCAGGTCAAGCATCATTTCCGTTCCTCTGTGTGGAGCAGGGACCAAGTACTGATTGATTCAAGTTAATCAGTGTCTGTCTGCTGCTCCTGACCTGATTGAGGTACTGTTTTGTTCTTTTTAACTTCTAGTGCCCTGCAAACAGAAGGCATGTGACTGGCAAAAACGTGTGCAGCAGGTTAAACAAAATTGCAAAGTTTTATTTTCTATAGATAGCTTTCTTTTATTTTGCCATCTTTTCTTACATCGCACTCATGTTTTCTTTTGTTTTCGCTCATGGACGCTGTTCTCAAAAGATAACAATTATCTTGTGCTAAATACTGCAAAACGACATTGTTTCTTTATTATGTGTAATTTCCAAAATTATGCTTTCACACATAATCGCGCAATCCACCCCAGGCCACCCCACTCCAATTCGTTCCACTACAATCCACCCCAATCCACCCCACCTCACTCCACACCAATCCACCCCACTCCAATCCAAACTTCTCACCCCAATTCCTTCCTCTTCAACCCACCCCCACTCCAATTCATCAACCCACCCTATCTAATCTGCCCCACTCCAGTTCACCCCACTCCAATCCAAAGCAATCTACACCACTCCAAAACTATCTTCTCCACTCCAAGTCAAAACAGTCTGTGCCACTCCATTCCAAAACAATATGCCCCACTCCCATGTACCCCACTCCAATCTGCCCCACTACAATCCAAACTAATCTGCCCCACTGAAATCTACTGCACTCAAATCCAAAACAATCTGTCCCGCTACAATCTGCCCCAATGAAATCTAAAACAATCTGTTCCACTACAATCCAAAACAATCTACCCCCCTCTAGTCTGCCTCACTCCAATCTGCCCCACTCCAGTCCAAAACAATCTGTCCCATTCAAATCCACCTCACTCCAATCCAAACTAATACGCCCCACTCTAATTCAATCCACCTCACCCCAATCCAATCCACCCCACTCCATCCCAACTCATCCCACTCCAATCCACCCTATTCCCACTCCAATCTGTCCCACTGTAATCCATAACAATCTGCTCCACTCCAATCTGCCCCACTTCAATATGCCCAACTCCAATCTGTTTCACTCCAATCTGCACCACTAGTCTGCCCTACTCCAATCCAAAACAATCTGTCCCACTCCAATCTGCCCCACTCCAATCTAAACCAATACACCTCACTCCAATTCAGTCCAGTTTACCCCAATCCAATCCACCCACTCCACCCCAACTCACCCCACTCCAATCCACCCTACTTCCAACCCTACTTCCATCCAATCCACCCCACACCAACTCAACTCATTCCACCCCAGTCCAATCCAGACCACCCCACTCCAATCCACCCCACTCAGGTCTGCTCCTCCAATTCAAAAATATCTGTACCACTCCAATTCACACCACTCCAAGCAAACCACTCAATCCAAAACAATCTGCCCACCCCAATCTGCCCCACTGCAACCCAAAACAATCTGCCCCGTCCCAAACCAAAACAATCTGCCCCACTCCAGTCCGCCTCACTCAAATCTGGCCCACCGCAATCCAAAACGATCTGTCCCACTGCAAACCACCCCTCTCTAATCTATCCATTTCCAATTCAAAACAATATTCCCTACACCAGTCCAATCCACCCCACTGCACTCCATTCCAATCCACCCCACAACAACCCAATCCACCCCACACTAACCCAACTCCCCCCACTCTAATCCAATCCACCCCACTCCAATCCACCCTAATACAATCTGCCCCACCCCAATCCAACATAATCTGCCTCACTCCAATCCAAAACATTCTGCCCCACTCCAAACTGCCCCACTCCTATCTGTCCCACTCCATTCTGCCCCACTCCTATCTGCCCCACTCCAGTTAAAAAAAAATTGCCACACTCCAATTCGTTTCACTCTGCCCCACTCCAGTATGCCCCACTTTTAATCCAAGACAACCTGCCCGCTCCAATTGCAAACAACCCCCTCTAATCCAAAGCAATCTGCCACGCTCTAATTTGCTCCACTCCAATCCAATCCACCTCCCCATCCAGTCTACCCCACCCCAATGCATCTCACCCCACTGCAATCGATCTCACTCCCATTAAATCTACACCACTACAATCTAGTCCACCTCACCACAATCCAGCCCAGTCCACCCATCACCAATCCAATCCACCCCAATTCAGCCCAGTCCAATCTACCACACTCCAATCCAATACACTTCACCCCAATCCAATCCAATCCACCTCATCCCAATCCACTCCAGTCCAATCCACCCCACTCCAGTCCAATCTACTCCAATCCATCCCACCCTACTCCAGTCCAGCACCCCACCTCACTCCAATCCACCCTACTCCCATCCAATCCACCCCACACCAACTCAACTCATTTCAACCCAGTCCAATCCAGTCCACCTCACTCCAGTATTCCCCCAATCCAAAACAATCTGCCCCACTCCAATCTGCCCCACTGCAATCCAAAACAATCTGCCCCGCACCAATCCAAAACAATCTGCCCCACTCCACTTCGCCTCACTTCAGTCTGGCCCACCCCAATCCAAAACAATCTGTCCCACTCAAATCAGCCCCTCTATAATCTGCGCCACTTCAGTCCAAAACAATATTCCCTACTCCAATCCAATCCACCTCACCCCAATCCAATCCACTCCATCCCAATCCACCCTACTCTACTCCAATCCACCCCACAACAACCCAATCCATCCCACACCAACCCAATTCATCCCACTCTAATTCACCCCACTCTAATCCACTCCACCCCACTCAAATCCACCCTAATACAATCTGCCCCACTCCAATCCAAAATAATCTACCTCACTCCAACCTATAACAAACTGCCTCACTCCTATCTGCCCCACTCCATTTCGAACATTCAAAACAATTGTCCCCACTCCAACTAATTTCAATCTGCCCCAATCCAGTATGCCCCACTTGAATCACTTGAATCCAAAACAACTTGCCCCACTCCCATTGCAAACAACCCACTCTAATCCAAAACAATCTGCTTGCTCTAATTTGCCCCACTTAAATCCAATCCACTTCACCCATCCAGTCCACCCCACCCCATTGCAATTCACCCCACTGCGATCCACCTCACTCCCATCCAATCTACCCCACTATAATCCAGTCCTCCCCACTACAAACCATCCCTCTCCACACCAATCCAGTCCACCCACCACCAATCCACTCCAACCCAATTCAGCCCAGTCCAGTCTACCCCATTCAAATCCAATATACTTCACCCCAATCCAATCCACCCTATCCCGATCCACTCCAGTCCACCCCACTCCAGTCCAATCCACTCCACTCCAGCCACCCCACTCCAATCCAACCTACCCTACTCTATTCCAACCCACCACACATCAATCCACTCACTCCAGTTCATCCCTTTCCAATCAAGTCTACTGGTACCCAACCACCTCACTCTAATCCAATCCACCCACACCACCCCAATCGATCCCATTTAATGCAATCCACTTTAACCCACCCCAAGCCAGTCCACATTAATCCATCCTACTCCAGTCCAATCCGCACCACTCCAAACCACCTTTATCTACCCCACTCTAATCCAGTCCACCCCTCTCCAAATAATCACCTCGCCCCTCACCAATCCAATCCACCCCACACCAATCTAATCCACCCCACTCCAATTTCTTTTATTTGATTTTTTTGCAGTTTTATACAGTGCGGACTCGACCCAAAGTATTTGAGCGCTTTACATGAGCACCAGTTACATTACGCGAGGACACATTCATGTTTATTTGGTTGGCACGGGGAGATTAAGTGATTTGCCCAGAATCACAGGATGTTGAGCTGACTCTGAGACTCGAACCTGGTTCCCCAGCTTCAAAGTATGCCACATACTATCCCAATCCAACTCACTCCAATCCAATACACCCCACTCCAATCCAATCCAGCCCAATCTAATCCAATACACTGCACCCCAATCCACCCCACCCCACTCCAATCCAATCCATCCCACTGCAGCACACTACATCCCAATCCAATCCACCCCATCCCATTTCAATCCACCTCACTCCAATCCAGTCCACTCCACTCCACCCCACCCCACTCCAGACAACCCCAAGCATTCACTCCAATTCAGCACACGTTATCCCAGTCCATTCCACCCCATTGCATCCCATTTCAATCCACACCAATCCAGTCCAACCCATCCAGCCCACCCCACTCCAATCCACCCTATTGCAATCCAGTCCACCCTACTCCAATCTAGCCCACCCCGTTCCAATCCAATCCACCTCACTCCAATCCACCCGACTCCAGTCTAATCCAACCCACTCCAATTCAATCCTCTCTACTCCACTCCAATCTACCACAATCCACTCCATTTCAGTCAACCCACCCCACTCACATCCACCCCACCCCAATCCAGTTCACCCCATCTAATCCACCCCCATCTAATGCATCCCAGTCCAATCCACCACACTGAATCCAATCCACACCACCCTAATCCACCTCACTCAATCCAATCTATCCCAACCAATCCAATCCACCCCACACAGTCCAATTCATCTCACTCCAATCCACCCACACCACCCCAATACGATCCACCATAATCTTATCCACCCCAATCCGATCCACCTCACTCCAGTCCTCAACACTCCAATCCAATCCACCTCACCTCAATTCAATCCAGTGCACTCTAATTCACTCTAACCTACCTCACCCCAATCCCACCCACCCCTTGCCTCCCCTCCCCACTCCAATCCACCCGAGCCCACTCCAATCTAATCCACCCCAACCACCCCACCCATTTTAATCCACGTGACCCACTCCAATCACCCCACTCCAGTCCACCCCACTCTACTCCAATCCACCCCACTCTACCCCAATCCAATGCATCCAGGTTCAGTCCACTGACTCTAATCCAATCCACCCAGTCTACCCCACTCACTCTATTCCACCCAGTCCAATCTGCCCCATCCCAATCCAATCCACTTCACTCTAATCCACACACTACAATACACCCAGCCCCACCCCAATCCAGTCCATCCCAACCCAATCCAATGCACCCCATCCCAATCCAATACATTCCATCCCAGTTTAGTTCACCACACTCCAATCCATCCACCCCACCCCGCTCCAATCACCCTACCTTAATTAAGTCCATCCCACTCCAGTCCACCCCACTCCAGTCAATCCACCCCAATCCAACACGGCCCACCTCAATCTACCCTAGCCCACTCCATTCCAACCCATCCCACTGCAGCCCACCACACCCCAATCCACCCACTCCATTTCAATCCACCCTACTCCAATCCAGTCCACCCCACTCTACCCTTCTCCAATCTACTCCACTCACTCCAATGCACCACACTCTATCCGAATCCAATCCACCCCCTCCATCCCAGTTCAGTCCACCCCACTCCAATCCATCCAGCCCATTCTACTCCAATCCACCCCACTCCAATCCAATTCACCCTAATCCAAATCACCCCATTCCAATCCTCCACACTTCAATCCAGTCCACCCCACTCCAGTCCAATCCACCCCACTCCAACCCAGTAAATCCAGTCCATTACACTCCACTCCGATCCACCCCACTCCATTCCAATCCACCCCACTCCAGTCCAATGAATCCATTTCATCCCATTCCAATCCAGTCCAGTCCAATCCAATCCAAACTAGTCCACCCCATTCCACCTCATTCCAATCCATTCCAATCAAATCCAACCCACCCCAGCCCAGTTCAATCTAATCCACCCCACTCCACCACACTCCAATCCAATCCACTCCACCCAAATCCAACCCACCCCACCCCTATCACTCCAATCCAAGCCACCCACCCCAATCCAATCTAATCCACCCCAATCCACTCCACCTCACTCTATCTCAACCCACCCCACTCCAGTCCAATCCACCCCACACCAATCCACCCCACTCCACTCAATCCACCCAACTCTACCCTATCCACTCCACCGCACTCTATTCCAATCCACTCCACCCAACTACCTCAGTGCACTCCAACCCAGTCTACTGTGTTCCAACCCACTCCACTCTATGATACTCTCTGCTACTGAACCACTGAACTTTACTCCCCTCCACTCAACCCAGAGGCACTCTTCTCCCCCACTCCACTCTGACATTTCACGCCACAAATTTTCGGTCATGCTGAACAGCACTCACACTGGGGTAAAATATGGCAAGACACACTGAGAAGCCAATAGCTCCTGTATAGGCGAGACCTATTGGCTTTGCCAAGCTTGTTTCATATGTCACACATTGGTTTGGGAAGTTTTCAGATGTTGCACTACCTTGGCCATGCAACATTGTTTTCTCTGTACAGCGAGATAATTTTTTCTGCATTAACATGCAAGTCAAACAAAACCCAGAGTGCCATTGCGCTAAGCAAGATTACTCAAACTCATAGAAAGCAGTGAAAACCAATATATTGGTATTTACTTTTCACCGCAAAATATGTTTGGTGATAGAAATACGTCCGTTTTTCTGCACAAAAGCCTTATTGTCACCTGAGTGTCCCTTTTAGTGATGCTCCGGTGCGTTATGCACTGGGCTGTTTTTACAAGGTGTTTAGCCACTTTTTGTGGCTTAACGCCACCTTGTAAATACGGCTCCTTCACATGCAGCACTTTGTGTGGAAGGGGCATGCAATGGGTTTTGCTGTGGCTTTGTAGACTTAATGTGTACTAAGTCTACACTCTTAGAGTTTGATTCATTCTGGTTGCCCATTTTCATCACAGTTCCCTGGTCGCAAGCGTGTGCATAATTCTTCACTGAAATCTTACATTTTGCAGGGATGTATTTATGCACTGTGGAATTGTGCAGGAAAAGGCCACTAGTTGTTCTTTGCAAAGTATAACTCCAACAGAACTACTTTAAAGAACGAATCAAGCACATATGTCACGTAAACGTCGGAATATGTATGCTGATGTTCCAATGTGAAAAACTTTGTTAATTTATGCATCGACCTCCATAACCTTTGTTAAGATTGCAAGAAAACCTTGTTATCTCGCACAGCCCTAGTTTTTCAGTGATACCAAAACAGTTTGGATACTTAAAAAAAAGCAACAGGGATGCAGTAACTTCTCATTGAAGGCAATAAAATTTAGTAATAGAAACAGGTGAGGCGAATATGTCAGCAAACATGGTAGTTACTGCCAAATTCTGATTCTCCTGAATGTTGAAAGGAAATAGAAGGAGAATTAGAGTACCCTCCATGATAGTGGTATTATAGTGGTGCAACATAATAAAACTGATACCTATCACTCTCTTCGCCTATGGTCAAACTAGATGTCGTCTTGCTGCTTCTACGACACTCAAAGTCACGTAGACAACATTGTAGAACATTTAAATGAACAGCTTTCATAACATTTTAATTAAAAAACACAGGCCCTGATTTATACTTTTTGGTGCAAAACTGCATCAACGCAGTTTTGCATTAAAAAGTTTAGCACCGGCTTGCACCATTTCTGTGCACCAGCCGGCACCATATTTATGGAATGGTGCAAGCTCGTGCAAAGGGTAGGCTAGCGTAAAAAAAAATGACGTTAGCCGGATGGGGGTGGTGGTATGGAAGAAGGGGGTTTTGCACCAAAAAATGACGCTAGACAGGTTAGAGTTAAAAAAATGAATCTAACCAGCCTACGTCATTTTCTGACGCAAAACCATCCATACTACATGACTCCTGTCTTAGAAAAGACAGGAGTCATGCCCACCACCCCAATGGCCAGCACAGGGGACCAGGGTCCCCTGGGCATGGCCATTGCACCTAGTGCCATGTAGGGGGACCCATTTCATGGCCCCCAAAGGCACTTAAAAAAAATAATGATATACTTACCTGTACTTACCTATACTTACCTGGGATGGGATCCCCCATTGTAGGAAGTTGGCTCTGTATGTGCTATTTCAAAGTAAGGAATAGCATGCACAGAGTCCAAGGGTTCCCCTTAGAGGTAAGATAGTGGCAAAAAGAGATAATACTAATGCTCTATTTTGTGGTAGTGTGGTCGAGCAGTAGGCTTATCAAAGGAGTAGTGTTAAGCATTTGTTGTACATACACACAGGCAATACGTTTTTAGGTCTGGGGGGTTAGTAGCCAATGGCTACTAGCCCTGAGGGTGAGTACACCCTCTTTGTGCCTCCTCCAAAGGGGAGGGGGGCACATCCCTAATCCTATTGGGGGAATCCTCCATCTGCAAGATGGAGGATTTCTAAAAGTTAGAGTCACTTCAGCTCAGGACACCTTAGGGGCTGTCCTGACTGGCCAGTGACTCCTCCTTGTTGTGCTCATTATTTCCTCCGGCCTTGCCGCCAAAAGTGGGGGCCGTGGCCGGAGGGGGCGGGCAACTCCACTAGCTGGAGTGTCCTGCGGTGCTGGAACAAAGGGGTGAGCCTTTGAGGCTCACCGCCAGGTGTTACAGCTCCTGCCTGGGGGAGGTGTTAGCATCTCCACCCAGTGCAGGCTTTGTTACTGGCCTCAGAGTGACAAAGGCACTCTCCCCATGGGGCCAGCAACATGTCTCTAGTGTGGCAGGCTGCTGGAACCAGTCAGCCTACACAGATAGTTGGATACAGTTACAGGGGGCACCTCTAAGGTACCCTCTGGGGTGTGTTTCACAATAAAATGTACACTGGCATCAGTGTGCATTTATTTTGCTGAGAAGTTTGATACCAAACTTCCCAGTTTTCAGTGTAGCCATTATGGTGCTGTGGAGTTCGTGTTTGACAAACTCCCAGACCATATACTCTTATGGCTACCCTGCACTTACAATGTCTAAGGTTTGGCTTAGACACTGTAGGGGCACAGTGCTCATGCACTGGTGCCCTCACCTATGGTATAGTGCACCCTGCCTTAGGGCTGTAAGGCCTGCTAGAGGGGTGACTTATCTATACTTGCATAGGCAGTGAGAGGCTGGCATGGCACCCTGAGGGGAGTGCCATGTCGACTTACTCATTTTGTTCTCACTAGCACACACAAGCTGGTAAGCAGTGTGTCTGTACTGAGTGAGGGATCTCCAGGGTGGCATAAGACATGCTGCAGCCCTTAGAGACCTTATCTGGCATCAGGGCCCTTGGTACCAGAGGTACCAGTTACAAGGGACTTACCTGGATGCCAGGGTGTGCCAATTGTGGATACAAAAGTACAGGTTAGGGAAAGAACACTGGTGCTGGGGCCTGGTTAGCAGGCCTCAGCACACTTTCAATTCAAAACATAGCATCAGCAAAGGCAAAAAGTCAGGGGGTAACCATGCCAAGGAGGCATTTCCTTACACAACGCCCCCCCAAACGAAAGAGGATAAGACTAACCTTTCCCAAGAGAGTCTTCATTTTCTAAGTGGAAGAACCTGGAAAGGCCATCTGCATTGGCATGGGCAGTCCCAGGTCTGTGTTCCACTATAAAGTCCATTCCCTGTAGGGAGATGGACCACCTCAACAGTTTTGGATTTTCACCTTTCATTTGCATCAGCCATCTGAGAGGTCTGTGGTCAGTTTGAACTACAAAGTGAGTACCAAAGAGGTATGGTCTCAGCTTCTTCAGGGACCAAACCACAGCTAAGGCTTCCGTCTCAATGGCACTCCAACGCTGCTCCCTGGGGAGTAACCTCCTGCTAATGAAAGCAACAGGCTGGTCAAGGCCATCATCATTTGTTTGGGACAAAACTGCCCCTATCCCATGTTCAGAGGCATCTGTTTGCACAATGAATTGCTTGGAGTAATCTGGAGCTTTTAGAACTGGTGCTGTGCACATAGCTTGCTTCAGGGTGTCAAAGGCCTGTTGGCATTCTACAGTCCAGTTTACTTTCTTGGGCATTTTCTTGGAGGTCAATTCTGTGAGGGCTGTCACTATTGATCCATATCCCTTCACAAACCTCCTATAGTACCCAGTCAAGCCAAGGAATGCCCTGACTTGAGTCTGGGTTTTTGGAGCTACCCAGTCCAGAATAGTCTGGATCTTAGGCTGGAGTGGCTGAACTTGGCCTCCACCTACAAGGTGTCCCAAGTAAACCACAGTTCCCTGCCCTATCTGGCATTTGGATGCCTTGATAGAGAGGCCTGCAGATTGCAGAGCCTTCAAAACCTTCTTCAGGTGGACCAGGTGATCCTGCCAGGTGGAGCTAAAGACAGCAATATCATCAAGATAAGCTGCACTAAAGGATTCCAACCCAGCAAGGACTTGATTCACCAACCTTTGGAAGGTGGCAGGGGCATTCTTTAGACCAAAGGGCATAACAGTAAACTGATAATGCCCATCAGGTGTGGAGAATGCTGTTTTCTCTTTTGCTCCAGGTGCCATTTTGATTTGCCAGTACCCTGCTGTTAAGTCAAAGGTACTCAAGAATTTGGCAGCACCTAATTTGTCAATCAGCTCGTCAGCTCTAGGTATGGGATGGGTATCTGTCTTGGTGACAGAATTAAGACCTCTGTAGTCCACACAAAACCTCATCTCTCTCTTTCCATCTTTGGTGTGAGGTTTGGGGACTAAGACCACTGGGCTAGCCCAGGGGCTGTCAGAGTGCTCAATTACTCCCAACTCCAGCATCTTGTGGACTTCCACTTTGATGATTTCCTTAACTTGATCAGACTGTCTGAAGATTTTGTTTTTGACAGGCATGCTGTCTCCTGTGTCCACATCATGGGTACACAGGTGTGTCTGACCAGGGGTTAAGGAGAAGAGCTCAGCAAACTGTTGTAGGACCTTCCTACAATCAGATTGCTGTTGGTCAGAGAGGGTGTCTGAATAGATCACTCCATCCAATGAGCCATCTTTAGGGTTTGATGAGAGGAGATCAGGGAGAGGTTCACTCTCAGCTTCCTGGTCCTCATCTGTTACCATCAACAGATTTACATCAGCCCTATCATGGAAGAGTTTTAGGCGGTTTACATGGATCACCCTCTTGGGGCTCCTGCTTGTGCCTAGGTCCACCAGGTAGGTGACCTGACTCTTCTTTTCTAGGATTGGGTAAGGGCCACTCCATCTGTCCTGAAGTGCCCTGGGAGCCACAGGCTCCAAAACCCAAACTTTCTGCCCTGGTTGGAACTCAACCATTGCAGCCTTTTGGTCATACCAAAACTTCTGGAGCTGTTGGCTGGCCTCAAGGTTTTTACTTGCCTTTTCCATGTACTCTGCCATCCTTGAGCGAAGGCCAAGTACATAGTCCACTATGTCTTGTTTAGGCTCATGAAGAGGTCTCTCCCAGCCTTCTTTAACAAGAGCAAGTGGTCCCCTTACAGGGTGGCCAAACAGAAGTTCAAGGGGTGAGAACCCTACTTCCTTCTGAGGCGCCTCTCTGTAAGCGAAAAGCAGACATGGCAGGAGGACATCCCATCTCCTTTTGAGTTTTTCTGGGAGCCCCATGATCATGCCCTTTAATGTCTTGTTGAATCTCTCAACAAGGCCATTAGTTTGTGGATGATATGGTGTAGTGAACTTATAAGTCACTCCACACTCATTCCACATGTGTTTTAGGTATGCTGACATGAAGTTGGTACCTCTGTCAGACACCACCTCCTTAGGGAAGCCCACTCTGGTAAATATACCAATGAGGGCCTTGGCTACTGCCGGGGCAGTAGTCGACCTAAGGGGAATAACTTCAGGATACCTAGCAGCATGATCCACTACTACTAGGATGTACATATTTCCTGAGGCTGTGGGAGGTTCTAGTGGACCAACTATGTCCACACCCACTCTTTCAAAGGGGACCCCCACCACCGGAAGTGGAATGAGGGGGGCCTTTGGATGTCCACCTGTCTTACCACTGGCTTGACAGGTAGGACAGGAGAGGCAAAACTCCTTAACCTTCTGGGACATATTGGGCCAGTAGAAGTGGTTGACTAACCTCTCCCACGTCTTGGTTTGTCCCAAATGCCCAGCAAGGGGAATATCATGGGCTAAGGTCAGAATAAACTCTCTGAACTCCTGAGGCACTACCACTCTCCTAGTGGCACCAGGTTTGGGATCTCTTGCCTCAGTGTACAGGAGTCCATCTTCCCAATAGACCCTATGTGTTCCATTTTTCTTGCCTTTGGACTCTTCAGCAGCTTGCTGCCTAAGGCCTTCAAGAGAGGGACAGGTTTCTTGTCCCTTACACAACTCTTCCCTTGAGGGTCCCCCTGGTCCTAAGAGCTCAACCTGATAAGGTTCCAGCTCCATAGGCTCAGTTCCCTCAGAGGGCAGAACTTCTTCCTGAGAAGAGAGGTTCTCTTTCTCTTGTTGTGTTGCAGCTGGTTTCCCAGCTGACTTTCCTTTTCTCTTGGTAGGCTGGGCCTTTCTTCCAGACTCCAGCTCTTCTTTTTCACCCTGTGCCTTGCACTGTGCCCTAGTCTTGACACACACCAGTTCAGGGATACCCAGCATGGCTGCATGGGTTTTCAGTTCTACCTCAGCCCATGCTGAGGACTCCAGGTCGTTTCCAAGCAAACAGTCTACTGGGATATTTGAGGAGACCACCACCTGTTTCAGGCCATTGACCCCTCCCCATTCTAAAGTTACCATTGCCATGGGATGTACTTTAGTTTGATTGTCAGCATTGGTGACTGTATAATTTTTTCCAGTCAGGTATTGGCCAGGGGAAACCAGTTTCTCTGTCACCATAGTGACACTGGCACCTGTATCCCTCAGGCCCTCTACACTTGTCCCATTAATTAAGAGCTGTTGCCTGTATTTTTGCATGTTAGGGGGCCAGGCAGCCAGTGTGGCTAAATCCACCCCACCCTCAGAGACTAATGTAGCTTCAGTGTGACACCTGATTTGCTCTGGGCACACTGTTGATCCCACTTGGAGACTAGCCATTCCAGTGTTAGCTGGAGTGGAGTTTGAAGTGGTATTTTTCTTGGGACAGGCCTTGTCTCCAGTTTGGTGTCCAGACTGACTACAGCTACGACACCAGGCCTTTTTGGGATCAAAGTTTTTACCCTTGTACCCAGAATTGTTTTGTGAAGAGGCTCTGGGCCCACCCTCCTGTGCAGGTTTTTGGGGGCCTGTAGAAGACTCTTTACTATTTTTGTTTTTGGCTGTCTCACCACCTTTCCCCTGGGGAGGTTTCGTGACCCCTTTCTTTTGGTCACCCCCTGTGGAAGTTTTGGACACCCTAGGCTTGACCCAATGGTCCGCCTTCTTTCCCAATTCTTGGGGAGAAATTGGTCCTAGGTCCACCAGATGCTGATGCAGTTTATAATAGAAACAATTACTTAACAGGTGTTCTTTCACAAATAAATTGTACAGCCCATCATAATCACTTACACCACTGCCTTGAATCCAACCATCTAGTGTTTTTACTGAGTAGTCTACAAAGTCAACCCAGGTCTGGCTCAAGGATTTTTGAGCCCCCCTGAATCTAATCCTATACTCCTCAGTGGAGAATCCAAAGCCCTCAATCAGGGTACCCTTCATGAGGTCATAAGATTCTGCATCTTTTCCAGAGAGTGTGAGGAGTCTATCCCTACACTTTCCTGTGAACATTTCCCAAAGGAGAGCACCCCAGTGAGATTTGTTCACTTTTCTGGTTACACAAGCCCTCTCAAAAGCTGTGAACCATTTGGTGATGTCATCACCATCTTCATATTTAGTTACATTCCCTTTGGGGATTTTCAACATGTCAGGAGAATCTCTGACCCTATTTATGTTGCTGCCACCATTGATGGGTCCTAGGCCCATCTCTTGTCTTTCCCTTTCTATGGCTAGGATCTGTCTTTCCAAAGCCAATCTTTTGGTCATCCTGGCTAACTGGATGTCCTCTTCACTGGAGTTATCCTCAGTGATTTCAGAGAGGTTGGACCCTCCTGTGAGGGAGCCAGCATCTCTGACTAATATTTTTGGAGTCAGGGCTTGAGAGGCCCTGTTCTCCCTAGATAGGACTGGTGGGGGGGAATCACCCTCCAAGTCACTATCATCATCCTCTGTGTTGCCATCCTCAGAGGGGTTGGCTCTTTCAAACTCTGCCAACAGCTCCTGGAGCTGTAGTTTGGAAGGTCTGGAGCCCATTGCTATTTTCTTTAGTTTACAGAGTGACCTTAGCTCTCTCATCTGAAGATGGAGGTAAAGTGTGGTGTCGAGTTCCACCACATTCACATCTGTGCTAGACATTATGCTTCTAAAAGTTGGAATACTTTTTAAGAATCTAAAAACTAGTTCTAGAATCTAATTCAAACTTTTACCAAACTTTTAAACTCTAAAAGCAATGCTAACAGGGACTAACACAAGGCCCTAGCAGGACTTTAAAGAATTTAGAAAAAATTTCAAATTGTAAAAATCAATTTCTAATGACAATTTTTGGAATTTGTCGTGTGATCAGGTATTGGCTGAGTAGTCTAGCAAATGCAAAGTCTTGTACCCCACCGCTGGTCCACCAATGTAGGAAGTTGGCTCTGTATGTGCTATTTCAAAGTAAGGAATAGCATGCACAGAGTCCAAGGGTTCCCCTTAGAGGTAAGATAGTGGCAAAAAGAGATAATACTAATGCTCTATTTTGTGGTAGTGTGGTCGAGCAGTAGGCTTATCAAAGGAGTAGTGTTAAGCATTTGTTGTACATACACACAGGCAATAAATGAGGAACACACACTCAGAGACAAATCCAGCCAATAGGTTTTGTTATAGAAAAATATCTTTTCTTAGTTTATTTTAAGAACCACAGGTTCAAATTCTACATGTAATATCTCATTTGAAAGGTATTGCAGGTAAGTACTTTAGGAACTTTGAATAATTACAGTAGCATATATACTTTTTGCATAAAACACAAATAGCTGTTTTAAAAGTGGACACAGTGCAATTTTCACAGTTCCTGGGGGAGGTAAAGTATTGTTAGTTTTAACAGGTAAGTAAGTCACTTACAGGTTTCAGTTTTGGGTCCAAGGTAGCCCACCGTTGGGGGTTCAGAGCAACCCAAAAGTTACCACACCAGCAGCTCAGGGCTGGTCAGGTGCAGAGGTCAAAGAGGTGCCCAAAACACATAGGCTTCAATGGAGAGAAGGGGGTGCCCCGGTTCCAGTCTGCCAGCAGGTAAGTACCCGCGTCTTCGGAGGGCAGACCAGGGGGGTTTTGTAGGGCACCGGGGGGGACACGAGTCAGCACAAAAAGTACACCCTCAGCAGCGCGGGGCGGCCGGGTGCAGTGTGGGAACATGCGTCGGGTTTCCAATAGTTTCCTATGGGAGACCAAGGGGTCTCTTCAGCGATGCAGGCAGGCAAGGGGGGGGCTCCTTGGGGTAGCCACCACCTGGGCAAGGGAGAGGGCCTCCTGGGGGTCACTCCTGCACAGAAGTAACGCTCCTTCAGGTGCTGGGGGATGCGGGTGCAGGATCTTTTCCAGCCGTCGGGAAATGGAGTTCAGACAGTCGCGGTCAGGGGGAGCCTTGGGATTCCCTCTGCAGGCGTCGCTGTGGGGGCTCAGGGGGGACAACTTTGGTTACTCACAGTCTTGGAGTCGCCGGAGGGTCCTCCCTGAAGCGTTGTTTCTCCACCAGTCGAGTCGGGGTCGCCGGGTGCAGTGTTGCAAGTCTCACGCTTCTTGCGGGGAGTTGCAGGGGTCTTTAAATCTGCTCCTTGAAACAAAGTTGTAGTCTTTTTGGAGCAGTGCCGCTGTCCTCAGGAGTTTCTTGTCTTTCTTGAAGCAGGGCAGTCCTCAGAGGATTCAGAGGTCACTGGTCCCTTGGAAAGCGTCGCTGGAGCAGGTTTCTTTGGAAGGCAGGAGACAGGCCGGTAGGTCTGGGGCCAAAGCAGTTGGTGTCTTCTGTTCTTCCTCTACAGGGTTTTTTCAGCTCAGCAGTCCTCTTCTTCTTGTAGTTTCAGGAATCTAAATTCTTAGGTTCAGGGGAGCCCTTAAATACTCAATTTAAGGGTGTGTTTAGGTCTGGGGGGTTAGTAGCCAATGGCTACTAGCCCTGAGGGTGAGTACACCCTCTTTGTGCCTCCTCCCAAGGGAGGGGGGCACATCCCTAATCCTATTGGGGGAATCCTCCATCTGCAAGATGGAGGATTTCTAAAAGTTAGAGTCACTTCAGCTCAGGACACCTTAGGGGCTGTCCTGACTGGCCAGTGACTCCTCCTTGTTGTTCTCATTATTTCCTCCGGCCTTGCCGCCAAAAGTGGGGGCCGTGGCCGGAGGGGGCGGGCAACTCCACTAGCTGGAGTGTCCTGCGGTGCTGGAACAAAGGGGTGAGCCTTTGAGGCTCACCGCCAGGTGTTACAGCTCCTGCCTGGGGGAGGTGTTAGCATCTCCACCCAGTGCAGGCTTTGTTACTGGCCTCAGAGTGACAAAGGCACTCTCCCCATGGGGCCAGCAACATGTCTCTAGTGTGGCAGGCTGCTGGAACCAGTCAGCCTACACAGATAGTTGGATACAGTTTCAGGGGGCACCTCTAAGGTGCCCTCTGGGGTGTGTTTCACAATAAAATGTACACTGGCATCAGTGTGCATTTATTGTGCTGAGAAGTTTGATACCAAACTTCCCAGTTTTCAGTGTAGCCATTATGGTTCTGTGGAGTTCGTGTTTGACAAACTCCCAGACCATATACTCTTATGGCTACCCTGCACTTACAATGTCTAAGGTTTGGCTTAGACACTGTAGGGGCACAGTGCTCATGCACTGGTGCCCTCACCTATGGTATAGTGCACCCTGCCTTAGGGCTGTAAGGCCTGCTAGAGGGGTGACTTATCTATACTTGCATAGGCAGTGAGAGGCTGGCATGGCACCCTGAGGGGAGTGCCATGTCGACTTACTCATTTTGTTCTCACTAGCACACACAAGCTGGTAAGCAGTGTGTCTGTGCTGAGTGAGGGGTCTCCAGGGTGGCATAAGACATGCTGCAGCCCTTAGAGACCTTCCCTGGCATCAGGGCCCTTGGTACCAGAGGTACCAGTTACAAGGGACTTACCTGGATGCCAGGGTGTGCCAATTGTGGATACAAAAGTACAGGTTAGGGAAAGAACACTGGTGCTGGGGCCTGGTTAGCAGGCCTCAGCACACTTTCAATTCAAAACATAGCATCAGCAAAGGCAAAAAGTCAGGGGGTAACCATGCCAAGGAGGCATTTCCTTACACCCATCCTCTGCTGTCCCTCTGGTGTGGGTGGGGGTGTCCCTGGAGCCTGGGGAGGGCACCATGGAATAAGCCCACAGGTCCCCTAACGCCTGCCCTGACCCAGGTGTTAAAAAATAGTGCAAAGCAAACTTTGCACTATTTTTGACACCTCCTCCCCCCGTGCGTGATTTTTGCATGGGAGGATAAATAAGGCGCTAGGGCCTTAGAGTCATTTTTTGCCCAGGAACGCCTACCTTGCATCTCATTGATGCAAGGTAGTTTTCCGCAGGCAAAAAATTACTTTAACTACAAGATTTAGGCTCTAGACATGTCTAGCGCCAAAATATAAATATGGAGTTAAGTTTGCGCCAGATTTGCGTAACAAAATGACACAAATCTGGTGCAAACAGAGTATAAATATGCCCCACAGAGACTCACATAGGTCGAACAAAATCAAGCTAGGTACACCACGTGGAATATTTTACATTCTGCTCCTGAAACTTCGGAGGCACTTCCCATCCATCAATATACCACTAGACCCGCCCCCCGCAGGAAGACATCATAATTAGATCCGAGGTTTATCCACACATGGTAGGAAACTGCAGATCTTGAAATATGTCTTTGCATCAACTAAAATTGATTGAAGGTCCAGTGGTTTGATCTCTTTACCAAGTGGTGAGTTAATTCATTTGAAAGTGACAGCACCCCGTAATGCTACCCACCTTCTGCATATCTGGAAACTTTGATAGCCATTTGTCAGTGACCTGCTTCTAACATCAAGAGTCTGCGTTGTTTTTTTTCATGGATGGTAACACACAAATGTAATATTCAAATATATAATTTGGATATCATTTTAATAATCCAAGAACTTTCTCGAGCCATTGAAATAATTTGTTTTTATTGCATCTGAAGGGCTACCCACAAACCTTACTCTGAAAAGTTACTAGGACTAGGGAACAGACACTAACATATTTAGGAAGTGGCCCCGTGTCAAGTGCAACACCTGCAGTCAATTATTGATTTAATAATATCAACCCACACTTCGTATGCTGAGTCATGAAAGCATCCGCACCTGTACACAGGTAAAAGCAAACGTACACGTCCCATAATCCGGAGTTCTGCTGGCTAAAAAGCCCGGCCTGGATGACGGTATAATACATTGTATGCAGTAGTTTGGAAGTCATATACCAGGATCCGCTCCTAAATGTTTGCAGACTTGTACAGGGCAAGATGATAGGTCTATAGAGAAGTTAGACATATTCAAGAATCACCTTGATAAAACTAAAATGGTTGGGTAATGGTCAGCCACGTGACAGACCTGTCATTGAAAAATTAGTAGTGCTGGGCATAGGCACGTCAGTGTCACCTTAACAATATGGGATCTAAAAGAATGATAGGGTTGTGGCATAGTGGCATAGTCAGTACAGTATTAAGCAGTTGCTTCCAACCTGTGGTCCTGGGACCCCTGGGGGCCCGCGAAGCCTCCTCAGGGGGGTCCATGACTGCTTAGAAAATTAAATAATATTAACAGGACCGCAGCTTTCAGTAATGACTCAGTGGGGGGTTCCTAGATCCCAGTAATGATTCAGTGGAGGGTCCTCGGGTTCCAGTAATGATGAAGTGGGGGCCACAGAAGTCAAAAGGTTGGGAACCACTGATATTAAGGAAGCACTCTTACATTTCACCTCTTCCCAACGCTACTATATCACAGGATCAGGGTAAAACATAACGGATATTTGTAGAGCATGCATTCACCCTAGGGTTCTTGTGGTACTACTGTGGAATAATCAATGTTTGTTGTTACCGACCTTAATGGTACTCCTTTTACCAACCTAAGTAGGATGAAAAGCTGAGTAGAACCACTGGGATTTAAACCTGTGACTGTGCGGTCAAAAACAGACCTCTGCAGCGAGTGAGTGTATTGTCTGCTTAGCACCAGCACAAGCTTAACACAGTAATATGTCAGATTTAATACACCTAAAATAGATATTTTGCTTCTGTTAAGTAAAACAAGTGAAAGCAACGATCGTCTGTGTCTAGTAATTGTACTACCTCCCTCCAACTGTTAGATTAGTGGCAACTCACTGAAGGCCTCATTTACAAGGCCTGTGATGCCGCTCTGTGCCACAGGGAAAGGGCAGAGATGTGCCATATCTATAAATTACAGTGCATTTCTGTCCTCTCCCCCTGCACTGGCGCACAAATTGCTGCCATGCACCAACGCATGCACCCTTGCACCATGGTGCAAGGGTGCCTTCATTGTGGGAATTATTGCTTTTGTGCAGGAAGGAATACCTTCCTGTACAAAAACAATCACAAGAGGCGTTTTCCTCTTTCTATGTGTGCTGCAGAATGCAGCACACATAGAAAGAGGTACAAATGGGGAGAAATAAAAATATTTCTCCTCGTTGCATCACTCTTACGCCCACCTGAGGTGGCGTAGGAATCTGACGCATTCTCAGACTTGTAAATCTGGGAAAGGGTCAGATTCCTTTGGGGTCCATGGATGTTGCATGGGAACAACCCAAGCAACACCCATGGAACTCCCCTTTCATGCAGTGTTTTACATAAAGGGGGTCCATATTTACAAGGCCATTAAAAGCCTCACAAGGTGGCTTTGCATGGCCTTGTAAATATAGACTGGCACACTGCACCACCAGAGCATCAAAGAAATGATGCTCCAATGGTGCAGTGTGCCACTAGGGCCTCGTAAATGAGGCCCTGAGTTTTCAAGCTGCACGAACTGCACTCTTGACAGATCGTGACCAAAGTGAAAAGTATCAATGTAGAGCCTGACACACCTTCTGCTCCCAGTGGATAGTCATGTGGATCGCAAAGAAAGAGCTAACTTCTATCTGGTGCACGGATCACCGTTTGTTACCACCTGGAGAAAAAATATTTCATACAATACAGAGGTATTATGAGAAAGTCATTAAAGTTCTATACGTAAAAGAAATTCCAACATATTATAGTACACCACGCACGGGTGGAGTGTGAAATGCAACACAGTAGTGAAATTTAAGGGTTACGGTGTAGCATTGATCATTTTGTGTATTTCAGTTTTATTACTGCTTTTTATCTGAAGCTTTTTGCTGTTCTCAACTCGAAGTCAGGAGAGACGGGGCAACATTTGGGCAACATTTTTACACTTAAACCGGTAAAACAAACAGAGCAACGGATTTTACCAGTGGCAGTCTTCACTTTGTCCATCAGAGTGATGGAAGACATTATGGTGGTCATTACGTTCTTGGCGGTGTGGTCCGCCATGCCGGTGGTGGCGGGAAAACCCGCCGGTCGGCATGGCGGGCCACACCGCCACATAAACAACACCTTGAGGGCCGCCATCAGCAGCCCTCACTCACCGCCGGGCTGCCTCCATCAGGTAGCCTGGCGGTGGTCGGAATCATTATCCGACAGGGCAGCGGTGCTGCCCCCTTGGATAATGATCTCTAATCCTCCAGCCTTTCCCTGGTGGGGAAACCGCCAAGGAAAGGCTGGTGGAGGGGGTGCCCCGGAGCACCCCTTGGGGCCCCTGCACTGCCCATGCACTTGGCATCGGCAGTGTAGGGGCCCCTGTGCAGTGCCCCATCGCGCAGGTCACTGCCCGAAAATAGCACAATGGATGCAGCTGCCCCCGCTGCACAGAGGCACTGGCGGCGGCGTCAATGTCCCGGCCAGGCCTTTCTGTGGCCCGGCGGGTGGAAACAATGTTTCCGCCCGCCGGCCCACAGGAATGTTCTTTATGCGGCCGGCAGGGATCCGGGGACGCTGGCGGTCAGTGTTTTGACCGCCAGCATGAACACTCTTGTTTTTACCTCCTTATTTTGAGTTCAGTGCCCACACAGCAGTGATCTCTGTGCACCAAAAGTTGGTGTGGGGGTTTCCATCTTTTAGGCGGCCATGTACTGAGGCTTTCTGTTTTTAAAAAAAGAAAAAACTCTCACAGCTGGAGTTTGTTCCTGAAAACTAAAAGACCTTAAGTCCTAGGAATATTCTCTCAGGGTGAGAGGGTAATTATTACTTTTTTTCTCTTCGTCACCATCAGGACAGAAAAAGGACTTTAGACCACCCCTATGAACAGCATGGGCAACCTAATGCCTTACTCTGATGCCCCCTACTCCATCACACCATTTGAGTACTTTTTCTGACAGCAAAGCAGGGGAAGCACCACTGCCAGAAAACTAATGGTCTGCCCGACTCCAAATAGATTGGGCAGACCAAGGCTTTGGCGGACAGGTACTTGGTCACATTTGTGACCAAGAACCCTGTCTGCCAACTCTAAATCAGTCCCAGAGTCGTCAAACGGACCAGTCTATTCAAGGTGCCATTAACATATATTGCAGATTTATCCATATGCTTTTCCTATAAATTGCAGGCTGGTGGACTGTCTAGCTACTTAGCTCAGTTGTCTCACATACATCCTTTTGCTTTGTCTTAGGAGGTGTGAACGAATCAACTGCTTGAACTACATGGATTGCCAGAACACCCCTGTGCGAATCACGTACTATACACTGACCTTCCCAAGCAACATTGTCGTGCCCTCGCATATTTTCCGCATTGGACCCTCACCAGCTTACGCCGGCGACAACATTATACTCACGATCACCAAAGGAAATGAGGAAAACTACTTCAGCACCAGAAAGCTGAACCAGTACACCGGCATCGTCTTCCTCCAGCGACAGATCAAGGAGCCCAAAGATTTCTTATTAGATGTGGAAATGAAGCTGTGGCGTCAAGGGACGTACACAACTTTTGTAGCCAAGATGTATGTATTTATCACTGATCAAGCTTTGTGAGGCTCTGAAAGCCCGAAGTAATGGTGCTATGCTTTCTAATATTTTGCGAAGATGTATTTCAATGGACATGGTATTTAATATTTCTTGCATTCGCATATTTGTAGAACTATGCTTACGACGATATTTGTCTGTAAATTAACTTAAATGTACTTATTTTCATGTGAGCTTGTTTTTGTTAATTTGAGCAAATTATGAAAGTGCTAGCGTGGGATTTCGGTGTTAAATATTTGAAGCTTATTGAAATCCTCCAAGTTAACATTATCTTTATTTTTTCTTTTCATTTGGTTATAGAAAGTAGTATGCGCTCAAAGAACGAAAGCTGTTAACTTTGTGTGTATTAGTTAGGCAAAGGCTAGATCCAGCTATTTCTCTCCCACATACGTATGAGGTTTTGGGCAATGTTGCTCAACCAGAGCAAGAATCTTGACATCTTAACAGCTGTGAAATGCCACATAAGGGAAGCGAACCAGTACACTGGGAAAGCTTTTCTCATCAAGTCTCTTCGAGTGCCCTTGCCAAAATAGCAAGACTGGACATTTTTAAGTGTCTCCAAAGCAGTAACAATGTTTTGTCACCAAATTAGAACATAAAGCAGCGTGAATCCCGGCTTTATTACTTTTTCAAATAGTTGGAATTCAAACAGAAAAGTTAGCACAGTACAAACTGCAACTGGTAAATGAGCTTCATAAAATTTCCAAAAATTAAACTTAGTTGTCAAATATTGGATACTATATTAAAATGATATGTTAGAGTGTTTAAAATTGTGATGACAAATAGTCAGATACTTCAAGGTTTGGTGAAACGCACATTTGAAAATGTCCGTGTAATTCCATATGTTAACCATTTGTACTTCAATGTAAAACCCTGCTGGAGGCTGAATGTTCAGCTGTCTGGAATATCTTGCAAGACGTTCAGTCCATCGACAAGATGAGACAGATAAAATAACATGAGCCTCATTTCAGAAAATCTTTCCCGGGGGAGGTATCCTTTACAATGCTGATTTTGCTCACTAAGGTGGGTAGAGTGAGCACTGTGAAGGTGTCCATCAGCCAAACTTAGGCCAAAGCATTGTTGGTTTTAATGTGGGCAGTGTAAGCAGAGAAATAAATTATGGACAGATATATCAAGGCACTGCACCAATGTAGCGTCACAAAAAGTATACAAATAGGCGCAAAGTTCTGAATTAGGATTTACTTTCCGTTTAAAATCTTGATTTGTGCAGGGTGGGAGTTTGTGCTGCGTTGTGTTCTCATGCATAATCTGTGAGTTGTTACCCATGGCGCAAGTGTGTGTGGGCACAAGGCAGCCTAAAGTGCACCAGCGCAGGGGATGCCAACAGCATCGCCGTAGCTTAGTAGATATGATGCAGTCCAGCAGTCTTCTTTTCACACAGCACAGAAACTTTGGTTGTTGCACTGCATTGCATGAAAGTAGTAAATTTGGCCCCATATTTCCTTGAAGCCCGCTGAGTTTGGAAGTGTCCATTGGATGCCATCAATCTGCAAGACTAGGGACACAGAGATCTCTTTTACATATAGTGACACTAGTCCTGTCAGTGGGTGGGTGTTGATATTTCCTTCCCTCCATCCTGAGGTGCAAAAGGTGGACATGAATCAGGTGACTGGAAAAGGGTCTGGTTTATTCCTCCGTCCATCCTGATGAGGAGTGATTACTTTGTGTAATCCATTCCTGCCAGGGATGTATGCCTGGTGGATCACATCATTGCCCACCAAAGCAGGTGGGAATTGTTGTTGAATGAGGCTTCACTTGTCTGATAGTGTGAAGCAGGAGACCAAAGTACTGACACGGACTTCATTGTACCCTTGGCTAGGGTAAAACTGCTACTTGTTGGGGTTAAGAAAGATATGTTCTATACTCGGTCCTCTGTTCTCTCTGAAATTAGTTGTTGAATCCAGTTAAGGTAGTCCAATGTGCATCTCTGTTCTTCGTTACTATTACCTTCAAAACCTTCGTAAGTTTATAGTGGTGTACAAAGCAATAACACAATCAAATGATTATGTCAAAGATGCTTGTGTATTTCCAACAATCCTACAGAGCACAACTTAGCCACATGGGTCCTTTTAGACCAAAAGGTTCCAGGAGGTATACGATCATCACTACTGTGACGCCATAATGCATTCTCTTTATTTGTTGGGCACATGAATGGCGCACCATAAAAACTGGAATTAATTCCAAATCTCTGCATGAATGAGAATACTGTATGTTTCTCTGAAAACACTTGGATTTCCTCTCTTTAGATTCTCAAGAGCCCAAGTTTCTTCACATGAACTAAGACCCCTTGTCGCCCAAAACACTCCAGAGGCATTACCCTCTACCTCAATGATCATACAATGATCAGACATTCCGTATGCCATTATGCTTATTACCCAAGCATGGACATCTCTGTTCTTGAGTGATCAAATAATTAGTTTAGTGTTATTTATGCAGCCAAAATGGCATGCGATCAGAATATAAACCAGAAAATAAGTACATCCTTCTTTGTTGGCTTTGCAGTCACAAAATAGTAAAACACCACAAAATAGATGCATGCCCATGTCACAAAATGGAGGGCAATAAAATGCACAACAACAGTGCCTAGCACAGAGCAAACCAATCCTGTAGGGCAGGGTAGCAGGGGCAACACCATTCTTGCCCGCACCGCCTCCCTTGCTCGACCTACTTTCAAGAGTCATAGAAGCAGCAGCAGGAAGATAAATTTACTAGGAACATTAGAGCTATTTCTGTGGTTTCCACACTTTGCCCTTTTAATTTGACATCTTCAGCAAATAGGAGGCTGACTAAGAGGGAAGGAAGGGTGGTGCAAAGAAGTATCCTATGACTTCATTGTGGTCAAAGCGTGCTTGTAGTCACTTCCATTATCCTTTGCATTTTTGTGAATTGAGGTCTACCAGTATTAGACAATGAGCTGCGCCACTCTGCTAGCGAACCAGGTGGAAAAATCGCACAAAATAAATATGTTGCTGAGGTAATGGACAGTAACGTCAACTAAGCCCTCTTTCCAAAATAAATTGAGCAAACAAATATTCAGAATGGGCATTAATACCTGAATATAAAACAAACCAAAGGAAATGTTACAACGGAAGGCAATGTTTGGCACCAAGATCATTATTTTTGAATATCTGTCAAAAAGAGTGTGCAGTCGAAGTGAAGCTATCACAAAGCCATATTTCAGAGCTCGGCTGTAACAACTACTAGGGATTGATGTCGTATTCGTGCCGTTTTATAAGGGTGTGTTTTATTGATTTAAAATTAAATCAAGTTTGTGAAATTGATTATAAAAGCACACATATTGGTGTGAAAGCTCAAACACGTCTCCTTGTATGTTCATGTGAAGTAAAATATTTTGATTCACAAATGTATACAATTGTTGCCTTTTGGACTTATTTATATACATGAAGTTAGTCTTTATGTGGCTACAAAGAATTTATGCGTACAACGAACATAATATCTTTAAAAAATGTTTTCAATAATTGCTGCGTTCGAGAACAGCCTGGCAGCGCTCATCTTGTACAAATGCCTGGTGCACTCTCAAATAAAACGATAACTTAAAAACACAGCAAAGCGTGGCTTGGAGTACTGTGTAATTTGTTACAAAGCAGAGGAAGAGCTCTCCAAAGACATAAGAGGACAAAGCCCCAAACTATCAGCTCAGAATTATCAACCACGTTAAGCGTTACATGCTGTTATGATACCCAAGATGCTTCCAGGAAGAAATTAAAGTGGATGTGGCCTATTCATAAACTGCATTTTTTATTATTTGATGGACTACTACAATAGTACTACTGCACGTACAACAAAATGCTATTCACTAACCTACCAGCAGGCAGCTGGCCCTCTCCTCCGTTTCCTGGGACCTATTTGGGACTAAGTAAAGTAGTCTTTTACTTACTCCTACATGACTTTTTGTATATTGAGCCCAAAACAACTAAAATATGAATAAAATGATACATTTTGAGGGCTATTCTTATACAATTAGAACAAGTAACAAGCATTTGCAATGCAATAGGTCTCGCATTTGCTTAAGTTAGAGCTATTGGCGTTGTAAATTCATAACTGGACTTTTCTTGCCACATACATTGGTCAACCATGCCTCATAATTTAATCTTTTCCTGCCATATAATTCCAGTGACCCAGCATTTAACTGGAGCACTTGCATTTACCTTCTTCCTCTATCTTAAAACATATACAATTGTCATAAAAACCTTAATCAGAAATAAACTTTTGGAATTAGAGTGCAATGCTTAAAACATCATAACAAAAATATCATTTGGGACACACTGGAGGGTGAAAGGAAAGAAGGAGTCGGGAGTAAAGATGGAGAGGGAAAGTGGCGTACTAACAATGTCATGGGCCCTGGAATAAGAAAGGAAAATGGTTGACTGGGATTTTGGTAGGAAAATATACCAGTAATTAGAGTCAAGTGAGGTCCGTATGTCTCTGGGCCCCGGTGCCACTGCGCCTGTTGCTCCATTGATAACTAGGCCTCAGGAGAGAAAGCGGATAGGGCAGAAAAAGAGAAGGGATAGGCATACAACAGACAAAAGGAAGAAAGAGAAGGGGTCGCAAAGAAATAAAGAAAGAAGGGAAAGAAAGGACAAGAAAATGAAATCACAATTAACAGAAGAAATAGAGCAAACATGTGAGAAAAAAGAAAAATGGGAAGGAAGCTGGAGAACAAAAGATAAAGAGGAAAAAATAACAAAAGAAGAGTGGAAAGAAAGAGAAAAATGAACATTAGAGAAAAGAAAGAGAGATGGTGAGAGAAACAAGCAGCGAAAGAACCAAGGCCTGTATGTAGTGACATATTTCCCAGAGACACAGAATGGGAAAACCACTTTGACACTTTGGGCCCTGACAAGTAACTTGTGACTTCGACATACAGATGGGAAAAACAGGGATTTAAAGTAAAACCTATAGATAGAGACGAGGAAAACACCAGAGAAAGGAAGGAAGAAAGATCTAAAAAAAGTGAAAGGACGCATACCATGTCAAAGGAAAGAGCAAATAAAAAAGACAAAGAAAGAATGACGGGGAGAGAAAAAAATGTTGAAAGAATGAACGCCTAATGGAGAAAAAACAGAGGAAAGAAACAAAGTAAGAAATAAACAAAGTTTTTGCGAATTTGAAAGAGGAGGCAGCAAGAGGAAGATGGAAATAAAAAATAGGGAGAGAAGTTGAAATAAACAGTTGAAAGAAAGAGGAAAACTGTTAACGGGATTTTAAGAGCTGGAAAGAGAAAAGTGAGGGAGAAAGAAAACATTGAGAGTAAACAGAGTAAAGTAAAGAATGGAGCGAGGTGTGAAACAGACCCTCCCAAAAAAAGATGGCAGCTAAGAATACATTTAATTGGCTCCCCCACGACCTCAAACCGAAGTCAGAGTGTGGAACAGCAGGGGGGAAAGCAGGAAAGCAGAAGGTGCATTAGCAGAGTTGTATGTGAACACCAATACAGCTATATTGGGGTGCTTCATATCAGGATTGGGAGTATAGACAGAGCTGTGTCCCGGCCCAGTGCTGGAATATCAGAAAGGCAGCAGGAGTGTTGTGTAATTCCTAGTATTGGAATAATGGGCACTGCAGGTTAGGGTTGAGGTGCACTTACAGATTTGTATGTAGGCTGCACTACTAGAATAGTAACGGGCACACAAGGTCAGAAGTGAGGTATGTTAATGGAGCTATGTGTGGAACGTAGTATTGGTGTGCCAGTGTTGCCGAGTGTTAGACTGGAGGTGCCCTGGTGAAGTTGCGAGTGAGGCCCGGCATGGGAGTGGCATTGCCTCGGAACCACAGAAGTGAGAAGTCCGGAAAGGCGTCTGTGCAAGCCTTAGTACTGAGGAGATTTGTGCACTGAAAGTTAGAATTGCTGGATTCTGGTGGAGATGTGGTGGTTCACATCAAGAGTGGCATTGGATCTTAGACTTCAGGTGCACCGGCTGAGCTGTGTTTTGCTCTTTTGGGTCCAGTATTGGCTTGGATGTGGGACTCAATATTAGAATTGAGCTGCTGTAATGGAACTGGATGTGAGCGTGGTCCCAGTATAGGAAAGGAAGAGGCCTCGCCTGAATAGAACTGAGGTCCAGTGATGGAGCTGCACCTGAGGTCCTAGTACTGGAACAGCAGAGTGTACTGACTGTTAGAACTGAGGTGCTCTGGCAGACAGTGTGTGTGGGGTTCTGGCACGGCTGAGGGCTTGGAATGTGTGAACTGAGGTGCACGGGGGGAGCTGTGCCCGAGGTCCCAGCACTCGAACAGCCCGGAGTACTGACTTGAGAACTGAGGTGCTCTGGCAAACAGCAGCTGTGGGGTTCATGGCAGTAGCACGGCTGAGTGTCTTGGAGTGTGTGAACTGAGGTGCACTGATGGAGCAGTGACCTAGGTCCCAGTACTGGAACAGCAGAGTGTACTGACTATAAGAACTGATGTGCTCTGGTAGACTGGGTGTGTGGTATTCTAGCACGGCTGAGGATCTTGCAGTGTGTGAACTGAGGTTCACTGACGGAGCTGCGCCCAAGGTCCAAGTACTGGAGCAGCAGAGTGTACTGACTGAAAGAACTGAGGTGCTCTGGCAGACAATGTGTGTGGGATTCCTGCCACTGGCACGGCTGAGGACTTGGAGTGTGTGAACTGAGGTGCACTGATGAAGCTGCGTCGAAGGTCCCAGTACTGGAGCAGCAGAGTGTACTGAACTGAGGTGCTCTGGCAGACAGCATGTGTGGGGTTCCTGGCACTGCCACGGCTGAGGGCTTGGAGTGTGTGAACTGAGGTGCACTGATGAAGCTGCGCCCAAGGTCCCAGTACTGGTGCAGCAGAGTGTACTGACTGGAAGAACTGAGGCGCCCTGGCAGACAGCATGTGTGGGGTTCCTACCACTGGCATGACTGAGGGCTTGGAGCGTGTGAACTGTAGTGCACTGATGAGCTGCATCCAAGGTCTCAGTACTGGAGCAGCAGAGTGTACTGACTGGAAGAACTGAGGTGCTCTGGCAGACAGCATGTGTGGGGTTCCTGGCACTGCCACGGCTGAGGGCTTGGAGTGTGTGAACTGAGGTGCACTGATGAAGCTGCGCCCAAGGTCCCAGTACTGGAGCAGCAGAGTGTACTGACTGGAAGAACTGAGGTGCTCTGGCAGACAGCATGTGTGGGGTTCCTGCCACTGGCATGACTGAGGGCTTGGAGCGTGTGAACTGTAGTGCACTGATGAGCTGCATCCAAGGTCCCAGTACTGGAGCAGCAGAGTGTACTGACTGGAAGAACTGAGGTGCTCTGGCAGACAGCATGTGTGGGGTTCCTGGCACTGCCACGGCTGAGGGCTTGGAGTGTGTGAACTGAGGTGCTCTGATGAAGCTGCGCCCAAGGTCCCAGTACTGGAGCAGCAGAGTGTACTGACTGGAAGAACTGAGGCGCCCTGGCAGACAGCGTGTGTGGGGTTCCTGGCACTGGCACAGCTGAGGGCTTGGAGTGTGTGAACTGATATGCAGTGATGGAGCTGGGCCCGAGGTCCCAGTACTGGAGCAGCAGAGTGTACTGACTGCAAGAACTGAGGCACTCTGGCAGACAGCGTGTGTGGGGTTCCTGGCACTGGTACGACTGAGGGCTTGGAGGGTGTGAACTGAGGTGCACTGATGAAGCTGTGCCCAAGGTCCTAATACTGGAGCAGCAGAGTGTACTGACTGAAAGAACTGAGGCGCTCTAGCAGACAGTGTGTGTGGGGTTCCTGGCACTGGCACATCAGAGGGCTTGGAGTGTGTGAACTGAGGTGCACTGATGGGGCTGTGCCTGAGGTCCCAGTACTGGAGCAGCAGAGTGTATTGACTGGAAGAACTGAGGCACTCTGGCAGACAGAATGTGTGGGGTTCCTGGCACTGGCACCCCTGAGGGCTTGGAGTGTGTGAACTGAGGTGCACTGATGAAGCTGCACCCAAGGTCCCAGTACTGGAGCAGCAGAGTGTTCTGACTGGAAGAACTGAGGCAATCTGTCAGACAGTATGTGTGGGGTTCCTGGCACTGGCACGACTGAGGGCTTTTTAGTGTGTGAACTGAGGTGCACTGATTGAGTTGCGTCCGAGGTCCCAGTACTGGAGCAGCAGAGTGTACTGACTGCAAGAACAGAAGCACTCTGGCAGACAACGTATGTGAGGTTCCTGGCACTGGTACGGCTGAGGGCTTGGAGTGTGTGAACTGAGGTACACTAATGAAGCTGTGCCCAAGGTCCCAGTACTGGAGCAGCAGAGTGTACTGACTGTAAGAACTGAGGCACTTTAGCAGACAGTGTGTGTGGGGGTCCTGGCACTGGCACATCTGAGGGCTTGGAGTGTGTGAACTGAGGTGCACTGATGGGGCTGCGCCCGAGGTCCCACTACTGGAACAGCAGAGTGTACTGACTGGAAGAACTGAGGCACTCTGGCAGACAGAATGTGTGGAGTTCCTGGCACAGGCACGGCTGAGGACTTGGAGTGTGTGAACTGAGCTGCACTGATGAAGCTGCGCCCTAGGTCCCAGTACTGGTGCAGCAGAGTGTACTCACTGGAAGAACTGAGGGGCTCTGGCAGACAGCGTGCGTGGGGTTCCTGGCACTGATACAGCTGAGGGCTTGGAGTGTGTGAACTGAGGTGCACTGATGAAGCTGCACCCAAGGTCCCAGTACTGGAGCAGCAGAGTGTACTGACTGCAAGAACTGAGGCACTCTAGCAGACAATGTGTGTGGGATTCCTGGCACTGGCACATCTGAGGGCTTGGAGTGTGTGAACTGAGGTGCACTGATGGGGCTGCACCCGAGGTCCCCGTAATGGAGCAACAGAGTGTACTGACTGGAGGGAAATGAGGTGCTGTGGCAGACAGCATGCGTAGGGTTCCTGGCCCTGGCACAGCTGAGGGCTTGGAGTGTGTAAACTGAGATGCACTGATGGAGCTGCACCCGAGGTCCCAGTACTGGAGCAGCAGAGTGTACTGACTGGAAGAACTGAGACAGTCTAGCAGACACAGTGTTTGGGGTTCCTGGCACTGGCACGACTGAGGGCTTTTTAGTGTGTGAACTGAGGTGCACTGGTCAAGCTGCGCCCAAGGTACGAGTACAGGAGCAGAAGAGTGTACTGGCTGCAAGAACTGAGGTGCTCTAGTATACAGAGTGTATGGGGTTCCTGGCACTGGCAGGGCTGAGGGCATGGAGTGTGTGAACTGAGGTGCACTGATAGAGCTGCACCTGAAGCCCTGTACTGAAGCAGCAGAGTGTACTGACTGGAAGAACTGAGGTGCACTGGCAGACAGCGCGTGGGGTTCCTGGCACTGGCATAGCTGAGGGCTTGGTTACCTGTGAACTGAGGTGCACTGATCGAGCTGCGCCCGAGGTCCCAGCACTGGAGCAGCAGAGTGTACTGACTGGAAGAACTGAGGTGCTGTGGCAGACAGCACATGTGGGGTTTCTGGCACTGGCTTGGCTAAGGGCTTGGAGTGTGTGAACTGAGGTGCATTGACGGAGCTGCCCAGAGGTCCCAGTACTGGAGCAGCAGAGAGTACTGACTGGAAAAACTAAGGTGCTCTGGCAGACAGCGGTTGTGGGGTTCCTGGCAGTAGCACAGCTGAGGGCTTGGAGTGTGTGAACTTAGGTGAACTGATGGAGCTGTGAGTGGGATCCCAGTATGGAGCAGAAATGGGCTTTGTCTCAAAAGATTGCCGAGCCCTGGTAGTGTTGGTTAAGAAAATCCAAGGCAAGGAAGGGTGGGAACAAGACAGCTGAGAAAGTGTGCAGAGAGCCCACAAAAACCAAATGTGACCAAGATAACAGCCTGATGTATTGCCTTGTTTACAACTAAGCTCAGAGCAAGAATACTCTGAAAATGAAAAGGGAAGCTTCCCTGGACAGGAACAGGAAACAAAGTAAAAACAAAGTTCCCTACAGACTAGATAAACAGGACAAAGCATAATTATACAGTAGTTGGTCACTGCTCCCACACAGGAGAAGGAGGGGCAAAGAGGCACGACTGACCACTAGCAACCAAGGTTTTTTAAATGATATAGAAACGAACAAATGAAATAGCTGGAAGCCTACAGAAGAAGTATACTTAATAGTATACAAGAGGTCGTACGCTTACACTCAACCTAAAAAGGATTGTGCCCAGTTTTGACTTACGGAGTAAAGCCTGCCCTCTGCACTCTAAACCAGGCCTTTATTCAGCCTAACAAAGTAATTCATTTGCTAGCTAACATCACTGAGACATCATCCAAGCTACTGCTCCTCAAATTGCTCTATAAAATACTGGATCATTGTTAAGAAGAAAGTAGGCAGCAAAGGCCCACAATGAAACACAGCATAGATTGACTGTTTGTACATGTGTGCATGTTCAAACTCTGATTCAGTTCGGTAAGAGTATGGTGAGCACTTTAGCTACCAGTAAAGTTTTTAAGTGCAAACAGTACATCATTCAAGTACAATAGAGATTGTGCACAACTAGTGTGAATTATAAATATGTTGTGTCTTAAATGAAAGATCTCTTGCTAAATATATGTGAGAAAAACTAAAGCTTCTCATTATAAGACACTATTCACCTGTGGATTTCTGTGTACTTGCTGAGGTTAAAGAGTTATCATGTAGAGCTACGGAAAATTTCCATGTACATTGGATTTTGTTAGGGGCAGATATAATGTTTCCATATGTTCAGTGAAAATTTTTAAGAGACATGATATATTGTTAAAGAATGTATGGGTGAGTAATAGATGGTTTAAGTTGCAGTATGATTGTAAGGGTTGTTTGAAGTGTGGGTGCTATTATTCTTATTTCAGAAATATATGTAGTGTGTTTTACAAACTACAGAGGATTGTCCATTGGATCTGGCTGTACATGGAATTGGTGTCTATTGCATAGTTGTGAAGCCATTGACTTTAAATTCTATGTCAGATTAGGGTTTTAATAGGTACATATCACTGAGGTAAATAATGACTAAAGACACTTCTTAAATGGAATTTAAGGTAAAGATCGCATTAATGTCTACAAGACATTGTGTTTCTTACACACCTCAGTAAAACAAGCATAATATCTACTGAGGGGCATAGTTATACTCTGTTTGCGCCGGACTTGCATAATATTTTTAATGCAAATCTGGCTCAAACTTAACTCCATATTTATATTTTGATGCTAGACTCGTCTAGCGTCAAAATATTGGGGTTAATGTAATTTTTTTACTATGAAAACCTACCTTGCGTCAATGAGATGCAAGGTAGGCATTCCCAGGTAAAAAAATGACTCTAAGGCCTTAGAGCCTTATTTAGCCTCCTGTGCAAAAATCACGCACGGGAGGAGTAGGGCCTTAAATAATGGTGCTAAGCCTGTTTAGCGTCATTATTTAACGCCTGGGTCAGGGCAGGCGTTAGGAGACCTGTGGGCTCATTTCCATGGTCGGAGACCATGGAAGCAATCCACAGGTGCCCTTCCATGCCCCCAGGGACACCCTCAGGCACCCCCACCCACACCTGGAAGACACCTAAGGATGGGGAGACCCAGCCCAGGTAAGCCCAGGTAAGTTTAAAAAAAAAATTAAGTGCCATAGGGGGGCCTAACTTGGGCCCCCCCACATGGCACTGTGCCCAATGCCCATGCCCAGGAGACATAAGTCCCCTGGGCATGGTCATTGGGCAGGGGGGCATGACTCCTGTCTTTACTAAGACAGGAGTCATGTCCATGGGGGTTGTGCATCAAGAAATGACTCTGGCCAGGTTAGAGTAATTTTTCTGACTCTAACCTGACTAGTGCCATTCTTTGATGCACAACCTCCTGTTTCCCCTACACCTCCCTCACCCGGTTAGCGTTATTTATTTTGACGCTAACCTGGCCTTACCGCCGGCTAGCATAATTCCTTAAGTATGACGCCCGGCTGGTGTCCTGGAATGGCGCTAGCCAGTGGTAAACGTTTTGACACAAACCTGCACTAACGCAGGTTTGCGTCTAAAAGTATGAATTAGGGCCTAAATATCTAATAAAGGTGGGTAATGTCTTAGATATGTTTCACATCCTGCATTTTGCAAAAGGTCATGCCCGTTAGCACTACACAGGAGTCAGAAAATTGGGTCTAGGTGTAGCTCCCTGAATACCTTCCAGTACAAAAAGTGTGTAGCAAACTGCCACATTCATTGACTGATGTCATCAGTGATGCTATCAATGATATAATTTGAGATATCATCAGTGATCCCATTAATCATGTCATTTAACTTGTTGTTAGATGTGTAAGATGTGAGGTGATAAGCAGTGCATGGCGAGGGCACACGTTAAAGCCAGCTCTCTGAACTATAATTGGTGATTCTAAGTGTTTATTTGATTTTTAAACATTGGTTTTTAACTCATTCCAACACCTAACCACCTAACCATAAGGTGACTTTAACCATTGTTTATTTCAGTGAATTTTCAGGGGTAGGAGTTTAGTGTTAGGGACTATCAGAACATTTCTTTAATTTTAGTTTTTTCTTAGACTTTTTTGGGGGTTGTTGATCATATCCAGCCAACAACTGCACTGCACTTGGCCTTCAGCCATGCACAGAGGCGGGTTGGCCTAGGCCCATTCCCTCACAGATGTCCAAACCCCCAAACCCTGTTATGCATTGACTTTGCCCTTGGACAGTGAGTGGTTGGCCGGGACCCCTGCCAAACCCTCTACGGACACAACCCCATGCTTTGAATGCCCCTCATTAGTGTGGAGCCATGCTTTGGCCGCATGCCCAAACTACTGCAAGAGGCGAACTCCCACTGCACATAGCCTATGTTCTGAGCAGTGCTGGTTGGCCACAGGGTCTACTGCAGCTGT